>NC_142592.1:65457829-66104614 GCF_965207765.1 Zootoca vivipara | reverse complement strand
GTTGATTGAGCATTGAGAGGGGTTGTCCAGCTTGGGCAAAGTGCTGCCTTCTAGATGTTGTTGGACTGCAAGGCTCATTCTACCTGAAGGTTGCCCATGCTAGCTGGGGCAGATGGGAGTTGGAGGACAACATTGGGAGGGCAACTCACCAGACAACCCTCCCCAACGGTTGTCAAAGAAATGAAGGTCATCTCTAGGCATTGTCTTTTGTCAAGAGGCCCTGTTATAAGAAGCAGTTTGCAATAGTTCATTCAGGAGTGGGGAACCTTTCTCAGCCTGAGGGTCCTCATTCCCTTCTGGGCAACCTTCTGGGGGCCACATAGACACATAGAAGTGTAGACCCCAAGGGCCATCTGGTCCAACTCCCTGCAATGCAGGAATTGTAGCTACAGTACGAGACACACTAGAGATGCTCACAACATGCCAGAGCAACAGTGGGGCAGAGCAATGAATGTAATTTTTACTTGTGTATAGTAGGCTAGTTTCTACACCC
This sequence comes from Zootoca vivipara, assembly GCF_965207765.1. Lineage (NCBI taxonomy): Eukaryota > Metazoa > Chordata > Lepidosauria > Squamata > Lacertidae > Zootoca > Zootoca vivipara. The sequence continues at coordinate 66,104,121 of NC_142592.1, read as the reverse complement.
CATACCATGTCCCTTTCTAGCCTCCATCCACCCAGGTGAGCATGATCAGTGTTCAAGGATGCACTACAGCCAGGCAAAAACACTCAAGGTGGGTGCAAAACTGTTGAGAGGTATGGCAGGAAGTTGTATGACCCGAGGAAACCCCCGAGGCCCAGATAGGACTGGAGAGTCACTGTTTCGGCCCCAGACCTGGGTCTCCCCATCCCTGCAATAGGTGCTTTGGTGATTATGTTGGTATGAGTTGAAAATGTGATGGTAAAACCGAACAAACCCTCCTGGCTATTCTTTTATCGGGTCGTTCTGAATGGCTTGCATTCTGGCATCCTCTGTATCCCATCCATGACACTTAATCCTTTCCCACTTCTTAATTCCAGTGAATGAGGAAGACCTGAAGAAAAGAATAGCTGAAGAATTGGCATTAGAACAAGCCAGGAGAGATGCCGAAGCCCATAAAAGGTTTGTTTTGGTCAGGAATAGATCTTTCCTCCTCGCTATTTGTGTTTTAAAGGCATGCTTCTTCCAATGTTGTGGTAAGTGGGGAAATCAGAGGTCTCTGGATGAATTAGGATGTCTTTTTAAAGTAAGGTGTGACCCGACTTCTATTTGTTTGGTGTGTAATGGTGGTAAACAGAAAAATAAATTATTAGAGAGTTGTTTTTCTCTGTGGCTTGCATTCTGTCTACATCTCTCTGACCTCACATACTTGAAGTGCTATGCTAGTCTGCTCTTTTTTTAAGGGGGGAGGGTTTTATGTTCTGCCTTTTATGTTTTTGTATTTCCCACCCTCTCTGGAGCCTTACTAAACTGTTTGCCTAGCAATGGAATTGCTCAGGAAAAAGCACGGAGGCTTGTGTCGCTGAACTCATCAGATTGATCAAGAGGTAAATTCTAACAGCAGGGGAACAGGTAGAACTGCTTTGAAGAAGACTACATACATTAGGCTTTGAAATACGTAGAGAGATGCTGTGTGTGTCTGTGTGGGGATGGAGGGTGGTGAGAGGGAACTGCTGTTGCCTTTTCTACTGGACATGCTATGGGCATACTATAGTGTATCTTGGGTGAAAAACAGCAATATTTACTCTTCTACAATTTTTTTGTTTTTTGTTTTTGCATTTGAAACGCTGAAGTTGGGCTTTAGTCATAAATGTTTAGTAGGTCTTGAAGGCACAGGTCAGAAGAGTGCAGCGCTTTCAATTATACATTAATAAAATGAAATCTAAGCAGCTACGTTTAAAAATTAATCAGTGCCCAATTTTATTGATTGACTGATTTGACTGTACTTATGCCCAGCTTTCACTTCTAGTAAGCTGTGTGTGTGTGTGTGTGTGTGTGTGTGTGTGTGTGTGTCCCAGTATTCTCCCACCCAGGCACTGGTCAGGATCACCTTGCTTAGCTGGCTTCAGGCACCAGTCCCGTTGGCAGAGCAACTCTGTGTTACAAAGATGTCTGCAAACACGACACGGAGGCTGGCAGTGTTATGGTGAAGCCCAGGTAGACAAAATCGTGGTCACCCCCTTGCAGACCACTGCAGTGTCTGGAGACAATCAGTCAAGTCGAGGTTGTGTATCCACACCAGTGACCAGAGGAGAACGTCGGCTGGGAGGAGCACAGAAAGAAGAAAAGCCATGCTACACCTGCATCAGCACAACCAGATGCCTTCATCTGCCCCAGCTCTAACAAAACATGTCTCTCCTGTATTGGTCTCTACAGCCACAGCAGGTGCTGTAACTTCACCCTTGAAGGCTCACTCCTCCATTGTCTCCTGCTGACAACAGTCATTTTGCAAATCACCGTGCAGAATTCTGCTGCTGCTGCTCCTACTATAAGAATGCTATTTCAATAAAGCTTCTTGTAATGTTGTTCTTCCTGCACACAGAGAAGATAAAACCATTGATCTGTTGCTGCCTATATAATTTTTGTTGGATGCTTCTTTTGCTGAACACGCACACTGTTACGTGTGGGCAGTAGCTACTTAGCTCTTAAAGTGGGACCTGTGCTTGTGCTGAAAGGTGTAAAGATGGCCAAGTTCTAATTGGTTCACCCTCTGCCCCCTTAAGCATTCTTTAAGCAGTAAGGTGTTTTTGTGGTGGGTCCATTATGAAACCCCACTTCTCTAGGCTGAGAATATTTATCTTCCGAGTGCCATGATGGGTTGATAGAATTGCATGGAAAGCATTGCAGCTGGGTCAAAACACTCAGGTGTCCCTGTGGTCTTGTGTTCAAAATATCTATTTCTTTCCCTGATTGAAAGAATACTCTGAGGGGTTATATACCATGGCTGCTGTCCTAAGACAATATGGCAGGCTTCTAATGGGACACATGCGAATTGCAGGCGCTCTGCTGCTGTGATTAACTTCTCCATTGGCTCCCTCAGTCCATATGTCAAGCTCTCTGACAGGGAGAAAAATGCCACTCATTCTGACCCCCTAGCCTTTGACATTAGAGTTCCACCTTCTACCTGGTGGCGCAAATAGGAGCCTTGCTCATCTAATTCCTTTTACCAGAGATGCGCAGCCACAGTGTGCTCATGTCAGAAATCTCATGCATCAAAAACTCTTTGTTTGAGGTTCACCCGGGCACTTTACATTAGCAGATGTAAAAAGCTAGCAAGCTCTTAAGGCTATAAAATGGAGCTGCGCTGTGGATTTTTTATGTCTAATGTTGGCAGTTTAATTTTGGACTGTTCTACTTTGTCACTGTTAGCTCTTCTTTGCCAAAGTACTTAAGGTGACATTCAGAATCCACTGCGAGTTGATGACTTCATGTCTTTAAAATGAGCTTCCTATCTTTTTTTTTTTTTTACACACAGTGACATGTATTGCATAGCTGTATTTTCATTCCTTTTCATACATTTTTTATTTGCCTTCTCCTAATAAAATCTTCATCAAACATAGATGCTTTCAAGATGCTTTAAAGCCATAATTCTTCATGCTGAGATTTGCTAGGGAAAAACAAAACGAAAGCAGGCTAAATATCTCTTGTTTCCCCCCTGCTCTTATTTCTGTGCTGTATGCTTTTCCGAGAGCAAAATAGAAGGAGTCGTCTGAATATATGGAATGGCTTTCAATATGTGCTTAAAACATCTAGTTAGGTTTAGTTTCAGGGTGTGGGAACTTCTCAGTACCCAACCCAATATGGTTGGGATGTTGGTGAACTGACCACTGTCAAATTGTGTAAGAATCAACTTACCTTTTGAAATTTCATCATGGAGTCACCTGACAGCTATAGCAAGAGTAGGAGCCTCCCCAGCCCTGCTGGAATCAGGGCCACAGAGCTCCCATTTGAGAGCAACACCCTTGCTTGCAATTCTTTCTCCAGGCAACTTATGGCATCTTCCTTTCCAGCTGAGCCTTTGGGTCTAGCTTTCTGTAATCACAGGTATCTCAGAAACGGAACACAAGGAGTGATATTCATTCAGGTGGACGCATGGCACACTGAAGTGAAACCCATCCCAAACGGAGGCAGGAGGAGTCTCCGGTCCGTTATGGGGCTTAGTTATACTTCTGAGAGGGACTGGACAAGGGTCTCTCCTAGAAGAGGCTTCCTTCAAATTTGGATAGTTATAAGGTGACAACCATTTTAGGAGCGTCCAAAATGTGTGATTGCTGACGTGCAGGACCTGGAAGAGGGCAGAAGAGAGGTGGAAGGGGGGGCGTAATGGGGTGGGCTGGGCTTGTATACATGTGGGGGCTGGGAATAGGACCCCCGCACGAAATGGTTGCTGCCCATACTGGATTGTGGTTCCAGATAGGTGTAGGTGTGTGCATTTGGATGTGGGTGGTTTTGGGGCCGTTTATTCATATATTGTTTTGCTGTTAATAGCCTGTGGACTCCTGACTGTGTGTGACTCAAAAGCTAGCATAAGTCTGACAGACAAGATATGCAGAATGCTGTATTTGGAGTTTTTGGCAGGTAAACAATATTTGATTGTGTAACCAACGCTTGCTTCAGCTGAAGATACTGTTCGCTAAAGAGAGATGTTCTTGTAGAAAATGATGCAAACAGAAATTTTCTATAGGTCATGTGCTGGTGAAAGGTATATTTGAGGAAAAACAGTGTGAAACTGGGCTATTCCCCGAAGCTAGGATTTCAGCTACTTAGAGTTGAGAACTTGTTTGCTACATCCTTGAGTTAATACATAAAGACGCTGGTCAACATGTCTTGTGTGTTTCTTGCTCAGGGGCATGTTAATCAATCAAGAATATTTCCTAGCTTGATTCCCCCCCCCCTTGCAAGATCTCACATGTAACTTTAGTATATCACCTAAAAGCTGATGTGTGATTTTGTGAGATCATGAGACCCTGTATGCCTGTAACTTAGAAATCGATAGTAGTTGCTCATCTGTATACTCAGTGGTGAAGTCTTCCGAATAAACCAACCAAGCCACACCTGAAATCTCTCTATGTGTGTCATCTCTTCTGTCCTCCCAGTTGAACGACATGGCCCAGGGAGAGAGGGAAAAATAGGGGAAGTGAACAACTGGCTTCGCAAATGGTGCAAACAGGAACGGTTTGGATTCCTAGATCACGGTCTGCAGTTTCTTGAAGATGGACTTCTGGCAAGTGATGGACTGCACCTCACAAAAGTTGGGAGGAATGTTTTTGCCACGAAACTCAAAAACCTCATCAGGAGGGCTTTAAACTGACTTTTGTGGGGGAGGGAGACAGTGGTCCTGAAGGTAGGAGTCTATCAAATGCTGAAGATGATCATCCGAATGTCAAGGACCAAATGGAGCAAGCAGCATGCAGACCTAGTGGTGGGACGAAAATATCCTTAAATAAGAGACATGGGGGAATGATCAACAGTCTTCAATGTATGTATACTAATGCACAGAGCATGGGAAATAAACAAGATGAACTTGAGCTCTTGGTACAGCAAACTAAATATGACATAATAGGCATCACTGAAACCTGGTGGGATGAGTCTCATGACTGGAATGTAGTAATAGAGGGATACAATCTATTTAAGAGAAATAGACCAAACAGGAAAGGAGGAGGAGTAGCTTTATATGTTAGGGATATGTATACCTGTAAAGAGATCCAGGATTTAAAACTTCAAAGCCAAATTGAGAGTATCTGGGTCAAAATTAAGGGAGAGAAAAACAACAGTGATCTCATTGTGGGAGTTTACTATAGATCCCCAAGCCAAACTGAGGACACAGATGATGCCTTCCTGGAACAGATGGCCAAGCATTCCAAAGGAAGTGAGATAGTAGTAATGGGGGATTTCAACTATCCTGATATTTGTTGGCTGTCAAACTCAGCCAAGAGCATAAGGTCGAACAGATTCCTCACTGGCCTTGCAGACAACTTCATTGTCCAGAAAGTGGGAGAAGCAACAAGAGGATCAGCCATTTTAGATCTGGTCCTAACCAATAGTGATGACTTGGTTAGTGGGGTAGAAGTGGCAGGATCATTAGGTGGGAGTGACCATGCTCTTCTGGAGTTTATTATCCAGCGGAAAGGAGCAACCAAGCATACTAAGGTCCAAATTCTAGACTTTAAGAAAGCCGACTTCAGAAAACTTAGGGAAACGCTGGGTGAAATCCCATGGACAGTAATACTAAAAGGGAAGGGAGTTCATGATGGTTGGGAGTTTGTTAAAAGGGAGATATTAAAAGCACAACTTCAGGCAATACCAATGAGACGGAAACATGGAAGGTGCCTAAAGAAGCCAGGCTGGCTATCTAAAGAACTTTTGACTGAGTTAAGATTTAAAAGGGATATGTACAAAAAATGGAAAAGGGGGGAAATCTCCAGAGAGGAATTCAAACATATAGCCAGCACGTGTAGAGACAAAGTCAGAAAAGCTAAAGCACAGAATGAACTCAGGCTCGCCAGAGAGGTTAAAAGCAAAAAAAAGGGCTTTTATGGGTATGTCCGTAGCAAAAGGAAAAACAAGGAAACAGTGGGGTCACTCAGAGGAGAAGATGGTGAAATGCAAACAGGGGACAGAGAAAGGGCAGAACTCCTCAATGCCTTCTTTGCCTCAGTCTTCTCCAAGAAAGAAAACAACGCCCGACCTGAAGAATATGGAGCAGATGATTCAGCAGGGGAAACACAGCCCAGAATAAGTAAGGAGGTAGTACAAGAATACTTGGCTAGTTTAGATGTATTCAAGTCTCCAGGGCCAGATGAACTACATCCAAGAGTATTAAAAGAACTGGCAGAGGTGATTTCAGAACCACTGGCAATAATCTTTGAAAATTCCTGGAGAACAGGCGAAGTTCCAGCAGACTGGAGGAGGGCAAATGTTGTCCCTATTTTCAAAAAGGGGAAAAGAGAGGACCCAAACAATTACCGCCCAGTCAGCCTGACATCAATACCAGGAAAGATTCTAGAGCAGATCATTAAGCAAACAGTCTGTGAGCACCTAGAAAGAAACTCTGTGATCACTAAGAGTCAGCATGGGTTCCTGAAAAATAAGTCATGTCAGACTAATCTGATCTCATTTTTTGACAGAATTACAAGCCTGGTAGATGAAGGGAACGCTGTGGATGTAGCCTATCTTGATTTCAGCAAGGCCTTTGACAAGGTGCCCCATGATATTCTTGTAAAGAAGCTGGTAAAATGTGGGCTAGACAATGCTACCATTCAGTGGATTTGTAGCTGGCTTACTGACCGAACCCAAAGGGTGCTCATCAATGGCTCCTCCTCATCCTGGAGAGTAGTGACTAGTGGGGTGCCACAGGGTTCTGTCTTGGGCCCAGTCTTGTTCAACATCTTTATCAATGACTTGGATGATGGGCTTGAGGGAATCCTGAGCAAGTTTGCAGATGACACCAAATTGGGAGGGGTGGCTAACACCCCAGAGGACAGGATCACACTTCAGAATGACCTTAACAGATTAGACAACTGGGCCAAAGCAAACAAGATGAATTTTAACAAGGAGAAATGTAAAGTACTACACTTGGGCAAAAAAAATGAAAGGCACAAATACAGGATGGGAGACACCTGGCTTGAGAGCAGTACATGTGAAAAGGATCTAGGAGTTTTGGTTGACCACAAACTTGACATGAGTCAGCAGTGTGATGCAGCAGCTAAAAAAGCCAATGCAATTCTGGGCTGCATCAATAGGAGTATAGCATCTAGATCAAGGGAAGTAATAGTACCACTGCATTCTGCTCTGGTCAAACCTCACCTGGAGTATTGTGACCAGTTCTGGGCACCACAGTTCAAGAAGGATACTGATAAGCTGGAACGTGTCCAGAAGAGGGCAACCAAAATGGTCAAAGGCCTGGAAACGATGCCTTATGAGGAACGGCTTAGGGAGCTGGGTATGTTTAGCCTGGAGAAGAGAAGGTTAAGGGGTGATATGATAACCATGTTCAAATATATAAAAGGATGTCATATAAAGGAGGGAGAAAGGTTGTTTTCTGCTGCTCCAGAGAAGCGGACATGGAGCAACGGATTCAAACTACAAGAAAGAAAATTCCACCTAAACATTAGGAAGAACTTCCTGACAGTAAGAGCTGTTCGGCAGTGGAATTTGCTGCCAAGGAGTGTGGTGGAGTCTCCTTCTTTGGAGGTCTTTAAGCAGAGGCTTGACAGCCATCTGTCAGGAATGCTTTGATGGTGTTTCCTGCTTGGCAGGGGGTTGGACTGGATGGCCCTTGTGGTCTCTTCCAACTCTATGATTCTATGATTCTGTGTGTGTGCTTGCCACCTTCCCAACAGTAGGTAGTGTCTAAAGGTAAAGGGACCCCTGACCATTAGGTCCAGTCGTGACCGACTCTGGGGTTGCGCGCTCATCTCGCATTATTGGCCGAGGGAGCCGACGTATAACTTCCAGGTCATGTGGCCAGTATGACAAAGCCGCTTCTGGCAAACCAGAGCAGCACATGGAAGAAGAAGAAGAAGAAGAAGAAGAGTTTGGATTTGATATCCCGCTTTATCACTACCCGAAGGAGTCTCAAAGCGGCTAACATTCTCCTTTCCCCTCCTCCCCCACAACAGACACCCTGTGAGGTGGGTGGGGCTGAGAGACTTCAAAGAAGTATGACTAGCCCAAGGTCACCCAGCAGCTGCATGTGGAGGAGCAGAGACACGAACCCGGTTCCCCAGATTAGGAGTCTACCGCTCTTAACCACTACACACTGGCAAACGCCGTTTACCTTCCCGCTGTAGCGGTTCCTATTTATCTACTTGCATTTTGATGTGCTTTCGAACTGCTAGGTTGGCAGGAGCTGGGACCGAGCAACAGGAGCTCACCCCGTCACAGGGATTCGAACCGCTGACCTTCTGATCAGCAAGCCCTAGGCTCAGTGGTTTAACCCACAGGTCCCAAGGTAGTGTCTAGATGGGGGTAAATTAATGTTTATTTAGGGTTGAAATATCTTCCATTTCAATTCCTGCGCTTGTAAGCCTGCTGGTTTATGTTCCCTCGATTCAGATGAGCATTGTATATCTAGAACATTCATTGACTGACTCATCTGCTAAATCGTGCGTTCTTGCTCATGGCTGTGACGAGGTGACCATCTGAACTTGCTGTTGACGTGCCAGTGAAGAACGTTCCTGTAGTTGGAAGCATTTTTCTTGGTGGCATGCAGGTGGCGTGCGCTGTGCCAGATGGGTGCCATGGCTCATGAACTTTGGAGATGAGAAATCTGCTTGTGGTCAACGAGATGCACCTGCTCTGTCAACCCCCGTGGAGAAGCCTGCTGAGAAATCTGCACAACTCAGTGGAGCAGCGTGTGCTTTGCCTTAGGGACACTGTGACAAATTGCAGCCAGTTGCCAGAGATAGCTGAATAACAATCCACAATATATATATAAAAATCTCTGCGTAGTGAAGTTAGGGCTTCTTGCCAAGAAAGTAACTTATCCAGAACATTATTTCATATCGCCTCCCACCCTTGGCACTTTGTTACCATAGCCCCCCCCCCCCGCTGTGTCCTTGGCCAAATCTCCCTTTTGCTAATGCTCTCCTGCCTATGAGCTAATTTCTCCTTCTTCTTTTTTTGGCAGTGTTGGGTTATCATAAATCTTAGGGATGAATGCATGGAGCTGTGAACTACAATGGGTATATGAAACTTAAATGTTCAGAGGCAGCATGACGCTGGTTGTGAGTTGCTGGAGAGCAAAAGCAGGGCTTGGCTACATGTGCTGCTTCTGGGCTTCCAAGAGACATCTTCTTGGCCACGGTGGGAGGCAGGATGCTGGACTAGAAGGAACCTTGGTGTGATCCTTGCAGGGGTCTTGCTATGTTCTTGACACTTCTGCCAGGAAGCCAGTGATGAGTGGTGACCAGAGACCTTGGAGACAGTGTGCAAGAGCTCTGACTTGGAACTTGGAAACGTCTGAGGGAACTTGGAAACGTCTGAGCAGATGTGGAGTTGGCAGTCTGCGATGGTTGTTGCATCCAACCTCATCACTCCCTCTGTTTGGGGAATGTGAAAAACTGCTGCACTAATTTAGATTTGTGTGTGTTCTGTAGATCATAGAATCATAGAGTTGGAAGGGACCCTGAGGACCATCTAGTCTAGTGTTTCCCAACCTTGTGCCTCCAGCTGTTTTCAGACTACAATTCCCATCATTCCTGACCACTGGTCTTGTTAGCTAGGGATGATGGGAATTGTAGTCTCAAAATATCTGGAGGCACAAGGCTGGGAAACACTGATCTAGTCCAACCCCTAGCGATGCAGGGATGAATATGCAGCTGTCCCATATGGGGACCGAACCGTCAACCTTGGCGTTACCAGCACCACGCTCTAGCAAGCTGAGCTATCCAGGCTACAGTACCTTCACTTTCTTCTTTTACTACTATAGTACCAACTTCCAAATAGGGTGATCATGACAGCATTTTCATCATTGAGAAGCATAACCCCCACCCCCAACCCAGTGCTTGACTTGGGTGCTTTGCAAGATGGAGATCCAATTACCTCTGTGAATTTACAGTCTAAATGACAGGCAGAGAGGATTGGGATGCCCTGGGAAATCAAAAGTGGGAGGATAACTTAGCGGTTTTATTATAGTGATTATGCTATTGATGAACTCACTACTGAGGCTTGTGTTGTCATCCTCAATGGAATATTGGATTTCCACAGCTGAAATATGTACTGAAGATGCTTGAACAAGGAGGATGTGTGGTGGTAGTGAAGATGAAAATCTATGAAGCAATTTTCCCCTAGTATTTAATATTTTTTTGCACTTTTACACAGCCTGTACTTAGTTTTCAATCATGGTTAGATGGACATAAGGTGATACTGGATAAAGACTCTCCTCCATGCTTATGACATGTACGTCTGGGACAAGTTTGTATTTAGGCCCAGCCTCTCTGAAATAGTGATTGTGAGGATAAAGTGTGCAAGAACACACACGTACTGTTGTGAGCTTGGAGGAGAGGTGGGGTGTATACTGCAGATTGATGGACAGAGGTGCACAAGCATAACTGAACCGTACCACATAACCCTTAACCTTAAGCAGGTGGCCCCTTCTTCCCTTCCTGCTCTCTGTCCACTTTGGAGAATTTTCAGAATTTCTGGGATAGCCTTTTCCATCCCCCCAAATGTTTTATGTTGGCACCCTGAACTTTGGTTGTATGTGCTTTGAATGTCCTGTTCCTCAACTGAAGTGTTTGTACCTCTCCAGCACCGACGTCCTGTCTCTCCGTTTCCCCTTATTTCTTATTCCAAAATGCACATATTCAATATGACTCTCGGTGTGGATTAGATACCCCACAGCACCCTTGAACAGTGTGTGCTGTTGTTATTAAATGTTGAGTTGATGTTTGAAACTGTCTGCACCTGGTGGCTCCCAATAAATGATATTAAAATAAATGATAATAAAATAAAATAAATGATAATTAAAACTTTCTCACAACTTTGCTCCTGTCTCTTTCTCCTCTATTCTGCCCCGGCATTGACTAATAAACAGTGTTTTGCTTAACATTTCTCTTTGGCTTATAATCTGTTTTGCACACACTTACCGAGGAAGTTCTCGCCTTTTTATTAAACTGCAGGGGGAGGGAGTCACAGTGGTGTTTGATGTTATTGCCCAACTATATTCCTCATGTGGAATGCTTGACATGGTGAATAGTGAGCCATGCCATGCTTGGTTCTCATCTTCAGCTATGGCTCCCTGCATGTTCTTGTCTTGGCACCTTGTTGTAAAGGAGGCTTGGACATCACTCCCTCCCTGCCCCCTGGATCCTGGACTTTGAGATCCTTTAAGATAGCCTTTGCCAACCTGGTGCCCGCCAGACGTTCTGACTTTGGCCATTGGGAGTTGTAGCTCCAAACGCCAGGAGGGCACCCGGTTGGCAATGGCTGCTATAGGAAGAAGCCACCCTCTAGGTAGCCTGTCCCACAGTCTAATTTCCATGCATTCTCTGGCAGGGCATCCAGTTGTGCGATTTCCTACCCCCTCAAGCCATTGTTTGCTGCCAAACAGATGGCAACAACTTAGCAAGAGCTAACATTCTCATTTTTAGCCTTCCATTTGGAAGCGGTGGCTTCTAGAAATGTGGCTTTGAAGCTCCCAGCAAATGTATTTCCCCTCCCTTCTTCTGCGCAGTGCTCCAAATAGCTCTTCAGACGGTCCCAAATAATGAGCGTGTTCAGCAAGGGGCAGCTGGACTCCATATGGTGTGGCATTTTTATCTGTCATTTGCTAGATAACATACTGCAACCTTTGCTCGCCATATTTCTAAATCTTCACATCCATTTGTTGAGGAAAATTCCTGTAAACACTAAATCAACTTTGAAAATGTGTACATGGCAGTGCCTGGATGTAGCACTCAGTGGAAGAGTGTGAGATAGAAATAATTAATTTCTCTTGAGTTGTGTGTGTGTGTGTGTGTGTAGAAGAATGAAGTATCATGGTAAATTAATAGATATTCCATCCTGTGTGAACCTCTCCCCTTTCCCCAGTCTTGTTTCGGTTGTTCCTCAGCAGTACATCATAGATATAGCAAACTGTGTCATATTATCCCCGTCGTCATTATTGACTCACGTAGCACCTAATATTTTTCTAAACTTAAACAGGTAGTAAAAAAATAACACAACTTGTACCTGGATGCTGACCAGCTGAATGAATGAATCTTTGCGTCGTCCATCGGCCATAGCAATAAAACAACAAGATGATATACAAAGAATAGAAACAATAAGTCAGTTATGTAAAATACATTTTAGGGTTTTGAATCAATAGTCAAATAGTGGATCTTATTCTGATTGCCCCAGCTAAAAAACCTTGCAACCTTTGCTGTCACCTGCTTATCTTGATCTGCCAAGAGAAGGACAATAAAAATATTCCTTCCAGTATTACCTTAGAGACCAACTAAGTTTGTCATTAGTATGAGCTTTGGTGTGCATGCACACTTCTTCAGATACCAGTGTGTGTGCAGGCACACGAAAGCTCATACCAATGATAAACTTAGTTGGTCTCTAAGGTGCTACTGGAAGGAGTTTTTTTATTTTGTTTTTGTGGGAATGTTAGGGATGTGGATTAGGATATATTATTAGATAGATCCTATCCAAGCTTGTGTTAGCAAGCTTCCAATATTAGCAGAGTGACATTCCCCTTTTGTGCGCAGCAAAGCGTGAGCGTTAGGTTTGCTAGAACCTCTGCAACAATATTATACTTCAATATTATACTTCCTGGCAAATCCCCTTTCTCCCTCTTAAAAGAAATACACGACACAATAGTATTAAAATAAGATAGAGTTTACTCACATGACATCCTGAGTTAACAGCGTAATCTCAGAAAGGCAGGCTTACGTAGAAAAGTTACAAATATGTACATCTGGAGTCCACTTAGTAAAGTGAGGCTCCATCTGGTCTCTCTCTTTGCAGCAGGCCGAGAGGGAGAACCATCCTAACTGGAGATTCTCTGGAGATGTGTTCCCATTGAAGAAGAAATGGCTAAGAGAGAGAATGGCTGCTGGCTAGGGGCTTTTGTCTGCCAGCTAATCCATCTCATCTGCATATCTGGAGGAACAGGAACTGAACTTAGTCAGGTGTCCCTCCAGGTGAGTTCCTCTTAGTGGACACTCTAGGAACAGTTGTGACTTGTCTGCCCCGGTGTTCCATCCCACAGTTTTGACTACGTCAGACCAACACGGCTACCTACCTGTGCCAAGAGAAAGAACACTGTGGCAGTGGTTGGGCTTCCCAGAATGGACAATAAAAGAGAGGTGATAAGCTGACCAGCTGATGGACCTGGTGCATGCAAAAGGAGGGAAGAGGAAAGCAAGTCTAGGAGTAGCTGGTTCTTCAGTGACTGACTGATGGATGGCACCAGGCTGTTCGCTCCCTTGCCATGATGTCCTTGCCATGACATTATGGGGCTTAAGGTTTTCAGTGGCTACTAGACAATGTTAGATATGGATCATGAGACTCTTGATCTCATTGCCGTGAGTTTGAGCCCCACATTGGGCAAAAAGATTCTTGCATTCAAGGGGGTTGCACTAGATGATCCTCGTGGTCCCTTCCAAGTCTACAATTCTATGATTCCTTGATTCTTCCGTCAGAAACAGTATGCTTCTGAATACCAGTTGCTGGGAATCACAAGTGGGGCGAGCGCTGTTATATTGAGGTTCCACTCATGGGCTTCTCAATGAGGCATCTGGTTGGCCATTGTGAGAACAGGATGCTGGAGGAGAAGAGTCACATCCACCCCATACGTTTAAAACACATGGTTTCCCTAAGGGATCCTGAGAAATGCAGATTGTTAAGGGTGCTGGGAACTGTAGCTCTGTGAGGGCTAAATTGCAGTTCCCATGATGGGACTTTGGCCTGAGCCAACGGGGCTCTGCTTGCATTTCTTGGGAGGCAGGGAGCTCAGCCTCCCTGTGACCCAGGGTCTTCTAGCTTGCGGCTGTTGCCAGAACGTGCCTGTCTTCAGCTTTTCAGTCTCTGAGTAACCTTGCTGCGAGATGCTGTCTTGCTTTTTTCATCTTCAGAATGAACAAAAAGAGAGAGAAGCGAAGAGGAACATTAGAAAGAACCCATTGGGAAACTGCCCCGGAAAATGTGATATTAAAATCGATGATAGGCCTTGACCTTTTATGATACTGTACATTTTAAAGCTTTCTATTGATTTTTCTTTTAATAGCATGTTTATTTTAGAGGACTGGCAAAGATCTGAGGAAATATAAAAAACAAAATTTTTCTTCTGTACCTGGCTTTGAACAAAACACTTGATGAATTATTTTGTGTGCGCGCCTTGTGTTTGCTCAGCGTGGTGAGTGGTAATGTAACGGATTCCAGAGCTGTTTTGATATTTGCTATATGTCATGATGAAATCTAGGCACACTGTGCAGTCTTTCAGATTTTGATGGCTGTTCTGTCTCTCAAAACGAGTTCAATATTGATGCAGAAAAATATTTATAATACCTCTTGCCGAGTGCTTTTTTTTGGACAGTTGTGCATTTTTTGTTTCATTTCTGACAATGTGGGACCCAATGCAGGACCCATCCCTTCCTATCCCAGTACTGTATTGATCATTTCTGGCCTCTATTCAAACATTATAGAGCTCAGGACTCCCAATATCTCAAGGACTGTTTAGCTTTATATGAATGAACCTGCGAATTGCACACTCCCCTCCTTTCCTCTGGTATTGCCGTAAGGTATGGGATTGGAAACTTTTTGCTTCAGTTTTTAATTAGCCACAGTTTGGCATTATTAACTGTGGTTAATCTTTATAATATTTTGTTGAAACAGGCCAGTTTCATAAGCCACAGTTTGAAGCTGGCTTGTTTGAATAAACCATAGTTCAGGCTAACCACAGTTTAGTTAAAGTCATCTCTTTCTTGTGACTACACTAGAGGGGAGCAGAGTGTGCATTAGCTCGAGGGTCACACAGGCTTATTCACAAAATTCTACCATAACTAACTTAGTGTCCAGACAAGACTAATATGAGCTCAATTCATATTTCCCAGTCTGCAAACTATGGTTTGTTGAATTGTCCAAGCTGAGCTAATAATGGGGAGGAATTCAGCGGTAAAGAGGTAAACTCCTGTGCTCTGCCAGCTCTCTCCTGGATCTAAATTCTTCCCAGGAGCTGCTTATTCGGACTCATTTTAAAAACATGGACACGTCTGGAGAAGATAAGTGCTAAAGTCACATGAGAAAATAGAATTCAAAGCATGGGAATAGGAATTAGAAAGATATCTCTCATAAAACCCCAATTTCTAGGTGAGTTCCCTCCCCCACTTCAGTCTTAAAATGTGGTATTTCAACAGATTGTATATAGAGGTTCAACTTGATAAATGTTGTGTTTTACTGGAGAAATGAGACATTGGAAGCTACTTTTCTATGTTTTGGGTGGAGCATTAAAGGTAAAGGGACCCCTGACCATTCGGTCCAGTTGTGACCGACTCTGGGGTTGCGGTGCTCATCTCGCGTTATTGGCCGAGGGAGCCGGCGTACAGCTTCCAGGTCATGTGGCCAGCATGACAAAGCCGCTTCTGGCGAACCAGAGCAGTGCACGGAAATGCTGTTTACCTTCCCACTGTAGTGGTACCTATTTATCTACTTGCACTTTGATGTGCTTTCGAACAGCTAGGTTGGCAGGAGCTGGGACCGAGCAATGGGAGCTCACCCCATCAAGGGGATTCGAACCGCCGACCTTCTGATCTGCAAGCCTTAGGCTCAGTGGTTTAACCCGCAGCACCACCCACGTCCCCGATGGAGCATTTGGTAAATACTATACCACTGTAGATTACTTGCTGGAGAAGTAATTTTCTCCTCATCATCTTCACCAGTGGGAATTCAGAAGGAATGTTTGCTTCTAGATGGAGATTTTTCATTTTGTAAAATAGCAAATGGAATAAGCAATGAAAAGCCATTCAGATTATTGTTTCGTGTTAATCTGTCATTTATTTGTCTGAAGGACTAATGGGCATCTAAAGTACTGGGAAGGACCTGCTGAAATGCAGGGGAGATGCTCAGCCGACCTTCTGTCGCCCTGCCCAGTTCTCATTGATTTTTGTTAAGGCGTGGAGATATTGTACATTACATGATTGCCTTTCTTATTATTTAACTTGTGTTCTGCTCTTCCTCCCAAAGGGGCCTGTCTTTGGAATCATTGCCTCCGACCTTTCAATTGATGTATAGTAGTAAATTATAGAATCAAAGAATTGTAGGATTTGAAGGGATCCCAAAAGTCATCTAGTCCAGCCCTCTGCAATGCAGGAATCTCAACTCAATCATACATGGCAGATGGCCATCCAACCTCTGCTCAAAAACCTTTAGTGAAGGAGAGTCCACCACCTTCTGAGACGGTCTGTTTCGCTATTGAACAGCTCTTACTGTCAGACAGTTCTTCCTGATGTTTACCTTGAATCTCCTTTCTTGTAACTTGTAGCCATTGGTTCGAGTCCTCCCCTCCGGAGAGGAGAAAACTAGCTTGCTCCATTTCCCTTGAAATATTTGCAGATTGCTATGCTATCTTCTCTCATCCTCTTTTTCCAGGCTCCTTGCCTCCAGTAACCTTTCCCCTACCCCTCACATTTTGCACCTTCCTCATTTCCCAGCTCAAGCTAAGGGTTGAAGGCTTCCTTAGAGTAGGTAGCCCTTTCCTCGGGTCCCTGACAACTGCAGTGATTTCCAGCTTCCATCTCTTTCTGCAGCACTCAGGCTCATTAAATATTGAGGTCGGCATTCAGGAACATTATTCGTTCATCAATATTGCATTGTGACCTAAACTGCATTGTTCAAAACATTTTAGGATGTTACACAAGTCTGTCAAACGACATTAACAAACTTGCTCACGTTGAAAGTAAGCGCAAAGTGACAAATGGCCTTGCACCGTAAATGTGTCCTGCGCTGTGCGTCTGGCTTGGTGCAAATGCTCTTAGGCTGGAGCTGTTGCGCGCACACACAGCAGTGCTCTTTTGACAAGACCTTTTAAAAGTTGAAGCCAACCAGATGGGATGGGTATTTTGATTCACCAAAACATCTGCTGCACATCATCGCTAAACATAAAGGGATCCTGGTATTCTGTTCAACAGCAAGGAGATTCACACCTTGTTACATAAGGCACAGTAAAATGCTAATCATTTTCTTGACCCCCGGAGACCACGAGATAGCAAGAGCTGCAATTGTGCAGGTGCACGTTGACCCATTTAAAATTGCAGCTCTCGTGGGATGTGCCCTCCCACCAGTAGGGTTCTTCCATGGACGTTTAATGTGGTGAACCTATTGAAATACTAACCAGGTTTGAGTAGAGACTAGGTAGCTATTTATAGATTTCAGGATGCGTTGGTAGTGTGTCTTAATCTTTCAGGTTGCAAGGGCTCTTGGGAATCATGGGGCCTCAGGAGCACATTCAGGCGAACCTGGACTCTCTTTCGTTGGAGGTTTCTAAGCAGAGGTTGGGTGGCCACCTGCCACAAATGCAATAGTTGAGATTTCTGCATTGCAGGGGGTTGGACCAGATGTCCCTTGGGGTCCCTTCCAACTCTATAATCCTATGAGTCTATGACAAGCATAGGAGCACCTGTGTAGGCATTGGGAGCCTATGTAGGCAGTACATTCAGATACACATACCTTTACTGGTAAGTGTTTCTGACTGTCTTAGACCAGGCATCCCCAAACTGTGGCCCTCCAGATGTTTTGGCCTACAACTCCCATGATCCCTAGCTAACAGGACCAATGGTCAGGGACGATGGGAATTGTAGTCCAGAACATCTGGAGGGCCAAAGTTTGGGGATGCCTGGTCTTAGACAAAATAAAAAAATTCCTTCAGTAGCACCTTAAAGACCAACTAAGTTATATTTTGGTATGGGCTTTCGTGTGCATGCACACTTCTTCAGATCTGAAGAAGTGTGCATGCACATGAAAGCTCATACCAAAATATAACTTAGTTGGTCTTTAAGGTGCTACTGAAGGAATTTTTTTATTTTGCTTCGACTCAGACCAACACGGCTACCTACCTGTGACTGTCTTAGAGTTACTCTTTCGGTCTTTTTAAAGCAATTAGACCTAGAAGCACGGCCGACTTTCATAGCCTCCCAGTACCTTTGGCTGCGCTATTGAGTATTGGAAAACCAATATGTCCGGGTAAGTGGCGTAGTTGGCGGAGTGAATCCTCTCTGGCTAAGTTAAATTATTCATTTTGTCAAGCTAACGTGGGTTCATGCTGTGTGGAATGACTTTTAGCATGGTATCGTAGACTAATTACAGCATCATTATTGTCAGTTCAATATGGAAGTGGGGCCTAGGAAACAATGTGCTTCAGAAAATATTATGAATCCTGCTTGGAAGAATATATATGGCTCCCCCCCCCCCCCGCACCTCCACAAAAAAGTCTTAAGTAGAAATGCAGGATCATCCCCAATACATTATTTAATATCAATTATTACTGTAAGCAGCTTAAGACTTAAAGCAGTAGTCTCCAGCCCTTTTAGACTTTGGATCCACTATTAACACAAATGTGCATTTTTTCGCATCTCAAGGAAGTCAGTTCGGTGCTGCTACCATAGTGGTTTAACCCCCTAGAGCAGGCATGTCCAACAGGTAGATCGTGATCTACTGGTAGATCCCTGGACGTCTGTGGTAGATCACTGGTAGATCACGGGCTCGCCCCGAAGAAGCTCAACAACTTAGGCTCCTCTAAAAAAAGCTCAACAAATCTGCCCTGCCCTCCTAAAAAATGGGGCTTTCCTCCTCCCTAAAAAAGCTTAACAACATTGCCCTGCTGAACCCCTAAAAATTGGGCTTTCCTCCTCCGCCAAAAAAGCTCAGCAACTTTGTCCTGAACCCCCCAAAATGGGCCTTCCTCCTCCCTAAAAGTTTTAAACTCTGTGAGTAGATCGCAGTCTATTGGAAGTTGGCCACCCCTGCCCTAGAGCATTGGCAGGCAAACTAAGGCCTGGGGGCCAGATCTGGCCCAAATGCCTTTTAACTCTGACCCACAGATGGTCCAGGAATCAGCGTGTTTTTACATGAGTAGAATGTGCCCCTTTATTCACCCCCCCAAAATATAGTCTGGCCCCCCACAAGGTCTGAGGGACAGTGGACCGGCCCCCTGCTGAAAAAGTTTGCTGACCTTTGCCCTAGAGCCACACCCCATTGTCTCTCGAGACAGACAGATGCCAACAATGTTTGCATGGTTGATAGTGCTGCACCCACTTTAGATTAGCCGTGACCCAGTAGAGGGGCCCTGATATGCCAGTTGAAGATTGATGATTTAGAGCAGTGGCTCCCAACCTTTTCAAGGACCCCTTTTAACTTCCAAAATGTTCACAGATGAGAAAGGAGAGAGAGAGAGAATGAGCATGGCAGGAGGAGACAGAGAAGGGAGGAATGAGTGGATGGAGAGGTGTGAACAATACAATTTTTCAAGGAAGAAATGAAGGGCGGGGGCAAAGAAAGTGGGGCTGACCACCTCTCCTTCCCCTGCATGGCAGCTGCTAGCAGAGAGCCACCATCCCCCCCCCCCCAGCACTGTGCAGCCACTGCCGAACAGGTGATGAATCGGGGAGGGTAACGTGGCGGTCAAAGCCTGCGCCATATCAAAGCCTCAGTTGCTGAACCCCCTCCCAAGAGAGGCCTGCCTAACCACTTATTTGCTTGCTGCTCGGTGAGCAGTGAAGTTGTGGTTTTAAAACAGATGCTTAAACTGTGGTTATCGAAGTCAGGCGTTACTGATTTAGTTATGTTCTTTGCTGTTGCTCGTTTTGATGCTATATTGTATTTTCATTATATTTGCAGTTTATTGGCCAAAGTACATGTTTTGTCCTGGATTGTTGTTTTTTTTTTAAAGTGATCATTTAAATAAGTTGTTGTTTAGTCGTGTCCGACTCCTCGTGACCCCATGGACCAGAGCACGCCAGGCACTCCTGTCTTGCACTGCCTCCGGCAGTTTGGTCAAACTCATGTTCGTAGCTTCGAGAACACTGTCCAACCATAAGTTAGGAAACCAATATTTTGGTATTCGGGTAAGTATGGCCGAGTACAAAAAGTAGGGTGTAAAGCAGCCCCTCTGACTCTTCTCCTTTCTCATAGCTTTCTTAGAACAGACCCACAACAGTTACTATGCAATACAGTATGCAGTAAGTCTATACAAATGCCTACAGGTATCCCTTCTACATAGCAGTGTCTGACTTTGCCCATTGATTCTATCTTCATTATTTCTTTAACAGCTGTGTTTGCTCAAGAACAAAGCTGACCAGCTTCCTTTCCTATATGTTCAAAGGCCTCAGTGTTTTCAACGCCATCCTTTTCACTGGTGCAAAGAACCTTGTGCGCCAGGTTTTTTGTTGCCCTCCCGAACACGCTCAGATTGATTGCAGGACACAGCACAGCCTTTGCCCGCGTAAATCTGGTGCAGATGCCAAGGGTCAAGGTGATGTGCTTTTATAATCAGCTGATTGCTCTGGGATTCTCATTCTCTTCTCCCACACTGGAAGTTTATTTATTGGTACCATGCCCATGACCCTTTGCATGATTGTGTGGTATGGGAGAAACATTTTGTTGAAATCTAGGCGTGGCTCTATATCTAGCCAGGTTTCCCCCAGAATTCCTCCATGAATGTCGTGATGACAACAAATGCAAGATAATAAGAGCCACAGTATAAAACAGCTAGAATGGCAATGGAAATAATCAAGTGGCTATTTATTTGGGGGTGGGGGCTTTTGAGTGTAGAAAAAGGTGAGTAAAGGGAGAGGGGACGTGACAGAGGAGTATGACATCATGCATGTGCGGAGAAAGTAGATAAGAGCAGGTTCCTTTCCTTTGAATACAAGGGGGCATCCAAGGAAGCTGAATGTTGGGACAATTCAGTACAGTACAGACCAGAAAATAAAAGACTTATTCACACAACACATAGTTAAACTGTGGGACTGGCTTCTACAAGATGCAGTGATCTGCTGTCCAGGGTTTCCCAAACGTGGGTCTCCAGCCTCGGTCCAGTATACCTGAAGGAGCGTCTCCACCCCCATCATTCTGCCCAGACACTGAGATCCAGCGCCGAGGGCCTTCGGGCGGTTCCCTCGCTATGAGAAGCCAAGTTACAGGGAACCAGGCAGAGGGCCTTCTCGGTAGTGGCGCCCACCCTGTGGAATACCCTCCCACCAGAGGTCAAAGAGAACAACAATTACCAGACCTTTAGAAGGCATCTTAAGGCAGCCCTGTTTAGGGAAGTTTTTAATGTTTGATGGATTTCTGTATTTTAATATTTTGTTGGAAGCCGCCCAGATTGGCTGGGGGAACCCGGCCAGATGGGCGGGGTATAAATAAATTATTATTATTATTATTATTATTATTATTATTATTATTATTATTATTATTATTATTATTATTGGACTGCAATTCCCATCATCCCTCTGTCCACTGGTCCTGCTAGCTAGGATACCTCAGTTGGTAGAACATGAGACTCTCAATCTCAGGGTCGTAGGTTCGAGCCCTGTGTTGGGCAAAAACATTCCTGCATTGCAGGGGGTTGAATTAGATGGCCCTCGTAGTCCCTTCCAGCACTATGATTCTGTGATATTATATTGTAGCATAAGACTTTTGATCGTTGAATGCGGTATTCTATGTTTATGATGGCTAGGTCCCATTAATTTATTAAATCAGTTTGTCTGTGCTGAAGATGCTGGATCAGTATATATGTTGCAAATTTTCAAGCGTGATACTTTTCCTGGTACATTTGCTGGTGCATAGCCACCAATAAAATATGTCATTTCCCATCTTTTGTAATTTCCCTTTGATTTGCTGTTTCATATTGAACTGCAGGAGCTGCTGAACTTGATTGCAGTGCAGGGAAAATCATTTTGATACTTTTTTTTGTATATTTGAATAGTTCTTGAAGTCATTAAACTAAAATGATAGGGCATGGTGTGCATCTGTGTGCTTGCATATAAATTTTAGGTCTCAGGTTTTCTTTTAACATTAAGGTAGTTAGTAGTGTTCATTGTTGGAGATTTAGCTGGTGTGTGTTTTCTTTCAGTTGTGGCGCATACTGAATGCCAATCAAATGTGCTGGGAGAGAAAACTACTATAAGTTGATGCACGCAAGTGTTTGAGATCTTAGGACAGCGCTGGCTTGTGTTTGTTTCATTAAGCTCCTCCAAGCCAGGCAATTACATAATGCAAATAAGTCAGGTTGCATTCAAAACGGCCCTGGTTTGCACTGAAACGGTGGTGAATCTAAAATGAGTTTGGGATATTTGTCCATAAACTTTTGTCAATAATACTTGGCTGGCATCGTTGCAGTGGTGATGTATGATGTCAGAAAAGGCACAGAAGGTCAAAGTTCAATTGAAATAGTTTTTGTTCTGAGAAAACTCCAAGGAAAAAAAGGCTTCCTTGTTATGAAGGCCTGGAATGAGTCTTATTTACTAAGATGGCTTTCTCATATCCCTTTCCCCATTTTAACATTAAAAAGCCTGGGCTTTTAACTTCCTATATTGTAGGAAGCTGAAAGGCCCATGTGCCCATTTCTTGCCTCCTTTCATTTCATCTGGATAATTGTGCCTTTTATGCCTGTTTATATAATGGTCCTTTGCAGACATAATGCCCAACCATGGGCTGCTTGACTTCAGTGTGATATAAGTGCTTCATCGGAATACCTCAACCAACCGTGATTGAGGCATGGCTGTTAACTGGGGTTGTGTTAGCACAGGCATCCCCAAAGTGCGGCCCTCCAGATGCTTTGGCCTACAACTCCCATGATGCCTAGCTAACAGGACCAGTGGTCGGGGAAGATGGGAATTGTAGTCCAAAACATCTGGAGGGCCATAGTTTGGGGGGTGCCTGTGTTAGCACCTAACCATTTTGGAATGCCCTACCGCAGGGTATTTATTTGGCACTTTCCTGCTGACATTTTGTTCTTGGCTAAATACCATTTTCCCGGTAGGTGTTTGGCCTGTCAGATCTTTGTAGTGCTTTACAGTAGTTCTGACTTTTACCTGCTCCTTCATTATTAGCATGAACACGGTCTTAATAGGGAGTCCATAAGTGACTGTGGAGGCCAATTCTGGATCCACACCTCCTATGAGGACATAGGTTTCTGGGCAGGAGCTGATCACGGTGAGGGTTTGCCAAGTGTGCCTTCCTCTTAGCACGTGTCTCCCTTGCGTCCTGAGTTTGAGTGTCTTCAAAGTCCATGACACCTTTGGTGAAGACTGTTCTCCAACTGAGGTGCTTGCAGGCCAATGTTTCCCAGTACTGTATAGTAGTTGGTGTTTACCCTACATTTTTTTTTAAGATTTGCCTTGAGAGAGTCTTTAATCCTCTTTTGTTGACCACCAGCAGTACACTTTCCATTTTTAAGTTCGGAATAGAGTAGTTGCTTTGGAACTTTACCTTTACTTCTCCATTTCAGTGGACAGGGTTTAGCTGAGGAGGTTAAATAATGGGTTCACCTTGGGTTGGATCCAGACCAGCTGTTCCACAAACAGAAGGACTCCTTTATGTTTTTGGAAGTGAGTTGGACCCAGTGGAAGATTCCCTGTCCTTGAACTGGATGCTTCTGCAGTAGGAAGGAAAGGCAGTTCTTGCTGATTCTCCATCCCTCCTGCAGCCCATAATTCCACCTCCCATACTATTCTGGAGGGTTCCCCAACCTTCCAGCACAGATTGGTGGGTTTTTTTTGGGGGGGAGGGGCTTTAAGGTGATGGGGAATTGGCAGAAATTGTTTTCTGTCTTCTATCCATGGGAGTATTCAGTTTGAAGAGTTTCGCTTTGCTCCACTCTGGATACGATCCCATATATTTTGGCTCTTAAACAGAGTTAGTTCTAATGATTGTTAAATGGTATTACGAAGTGAGGAATGAGAACAATGACATTGCAAAGAATGCAGAACAAGAAATTACTCGCGCCCCCCCCCCCCCCCAGAAGAGGCTGAGTTGTTTGCCTTCATCTCTAGGCTGTTCCAGGTGATATTTCTTGGTTTCTTTCCATGCCTTGTGGGGATATTTGCAATTAATAAAGCAAACTTGGTGTTCCTTAACTGCAGCCCCCCCCCCAATAAAAATAATAATGCCATGAAACCCTTGCGGGAAAATAGTAATTGAAGATAATGCTGAAAAAGAGTTTTTTTTTTTAAAAAAAGGTGGCATATCTTAATGAATGCTTCAGAGTTATTTACATGGAAACAGCTAAGCACCTGACAACTGGCCCTAATTCTGAGAATTTCAGCACTAGATGGTTAGTGTGTGTGGGGGGGAGTTTCAGGAGGATGAGAAAAACTGAGGGTGTTCCCTGTGAGCCCCAAACAGGTGCTATGAGATTTCACTTCCCTAACAGTCATTCTGCCATAAGAAACCTGAGTGTAAATACAGGTGGTTACTGCACCCTCTCCCTGTAGACAACCAAGCCTACCACAACACCATGCAAATATTATGGCACTTTGGAGTTCTCACGTGTGTGTCAAAATTTCCACCGGTTTTGCCCTTTGTTGTAGAACTTACCCCGAATGATGATCACAAATTAGTTACTGCACGAAATCTAACACTGATAAAGCAGTGAAGAGGAGCTGTTTCTTTTAAACACCTCTGTTTGGGATTACATTCGGCTTCCCTAAACTCAGATTTGTGTATGTTGATTTGGCCTTCCTGTTTTCTGCATCATTGATTGTGCGATTTGGTTGGAATAATTTGGAGGATCTTGGGAAATCACTTGATGGAATTTGGTCCGTCTCTGCATAATCTAGCTTTCTGCTTGAGTAATTGAAGACGTTGCTTAATAATCTTGATAAAAAAACTCCCATTTGGTTCACATTCCAGAGCGTTGTATCTGGAGCACAAAGGCAATTCAAATTGTTATTGTCTGCTTTCACCATCCCCAACCTCTAACCATTTCCTTGGGGAAGAATATAAAGCTCTGTAATGGAGTGTGTGTGTGTGTACCTTTCACAAAGTGACCCTAGACATGATGATTTGTTCTCAGAAGCTCCCTCGGTAATGCACAAAAGCGGCAAGAACTCCGAAACCTCATCTCTGCTGCAATTTCCAAAGCCCGTTTGAAGAGCCGTGTTTGATATTCTGTCACCAGCGGCAAACTTTCAGATGTTGACTTTGTGCTCAGCATGAGAACACACATGAAGCAGGTGTATTTTATTAGCTACATTATTTAATACATATTTTAGTCTCCATATAAAAATTTGCAGCTTTAGAACGGCAGGTATTTTGTTAATGATTTCATTAGTTTTGCCGGCTTCAGAGGTTGTCCGCTCGGAGTGTCGAATTCCCCACGACAGGGAGACAGACTTGGATCAGGCTTCCTTCTTGCCTCACACAATCCGAAGAACACTGCCAACATGGTCAGGATCCCAAAGCGTAATGCAAAATACAGGCTTAAAATCCTCATCGGTCTCTAGGGTGGTGTCACAAGCCGGTGACACTCGGAGAAGAGCCTGGGTCTTTCGAGCCCAGGGAGAACTTGAGCAGGAAAAGCAGAAACATTTTAGTCCATCCTGGAAGCAATGGAACCTTCCAGCATCGTTTTATTAATATAACTACGCTTGTAATTGGGGGCGATCCATTGACCCAAGCTGTTGGGTCATCTTAGTTTTTTCTTCCACTCCAGTTCTCATAATTTCTTACCTATTCTGCTTCTCTAGTCTACAGTATGGCTCTTTGGGGGTGGATACCTTCACCCATGTGCAGTTCTCCCTCTCTGGGGAAGCTCCTGATGGTAAACAGTTAACAACTCTTGCACAAAGTTGTTAAGTCCTTTTAGTGGCAGCAAATAGGCGGTGAAGGATAAACATATTTACTTTAAACTCTCTGCCCGGGTTATACTCCATGTGCCGATGAAGAGATATTAATAATGTATTTAATCTTTCTGGGAAATGGGATTTTTACAGTCATAATGATTTTATATCTGGGTGTAGCACTGATAAGTTGAAATCGCGTTGGTTGCGATGCTTCAAGCTTTATGCATATTGTAAAATTTGGCATTCATGTTTATATGCTCCTTGTGCCTTTTTAAAACCAGTAATTATGTCTCCCTGCCAGAGCTGCTGGATACCTTGTGGTATTATCGATGGGCACAAACTGTGGGAAATGCTTCCTCGTGCCTCACTGCACTGCTTCTGTTGACATGAAATACTAGTAGAAATGGGATATCTGCAGGATATCTGTGGAACACAGGTGTAATAAATGTGCGTCGTGTTGCTTTGACCCAACCAGGAGTTAAGTGTGTTTTGAGTACACAGTTCACATTTCCGTGCCTTTCTCTTTTTTTTTACTCTCTTGTAGACTGAAGCAGAATCAAATGCACGTACGAGATGAAATCAGCAAAGTTCTTGAGCGAGAGCGGGCTGCCTCAAACGAGCACTTGTCCAGAGCCATCCTTAGAGAGAGAGCTGCGACCGAAGACGAGCGCCTCAAGGCACAGCTGTTGGTAAGTGTAAAGTCGTCATCTTTCCCCCAATTATCAAGCAGTGAGAGGGTGCTGCAGAAGAACCAGTTCAAGGCAGGCTGGAATCCATCTAGGTGCTGAGTGATAGGTAGTGACAGAGAAACAGTATTTTGGTATATGATGAAGAGATAACTGGAGAGGTTGTCATGCTTACAGTATCTGAGTGCTCCCATGAAGATGCTAAGTCACAAATCTGGCATTGGGTGTGCTTCCTCTTTGCATCCCTGCAGCTGATGTGGTTGCAAAGATTCTCCATGGAACTATTTTCTAAAAGGACTAAAAAAAAATATCAAAATGGAATCGTTTCAGATTAAATAAGCTTTTCAAGATCTTTGCTTCAGCTTTAATGGCTTTGATCCTATGATAAGTAATGTAAGGAAGTTCTTGAAGGGATCTATTTTTATCCTTTCCTCGCTTCTGCATCCCACCCCACCATGTTCTGGTGGGTTCCTCTGATGCAGAGCATGGGTAGGCAAACTAAAGCCTGGGGGCCGGATCTGGCCCAATCGCCTTCTAAATCTGGCCTGCAGACGGTCCGGGAATCAGTGTGTTTTTACATGAGTAGAATGTGTGCTTTTATTTAAAATGCATCTCTGGGTTATTTGTGGGGCATAGGGATTTGTTTATCCCCCCACCCGCCCCAAAATCTAGCCCAGCTCCCCCCCCCCCAAGGTCTGAGGGACAGTGGACCGACCCCCCTGCTGAAAAAGTTTGCTGGCCCCTGTTCTAGAGGGGGTTTCGGGGAGCTGAAGTTGGCTTCAGGAAAGTGAAGAGGACCACAAACTTCCTACCTGTGGCCTTCCTTAAATTAGCCACTGGATCTATGCCACTGTGTGGCTAAAAGATGCCCTAGTGGTCTCCTTGTGCAGGAAGCCGCCTTGCCTTGTTTTCCTCACCCCAAACCAAGCTTTAAAAATATTCCTTGTGTTCCTCTTGTGCTGCAGATTTTTCAATGTCAGAATATAATTCATCAAGGGGGAACAAAAACGCACGCAAGGCTCTTTACTTTGGCCTTCAAGTTCTTTTATGTATTAAAAACCAACAATAATAATCTTCCATGGACCCGAGCTTATGAAATAGAAGGCAAACTTTCAGCCTTTTAAAGCTGCTCATAAGGAGGCATTGGAAATTGGATGAAGCACTGCAAGTAAATTGAGTTGCTTAAAGCAGACCTTTCATAGCAATGAGGTGTTCACAGGAGCATTATTTTGCTTCAGAAGGCTCCACAGGTCATTTTAGCGACTAGCCTTTTAAGCCTACAACAAATCTGTATCCAGAACTCCACATGAAGTGTTCTGTGTCGCAAAAAACTGCTTGAGGACCAGCTGAATTCATTCATCTTGGAATAATTTTCAATGTGGTGACAACGCCACAAATATCTTATTGACATTCCATCAGTGGAGCTACAACAAGTGTCAAGGTGAGCTGTGGAGAACACGGAGTTAAAAAAATAAATAAATCTATAGATTTATGGTGCCCGAAGGCAGTTATATTTCCCTCTCCTTAGAACGACCTGGCATTTGCTGTTAACCTATTTGCTTTACTGCTTGGACTGAAATGAGATGTCATTTAAAACCTTGCAATTTGGAAAGCAGGTCTGTTTGAGTTGCCAGCAACATTAAAGTCTCATTTCCTATCGAAGAGCCAAAGAAATGTAGTTCTGTGCACTTGGAGCTGACAATTGTTTGGAAGAATGGTCCATAGTGTTGAAACCTTTGTGCACTGTCTTTTGCATTTTGTCCTGGGCTCACGCTTCAGATTCATTGTCTCTGTTAATTAAAACAAAGTACCGGTAGTCCTTTCATCTTGACATCTACAGCTCAGCATAATAAAGAGCCGTACTTAATCCATGTTTGAGAACCTCAAGGACCAGCTATTGTAATGTACTATATGTGGAGCTATATTTTTGAAGGGTGCCCAGGAACTGCAGTTACAGTAGTTGAAATTGCAACCAGTTTCTGTGCCAAAAAAAGGCAGGGACCTCCCCAGCTCCCAGGGAGGCCAGCTGTACCCTCGCTGCTGGCTTTTATCAGCCAAGAGGAGCAAGTGTCCAGAGTGTGTGGTCACCTTTACCACTTCAAGAACATTAGAAAAAAAAACCTCATCACAGTAGTAGCAGTTTGGCAGTGAAACTAATTACCTAGAAGGGTGGTGTTAGGGATTTAAGAAAGGGCTGGGCAGGCATTTATGGGGGCTGCTCTAGCTCTTAGCATGTCCACTGAGCAAGGCCATAGGTGCAGGGCCGTCTTAAGCCCATCCAGCGCCCTGGCGCTAAGGTCCCTCCAGCGCCCCCCTCCAGAGCCCCTCCAAGGACCCGGGAGTGCCAAGCAGACCGCGGCAGCAGCGGGAGGCCACCTCTGAGGACTCCGCGCTGCGCCTCCTTCTCGTTTCCCCAGCGCTGGGTTCAGTCCTCGGAGAAGGAGAGAGACGCAGCGCAGCCTCTCATCTCGTGCAACGCAGTCCTGGCCAGATCGCCGGAACCCTGCGCTCACTTGGCGCCCTTCCAGCGCCCTCCAGCGCCCGGCGCCGTGGTTCTCCGCGCCACTAGCCTCTATGGCTAGAACGGGCCTGCATAGGTGTTCTAAAAGCTGCTCCCCTCCCTATTTTTCTATAGTTTTGCCATGAAAGCAGCTTCATTCAAAAGCTGAGAGCACTGACATCAACAGTCAGTTTCTCTTCACCTTTGCACTCTGCTTGATTAAGTTCCTCCAATGCAAATGATATTGGGTAAACCAGATAATTCCATCTCCCCCCCCCCTATGTTTCTTAGATCCATCTCCTTCAAACTACACAGATTGGGTTTTCACTATCATCCCCATTTGTCTCCATTGCGCCCCCCCCCCCCACTTGCTCACCTTTGAGTGCAGGAAGGTTTCTGATTTTCTTCTGAAGCAGATTACACTTGACCTTTCTTGCTGCCGGCCAAATAATCCTTCCTCTCCTAACTATGTTTTCAGGATGGCTTGGCTAGAAAATACTGCAGGGCAGAATTTGCTAAACGAGGTAAAGCACTTTCCCGTAAGAGAACACTAGTTTGTTTACAAGCCTGCAGTATTTTATTACATACCTCATTTAGCCCATTCATCATTTTAATAGAAAAACAAGTTCTTTTATATGATTCTGAAATTATTCGAGGGGAGCTACATAGCCTAAAACTGAATGCAATTAGTTATTCTAGGCCCATCCAAGCAGAAAAACAAAAAATGGCAAGACTAGAAAGTTTAGTAATGACTACTTGCTGTGTGGTGAAAATTTTCAAGGGATTAGTGTTTATACTTAAAAATTAGGGCCGGCCCCAGAACAGAATTTAAACCCAATGGCCCCATGTTTTTGCTGTCATGATTTATTTATTTTTAAGATAAAAGTGTGAATAATGCTTGAGGTACTAATGGCTATACAGATATGGCCGGTCTGCACATATATAAATGAAATAGTAAAACTGCTCCTGGCCTCTACCACGTCAGCCCGCAGGTGAGGGCTGACCTACATGAATAGGTTCTCCATAAAAAACACACACACACAAAGCAAAGCAAGTTAGCTACAATGCGTCTAAATACCAGTGGCTGGGAAACACAGGAGGGGAGAGTTTTGTTCTTGTGCTCATGTTGGTGTGTCAGAGGCATCTGGTTGGCTACTGTGAGAGCAGGATGCTGGCCTAGTTGGGCCACTGGGCTGATCCAGCAGGCCCTTCTTATGTTGCTAAATTATTGCACATAGAAAACGAGCTCGTTGGGGAGAACCATTCTAGCTCAACATTCTCGCTGATGTGCTAGTTTCCAATGTGAACTTCTGTTTTGGTGCCAGAAGTGTTCAGGCATCTATCCTAAAATCTGAACTGGCAGAGGTCAGGACTAGTTTTAATAACTGCTGATAAAGAGGAGGCCTCAGTTTGCTTTAGAGCAGGCACCCCCAAACTGTGGCCCTCCAGATGTTTTGGCCTACAACTCCCATGATCCCTAGCTAACAGGACCAGTGGTCAGGGATGATGGGAACTGTAGTCCAAAACACCTGGAGGGCCAGAGTTTGGGGATGCCTGCTTTAGAGTATAATCGAGAGGCATCAAGCAAGTTGGCTACTGATTGCGGAAGACCTTTTGTTCGTTTTTTGTAGGCAGGAGCACCGCCTATCACTTACCACAATTTTTTCATCCAGCACATCGTTTGTTTCCTATAATGCAGTTTCTGGGCAGCTTTGCTGTGAACCTTGAGTAAAAGGAAAACAATTTATTTGCCTGTTGTAGTACTGTCCAGTGCCTCGAGCAAACACCTGCAAAATTCACAAAAGAATTAAGAATTAATTCCTCCTGGTAGTTAAACAACGCAGCTAACTGAAATGCCCCGTAGGTGATGCAGCTTTTTCCCTTGTTGCATGGCATAACCCTAGGATGATGTGTGTCCTGTGAGCTCTTGTAATAAAATTATTGTTCAACCATTAAATGCTAAATCCTGCATAGATCGCTGAATGCACTTTTGTTTTGATGCCTGTCACAGTCAGTCTGTGAGACAGTCCATTGAGGAAATAAGTGGGGATTTCCCCCATTTGGATTGCATGCAGCCAAGCTGTGAATTGGCTGAGAAAATAGCAAGAAGGCTGTGAGAAATAAATTCATTCATTAGTTAGGCTCATGTGAGCCTAGAGAACCAACTCATTGCAGAGGTTGCCTGATTCATTGTTTTTGGCCTGAGTAAGAACATAGGAAGAGCTCAGCTGGATTGGACCAGAGGCCTTTCTAGGGCAACATGCTGCTTTTCCACAGAAACCTCTTAGGAAGCACAAAGGAGGACATAAGCTCAGTCGTCTCCTGCCATCTCTTTGCTGTAATTCTACCACATCTTCGCATCAGGTGTGCCTGGATCATTCGGTCATTTCCCGTGTGGAGAAGAATTACCCTTCGGGGAGGTTGCCCATTGAATCACTGCACTGGGCTGTCCTCTTTTCAGTGAGGAGGCATGGCAAGAAAAAGGGTTGACTCTGCTGAGGATGGGTGATTATTTAGCCTTTCACTCTCTAAAAGTAAACCTCTGTGAGTTTGTGTGAAGTATTTTAACTTTCAGAAACTTGAATTCCGTCCCAACACGTTTCCTCAAGTTTAATGGTGTATGCACAGAAGGTTTATGAAAAATAGTTTTAGAGGCCCCATTCCTGCTAACATTTTGCAGAGGAAAACAGGGGCCTGCTTGTATCATTCCAATGTTAGGAAAGACTCATGGGCTGAGGTCTCTGTCTGCAGGATTAGTTTACTCTGCAATAGCCTGCCAACTTGAAAGCCAGAAGTGAAATAATAATCTTCAGTGCCTAGTATCTTAATATTTATGTGTATCCTCGCCCCTCTTTGAGATCTAAGCTGGAGAGATCCTGGAGAGAACGCTCCCAAGACATGGTCCATCATTCAGGGAACTCTCTGATGCTAAAGAGATTTGGGTCTGATCAGTGCCTGGACTGGAAGTGCCTGCATGAAGGGCATGACTGGCCAGTCATTGGGGACAGAGGAAGAAACAGACAGTTGCTGGTCTGTTCTTCTCTAAGTGTTAGGAGACTGAAAACAGACTGACGTTCGAAACCAGACTGACGTTCAAAACTCAAATGTTTAATATTATATAATAGGTTCCCCCCCCCACCCTTTCCTGTTGTTCGTTATACAGTTGTACCTCGGAAGTCGAACGGAATCCGTTCCGGAAGTCTGTTCGACTTCCAAAACGCTTGGAAACCAAAGCGCGGCTTCTGATTGGAATTGGAAGCAATCGGAAGCCCTATCGGATGTTCGGGTTCCAAAGAACATTTGCACACCGGAACACTCAGAGCCAAAACGTCTGAGTATCAAGGCATTCGACAACCAAGGTACAACTGTAATTTATTAGAATTGAAATAAAAAAATTCCTTCAGTAGCACCTTAAAGACCAACTAAGTTTATATTTTGGTATGAGCTTTCGTGTGCATGCACACTTCTTCAGATATCTGAAGAAGTGTGCATGCACACGAAAGCTCATACCAAAATATAAACTTAGTTGGTCTTTAAGGTGCTACTGAAGGAATTTTTTTATTTTGCTTCGACTCAGACCAACACGGCTACCTACCTGTTATTAGAATTGAGTTCATATTTGCTAGTCCTTTCCCTATACAGTGGTACCTCTAGATACGCACACCTCTGGTTGCGTATCTTTCAGGATGCGAACACAGCAATACTTCCGGGTTTCATCGCGTGCACATGTGAGAAGCGCTAAACTGCACCACGCGCATGCACAGAAAACAGCACCTCCAGTTGCGAATTCCTCAGGATGCGGCCGGATCTTTGGAACAGACCCTGTTCGCAACCAGAGGTACCACTGTACTTCCCTCATAGCAGTTTCTGCATGAACTCATTGCCTTTATAATTGAACGAGATCCACATGCGTCATGATGAAAAGAGCTCCACCATCTTTTGTGATGTCCAGGAAAGGGAGAAGCATGCTGACCCACATTCACACAACTTTGCATTCTCTCAAGGGATCTTGCTTCCCCAAGATACAAAGTTGAGGAAGTAATTCCTAAACAACATGTGATGTATAGGTCTTTCTTACTTTCCCTTCCCCAAAACTTTGATAACTTCTGGGCCTCTCCCCCTTCCTCCACAAGCTGAGTGACAGAGCAGAAGCTGAATAAAAAAGGTGACTTTCTATATGCTATGATGCAAGTGTGTGCCACAGAGTACAACCAGGTCCCTGATGGAACTTTGGCTGCATTTAAAGATTTCCGACGACTTAGCTTGACAAGTCTGTCCTAATACATTTTTGCTTATTTAAGCATAAATATTTTTTAACCCGGAGCTGAAGAACTTGCTTGTTAGTTTATTCCATTGTTTGGTTTTTTCGTATTGCCAAAAAAGAAAAAAAGAAAAAAGTGGGATGGGGAAGAGAGAGAGAGAGAATTGTAAAGGGACTTTCCTTGTCTAGCATATTCTCTTTGATTGGTAGCAAAACTAGAGGGAAATTGCCTGTATTATTAAAGGGTGGGGGGAAATAGTCAGGTTTTCTAGACATTTGTACAATATAAAAGTTATGTGCAGCTATATAAGTGCCTGCAATCATGGTAGATTTCTGTAATTTATGTAATGTGCCTTTTGAAGAATGAATTGCAGTATAGTCTGTCTATATATCTGCACGCAGGAGCTAAAATCCCTGACAAAAAGTACCCATTTCCAGGGGGAAGAGGGGGGGGGAATACAATAAACTTCCAGCCCAATCCTTACTGTGTTTACTTGGAAGCAAGTCCTGTTTATTTTTTAATGGGATTTGATTTTTTTAGTGAGTATGCTTATAACTAAGTATGCTTGGTTAAAAATGTAGATTCCAACTAATAGTTTATTTGGTTAAATGTTTCTGGTTATACCACTAAAAGACAGTAGAACAGACTCTCTTGGAAGCTGATGGACTCTCCTTCATTGGAAGTTTTTTGTAGGCTTCGAGAACAGATGAGGAAGAATGGGTGTAAGAAGGGAAGCAAGGACAGAGGGATAACTTGAGTGGTCTTCATCTATACAGTGGTACCTCTACTTACGAATTTAATGCGTTCCGAACACACATTTGTAAGTCGAAAAAATTTGTTAAGTCGAATCCCATAGGAATGAATTGGGAGAAAAAATTCGTAAGTAGAAGCAACCCTATCTAAAAATTCGTAAGTAGAAAAAATCCTATCTAAACCGCATCCAAGATGGCGGACGGAGCTCCATTCGTGAGTAGAAACATGCGTAAGTAGAGGTACCACTGTATATATAAAAATGTAAAAATCGTGAAAGTGCGTGTTCCACTTTTCTCCGTAACCACTTGACCGATCGTCCTGAAATTTCGACACAACGATCCAGGCCACTCCCCGAGTGTTGTTGGAAAAGAAAATCCCTCAAATCTCACACCTGGGCAGTCAAACAGTGCCCTCAAGTGGCGTTATTCCCTCAGCCCCTCCTCCTACACCCCCTCCCTTCCTGTGAAATCTACACCACACCCACAAACCAAATAATGACATCATCAACCAAGCAACTGAAATACCAAGTCGGCCATTATCAGACCCCTAGGCCCCTGCCAGGCTGCTGGGCCCCCACTAGGCCCGGGGGGGGGGAGAGGGCGTGTGCCCGGATCGCAGGCCGCAGCACGGCCTTTGTTTTATGTAGGCCCCTGCCAGGCCCCCAATAGTCCTGGGTGGGGGGATAACCCACAGCAACGCACTTGGGGGCACGGCAAGGGGTTTTTACTTTAAAATTTAGTACCACTCCCCCCCCAAATCCCCCACCAAATAACCACAAGACAAAAATAAATACCATCCTTCAAAATGTCATGAGATACGCCGGTCACGGAGAAGGGGGGGGGACAAACAGAATAGATCATGGAGCGGGACACGTGGGGGCAGTTACAGGGATTAGCCACACCCACAAACCCCGCCTCCGCCACGAGATCCTGTAAAACAGGGGGACTCTGAGACTCAGGGGGATCTGAAGGGGGCCTATTACCCTCCATTTGACAGACTAACGCACAGCAACGCGTGCAGAGCCAGCTAGTAGAATAATAGAATTGTAGTGTTGGAAGGGGCCATGAGGCTTGTCCTGATTGTTGTTGTTGTTGTTGTTTAGTCGTTTAGTCGTGTCCGACTCTTCGTGACCCCATGGACCATAGCACGCCAGGCACTCCTGTCTTGCACTGCCTCCCGCAGTTTGGTCAAACTCATGTTCGTAGCTTCGAGAACACTGTCCAACCATCTTGTCCTCTGACGTCCCCTTCTCCTAGTGCCCTCAATCTTTCCCAACATCAGGGTCTTTTCCAAGGATTCTTCTCTTCTCATGAGGTGGCCAAAGTATTGGAGCCTCAGCTTCACGATCTGTCCTTCCAGGGAGCACTCAGGGCTGATTTCCTTAAGAATTGATAGGTTTGATCTTCTTGCAGTCCATGGGACTCTCAAGAGTCTCCTCCAGCACCATAATTCAAAAGCATCAATTCTTCTGTCCTGATTACAATGCAAGAATCTCAACTAAAGCATCCATGACAGATAGCCATCCGACTTCTGCTTAAAAACCTCCAATGAAGGAGAGTCTGCTGTCCAACAGCTCCCACCATCACAGAGTTCTTCCTGATGTTTGGTTGGAATCTCCTTTCTTGTAACTTGAATCCCTTGGTTTGGATGCCAGCAGGAAAATAACAAGTTTGCTCCATCTTCCATGTGACGGCCCTTTACATAGTTGAAGGTAGCCAGTCTGAGGGAGGGAGACCTTGTAGTTGCATATAGTTTAAATCAGTAAAATGCTGATAGTAGCAATCTGTTGGATTGCTAGACTCTTCAGTGTCTGTTTTCTAGCTTTAAAAGGTCTGCAGTACCCACTGAGTGTTAGCCTAGGTAGAACCGGGAATTGGTGTCTGGTATAAGCGGTATGATCACAACACTGGATCCTGCCCAGTTTTCTCTTGTGTGATTGATAGTGTTTGGCTTTTGAATGAATGGTATTACCAGTTATTAAAAAAACCGAAGACCAAAGTGGTTCACCGAGTAAAGCGTTCAGCCTGCTTTCCTCCCCTGTATTGGTGGTTATTTATGTGGTGTGGTCTTGGAAGCACTCTCTGTTTTGGTTCTTTAGCTATGCAATGAGAATAGCAATGCATTACGTCAAGAGCTGTGTTGTAGACAGAGGATTCATAGCAAGCAGTCCGCACCATTTAAGTGCTGTGTAAATGGTTCTTAGGAATAGTTTTCACTTGGCGCAGTCAAGATTGGGAATGTAGCTTCAATGAGCAAATAAGCATTTCTGCTAGTTTTGTTTTTGGCTTGATAGAAATTTGCTTTTTATATCCCCTTCTTCTCCCCTCCTTCTCCAGCCATCCACAGCAAAGGTTAGTAACCTTTCCCTCTCTGCTAACGTGGAAGATGCAGCATCTAATTAAGTTCCCCGCTTTGGAAATAATGCGGCCTGCAAAGATATAGTGTGGTGCCCCCCTGCCCTGTTTTACAGGGCCGTGTGATTCC
Organism: Zootoca vivipara; assembly: GCF_965207765.1. Classification (NCBI taxonomy): domain Eukaryota; kingdom Metazoa; phylum Chordata; class Lepidosauria; order Squamata; family Lacertidae; genus Zootoca; species Zootoca vivipara. The sequence goes on along the minus strand of NC_142592.1, from coordinate 66,067,835 downwards.
AGTCACGATTTTAAAAACAATATTTCAGTCCTTCTCATTTTCCTAATTATCATGCAGATAAACAGTAGGGATCATGACATTAGGATAAGTAAGTGGATTATGATTTTGCCTTGGAGAAACTCTCTTGCTGCTCCCCCCCCCCCTGGGCGGCACAGTAGTAATAAATGAGCAAGTTCAGAGTACTTTATGATAGATAGTTAATGGTGCTGTGACTGAGCCAACAGCCCTGTTTCTATAGCATCTGTCACAATTCATAGTCATTAGCATACCTTTAATGGTTTCTTTTCATAATAATTTCTGCCAGGGCATTTAGAATACATCAGGAAGAAGAGAATTCTGAATCCAAGAAAATGTTCTTGCCTGTGTGTGTGTGTGTGTATTGCAGTGAGAGAGCATTTCTTCTGCACAGTCACAGGCTATTTGAATGCACTTCGGGCTACTAGTTTATGCTCGAAAGTTCCTCCCCTTCCCCACAAACACCCGGAGTTGGCATTTCCCCTCCAGCAAGCCACTGACAGCCCTGGTCTCAGCCTCATCCAGTGTCTGTACTGCTTATATTAGTATGTCGAGCATAGTGCCACTTGAAGCATCTCAACAAAGGGGACAGAAATATATAGAACGCAACAGCAGCCAAGACATTCTGCATTACGTGAGCGAAAGCCAAAAGGCCGCCAGCCAGGTTTGCAAAATGAAGTCAAGGTAGTACACATCACAGTGAGAGCCAAGCACTATTGCTTTTTCAGCCCAAGAGAGGAACAACTTGAGCAGAATATGAATTGGGGTTTCCTTTAGCACTTGCAATGGGAGCTGGGGCCAGAGAAATGGTTTTGAAGAGTAACGTTCTGGTTAAACATGAGGACCCAGGGCGGTGGAAGGGGCAGCTCGGATTGACCTTGATCACAGGTAGCCAGCATAGTGTCTTCCAGAGATGTTAGTCCCAACCTGCATGACCTATAGTCGGGGATGGTGTAAGTTGTCGTCCGGCAAACATCTGCAGGAAGATCTCTGGCCTAGAACACTGCACCTGCATTTTGTGCACAAGATGCATTTTTAAAAACTCCTCGAAGTTCCTCGAAGCTGGGACCCATACATTTTTGCCTCCAAAACTTTTTTGTTAATGCTCCATGTACATGGGAAATAAATAGCCCCCATTATTACTTTATCTGAAGTTTGCAACTTTAAGAACTTTAAGAATATGTGCTTGGGCTTGCTTTTTTCTCTCCTTCCGCTGAGAGCTTTTTTTGGCTAAAGGGTGGGGTATAAATAGCAATCAATAAGTCTACAAATAAATAAACATTGGACCATTCCTCGTTTATTCCTCCAGGAATGCAAAGAGTCACTGCACTGTTGTTTTCTATCTCAAGGGTGGTCATTTTACCATTAACCCAAAAAGTTTAATCATAGTACAGTCATATCTCGACATCCGAATGCTTCGACTTCCGAAGTCGACAACCCCGGAAGTCTTTTCGCCGCACGCTAAGCGTGCGCGTCCTGCCACCTGCGCAGAGCAGCGCGCACGGCCGGCGCATGCGCAGACATGTGAAATCGCGCTTCGCGCATGCGCCAACAGCGCACTTCAACATCCAAAAACCTCGACTTGCGAAGACGGCCGCGGAATGGATCGTCTTCATAAGTCAAGGTACCACTGTATGCCTAATTGCATATCTGCATTCACAGTGATAAGCAAGCGTATATGGCCTGTTGATTATATATAATGCTGTTTTTCCTGGAATTATCTTTACTTAGTCCAGTTCCTCTTCTTCCTCCCCTCCCCATTTCAAAAATGTTTCCCATTTTCCATGGCTTACCAGAAGATGGACACAGTGCATGATCTGAATAGTGTATGTGGCTGCCGCTTCCTTCTGGTTGCAGTTTCCTTCATTAGCTTAAGCAGTGCATCGCCTTTGCTGCAGTGAATTATAGCAGCAAGCACACTCCAGCCACCTCAAAATGATAGCTTTTGCTGTTGCTGCCATTCTCCACTGGTGTGCTGCTCTGCTGATGGAAGCTCCCCAAATTTCAGGAGGTTTTTGTCAAAAGTTATGCATTTGCTGAAAGACTCCATAAAGCAACCATGAGAGATCTCTGCAGGGTACCAGTGTGGCACCTTAGAAAACAGCAGTTACAGCCTACTGCAAGCAATTTTCTCTTAACTTGCAGTTGATATAGAACAATTTAGAAAATTGATGCATCTGTCATAATTCTAAATGGGTAAGGTACACTGCCAAGTTTGGAACTAACACACAGAAAACCCACAACTTTTGCTAATAGTGAGGAAAAGAAAAATCCATTTTATGCTCCATTAAACTGTTACACATCATAAATAATTTATGCTCAGCCCCGTTCTATTCTGCAACATAGATGATAAACTAGTCATTTTCGGAGCATTTTAATGAACGTAATAGTTTTCTTTATTCTCACTTTCTTAAAACGGAGCTGTGCGATTCTTGAATTCCCATGGTCATTGTATAATTGTAACAGGATTAAATGATCAGAAAGTGGATTTTAATATGTAGAATGCAGCTGTCTGACTCCATGCGGTCTGTGTCTGTGTGTGTCTGTGTGTGTGTTAGGTGCCTTTGTAAATAATGTGATGGTAACTTTTTTTGTGGATTTTCACATGGAGAAAGCAGCTATTACTCAATGAGCACCAGGCAACTGAACTTTTGAATAGGGATGAATGTGCATGATTACAAGTGGCCCTACACATTGTGTTTTTCTAGTGAGTGCTAACTTCTTTGACATGGTACTAGTGAAAGGCACACTGGCCACTCTCCAGGAACGAGAAATATATTGAAAACACCCCACCCCACTTCTTAAAGACCACAGATAGTTAAAGGCCAAAGGCCTGATTGAAGAGGAACATTTTTGCCTGGCACCTAAAGATGTATAATGAAGGCGCCAGGCAAACCTCCCCGGGGAGAGCATTCTACAAATGGAGAGCCACTGTAGAAAAGGCCCCTTTTTGTGTTGCTACTCTCTGAACCTCTTATGGAAGGAGGGGCTCAGATGATGGTATCAGGGTCCGGATGGGTAGGTTCATATGGAAAGAGGCGATCCTTGAGATACTGCAGCCCTGAGCCATTAAGGCTTTATAGGTCCAAACTAACACAAATTGGTAGCCAGTGCAGGTGGACCAGGATTGGTGTGGTTTGCTCAAACCATCTTGCTCCAGTGAGTAACCTGGCCGCTGAATTCTGCACTCGCCAAAGTTTCTGAACCGTCTTTAGAGGCAACCCTATGTAGAATGCGTTGCAGTAATGTAACCTAGAGGTTACCAGAGCATAGACAATCGTAGTTCGGCTATCCCTTTCTAGATAAGGACAGGACATGTTGAGGGAATGGTGGCAGTGGCAAAGGGTTATTATGTTGAGGTGCACTGAGCTATTGTGCCGGGGAGTTTCATAGACCATGAAATGAAAATAAAGAAGCATAAACGCCTAAACTTGCTTGTATTTAAGATTCATCCAAGGGATGTGTTTCGCTGTTGGGGAACAGTTTCCCCTCATGTGGTGGTCGATTACTCATATTCTGTTCATAAAACAGATGGACGTAAGCCTTGACCTAAGACAGTGAGGTAATTACCCTGTTTCTCATATTTTAAGACATACCCATAAAATAAGCCATAGCAGGATTTTTAAGCATTCAAGGAATATAAGCCATACTCCGAAAATAAGACATAGTGATAGGTGCAGCAGCAACGCCGGCCGCGGAGAAAAAAAATAAGACATCCCTTGAAAATAAGCCATAGTGTGTTTTTTTGAGGAAAAAATAAATATAAGACATGTCTTATAATATGAGAAACACGGTATATGGTGGTTGAAAAAAGTATACTGTACAACGGTTGAATCTTTTAAACAGTAGGTTATTCTGCAAACGAGTGCCTGTTGGTCATAAAGATAAATAGAAGAATTCTGGAGCTTCCTCCTCATTCTAAATTATGCTGTAGGAAGGTGTTGGAGTGATTTGGAAGTCTAATTAAATACCTGATACTGCTCTTCCTACAACTGTTAGCATTTTTATGAAAAGCAAACAATGTGTTTGTAAGCGTTAAAATAATGGGATATGGCTAACGGGTAGCTGACTACACCAGATCTGTGACTCGGAGATAAGGGATATAGTTGCCAGCAAATGCTTATGTGTCAGTTCCATTAATGCTATTATGCTTGTGCATATATCAAGGAGCAAATATACTTTGGGTTAATTTCTTTGAGCATTGGAAGAGTACCCCCCCCCCCGCCCACCCCTTGCCGCAATATTCCCTTTCAGGTTCGTGAAGAGTGTCAGTGTTCTGTTGTGAGAATTCTTCATTAATGGGCACCATGACCCGTCATTCCTCTTTTCGGTGAATGTCGGGGACATTGGACAACTGAACCAAAGTAATGGGTCTGGGAAGCCAGGGCAGATGGGCTGCTTGATTTTCCCTAGTGAGAAAAAGCTGTGTGTGGGTCTTGTTGCATGCAGATATCGAGGGAATCCTGTGTGGCTTCCTGGCAGAACAAATTTCTCCATGGTTATGGTGCAAAGAGGCATAAAGGTAATGCAATGCAGGCAGGCAGTATGAGAGAGAGGGGGGGAGTGTTTTGGATTTGATATCCTGCTTTATCACTACCCTAAGGAGCAGGGTGGATAAAAATCAATGATTTTTTTAAAAAAATCAAAAAAATCGGATTTTTTTATTTAAATCGGATTTTTTTGATTTAAATCGATTTTTTTGATTTAAATTGGATTTTTTTTTAAATAAAATGCTTTTTGAGGAAAACATATTACCATCCAAAGGTTATTCCATCATGAAATAAAGATTAGTTTTTAATTATGTAGTATAAGGTTGTATATGTTTAATTTTTGGGGTAAATAAATGCCATTAATCCATTCACAATGTCATGCTTTTAATTAAGGACAAAGTATTGAGCATTCAACCTGTTGCTCTTCCCCACCTGGGCATTAGAAGCTGATTTTTTTTTTTTAAGGATTAGAAGAAGATGTGATTCAAACGCTTTGTCTGCCAGTGAAGTACTTTTGACAATAAAATATCCCCTGACAAATGGGGGATCATTTTTGTTATGTGGTGCCTTGCAGAACCAGTAACTGCTGTATTAAATCTTAATCAATAACAATGCTTTGTTAATTGCTGGAGCGGGTTTATATATTGGGTAAATTGCTGTTTGTAAATGTTGGATTACATTAACCAAAGCAGCTAATTACCAGCAACAGAATAAACATAAGGTTTGCTAAAAGCTTCCATCCGTAGCTGGAAGCAGCCGCTTGCTGCTTGATATTACAGTCAGTGCTGAAAATAAGGTAATGACATTATACATACATCTATAACGCAGGCCAATTTCTTCCAAAACGCATGTAAGTATTATTACTTTACTGGGAGTCTGTGCAATATGATTTATTTAATGCATTCCAGTCCCCATAATGTTAAGATATAATTGAGCCGGGGGGGGGGGTAGGGAGAAGAGGGAACAGCACAGAATCTGCGGTACACGAATCATGACCTAAAGTGCTTGTAATTTTAAAGACACTTAGGGAACTGTGAAATGTATATAATGCAGGTTGAGGAGTAGGGAAAGTTAAAAGAGGTTTGGGAGATTTAATGAAGTAAATAGAATATTTAAAAGGTAAAGGGGATGCTCCAGTACGTGTTAATTATCGTGGAAGTCCCATTGATGTCAATGGGAGGGTTGAGTGTGGACTTCTCCTTCTCCTTACCTTGGGACCAAAAGGCATTCACAGTTCTCAACTTGTGGCTGGAGCACGTTCAGTATAAGTAAAGGTTTGCAGAGCTTTATAGCAGGTTTTATTATTTGTTCATTTAAAACACCTCCCCAGGTTCCATGTCTAAAAATTATCCCAGAGCAGGTCACATTTAAAATTTGTTGTTCTTGTTTAGTCGTTTAGTCGTGTCCAACTCTTCGTGAGCCCATGGACCAGAGCATGCCAGGCACTCCTGTCTTCCACTGCCTCCCGCAGTTTGGTCAAACTCATGTTCGTAGCTTCGAGAACACTGTCCAACCATCTCGTCCTCTGTCATCCCCTTCTCCTAGTGCCCTCAATCTTTCCCAACATCAGGGTCTTTTCCAAGGATTCTTCTCTTCTCATGAGGTGGCCAAAGTATTGGAGCCTCAGCTTCACGATCTGTCCTTCCAGGGAGCACTCAGGGCTGATTTCCTTCAGAATGGAGAGGTTTGATCTTCTTGCAGTCCATGGGACTCTCAAGAGTCTCCTCCAGCACCAAAATTCAAAAGCATCAATTCTTCGGCGATCAGCCTTCTTTATGGTCCAGCTCTCACTTCCATACATCACTACTGGGAAAACCATAGCTTTAACTATACGGACCTTTGTCGGCAAGGTGATGTCTCTGCTTTTTAAGATGCTGTCTAGGTTTGCCATTGCTTTTCTCCCAAGAAGCAGGCGTCTTTTAATTTCGCTGTCACCATCTGCAGTGATCAAGGAGCCCAAGAAAGTAAAATCTCTCACTGCCTCCATTTCTTCCCCTTCTATTTGCCAGGAGGTGATGGGACCAGTGGCCATGATCTTGGTTTTTTTGATGTTGAGCTTCAGACCATATTTTGCGCTCTCCTCTTTCACCCTCATTAAAAGGTTCTTTAATTCCTCCTCGCTTTCTGCCATCAAGGTTGTGTCATTTAAAAAATAGGAGACACCTTAAAATAACGAAAGAAGTAAAAAATCACAGTACAACAGGCATTCAAGTCCGATGAATAACAAAACGTAGCAAGCTGCTCTGCTTCTCTAAAGTCCTAGATAAATAGATATATGCCTGCAGCTGGTGCCGGAAACTCCATAAGAGTCAGCACCAGCCATGTTTGGAAAGAGAAGGATCCTAAGTGGTTTAGAGTTTCGTATGTGAATGGAAGCCTCTTGAACTTGGCTCAGCAGCATATATATATGCAGCCATTACACTTCCTTCAACAGGTGTAAAGTGCTCTCATTAGGCTGTCCCTCATAATGGCCTAGACCAGTGTTTCCCAAGCTTGGGATTCCAGCTGTTTTTGGACTACAACTCCCACCATCCCTAGCTAGCAGGACTCAGAGGATGGGATCTGTAGTCCAAAAACAGCTGGAGAGCCAAGCATGGGGAACACTGGTCTAGAATTGTGTACTGACTGCAGTTTCCAGACCAACTTCTAAGGCAGCCCCACATAGAGCTCACGGCAGTTGTCCAACCTTCAGGTTACTGGTAGGTGGATCGCTGTGGCCAGGCTACCTCTTCCAGGAGTGGCTCTAGCAGGTGCACCAACCGAATCTGGCAGAAGGTACTCGTTGTCATGGATGCTACTTGTGCCTCCAGCTTCAGTGCTGGATCGAGGAGCACCTTCAAACCATATGGCCGTGCCTTCAAAGGGAATACAACCTCACTCGGAACAGACAGCTTGTTGTAATCTGAGAGTTGAATTTGGTCTTCCCAGTTGCTTAGAGCAATCGCAGTCCCAAGTGCTATTGGATGGATGATACACTCAGTAGGTTCTGAGAGGAAATCCTTTAAAACGGGACTTAGAAAGCTGGCTATTACTGGCTCAAAAGCACTGAAATGACAGGATTCCACTTGGTTTAATTATTTGGTTAAATAATTGCTAGTGATTGAGTGAAAGGCATGGGGCTTCCAAACAAATGAGCCCTTCAACCTCGGCCGAAATAGCAAACTTTTTTTTTTTTTAGCAATACCCGCCAAAGTTTGTGGCCAATTCAACTGGTCAACTCTTCTTTCAAGGCTGGGATTTCAATTTTCCTTGGTCTCATTTCCCTTTGCCCATATGAAAAATGGGCTTGAAAGATACCTGTTTGGTTTAGCCTGTTTGAAAGATACCTGTTGAGATTTTCTCCTGCCCCCATTTCTTCGGCATCTCTGTGCTGCCCCACACGGTGCCTCAGCTTCCTTATTGTCAAGGTGCATTTCTTCTCTCAGCTGACCCGGGGTGCCACAACTCCCCCCCCCCCCTGCTGAGCACCCAATAAGTGCTCTAATTGGCAACATTACAAAGGAGCAGCAGCAGGTTCTCTCTTCAGTTTCCTAATTGGAATCAAAGGCTGTTTTGAAAGTGTTGTCTACACCTGATTGATGGAAGCTCTTTGCAGATAAACAGAGGCTGCATTTGACCTGCAAGATTCTTCCAGCGCAGTATAGACACCTACGACAAGCCCACAGAATATAGCAAAATGAGCCGATTCAGTTATTAAGCCGATAATATTTGTAACTGTATGTGAAGGTTCCTTCTGTTCCTCGTGTTTTTCTAATACCCAGGCAGTGTTTTTATTCTGTGATGCCACGAAAAGCTGCCTTAACACCTACTGCAAAATAAGCAAAACGTGTTTTTTTAAAAAATCTGTTTGAGTAACTCTCTTTAAGTATGCCTTTCCAAGAGCGGAAAATATGGATATACAGTCTGGTTTCACGCTATGTGTCTGTGTGTGTGGGAGAAAATAATTCGCCACGTGAATCTGTTCTAGTTCATTTGTTAGGGATGTGTTGGAGGAGAAAGGATTCCTTTGGGGCTGTGTAACTAAGCCACAGGCATACGGGTGGTCGGCGGTTCGAATCCCTGTGACGGGGTGAGCTCCTGTTGCTTGGTCCCAGCTCCTGCCAACCTAGCAGTTCAAAAGCACGTCAAAAAGTGCAAGTAGATTAATAGGTACCATTCCGGTGGGAAGGTAAATGGTGTTTCCATGCACTGCTCTGGTTTCGCCAGAAGCGGCTTAGTCATGCTGGCCACATGACCCGGAAAAACTGTTTGTGGACAAACGTCAGCTCCCTTGGCCAGTAAAGCGAGATGAGCGCCACAACCCCAGAGTTGTTTGTGACTGGTCCTTTACCTTTACCTTTAACTAAGCCACACCTTTGACTCAACTGCCTTATATTGAGCGTACCACCAGTTCCTCAAGGTTGGCTACAGCTATGACTGGCATCGGCTCCCCAGGGTCTTGAGCAGAGCAGAAATGCTTTCTCCGCCTTGCCACAAGCAATCCTTTTCAATGGTGTTGCAAGAGGCTGGACCTGATGCAGTCCACACAAAAAGCAGGCATTTTGCCACTGAACTACGAACACTTCGTGCCCTTGGATGGAAAGTTTTTGATGTTGATCCTTTAAGGAATGTGCTTATGTGATTGGTGAGATATTTCATACGTTATTTGTCATACGTCATAGCTTTCTTAGAGGCATTGGGTACACCATGAGGGATAGTTCATGGCAAAATGAGTGTGTGTATACAATTGTGATATAAATATCCATTCTAATACAATATATTTCTTAACAGAATAAAGATTTAGCTGTCTCTTAAAAAAATTCTTCTGAAGCAGGGTCACGTCAGGACCCTCAAATCAAAAGATTATTTTTTGGTTACTGATCCTGGGGTTATATTGGGGGTGGTGGTGTTGGGAAGTGCTATCAACTACCTCATTCTGCTCTAGGCAGGCAGTTCCCTAGTCTTTCGTACAGCACTTAGTAGACAATCCTATCATATTCTTCCATAATTTTATTATTTGTACCTTGTCCCATCTGACTGGGTTTCCCCAGCCACGCTGTGCAGCTTCCAGCACATATAAAAACATAATAAAACATCAAACATTAAAAACTTCATGATACATGGCTTCTTTCAGATGTCTTCTAAAAGTTTGTGTCGTTCTTGACATCTGAAGGGCGGGCGTTCCACAGGGAGGGTGCCACCACTGAAAAGGCCCTCTGCCTGGTCCCCTGTAGCTTCACTTTTTGCAGTGAGGAAACTGCCAGCAGGCCCTTGGAGCTGGACCTCGGTGTCCGGGCTGAAGCAATGATTGGGAGAGGAGGATAGGTTGACACTCTAGTTACTGTTTATGGATCAGCATGAGAGAAGGCCTTGAACTGTGTCACATCAGATTGGATGGAAGACCATTCAAAAATGCCAAAAATCTTCCTAGGGTTGAACCCTTCTTCTTGATGTGCTACTCTTCTATTTGCAAGGAGTCTCTTCTCCCCAAGGAGCAGCATTCAAACATTCACCCCCCCCCCACCTGCAATCTGAAGTGTTCCAGCTACACCACTTAGTTCTGCTGTACAAATTGGCCTTCGGTTGGGGCGCACGCAAGGTGGAGCTGAGGGGGAACAAGAGAACGCTACTGCTACTACCTTCATGGAAGCCCGTGACTCACTTTGAGAATCATGGCTTTAAATTACCTGAATGAGCCCCAAGTGTCATATTTTATTTAAAAGCATCTGTAAGTGCAAATATAAGAGCTAAGTGTAGCAAAAAGCCTGGTACTTCCCTGGTCATTCATTTAACTATCCATCTGATGGAAGCACTTGAGTATAAAGTGTGTTCTTCAAGGTTGCTATAAAAGGAGGCTATTGGGCCTGGCCAGGAGTGGTACCTGGCATTTCTATGCACTGGTTCAAAGAAGATTTCAAAGCTGTTTCTTGGATAAGGTTGACAATTTAGGATTTATTTATTTTTAAAAAATCAAGGTCTTGAGAGTGGCTGCCTGGTGCCTAGTCACTACTGATTATGTTTGGTGGGTTCCAGCATTTTGGGCAAGACCATAGTTCAGTGGTAGAGGATCTGCATTACATATCAGATCAATAATATATAGTACCCCCACCCAAGATTGTGACTGAAACAGCCCCAAGCCTCACCTCTTCAGTGATGAGTGGCCTGGGGTCTAGACCAGGCATCCCCAAACTGCGGCCCTCCAGATGTTTTGGCCTACAACTCCCATGATCCCTCGCTAACAGGACCAGTGGTCGGGGATGATGGGAATTGTAGTCCAAAACATCTGGAGGGCCGAAGTTTGGGGATGCCTGGTCTAGATGATGTTGTGCATTTCACTGGGTTCTTCAAGGTTCTTGGGCAACTGGTGAAATAGAATCGTAGAGTTGGAAGGGACACCGAAGACCATCTAGTCCAACCCCCTGCAGTGCAGGAATCTCAGCTAGAGCACCCCTGACAGACGGCCATCCAACCTCTGCTTAAAAACCTCCAAGGAAGGAGAGTCCACCACCTCCCGAGGGAGTCCATTCCACTGTCGGAACAGCTCTTACTGTCAGAGGTTTCTTCCTAAAGCTTGAATAGATAGGGTCTGGTCATCAGGGCTGTTCCTTGTCAGTTCAAAAAGGACAGGGAGAGGTCCATCTGCACTGAAGGCCATTGTGTGCTCGTCCCCAGACAGGGAATCGTGACATCTCTGACCACATGTCTTCCAGACCACAGCCTACAGCCAGGGATGTGACATCTCTTTCTGGGTCAGCATCTGAAAGCAGCCCTGTTTAGGGAAGTTTTTAATGTGTGATGTTTTATTGTATTTTAAATATTTTGTTGGAAGCCACCCAGAGTGGAAACCCAGCTGGATGAGCGGAGTATAAATAATAAAGTAGTAGTAGTAGTAGTAGTAGTAGTAGTAGTTGTTAAGAGCTGGTGGGTTTCTGATTGGGGCACGAGGAGGCCCCAATCTTTCATATCCTACCCTTTTGTTTGCCACACCCCTTTCAGCGTTGTCTCATTGGCCCCTGGTCTCATCAGCCCTGCTTGCCAGCTCCTGCCAGCATGGCCAATGGTCAAGGTTGATGTGTGTTCAGAAAAAGGTTTGTACAAAATCCTTACGGCTCAAAAAGCCACCTTTTGCAGGTTGTGGGGAGGTACATTGCGGGGCAGGTAGTGCAGAAAGCCACAAATTCAGTTGCAGAAATGAGGTCAGTGTCCCCAGCATCTAAATGAGATGCAAAGTTCCAAAAAGCACACCCTAATAATTCCATTTTTTAATGTCACCTCCCTCGGAGCACGCGGTTCTGATGATACCCGTCCCCTGCTTTCCTGAACACACACCACTCCCCTTTTGGCTTCCCTCTAGACATATCTGTTTCAGAGAAAGTGCAGCCTTGCTTTCATCCATTATAAATGATTTTCATTTGAACATGTCATTTTGCTTTTCTGTTACAATGGAGATCAAAGTGACACCGGTTCACCGCCGGTGTTCAGCAGCTCTTTGTGGTCCTGGACCTTCAAGTAATAGGATCCAGTTTAATTTGTTGCTGTCTTAGATCTCTCTGAAGGCGTGCAGAGTGCTTGCTTTTGTGATGGATTTCGGTTATTTATAAATAAAAAATAGATAGGAGTTTTATGTTTTCAGGCTCCGTGACAATGGTCTATTGATACAGACCTCGCTGCAGAATGGTGACATTGAAAGAGTTTTGAATCTATTTAAAACAGAACCATGCATTTGAAAAGCCATTCGTGAAGGTAAAATGAAAATTCCAAGACATCCATTTGTGGGATAAGCTGTGGCATTTTTCTCAAGGAGTGTGCCGGTGTAATTTCTTTACCAGGAAAAATGATAAAACAAGATTTTAGCAAGTTATAATCCATGCTGCCGGAAAGCATGGCAAATTGAATACAGTGGGGACAAACTCTTCCCCAAAGTTTCCTTTGGAAAAACTGCACCCCGAACCTCTGTGGCTCAACAGAATGTCAAAACAAGATACAGTGGTACCTCGACTTACAAAGATGATCCATTCCGCGGCCGTCTTCGTCAGTTGAAGTCTTCGGTTGTTGAAGCGCAGCTTCTGCGCATGCGCCGACCGTGTGCGCCGCTTTGCGGAGGCGCCGACCGCGCGCAGGGCGAAAAGACTTCCAGGATTGTCGACTTCGGAAGTCGAAACCTTCAGAAGTCAAATCGTTCGGTTGTCGAGGTACCACTGTATATTACGACCTGATTTCTGTGCTTCCATTCATAGGACTTTTCCAGTTAAATTCCATTATGGGGCTCTTCTGGGACTGATTTTGTCCTTTATATGGAACTTTCCCAATTCGATATCAGCATAGACGGTTGAGTTCCGCTTTGTCAGCCCAGTAATTTCCATTCCGATGGGCATCATGTCTCCCAGGCTTAGGTCAGTGAGAGGTCTTTGATAGCATGGCTTACCTTCATTTGTTTAAATGAAGATGACAGAATTTGAGCATTTAGAATCCCCCCCCCCACCTCTATCTTACTGCATCTAGCAGGTTTAGACAACATGTTGGCTAACTGGTTGTTGTATACCCTGGATTATTTGGGTGAAGCAAACCCATATGAAGTAACTGGAATAAAAATAACTGCATAGAAAACCTGCCCTTTTAAGGGACAGACACAAAGAACTCTGTTGTTGTTTTTTCTTTCACTGGGCAGAGAGAGTCATTCTTAGTAAAGTACAGTGGTGTGTATGTATGCATGTGTAAGTATGGCACCATCTACATATAATGAAGCAAATTGGCTTCATGACCAAATTGTGGGTATGGTAATAACATGGAGATGATACAGTCCTCATTTCCCCCCCATTGTTGAATACAGACAACCCAGATTCATAAAACCCCTGTTTCCAAATGGAACTCACTTGAATAGGGTGGAAAGGGTGAAATGGTAGCTGAGCGATACTGATGACTTTGTAGCTTATAAAATACTGGTAGCATTCTCAGGTTGGCAGCTAAGAAGATCAGGAGGAAAGAACTAGATAAAATAGCTGTCAACTGCAAAGGGGATTCGGATATTTAATTTGGCACATTTTACTAGAGAATATTCTGCTATTCTATTTTATGCAACAAACAATCTTAGTAATAATAAATTAATAAAATATTTTTTTTAATATACCCTGCCCTCCCCAGCCAAAGCCGGGCTCAGAGTGGCTAACACCAAATATAAAACAACTAGTTAAAATACAACTCAACAACAAGACTAAATACATTCAAATTAAAAATGCAGCCTCATACAAAAGGGAAAAAGAAAGGGAAAATGGGGGAGGGGATCAGGTTGGCTCCAGGCCAAATGCCAGGCGGAACAACTCTGTCTTACTGGCCCTGTGGAAAGAAATCAGGTCCCGCAGGGCCCTGGTCTCAGGGGACGGAGCGTTCCACCAGGTCGGGGCCAGTGTTGAGAAGGCCCTGGTTCTAGTTGAGGCTAATCTGATTTCCTTTGGGCCTGGAACCTCTAAGGTATTAACTATTTATGGACCTTAAGGTCCTCCGCAGGGCATACTGGGAGAGACAGTCCCGTAAGTACAAGGGTCCTAGTAGTTGTGACTGTGGTTTTTTACAGGCGACCCCCAATTTGCATGGGGTCATCACGTGCAACAGTGGAGTGCATCTAAGCCCGCCTTTTCCTGTCACTTCTGGGTTTGCAGTGATGCTGTGTGCCTGCTTTGAATGTGTGCAAAATGGCCGTTGTCTGCACTTTTTGCTATTTCAAAACCCTTATCCTGCTCTTCCTTTGCAAACCTCAGGAGCGTCAATTGAGAGAACGTGTGAGCCTCTCCCAAACAGAAAGAAAGCCTTTCATGCAATGCCAGGCTAACCCATTTCTGCAATTTTAAATATGCCCTTTTGCTTAATTTGGATATGAGCAACACGATCCCTCTCTCTCTCTCTCTCCTGGCTTAGCCCAGACCTCTCAGAGTCCTCTCCATTTGGACTGGAAACAGGTTCCTGGGGGAACCATTGCATTGGAAGGTGGGCAGTACATTCCAGTAATGGGCAAGGGCTGCTGAAAATGCTTAAGTGCTTCCAATTATAGCCGAACTCTCGTGAGGGACCCCCAACATTTCCTGGAATGGCTTCCTAGACATGGGCAGAGGGGCGAGCTACGTATGCAGGCGGGCACTGCAATCATGTGGAAAGGAGCATTGCCTGCCAGGAAAGTCATGAAGGCAACAGACCCGGTCGGTGAAGGGGAGGGGGCATGACCCTCCTGAGAGTGCCTGGGAGCTTGGGTTAAGCTCACAGATGGGCACTCCCTGTTTCTGCAATTTAAAAACACAGCCACGAGAATGCTGGAATGGAATAGCTGTGTTTAATAGCTTAGAATGTATCAAAATGAGTCTTCAGTCAAACAGCAGTCAAACAACAGGCTATGAAAGCCAAAAAACAAGCTTCTACGGTTGAGAATAGCAAGGCTTTTATGGTTACATGACCCCTTTTAATTTCTTGCCATCAGTCTCAAGTGGTTTGTGTAATTAAAGGGTAATTCTTACACATTGCTTATTCTTTTAATTGAAACTTGCAAGATATGCTGATATTGCATCTATGAAATCTCTTGCATCCTTTAAATGAGGAAGCGTTCCTGACAGTTATAGTTGGCATTAAACAAATAAAGAGTAATTAGATGCCTATTCAGTGATTGCTTCTGTTGATGATTCTGAAGTCATATTTGCTGTTGATTGTTGGCTAATGTTGCCAGAGGTTTGCGTATTTTTGTTTTTTGTTTTTAACCCGGTTGGAATTTCTAGGCATAGTTTTGCAGCTGCACAATGACCACACGCCTACACATGAGAATATGCTGTCTGTACATCTGGCTCTGCCATAGACATGTGAGCTCAGAGGTGGCTTTGAGTTCATGCCTATAGGCAAAGCAGGTGCGCAATCAGTGGGGGCTGCACAAGTGATTTGCTGTTACACAACTTGATGCCATCACCTGGGGAGAGACTGAACATTTTTGCTGGCGGGTGTTTCAAGGTGAGACATGGCACTTGCAAAGTCAGCAATGGGCAGACATGTGGATACTGACTGACTGGCAATGCTGATGTCATGGCCTGGCTCAACAGTCCCCTGTGAGATCTATCATCTCAGAGTCCTCAGAATCTGGTTACTCACGGCAAACTACATTACTACAACATTTGTTTCCATGTTTCCATGCTTATGTGTGCTTTATCATAGAACAGGGGCGGCGAACTCCCAAGAGACCAGTTAAAAGCTGGCAGTGATCTTCCTTTTGGGGGTTCAGGTCAAATAATAATCTTTATTGCGGTCCAACGACCCATAACATGGATTCAAAATAAAATACAGATTCATACAGACAACCCCCAGGGAAGGGAGATTGAAGCATTCTTTGTTTAGTCATGGGTATGTTGATCTTTGATTCGTATGACTACTGAAAGAAACTTTGTCACAGCCACTGTGATATCATTGGACTTGTCGTCCAGAATATGTTTGGTATAGTAGGCTTCAGAGTGACCTGGCTGATTTGCCAATAGTGGTTTAATCAATGGTTCCCTAGCTTGATCGTATTGTCCGCAATGCAATAAAATATGCCTCATGCAGTCGACGTCCTGAGAGCATACACAGATCCTATTTTTATAAGGGATACCTCTCAGTCTGCCATTTAACACCTCTGTTGGGAATACATTTAATCTGGCTTTGGTGAAAAGTCTGAAAATAAAACCCATAGTGGATTCCTACTGCTAATGGGCCACAGATAACAAGAGATTGAGATCAGAGATCACTATATGATATCTTTGCCTCAGAGATCACTTTGCCTCAGGGGTTCAGGTCAAAGTTGTTGAGTTTTTTTTAGGAAGGAAACCCCGGTTTTGGGGTATTCTGTTTTTTTAGGGAGGAGGAAAGCCCCATTTTAGGGGGTTCAGGGCAAAGTTGTGGAGCTTCTTTGGGGGGAGCCAGCGATCTACCACAGAGGTTCAGTGATCTACCAGTAGATCACAATCTACCTGTTGGGCGTCCCTGTCATAGAACATGAGACGAAGTCCTGAGTTGCAAATATATATGTGCGAGGCCAGCATGTTAGGCATGCCTGAAGCACCACCTCTTTCAAGGAAGCAGGGACCCCCCCCCCCCTTTATGCAGAGAAGCATTAGCCATGCTCTGGACCCAACCAGTCAACTCCCCTCTGCTGGATTTAATAAGCCAGGAGGGACAGGGGCTGTTAGAGTGCAGCACTTTGTCCATAAGCTGAAACTGATCCCACAAGACACCACTGACTCGGGCATTGAATGCTTCATCCAAAGTCAAACAACTTTATCTTTGAAGTGTGTAGCCAGTTGATCACAGTGGGTACTCAGATAGGAGTTCCTCCTTCCATGTAGAATTCAGGAACCTCCAGGACCATCCGATTTAACTCCACTGGCCAGACACTGGAAATTGCAGTGCATCTATGATATGAACCTTCTTTGCAGCTGTGCTGCATTGCAGTGTTGTACATGCAGTTACGTACAGTGTTCCATCGGCTTCAGAGCGAGAATGGGCCAATTTGCACTTCAGTTTTCCCCCGGCTTGCTGCAAAGCCTGAAGCTCCACAGAAAACAGAAGTGAACAAACAAACAAAAAAATTGTTTTTTAATAAAAGCACACACCCCTTCACCCGAAATGGTGCCTTGCGTATTTTTAAGTTTGTAAAGAAGTGAGAAATGTAGAATCCTTTTGGACCTAGCTTCTTTTCTTCTTTTAGTAGCTCCGTACTAATGCATCAATATTTCAACCAGTCTAAATGAAATAGTAATCTCTCCGCAGCCAGTGGTTTAGGTATTTCGGAGATTAGATAGGGTGGCCGTTTCACTCTGCGACTGCTGTCAACCCCAGGTGTACAACTTCTTCGCTGTTAAGCCTGCTATAAACAGAGAGAAAGAGACATAAAATATTTGTCAGAAGGAATCCTCCCATAAATTGTAGTGAGCAATGTGTATAAGCTACTTCCTGGGCAGTACTAAAATTTTTGATGCCTGAACACTGCATGATTCTTCAGCTTGTTTTGTACTTTTATGTAACCTGGATTTTTTTTACAACCCGTATCTGCTTCTTAGCTGATGATGTGTGCTGTGAAGGTAATGGAAGTTTGTGCACTCGTTTCAGAGGTCATTGCCAAGAAGGTTTTGCCCCCATTGCATATGTTCTGACACCATGAACTTGTTGTCTAAACTTTTTTCTTAACGGTTTGAAGGAAATCTGAAAATTGGATGTTTGATGGATTTCTGTATTTTAGAATTTCTGTTTTTTTGGAAGCCGCCCAGAGTGGCTGGGGGAACCCGGCCAGATGGGCGGGGTATAAATAATAAATTATTATTATTATTATTATTATTAAAACCAGGAAATCTTGGGTTCAACTTCCTCTTCACTCATAAAAGCTCCTTTGTAAACCCCAGCCAGGATGCCACCTCTCATTATACTGTACCTGAGTTGTTGGGAAGATGAAATGCAAATATTAGTTGTTTCAGAGACAGAGAGGTTGACCAGCATCATTTACGTTCCTTGTTTCGGGTGCAAAATCATAGAATTGTAGAGTCAGAAGGGACCCCATGGGCCATCTAGTCCAATGCAGAAAATTCTCAGAAATTATGCAGGGCAGCATATTTCCTAACTGTGGACCACTGTAGTAAAGGTAAAGGGACCCCTGACCATTAGGTCCAGTTGTGACCGACTCTGGGGTTGTGGCGCTCATCTTGCGTTATTGGCCGAGGGAGCCGGCCTACAGCTTCCAGGTCATGTGGCCAGCATGACTGAGTCGCTTCTGGCGAACCAGAGCAGCGCATGAAAACACCGTTTACCTTCCCACTGGAGCGGTACCTATTTATCTACTTGCACTTTGACGTGCTTTCAAACTGCTAGGTTGGCAGGAGCAGGGACCAAGCAACAGGAGCTCACCCTGTCGCGGGGATTCGAACCGCCGACCTTCTGATCGGCAAGCCCTAGGCTCTGTGGTTTAAACCACAGCGCCACCCACGTCCCGTGGACCACTGTACCAGGTAATAAACATAATTATTTATTTGCCCCTTTGAGAACAGCAGAGGTGCTTCCTGTTAGTTAATATTTGTAAAGTAGGGCTTAAGTATTATGCAAGAGTTGGGTTTTAATTATTGTGGATTGTATCCAGCTAAATTTTAGACAGAGTAGTCTCATTGAAAATATGGACCGAAGTGAGCCATGGGTATTAATTGCAGTGGGTTTACACTGAGTGGGATTAAGATTGGTTGCAATCCTAAATAGTTAAGAGATTTGGGTGTTTTTGGTTGTTGTTCCAATGTCTACCATGGTCCATGAATCTGTGAAAGATGGGGTAGATGCAGGTGATCAACCTCTGTATGATAAAGACCAGGGGTAGGCAACCTAAGGCCCATGGGCTGGATGCGGCCCAATAGCCTTCTCAATCTGGGTGGTCTGGGAATCAGCGTGTTTTCACATGAGTAGAATGTGTCCTTTTATTTAAAATGTATCTCTGGGTTATTTGTGGGCGCTGCCTGGTGTTTTACATGAGTAGAATGTGTGCTTTTATTTAAAATGCAATTCTGGATTATTTGTGGGGCATAGGAATTCGTTCATATTTCCCCCCAAAATATAGTTCGGCCCACCACATGGTCTGAGGGTCTGAGGGACGGTGGACCGGCCCATAGCTAAAAAGGTTGCTGACCCCTGATAAAGACAATCAAGCCATCCATGGATGAAAGAGCTCCCTTCCAGTGTAGTTTGGACTCCCATGCCCTCTTTTAGAAGTCTCCCTGATAGAGGAAAGTGTTAATTTGTGCACATTTTGCAGAAATTCATATCAAGAAAGAATCTTCGTAACAAATTGAGTCTAGGAATTAGATCTGCTTGCTGTTCACTCTGCATAAGAGGCACTTTTAATACTCCTTCTTTAGTAGTAGTAATAATAATAATAATAATAATAATAATAAACTATATAAAAAGCACCACCAAAGAACTGCTGTTTAAAAGAGGATTGACTTTCTATGGCCCAGCTAATATAAACACCTGAGTAACCCCCCTTTTTTAACCTAAACGTTGGTGTTCCTTGTGGCCATGAGTCCTTAAGGTTAACTGTGCATTTAATCTGTTTCAGATATTGTTGCTTTTCAATTTCACTGTTCACTGGTCAACCCCCTTTTCTTACCGTAACAAACAGAAAGCAAAGCATGGAAATGCCTGATCTGCTTTCTTGTCATCCTTACTCTAAACTAAAGCAAGTCTCCTTTTCTTTTTGCCTTTTTCATATGAGACTTGTGCCACAGGATTTTAGTATTTTTGCTGTCTCATTTTGAGCAGAGGGCAGGCAATGTTTACTTCTAGGAGTACTGGGACACTCTTAAGTTAAAGTGAAGCAGAGTAGCTGGCAGAAAAACACACTGGTATTCTTTCAGATTTGGTTTCAGAAATGCTAAAAGCAAAGGAAAATCAGCAAAGAGTTGAAAAATCCACTCTAGTGCTCTTGTGGACAACCTCCATATGATTTTCTCTGCGCTGGCACGCAAACATCCTAGATATGTTTGCCATGATAATGATCTTTGTCACTTATGGAAAAAGCACTGATGAAATCAGCACATCAGAAATTCCCATTGTGATACAAAGGTCAAGGATAATGCCTCCAAAAGATGACTGTCTGCAGGGTTAGATTGCATTAAACAATTTGAACAGTGATCTCCAGCACTCTAAAATATATAGTTTAAAATTTAAAATATATTTAATATTTATAGATCATCAGGCATATTCTTTTTTCAAAACTGAGAGCACTCTTATTGGCATGAAATTTGTAACATGCGGCAATTCTCTCTGGATATGTCTGTGACTCAGGGGTTTTTTTTAGACTTGGAGACGTATTAAGATAGAGAGGTTACTTTGCAATGAAGCTGCCTCATTCTGAGTTGTCCCATTGGTCATATCTAGCTCAGTATTGCCTACACTGGCTGGCAGTGGCTCTCCCAAGATACCAGGCAGGGGTCTTTCCCAGCCCCACTTGAACTTGTGGCATTTGGCATGTGACATGAACTTTACCACTGATCTGAGGCTCTCCCCTTTGAAGCCCAGGCTCCTTCCAGATTTGCAACTGGCAGATATGCCCGCCAGCACATCAGAAGTTGGTTCTGCCAATGCTCCTCGAGGAATTGAGGAATATTTATTGATTAAAGCATGGGCACCATCCAGTGTGGAATATGCATAGTTGGATTCTGAAGCAAACTTTCAGAATCAGGTTTGACCCTGAAGATTATCAGTATATTTCTCTTTGAATGCCCATTGTTGTTCCAATGTCTTCTTGCTCTATGGTCCATATCTTCAGCCTGAAGGTGGCTTCACCTGCTGCTTTAACTGCTGGTGTTAGCATCCGATTTGGGGAAAGCAGGTAGGTATTCATGTAATATGGGAATGGCTTTGCAAGTGACTCTTTTGATTTACTTGCCAGGATCCCGCTTTCCTGAGCTTTATTTATTTATGTACTGTATTTATTCTGAAACAGTCAGAAGAAGAGGGGGGTTTTCACCCAGTGCTCTGAGGATAAAAAGGAAGGAGTAGATTTAAAATACAGGAAGGCAAAATTAAGAAGACCTTATTAACCTTGAGAGTAGTTCGAAATCCCATTCACTCTGTACCCACACAAATTCCACATCCACTAACACACACATACCACACTCGGCCTGCTCCTGCACACATTCATTTTCTCTCTTTCTCTCCCCATTCTTATCAATTACTGGTCCAAACGGCCCCCTGGGTACAGATACAGAAAGACCACACTGCAACACTGGTACTCCCACCAACCCCATTTAAAAAAACAACAGCAGTGCATGTCATTCACCAAATGACGCTCATTCGTGTTAGGGTTGCCACCTGACGTTGAGCTCTCTTCCTCCTCATCTGCTACCATTTCTCACCTCCCACCCGAACAGTGCTCAGTCTCCAGCCCCCTCTCCCAACTACCCCACACTCTTTCCCTAGCGCCAGCAGAAATATTTGTGGCTGTGTTTCATGCTCTTGAAACTCTTCCGGTGTGCCACCAGTGGCTATCCTTTGGCTGAGAGCCCCTGTGCGGTTTCGCAAAATACTTGCTCCCTTAGCCAAGGAGCAAACCTCATACTACCTGGCAAGGAGGGAGATGAAAGAGTCTTATTTAGGAATCCCAGGTGAATGTACTTCCTTGTTAGAAGGATAGCTAGGCAGTGAAAGATCGTCACCTGAGACCTTGGAGAGATGCTGCTTCTGCTGCTGTTGATAATAATGATGATAATATTTGATGATGATGATGATGATGATGATGATGGTATACAGTATCCTGCTTTCCCCCCTGACAGAGACCCAATGGGGCCTAAAACAGAACTGGCTAAAACATTTTTTGGGGGGAGGGGGACACAATATTTAAAAAAAGTAATTTATAAAGGCAGCTTGATATGTGAATTTCAGAAAGGCTGTGTGTCACTGGACACAGCCTGCTTCCTACCCTTACACTGTAAGTGTATGTATTACTACTGCATTCCACCTGAGCAGCTCATTCCATATAAACTTTTTAAAAGAGCATATTACAAGCAATTAGGCGGTCCATTAGTAGTGACAAAGCCAGCAGAAACCCAAAGCTGAAGGGCACTGGAGGAATGAGGAGTAAAACAATGTGTTGGATTCATTTCTTACAGCAGGGTGGTTCCCAAGCCACAGAGAGGGAGGGGTGATGGTTGGCAATTCCTTGGAAATTATGGAAGCTCAAAAAAATCTGTTTTGAAGCTTTGTAAACTTTTTAAAAAAGGTTTAGCAACTCCTTTTCTCAGGTAAAGTGTTTCGTGTCTTCCATTTCTTTTATGACTTCCCATAAAAGTCAGAGTGTGTTGGTTTTGGGCCAAAGCTTATGGAAATCATTAGCACCGTTTTAGAAGAGAGTGTTGTGCTTGAAACCAGAAGTCCTTGATTAAACTGGGACGTGCACACCTAAGGCTGGACCTGGTTTGCATGTCACGGCAAGCTCGGGTGTACAGTTCAGCACCGTGTGTACAAACCAAGATGCCTCCTGAGATTGCACACCCCACTCCCCACAGCCCCAGACCCACCATAAGGAATTGGGAAGCCTTCTGTTTTCGATAAACCAAAGCTTGTTGCTCCGTTCAAACAAGGAACTCTGGTTAACGTTCATGGTTACCGGTTTAAACAAGCACACTTCATACAGTGTGAAGTTGGCTTGCGGAGCAGCAAGGGAACACCGTTCAGTAGCACCAAAGTGCCTGAGAAGAGAGATTAACAGAATGTCAGACTGCAAGGCACATTGAGATGCAGTGGGTGATAAACAGATGGCAGTGTTGCATGGACAAAAACAGATGCGATCCATGGAGCTCGTACACTTAACAAACGGGAAATGGAAGGCTAGCAGTCATGCTGCCCTGTGCTTTCCTTTAACTCCTCACTCCCAACCCGTCAGCCTGTCTTACAACCTCCATGGTCCTAAAATGGGAACATCATGTAAGATAACTTTATGGCATTTACTGACCCTGTTGCTTTGAGAAACCTCACCAGCAGATTTCTGGGCAGAACTTTGCATTCCCTGCCCCACACAAGCCCTGTGCTTAAGCAGCTGCTCTCTCTTAACATTAACCTTCCCTTTGAAGCTCTCTATACTGCGCCTCGAGGCCCATAGACACTTTTTTTACAACCTCCTGCTTTATTCAGTGCAAAAAGCCCTTGTTTCTTCACTTAACATTTCACCGGGCAGCCCTGTCAAGTCAGCCTTGATGGACAGATCTTTATTCCCTTCACAAACATGAGGCATGTCAGTTGTCGGCCCGTTCAGGCAGAGAGATTGTTTCATCCTTCATCTGACCCATCTCTCTGTTTGTCTCTCCTCCTGGGATCGAGGAGGAAGTGGCTTAACCAGCTTAGACGGAACGGCTGCAACTCTTCCAGGTTGTTAATGTGGCATGGTAAATATAGGGATGGATTTTCCCCAGATGAATGGCAATCAGTTCAATCTCAAAACCTCTTTTCTAAGAACCTGGTATATATTTAACAATTGTTACATCCTTACATTTTAAAGGTGGCATTCAGCCAAGTTTTACTCAAGAGTAGCTCTGCTGAAATGAATCAACTTACCATAACTTAGACATGTTCACTAATTTCAGTGAGTCTACTCTGAGTAAAAGTTGACTGAATATCACCCTAAGAGTGTGTGTGTGTGTGTGTGTGTGTGTGTGTGTGTGTGTGTGTACCCATTTATATGGATCAAAACTGGCCTGGAAGGAGTATATAAACTACGTACAACTTTCCACATTAATCTGTATCTCTTCATAGTCTCTGTGTTTTCCTATAATGAGGATTGATTAGTTTTATGATATTTCAGCCCCATGAGAAAAAAGAGAGAGAATGTGTTGACCTCAGTGAGAATGAATGGGGTAAACTGAAATGCTGCTTGTCTGGGGCACTGGGAATTTAAATTACCCTACGTTATCAGAATCCGACTCCATAGGACTTTCCTAACTCACTATCCTCCATATATTTTGGACTAGAACTCACATCATCCCTATTTTTTTTTTTAAAAAAATCATTTTTATTGATTTCCAAATAAAAACAGCCAATTAACATATCCATCAAATCATAATCATAATCCAATTAAAAGCAATAAACTAAAATAAAAAACAACCAAATTACAATCCAAATTATTAATTTTTCCAGGCTTCCCATAGTCTGGACCTCTGGTTTAAGTTCATGAGAGCATAGTCCAGCAACCTCTGAAGGGGGCAGAAGGTTGGGGATGGCTGCCGTAGAAAGTAACATAGGCGAGTCATTACAGAACTCCACTCTATCCCTTTAATGTACAACTTTTCTTGTGTAGTTGGCTTAATGTCTATGGCATTCGGTTCTCTTAAGTGCTGAGCCTTTTGCTATCATCTTTCCCAGATCCTGCTGCTCCCCCCCCCCTCCTTTGGACTTCTTTCGACTACGACTTCTTCTTGCTAACATCTTGATCTCTCAGATACCTTGTTTGAGATGAAGTCATTGATTACCACTAGCGTATTATTGCACAGAAGGAATAAAGGACCAAGCTGCTGTCTGCAACTTGATGGTTCTCATGTAGGAAAAGAGAGTAGTTTTCTATGTGGGATGTAATCCACTGGGAGCAGTCAAATACAACATTCCTTGTTTTCCTAGAATGGACATGCAAGGGGATGTTTGGTGCAGCCAGTTGAAACTTCCTGTTCCTCCTGGGCTGGAGCATTCCTTCCTTGCATGTGACTAGTGGGTGGGCGTGACCTTTCTAGACCTGGTAAAAGGACAAGGCATGCTGCCACTCTCTTCTCTATTTTCCATCTTCTTTTCATCATGTGAACTGCTGGACTGCTAGCCTGCAGCCACTAGGTAAATCTCCCTTATGGGGTAAACCTGTTTTTATATGTTTGAAACTTCAAGCCTAAAGCCTTCCTTCAGGGATCACACTGTGCTCTGCCTGATCATGAGTAAACTTTCTTTTTGTTACTTATGAATAAGACTGTGGTGTCTTTATTCTTTTAGGAGGGATTCAAGGGGTCTTACCAGGAAAATATTAAAACACATTTCAATCTGGACAAGCCAGAGTGAAACTCACACGAGTTTGCAACTAGTTTTCTGCTGTGTGAAGGGGAATGCACTCTGCTAAGTAAAGGAACTTGCTAGCGCAAGTTAGGAAGGATATTAATAAACAATATATCCTCTCCTGCCACCCTGAACATTCCCACATTCTACTTCCAGGGGAGGGAACCCCACATGCAATATAGTTCTAAGTGTACAAACACATTTCCTAGGGAAGTTGAAGATTAAGGAGATACAGGCAAAGCATTGGTCCACAGAGTCAACGACCTGCAGACCCACCAGTATCTATTGCTTTTTTAAATTATGCTTTATAGCTATTGATTGATTTTGATTGTGTTTTATGTTGTAAGCCGCCTTGATATATTTCATGAAAGTGCGGATCAGAAGTATTCAAATGAATGAATGAACCGTTATTGCCACATGTGAGTTGACATGGGCTTAGCCTGAGTTATTGGGAGTGTTTAAGGCTAAAGTTTCAGCGGTGGTCTCCTTCTTTAAAGTCTTCCTAAGCTCAGCATTATGTGTGTTTGAACCACTCTGCAAAAGAAGCAGTGAACCTTGTACAATTTCTCATTTACAACTAAAGTGCAACATTCAGCTAATTGAATACATGACCACTGTTAATTATTTTTGTTACGGCTAATTGATATTCACTGAGATCATGTTCTGTAGCCCCATAAATATAATATTACCTCGCCAAGTGTATTTATCAGCAATGAATTCTCTGCCGCTGGCATGTTTATGCTGTCCCCTGTATAAAAGTTGCCGTGACTTCCTTTTTTATATATATATTTAGATTATAATTATTTTTGCTTGCTCTGCATTATTTGGAAAATACAAATGTCATTGGCCATTTGGTGGATACTGTTCCTGTGAATTATTTATGTGCTTGGCAATTCTTGCAATTCCTCTTAGAGAACAGAAAAACCATACTTCTTGGTTGTCAGTGAATCAGTTTTGTTGCAGCAAGGAGTAATTTCTTTATGCCACTGACACTGTAACAGAGCCGCTATAATGTAGTGTAGCAGCTAAATGCCTGTGTTGAGAAACATAGAATCGTAGCACTTTAGAGTGGGAAGAGACCCCGAGGGTCATCTAGTCCAACCCCTTGCAATGCAGGAATCTCAGCGAGATGATACATGACAGATGGCCATCCAACCAGGGAGTTATGGTGTGGGAGGTGGGGCAGGCTGGGTAAGCTTGTCCTTTGAAAGGCAGGCTTCTATTCGCTAACCCACAATAGTCCTGTCAGTTGGTCCAGATTATAGTGGCCCTATAATTCTCAAATGCACAAAGCCTGTTTGTTGCACATTAATATTCAGCACTAATATTTTAGTGGGCACCTCAACATTTTAGTATTCCATATTTTTTTCCTAATATGCAGTGGCGCCATACCCTGTGTGTGTGGAACAAGAGAGGGCTTCACACATGCATTTTCACCACTGGATTACTGCAACATCCAGGGCTGACTTGCTTGTGTGAATGGGGCCACCGAAGATCAAACACCAGCGACTAATGTGACTCACATCCCCTTTCACTAATGCTTTTCAGGAGACTCAGTTTGCGCATTTCATAAAAGTGTTGAACGGGGGATCCAGTGATGCAAAACGTTTGGAAAAACCAGGCTTTGTCTAAACCTGGGCAAACTGTGGCTTACAAAATGCTATTTGTGTTTGTTCGCTTCCTGTTTAAAGTTTAGAATCCCTTTAATTCTCTTTCTCTTTCTCCTCGTTCCACAGCAGTGAGTCTGTTAATTTGTTGCTTTTGTTTTCCTTCGGAGAGGTCCAGGCAATTGCTTTTAATTGATCTGTTGAAGTAGGTGAGGAGAAGTTATTTGTGATTAGGTAGCTTGAAGCCTCCCCTAGTTGCTTACTATGCATAGGTGACCTTTTCTTTTTCTCTCTTTTTTAAAATACCTTTAAATTTCCTAGAACAGTAAATTGTTGGAAATTCAAATTGCCTTGTGACTTTTTTTCTTTCCACTCTATTGACTTTTCAAACTCGCTCTCTGTAAAGGAGTGGGAAGAGACTGGGGCTTAATATGGATAGGAATTTCTTAGAACTAAAATCTGCATGCTCCATGGATCCCCATGTACCAGAGATGGTCCTAATGTTCTCATACCTGTCCATGGTAAACTACCATGCTTGTTGGTCTTAAAGTGGAAGTTTGGGGCCGACTCTTCTTCAGATTTCACTTGCCTCTCCCATATCTCTTGAAGATATATCTTAGTTGGCTATTTGATGCATCTTGACTCTTCAGCACATGCATGCATGCCAATATGTAGTGTTTACTCTACCGTTTCACATACTGCAAATTAAAAGACTACTGTGTATGTCTTGGTCAGGGCAGTGACCCTCCTGATGTTGGAGGACTACAGCTCTTTCATCTCTTACCTTTAGCCATGACGACTAAGGCTGATGGAAGTTGTAGTCCAACAGGTAAAGGTAAAGGACCCTTGGAGGGTAAAGTCCAGTCAAATTCGACTGTGGGGTGCGGCGCTCATCTCCGCTTTCAGGTCAAGGGAGTCGGCGTTTGTCCGCAGACAGCTTTCCGGGTCCTGCGGCCAGTAGCTTCTGGCACAATGGAGGACTGTGATGAGTGCCAGAGCACATAGAAATGGCATTTACCTTCCCACCGCAGCGGTACCTATTTATCTACTTGAGCTGGTGTGCTTTCAAACTGCTAGGTTGGCAGAAGCTGGGACAGAGCAATACGAGTTCACCCCGTTGCACGGATTCGAACTGCCGACCTTCTGATCAGCAAGCCCGAGAAGCTCATTGGTTTAGACCACAGTGCCACCCGCATTCTCTAGTCCAACAACCTCAGTAGGGCTCCAGGTCTAGTTTATGTTGCACCAAAAGAATGTGGGACGGGTTGTGTGTGTTAGTGGTTTATTTTGTTCATGTTTTTCTTACGTATTTCATGTTTTTCTTTTGCATTTTTATGCTCTGAACCCTTCTGAGATCTTCGGATGAAGGGTGGTATACAAATTTAAATAGCAACAAAAACAACATTGATGGGGTTTAGATGCCAGGTTATTCATTCAAGGAATGTCTCTTGCTTGGCTGATGCAGTTATGTTGTTAGTATACTATCTGTCTTTACATAAAATTGTATTCAAATAAAATATTGTTGCATTATAATGTTTCTTGTTCTGGGATTGTGCAAAGAATGAATAGTAGGTTATGAATAAGTTAATAAATAATAATGATAATTAGGCAATAACCCCTCCCCCACTGTTTGTTTGGAAGACCTGGTATTCAAAGAAATATTTCCTCTCCTTTCTGAGACTTTAGACTTTCTACCTCTATATCCGTGTTTTGTTCTTTTCTGAAGGCATCTTTTTCAACAGATGCTAGAGTCTACTGCTGCTTAGATTATTATATGTGCTTTCTATTCTTGCTCCAGTTTTGGTTTAATATTTTAAGGTGAGCTATTTTTTGGTTTTACTGCATTTGAATTGCTTGGTCTGTTTTTGTTAGACACATTGATTGTCCCTGTTTGAAGATAAAATTGCAGGGTGAAGATTTTATTATAAATAAATTAAATACTGTTGATAGACCTATCCGTTTTTTTCACCCATGAAATTTTGGAGGGCATGGAAATCATTTTAAGAAGTAATTGTAAACAGAATCAAATGAAGAGGACTGATGGCTAAACTTGCCTGTGATCCAATTTCATTTTGCCATACTGTTAATTTAACTTATGCCCCAACATCTTCAGATACTGGGACTATCTAGTTTGACCTTCTATATATTTGAAAAGTAAATAATCTTGCCCATCTGTTTTTGTATCAAATTTATGAATGTTGTTTTGTTTTCAAAACCAAACAGAAAAAGTGGTCTAGGTGTCTGTGAGAGTTTCATAATTGTCTCTTGCACATTTCTTGGTTCTATTTATATTCTGTTTCTTTCATAAATTGATGGCTGTGTTTTCTGGATTTACATGCTTTCAGGAGATGGAAATTAAGGTAAGCAGTAAAGTCAGAGTTTCTGTAAGGAGTACAGAATATGCACCATAAGTTGTGCGTGGAAATAGGGTTTCTACTTCTTCAGGAACAATAGCTATGTGGATGGGGGACAAAGCAAGGTAGTAACAAACAGAAAACATTAAAAAGGGACAAGTTCTCTCCAAAGGAGTTATTTTGTTGATATACCTTCCACTTCGCACAAGAGTCCCCACTCTTCCTTTTTATAGGAAAGCCTCCTTTGCATGGAGTTGTTTCTTACTAGGAAATTAAAGTTGCAAATGATTCAGGTTAAATTCTGCAAAATACATCAAATTCCTAGTGTGTATCAGGCTCAGAAGGTCTTCACTACGGTTACAAAACTGGCTCTTTGACTGGGACTAAGAACTAACAAAGTAACCTTGAGGAGTAAAGCATCAATTTCCAAAGTTTCCTGCAGATTTTGCCAGGATTAATTAATTTTGACACAAGTGATTAATTTTGATATGAGAACCGACTGGCTGAAACGGGCCCAGTGAAACTTGCTTTATGAAAGTCACCAGTAGGCCAAGGTTTTGTTAATGGCAGGTTCATTATAGTCAGTTTGGGATGAAATTTCACAGAGTTGAAATATCCCACGTCCTCCTGATCTCTTGATAATCATTCCACTCTCAAGGACTGTTCTTCACAAGGCTCACTTTTCCTACACAGCCTGCTCTGGTCAGGGAGGGACTAAAATGATCTCTTTGATCAGCAGCTGGGAAAACCATTTGTAAGCAAAAATATTATTTGAAGATGAAAGACATATACTTTAGCTGAAAATGTGTGCGGATGTATCAGTGTCATCACAAACATTAAAGTTTCACAAAAATTACTTGATAACGAGTGGTAGTTTTCTTGGAGCTAGCTTGTGTTTAAAAGGGTAATGTTCTCACCAAACCTATAGCCCTTTGTGTAGTTGAAAGAATTTGAGTACCGTAATCTTGCCATCTTGGCTCGGATACCTATGGTAAAATCCCTATCTCTTTTGACTACTGTGATGCGCTGTTGCCTCCATGAATGCTGAAAAATAATTGGAGATCTGCAGGGGATTTAAAAGCATCTAACTGGGGGTTTACACCGTCCTTGTAAGGTACTGCAAGGAGGTTCAAAAAAGGATGTGATAGGGGACTGTTGATTTACACCTGCATCTTTAATATCCACTGCAAAGCGTTGCCAACTGCAGGTGGCCAGAGGGTGCCGCTGCCACCAGTCTAGTATATAAGTCATGTGATATAAGGAACCAATGTGTTTACATTAGATACAATAAAGCTGTTGGCTTCCTCAGCATAGTAAGTTCAAGCGCATGTGCTGCCACAATGCCTATTCCTGTTAAAACATCTGTCTATTTCTAGGCCACTGCTTTGGACAACCCAGAACAAACAAACAAACAATAGCATTGCTTTCATGTAAGAATCACTTCTTATGAAGCATCTTGAAGCAATTTCACAATACAATAAAAAAAGCCTAAAAACCATTGCCTGCATAAAAACAGTTAAAACAACCACATATATGAAAACAATTTCAAATCCAGTGCAGAAGCTAACTGGGATAAAAATCTCCATTTTGAAGAGCTACAACACTAACCAGAATATACTACCAGCCCTGATAAGCCACTCATAATGTACAGTTACTTACTAGGTTTCATTGAGGGGGGTCCCTGACAATTTAAAACAGTTTTACTTGAGTGTGTGCTGGATCTAATAATCTAATCAGACACTTTTTGAAATATTTCACCTTGTGCTCCAAGCATTCTTTTCAAAACACATATTCCAGGAATGTTACTGCATGTTGCCTACCTCATCATTGATCTTCAGATTTCTTTTGATTCATGGTACCACTTTTCCACTAAGCATTCACCCCAATGCTGTTTTCTTGGCACTGCCTTCTGACTCTTCGCAGCTCCGTTCGGATGAACTGTGGCACAGCTGTTGAGCAAACAGGGAAATACAATGGGCAAGCACTTAACTTTCTCAATACGCTAATCATGATCTTATTAATATACTGCCTTGGCAAAAGTGTGCCGGCTGCAGGCTTCAGTCTCTATGCAAGAGTTAACGGGCCCAATTTGCACTAGACTTTTGGTTTGCCAGTGTTCCTTTTTTCTGATCCAGTTTTCTCTTTTGTGCATGTGTGTGTGTTGCTTTTTTTAGGCTAAGCAGCTGGAAGAGAAAGACAGAGAGCTGAAGAAGCATGATGCTTACTACAAAGAGCAGCTGGCTCGACTGGAAGAGAGGGTGAGAAAGTTTATTCTCTTTTAATGAAGGGGTTTGCTGCTAATTCCCGTTCTGCACTTGCTTTTTGGCTAGCTTTTCAATAGGGTGTGGAGCTCAGGGAGGAGGGGTAAGAACTTTGTCATAAAGCTCTTTTCCCTCTTGGAAAAAAAAATGGCATTCTGTGTGTTCAGGGTTCTTGTAAAACCGTTCCACACCCTGGATGGATGTGTCTCAGCAATGATGTTAACCTGTTTCAGTGGCTGAACCAGAGCTATTGGAAGGCAGTTCAATTTCAGAATACTTTCAACTTTTTGCTGAGGCTTTGATTTTGACACATCCCTGGAGGAAAGCAGTTCCACAGTTGAAGCCTAGCCTGGCCAGGGGGAGCTGTGGGGATCATTTTGGCTTCTCAGGGATGGTCTCATGGCCCAGAGGTTCCCCATCCCTGGTCTACCCCCAAGGGCATCTCCATGTGGTTAGAGAGCAGTCCAAACTTCTATGTTCTCATGTTATTTGTTTGTGTTGATGACTCACATAATATTTGCTATATTTTGGCTTTTTGGCTTTAAAATATGCATGAAGTGGCTGTTACAGTGAAACAGCTGCCCTTCCCTTTTCCCCTGCCCAAGTTGGTAATAGGGGATAATAACATAAGGCCTTTGTTAAGATTCTTCCTCTGGTTCAATGTTAAAACAAGACCTGAAAGAGGGAGGCAGGTGAGGAAGAAGGGGAAAGAAAAAGTAATATATTGGGAGCATGGTAGATTTTCCGTATTCTTGCAATACGTTACAGGGATGTCAACACATGTTACACATCCCTTTTCCGACTAATCAGATGAGATCGTGTTCAGTGCAAAAAATGATTGGTTGCAGAAAGTTATACTGAGACAAAGAAGCAATGGCTCTCATTTCTATATTAATAAAAAAAAGTTGGCAAGTTTGTTTTTATGGACTGTATGTTGGTTGCTGTGTACTGAGTATGTCGAGTTCATTGGTATGTCTAGTTCAATACTTCAGCAATGGCTTTCCAATGTTTTACATAGAGGGTATTTTTTAGACCTGCTGATGGAAATCCTTTTAACTAGGGATGCCAGTTACTGAACTTGGGTCTTACGTTTTGCAAAACGTGTGCTTTGCTACTGTGATGTGGCTTCTCCCCAGCACTGTTATTTATTTATTTTATTTTATTTTAAAAAATTAATTAATTAAAATTATACTGTACCTGTTCTCCCAAAGGAGTCCAGGGTGGCAGTGGAATTGTACTGACCAGTTTGTAATCAAATATGTAAATGTAAAGGTACCCCTGACCGTTAGGTCCAGTCGTGGATGACTCTGGGGTTGCACGCTCATCTCGCTCTAGAGGCCGAGGGAGCTGGCGTTTGTCCGCAGACAGGCTTCCGGGTCATGTGGCCGGCATGACTAAGCCGTTTCTGGTGAACCAGAGCAGTGCATGGAAACGGCGTTTACCTTATCGCCAGAGCGGTACATGTTTATCTACTTGCACTTTGACGTGCTTTGGAACTGCTAGGTTAGCAGGAGCTGGGACCAAGCAACGGGAGCTCACGCTGTTGTGGAGATTCGTACCGCTGATCTTCTTATCGGTGAGCCCTAGGCTCTGTGGTTTAGACCACAGCGCCACCCGTGTCCCCCCAATTAAATATGTACCACCTCTGAATACAGAGGTTTTGTTTTACTTTTTGGTGGCTGTTGATAGGTGTACGGTTATGAATATGTCTAATCCTCTAAGAAGGCTAAAGCAAGAAGAATATGTGAATTGATAAAAGAGTCGATTGTGCAATGATGAGAGTGAATCCTGGGTACTAGTGAGCAGAAGCTGTGTGTTTAAGGAAGGCTTGAGTTAGTGTACCTCTCAAAACCAAAAGAGAGAAAAGCAAGCAATCACTGACCGTCTTGGCAAAGAATGCTCATTAAATCCTAGACCAATTCTCAGATAAAGCATATTGGTTCCTGCTAAGGTGGCATTTGAGCATATTGCATCTCTAAGTGTCAGAGCTCCTCCATATAATTAACTGGCCATTTTTATTAGTTTTTTTTTCCAATTAGGAATTTCATATTCATGTTTCTCTCTGCAGCAGAAACCACCACCGTAGTCATTGATAATAAAGGGAGATGACAACAGAACAGATTAGTGTCAGCCCCGTGTGCTCCTTCAAGAGCCGAGTTATTATACATATTCACTTTCAGATGACGCCTGTCACTTTGGAAATATTTCAGAGGCTGGAGTGAAGACGCGCCAACCTTTTGGTGAGGATTAATACAGGACAAAATGACACTGCATCCATGACAGGCTGGGATGCTGAAACATAAACAATTCTGTTCCCCGGGGGCAATAGCCATCCATAAATTTCATTTATGTGCAAAAAAGAAAAAAAGAAAAATGGGGGTGGGGGGAGTTGATACTTAAAAAGAAAAAAAGGAAAAGGAAGGAAGTGATTCCCCAAACAGCTGACAGTATTTGTAGGTCAGCAATGGCATATAGGTTGTGAGTTACTGCCTGCTTCACGGTGGCTAAGCAAGATGGAATAGTTTAACAAAGGAGTTAAAGAATAACCTTCCTATGCAGTATATCTGCTCAGGCTATAAACTCGTTATTTAAGAGTTTCCCACATTAGATTTCAAGAGAGAGATTCATTCATCAGTACTAAAGGGACCTTTCCCTCTTCAGACCCTGAGAAAATATGAGCCAATTCTCCTGACTCACATTGATATCAGAGCAGCCCTCTTGAGCTTTCAGCATGAGACACAATAGGAGAGGATATAAGGGTATCGGCTTGATTCTCTCCCCCCCCTCCACCCCCTGCCTTAATTTTGAATGGAAACGTCCTAGCTGACACTACTAGCTGAAAACCCACTAGCTGCATCTAATGCACTCGGAGCCCATAGTGGGCTAATTGCCATTCTTGTATGGGAAATGGCAAATCAATGGGAAAATAGATTGAAATAATGAAGCCGCTTAGAAGGGAAGCGCTCACTTTCCCTCCAGCAGGAGACATCAGCAAAACGCCCTGAGATACTCCATCATTATACTGCGTCATTACTTCATTTCCAAAGTGCAGATGTTAAAAATGGAAGAGAATCCACAATCTATCATTACCAGCCTCCCCCAGCCCCAGCCCCAGCCTGGCATGTTTCAAAATTGTGCACGAGTAGTTGAGACAAAACACATCGTCTTGTTTCAAATGCGCATGCCAGGACGCGCATAATTACAGCCAGTCTCGCTCAGCACATTATCTGCTGGATTTAGACCTGGGAGATCTGGGTTTTTAATCAGACCTGCAATTTGCCATTCAACCAGTTGCCTAGTTGTGACTAGCGATTGCTCCCTTGGTGACTAGAACTGGCATACCTAAGAAGTGCAAAAGTGGGCTGCCCTGCTGTGTCATGATCCTGAGAATGTCAGACTCTAAACCAAAATATGGATATAATGAAGACCCTCAACATACAGGGCAAACACTCATCATGAGTGTAAGCATCCCAAAGTCAGCCTTAATTTCATATGGAAAAGGCATAATGCTCTGAGCGGTTTATGTATGTAACTTCCTAGAGCAAAATGCATGTATTCTTAACCCATAGAGGGATGAAAGGTGAACTCAGTAAATGTAAGGATGCAGTCGTGTTAGCAGTCTTCTACCCTCAAATCCTTTGGGGTGAGGGCAGCTGCTCTCTGAACCAGTTGCAGCCTCTGTGCCTGAAAAAGAGGGCACAACATTCCCTTGAACTTGTGCCTGACCCTAACTGAGAATAATAGAAACTCTCACAGCTCTTAGTCTTTAATCCATAAATCCCGTGATGGGAGATAGATAAAATAAAGGCACCATTGCCTTTGTTACTGAGGAAACACCCACCAAATAGTGACAGTGTGATGATGGGAGAGTCAGTGTAGAGATAGAATCGTAGAATTGTAGAGTGGGAAGGGTCATGACAGTCATCCAGTCTAGCCCCCTGCAATGCAGGAATCTACATCCATGACAGATGGCCATCCAACCTTTGCTTAAAAACCTCAAATGGCAGGAGAGTCCACCACCTTCAGATGGAGTCTGTTCCACTGTCGAACAACTCTTGTCACCAGAAAGTTCTTCCTGATGTTGAGTCGGAATCTCCTTTCTTGTAACTTGAATCCGTTGGTTTGGAGCAGGGGAAAACAAGCTTGCTCCCATCCTCCATGTGAGAGCCCTTTAGATATTTGAAGATGGCTATCATATCTCCTCTCAGTCTCCTCATTGGTAGTTGAGAGATGAGTGAGTGGCGGCGCCAGTGTTCCTTAGCAGTGGGCTTTACCTATCCAACGTCTACGCAGAAAACTGTGTTGTTGTTTTCAAAGGAAGATACCACCCACTGCCATTGTAAACCACCTCTCTATTTCAGAATTTGCCTAAAATCTCCCCTCCAAAATTAGATGAGTCCCCAAATATGGTAGAGGATGTAGGCATGTAAATAGGTCTGCGATCGGTCTAATGAGTGAATATGCCATTTAAGGCTGGTCGAGGAGAGTAATGCAATATTATTCCCCAACTAGTGGTTTTCAGCCCGTTTAATAACGGGCGCTAGAATCCTGGGGTTCGGAGAAGCGCTTGCGCAGCGCTTCTCCGAACCCTGGGACCTGTCCTTGCTGTCGGTGGCAGGGGGACAGGAACAGAGGAGGAGAAAGCGCTGCTTTCTCCTCCTCCGTTCCTCTCCCGCAGCCGTCGACAGCAAGGAGACATCCCAGGGTTCGGAGAAGCGCTTGCGCAGCGCTTCTCCGAACCCTGGGACCTGTCATTGCTGTCGGCAGCAAGGGGACAGGAACGGAGGAGGAGAAAGCGCTGCTTTCTCCTCCTCCGTTCCTCTCCCGCAGCCGCCGACAGCAAGGAGACCTCCCAGGGTTCGGAGAAGCGCTTGCGCAGCGCTTCTCTGAACCCTGGGACCCGTCCTTGCTGTCGGCGGCAAGGGGACAGGAACGGAGGAGGAGAAAGCGCTGCTTTCTCCTCCTCCATTCCTCTCCCGCAGCCGCCGACAGCAAGGAGACCTCCCAGGGTTCGGAGAAGCGCTTGCGCAGCGCTTCTCCGAACCCTGGGACCTGTCATTGCTGTCGGCGGCAAGGGGACAGGAACGGAGGAGGAGAAAGCGCTGCTTTCTCCTCCTCCGTTCTCTCCCGCAGCCGCCGACAGCAAGGAGACCTCCCAGGGTTCGGAGAAGCGCTTGCGCAGCGCTTCTCCGAACCCTGGGACCCGTCCTTGCTGTCGGCGGCAGGGGGACAGGAACGGAGGAGCGCTTTCTCCTTCCTTCCTCTCCCCCAGCCGCCGACAGGAAGGACGCGCGCACTCTCCCCCCCCCCGCCTCCTCCAACCGCCGCTCCTCACGGGCCAGGGAGGGTTGTGAGGAGGCCTTCGCTGGCCTCCACCCTCGCTTCCCTGACGTGCCCTGCAGTGAGGCGGTGTCCGGCGGGAGCGGCGGTTGGAGGAGGCAGAGGGGGGGGGGAGAGTGCGCGCGGGCAGTCTCTGCTGTCCAATCCCTGTGTCTCTGGGGTACATGCGCAGTACCTCAGGGACACACGGGACAACTGGACGCAGGGACATCTTGGACATTATTATATAGGATGTGTTTTGGGAGGAAGGTTGGGTGTTCTCCCAGTCGAAAGGTCGCAGGTTCTCCAAACAGCTTTCAAATGCTATTCTCCACAAAGCGGTTTGGGAGTAGAATGTGATAGCATTCTGATATCACACCTATATTAGTGTGACCCAAAGAGTAGTCCAGCAAAGCTTCAGAGTCTTCTCCCTTTCCCATTGTCATCCTTTCCAGAGCTGACGGTGAAGAAAACTCCTTGCCCGCACAGTTTAGTTTTATCAACTCGAAGGCACAAGACAATTCAGGCACACTCTGTCACTAAAGTTAAGAGATGCTGCTGCGTAATATGCTATACTACTAAATACAGTAACCTGATCTTAGAATATACAGAGAGGTCCAAGTTTGAAGAGAGATCCACCGCCACTGCCATCACACACTTCACTGCAGAATGCAGGGTTGGAGGCCTGTGGCCTTGAGCTCTTTTGAAAGGCCGACCACGGCTGGCGTCCTAACCTTGAGCAGAAATCAGATGCAGGAGAAGGGCCACTTGAAGCACAGACCAAGCAGTTAGTGCAGTTTCGCACATATCCCCAAATTACAGCAGCAGGATGTGGATAGACAGACCAGTGAAGTTCTACTCAGAGTAAACCCACTGAAATTAATGGACCTAAATGAGCCATTAATGTTATGTGAGTGAGCCTGCTCTGACTAGCACTGAATACAACCCAGTGTTAGGGAAGCCTGCCAATTTCTTTTTTCTTTTTAGCTTTGTTTGCAAAATACAAGTAATTTTAGCATACTAAGTTAGATCATTCTTTAGGGCAGTGGTTCCCAAACTGTGATCCGTAGAGCGCTGGTGTTGCCCCGAAGCATCTCCCAAGTGCTCCGCGAAGAGATTGGAAAGAAAAAGTTGGTTAGAGACAGGGGCTGATAACACCGAGGTTGCAGGTTCGATCCCCATATGGGACAGCTGCATATTTGTGCATTGCAGGGGGGTTGCAATGGGGTCCCTTCCAACTCTACAATTCTGTGATTCTGTGAAATATGTGCCCTTAGCATAAGGGCGACAATAGTGCTCTGTGACGAATTTCTCTCCTGGAAAGTGCTCTGTGACTCAAAAAGTTTGGGAGCCACTGCTCTAGGGCATACTGCTCTAGGGCATACTGCATTACTGAAAAATTCCCAGTTCAAAATTTTATGGGAAATCAGAGTGGTTATGATATATGTGGAAGGAAATCTAGTTTACTCCTGAACAACACCGTGATGTAGGGTTGGCTGAGAGTTTGACTGGCCTGAGTGCTTCATGGAGGTTTTTCTCCAGCGCAAGTCAAACTCTTGCCTCCATTTACTCTTTACGGTCCTCCGCTGTTATAGAACAGAAGTGATCCACATAGCAGCTTCAGAAATACTAGCACCTTATTATGGCAAAGCTTTAATAAAATCTTATAGAAAAAGGAAATACCAGCGTTGAGACTGACCCCTGCTCTTGTGGCAAACTCTCTACATGTTGAACCCACGCTGCATATGCTACAGTGTAAAGTGTGGATTCCCCCCCCCCCCAAAAAAGGACAATTATCGAACACCTGGCATTTATATAATGCTGTGTAGTGTTTAAAAGCACTTTGCATACATTTCCTGGTTGCAATCTCCTTACAGCTACTCTGCAATGTAGGTCCTGGCTGTTCTTTCCATATTGTGGATGGCAGGCTCCTTAAAAACGAAGAATACATTTATTAAGGTGTACATTTTCCAGGATCAGAGCCCATGTCAGCAAATGCATCATGTGTAATCATGAAACGGCAGGCCCAAAAGACACACAAATGTAAAGAGGGTAGAGGGTGTCACCAGCGAGTTCAGAGGGAAATGAAGTGCAAGAAGCGCAGGTAGGGATAATTACACATACAGAGAGAGAGAAATGGAGGCTTGCCTGAGGCCACCTAGTGATTTTTATAGCAGAGGGAAGACATGAATTTATTTGCAGCTTTGACAAGGATGTAGGCAACATTGGGCAAAAGATTCCAGCATTGCGGGGTACGGGGGCGTGGAATAGATGACCCTGATTAGCGTCTGTAAGGGGCAAAACGTACAGAGAGCCCCCTCCCATCCTGAGGAGCAGCTCCTCCACTAGCAGTAGTGCCAGCGGGGAGGGGGAAGAGTCAAGTGAGGAAAGAGGAAGGAGGAGACGGGGCTCTGGCAGCATAGGAGAGCCCCTGCTACACGTGGGAGTGGAAGAGAGCGAGGGGGAAAAGGGGGAGAAGGAAAACAGGGAAAGGAGGCCCTTTTCCCCTCCGGTTCCGGAATTACGAAGGAGAAAACGCGGAAGGCGATTTGGCGTGCCCAGACTCTTATGCTGGAAGAAAACGCGGAGCGAGCCATTCCAGGGTTCTGGTTCGGACTAGACGGATGTATCCTGTATAGCTCTATCACTGTAAATATACTGCACATAATAAAAGCATGAAAAGGCCAGAACGTGCAGCGTCGTTACTCTAGAGTAGTCGCAACGCGCCCCCTGTGACAGCGTCCAACTCAGTTTTAGGATTCTATGAGTTATGCAGAATCAGTATGCTAATTCACAACTCGCACATCTCCAAATCCAACCATCGATTGACTTTCATACTAGATTTGGCTGCCTTTGGGGTAAAAGATGCACAAAGGTGTTTGCTACTCTTTGGACAGGTACATTTCGCACAGCCTAATCGGATCCTGTTTTCATGAATCATGCTTGGGTTCAAATTCCCGAAAAAGCAGACACGAGTTACAATCCTCTCTTTTTTTATATAACTTCTGTTTTTCCTCTGTGGCTTATGTTTCCAGGTAGGATTATTAGCTCATAGGATCGGCGCTTCATTTGCAGCATCAGTTTACTGCACAGGCTGTCAAGGAGTATTAAACTTCAAATAAGATGAGCACACAGACAGTAAAGCTGCGAGTTGATGGCACACACTATACCTGGTATTAACCAGTATTATCCATCCCGCTTGCTGCAGTAAATAGGATTTTGCTATTATGATGTGTCAGGGTTTTCGCAGCAATCAAATTTACTAGACACTAAACTGCTCTCCTCTCCGCTGAGCGGCTTTAGTCTGGATTTTTGTGCTCGCATTAATCCTGTTGGTAGGAAATCCTCATCCCAATTGTGTAGAGAAATTATAATTTAATGATCTCTTCACTACCCCCCCACCCCCGCCCCCCACTCCATTCAAAGCTCAGAAAGGAATGCTGGGCTTTTGCAGTGATAGCTCTAGGGCTTTGACAAAGGAGATAATGCACAATTCAGCTTCTAAGCCAAGTATCATCTCTCTCTCTCTCTCTCTCTCTCTCTCTCTCTCTCTCTCTCTCTCTCTGTGTGTGTGTGTGTGTGTACATTTGCCGTGAACAAAAGTATTACAATGCAAGCCACACAGGTTTCAGATTTCCCTGCACACACGGCTGTATTCATCTTCTCAGAGGTTCAGCAGGTGAACGATCCAGCAATTGGATAGTTTGTTTGGTGAACTCTGGCTTGCAAATGTTGGCTGTAGCTGTGCAAACATTTCTGACCTATATGTTAGGCTTAACTATAGCAAAGGGACCGTGTTGCCCCCTGAGCCACATAATAACTTCAAAGGCAGAAAGCACGTTCTTTGGAATTTAGGCATCACGTTGATTCCACAGCAATGTTGTGCAGAGGTTTTTATTGCATGTCTTACAGCTGCAGATTATGTAAGAGGTCGTCTCTCATTCAACCTGAGCTTTTTCCATGAAGTTCGCTATCCACGGGGAATGTAAATAAGTGGGACCTGCAACAAAACGTTGCAGCATAGAGTGTTTCTGTTCACTTTGCCAGTCAGCCTGCCAGGCTATGCCATTGCACCCCTCCCTCTAATTTTCCATTGACCCGCCCCCCCCCCCCAACAGACACTTTGCATTCTGTACCCACCAGTCATGCTCAGCTACCAATGGGCTGTTTTGGTTGCCCCCCCCCCCAAAGATGTTTTTATTCAAATCAGCTTTTCGCAGCTGGGGTAAGAGAGGGCTCAAGAAGGAGAATTAGAATAAAGTTACCCACTCCAAACACTTGGGAAGAGGATAAGCTTTGTACTCTGCTAAAGAAGCATATTACGGAAAAGTTTTAAAATCTCTCTGTTTTAGGTTTGCTTTAGGGTTAACTGGAAAAAGACTAGGATATTAGTATAGGTTTTTAGCTATTGATCTTAACTTTCAGCAGGGTTTTAGTACATTATCCCCAACCTATCCCAAAGGCGCACATTTAAATGAGTAGATGGCTAAATACAAGCAAAGATATTTGGCTTTCAGAAAGTAGGTTGGCATTCGCCACCCCCAAATAATGACTTCCAGGAATGACAGCCAGCCAGTGGTAACATTACCAGGTCAGGCCCTATTACTGACTTTAGATTTCACCGATATCTGTTCCTCCCTGGTACTAAACAGTTCTTTCTAGCAGCTCTGAATCTGGGAATGTTGTACTTGTGGTAAGAACAGCCCATGATTATATATTGTAATGAAGTAAGGCTGTTCAGACCTCTTTATTCCCTGCAGTTTCCGTGAATAGTTGAAGCATGTGTTTGGCACCGTAAACGCATCACTCCCTTGGGAATAGAAGGCAACGGTATAGTTAAAAAATACTCTGCTCCTTAAGCCTTGTGTAGTCTTTGTGCAAGTCTTGACTGCTTGCTTTTGGATTTCAGTGGCAATATTCTGAAACGAGGAGCTTGATTAATTTCAGCAGAAAGTGTTGTTATATGATAATGGGACCTCCCCACTCCCATAAAGCCCCCTTTGAGGGACTGAAGTACCTGTTTACCTCCAAGGGACTGCACAAGACCTATTGAAACAATTGTGAGGTGGGACTTGCAGTCCAATTCCTTTCTTGCCTACCGTTGTCCTGGAACTCATTATTGTGGAATTTGGGGGCAAGTACCCCGGGGCTGCTTTGCAAATGTACTGCAAGCTGGAGGGCAGCCACTAAGCAGCATCTACTCTTGTCACATTCATGAATTTAATTTGCATCAGTGTGGTGGACACTAGAACTTTTGATAGTGGGAAGTCCTGTCTTACCTGCTGGGCTTTCTAGAAAGTTGTGTCGGCTTTTTTTGTTCTGAATGTCTTAACACAGAGATGGCAGGCCTATAGCCCTCCAGACGTTCTTGGAGTCCAACTCCCAGCAGAACCACCAATCAGGAATGATGGGAGTTGGAGTCCAGCGGCAACTGAAATGCCATAGGGTAGGCACTCTTGGTTCTCGTGTGAAAACACTGAGCTTTCAAAAATCGTAATTGTAAAGGGAGCAGAAAGTCATCTCACCCAATATTGGCTCCCTACTTTATTTGTACTGAATCATTCCAATTATAATGTTCACCACAGGATTCAGGCCCCTCCCTTTAGAGAGAGGTGATTTGCTTAGCAAATGAAGAACCCCACAAGCTCCAAGGAAAGGCCAAGACCACCTAACCAAGCTGTGTTTCTGTCTCTCCCCAAATTGCGATAGATTCTGCATATGAGGCAAAGGAGGTCGTAGTGCGATCACCCTTGAAAAGAAAATGCTCATTCCTGGGCAGTGTGCTTGAATGAGTGTTCGCTAATTAATACTTCAGTTAGGGTTTAGGCCAGGCATAGGCAAACTTGGGCCTCCAGATGTTTTGAGACTACAGTTCCCATCATCCCTGACCACTGGACCTGTTAGCTAGGGATGATGGGAGTTGTAGTCCCAAAACATCTGGAGGGCCGAGTTTGCCTATGCCTGGTTTAGGCCTTGTTTTGGCACTGAAACAGCCTTATGGGATGACCTTTGCTGGGTGAGAGAAATGAGGGAGGGCAGCCCAGTTGATTTCCCTGGACTTTTCAGTACCATCAACCATGGCATCCTTCTGCAAAGGATGTCCAAACTGGGTGAGGGTGGTGCTTATCTACAGTGATTCCACTTACACCTGGAGGAGCATTTTCTGAAGTTATTGCTGGAGGAACTTCAGATCAACCCCATTGAATTACCCCATTGAATTACCCCCCCCCCCCGGTTCCATTTAATTCAAGCAGCCACAGCTCTACTTGGATACCAATAACCTGGCTTTAGTGACAGGACAGGTCACTGTCCTGATGAGCAAGCAGACTAATTAAATAGAGGGCGGGCAATATGGATAGGGGAGGAAAATGGAGGCAGAGATAAGCAGAGGGGAAAATACATGGTTTTATTTCAGTTGCCCGTAATTTGTAGGGGATGTTCTTGATATCCTAGCACAAGTCCCGACTTGCATCTTCTCGTTCCTCACTGTCACATTGGTTGCAAGCATTCTGGAGCTTTTCAGGCACACTGGCCTACTGCTTTCAATCTTATCACCACAACTACGAGGCCTTGTAATTTACTGAACACTGTGATTCTCGGGATTCTAATAAACCCACCGACTTCACAAAAGTGCTTTAGGGTCATGTGCGCAGACATCATTGGATTGCAGCTCGAGGTGATCACTCTTGTCACCTAAATGGCATTACCCTCCATTTCCGAGGATCCGAAGGACAGGTTGCTTTGGCGTGCAGGCGATATCCCAGGACCAAATATTGCTTGAGACTCGGATGAGTCTCGGCTCCGATGCTGTCCGCAGTGGCCATTTTTCAACTCTCTGAACCTCTGGGCTCTGCACCGGAAAGATTAAAAACAGAGAGTTCATCACAGCTTCACAACAATGCATTGATTAACACAATACCTTCTGTATTGTGGGTCAGAGTTTAATATTGCAGGCAGCTTCACACAATTGAGCTGTCAGTTGGGTCTAAAACATGACACTCTGTCATCAGCGCTCCTGCCTTCCTCTCTGTAGATTGCACTGCATTTGGAGAGGGTATTGTGATGGGAGAACTCTGTGCCAGTTAGGAAAGACTAGCAAGTTTGTCAATGACAATTATAGTATCTCAGACCTCAGCTTGTCTGGTGCAGGTGGAAAATGAAGTATCATTTTTAAACGATGAGTTGGATCTGAAGAAGTGCAAGTGGAAGGAAGCTAACCACTAGTTGCTGTGCAGACACTTGCAATATCCGTAGCAGAAGACTGGGTGCAGACACTCTGTGTTACAGGAGTGTAGC
Organism: Zootoca vivipara; assembly: GCF_965207765.1. Classification (NCBI taxonomy): domain Eukaryota; kingdom Metazoa; phylum Chordata; class Lepidosauria; order Squamata; family Lacertidae; genus Zootoca; species Zootoca vivipara. The sequence goes on along the minus strand of NC_142592.1, from coordinate 66,023,952 downwards.
TCTTCTCATGTTTATGCAGGTTATGTAGGTTTTGTGGTTTTGTCTTTTGGGGCTGTGTGTGAGTAAGTTTGTGTGCTTATTTGTTTTCTTACTTGTTTGTGTGCTTGTGCTGGTTTTCTAGGGCTGCTGCCTCTTGGATTTGGGTGACTGTCCAGGCTTGTGTGGGTGTTTGTTTCTGGCTGTGACCTTGTTTGTTTCTGGCTGTGACCTTTCACCTAGAAGTGTGAGTCAGGAAGTTCAGGTGATTAGCTGTGGGCGGAGCTAGTCAGAGCTTGGAGTGCAGCGGCGCGCGCAGTTTGACCCACCTTTTTGACCTAGGGCAGCAAGTCTCATACGTTTGTTAGGGGGGACCTAGGCCTCTTCCTCTTTCCCCCTTGACCTCAAGGTTTTCAAGATGGAGGTGGAGGGAACAACCATTGTCACCTGCAATTCCTGTGCAATGTTTGTTTTCTTGCCAAAGGATGTGGGTAGCTACACCTGCAACAATTGCAAGTTGGTTGCCCTACTAGAAAACAAGGTTGCCCTTCTGGAAGAGAAGGTGCAGCAGCTTCAGGGGCGTGTATCTACGCTCCAGAGAATTAAAGAGCTGGAGCTTTTCTTGGATGCAGCAGAGCACACTGTCTGCACCAAGGAGGAGACAGGGGATCTCCCTGAGGAGGAGGTCAGTTCCCCAACACAGCAGCCAGATGTATGGAGGAACGTGACTCATAGAAGTAGAAGGCCCAGGGATCGCTCTGAGTGCTTAGAATTACACAACCGTTTTGAAGTGCTCATGGAAGACGAGGAACAGACTCCACCTGAGGATCTCTCCCTCATCACAGTTGATGAGGAATATGAAGACGAGCAACCAAGTCAGTCCTCTGGAAATATGCAGGTAACCTTGGAAGGGACAGCACATAGAAGAATCCCAACCAAGCCTATGAAGAGGCGTGTAGTGGTGATTGGGGATTCCCTACTGAGGGGTACAGAAGCAGTGATCTGTGGGCCTGACAAGATGTCTCGAGAGGTGTGCTGTCTACCTGGGGCCAAGATCAAAGATGTAACAGAACGGCTGCAAGGAATCATAAAACCCACCGACAAATACCCCTTCCTTTTGGTGCATGTGGGAACCAATGACACTGCAAGCCATAGCTTACAGAAGATCAAAAATGATTATGAGGCTCTGGGCAGGAAGTTGAAGCAATTAGATGCACAAATTGTCATCTCTTCTGTCCTCCCAGTTGAACGACATGACCCAGGGAGAGAGGGAAAAATAGGGGAAGTGAACAACTGGCTTCGCAAATGGTGCAAACAGGAACGGTTTGGATTCCTAGATCACGGTCTGCAGTTTCTTGAAGATGGACTTCTGGCAAGTGATGGACTGCACCTCACAAAAGTTGGGAGGAATGTTTTTGCCACAAAACTCAAAAACCTCATCAGGAGGGCTTTAAACTGACTTATGTGGGGGAGGGAGACAGTGGTCCTGAAGGTAGGAGTCTATCAAATGCTGAAGATGATCATCCAAATGTCAAGGACCAAATGGAGCAAGCAGCATGCAGACCTAGTGGTGGGACGAAAATATCCTTAAATAAGAGACATGGGGGAATGATCAACGGTCTTCAATGTCTGTATACTAATGCACAGAGCATGGGAAATAAACAAGATGAACTTGAGCTCTTGGTACAGCAAACTAAATATGACATAATAGGCATCACTGAAACCTGGTGGGATGAGTCTCATGACTGGAATGTAGTAATAGAGGGATACAATCTATTTAAGAGAAATAGACCAAACAGGAAAGGAGGAGGAGTAGCTTTATATGTTAGGGATATGTATACCTGTAAAGAGATCCAGGATTTAAAACTTCAAAGCCAAATTGAGAGTATCTGGGTCAAAATTAAGGGAGAGAAAAACAACAGTGATCTCATTGTGGGAGTTTACTATAGATCCCCAAGCCAAACTGAGGACACAGATGATGCCTTCCTGGAACAGATGGCCAAGCATTCCAAAGGAAGTGAGATAGTAGTAATGGGGGATTTCAACTATCCTGATATTTGTTGGATGTCAAACTCGGCCAAGAGCATAAGGTCGAACAGATTCCTCACTGGCCTTGCAGACAACTTCATTGTCCAGAAAGTGGGAGAAGCAACAAGAGGATCAGCCATTTTAGATCTGGTCCTAACCAATAGTGATGACTTGGTTAGTGGGGTAGAAGTGGCAGGATCATTAGGTGGGAGTGACCATGCTCTTCTGGAGTTTATTATCCAGCGGAAAGGAGCAACCAAGCATACTAAGGTCCAAATTCTAGACTTTAAGAAAGCCGACTTCAGAAAACTTAGGGAAACGCTGGGTGAAATCCCATGGACAGTAATACTAAAAGGGAAGGGAGTTCATGATGGTTGGGAGTTTGTTAAAAGGGAGATATTAAAAGCACAACTTCAGGCAATACCAATGAGACGGAAACATGGAAGGTGCCTAAAGAAGCCAGGCTGGCTATCTAAAGAACTTTTGACTGAGTTAAGATTTAAAAGGGATATGTACAAAAAATGGAAAAGGGGGGAAATCTCCAGAGAGGAATTCAAACATATAGCCAGCACGTGTAGGGACAAAGTCAGAAAAGCTAAAGCACAGAATGAACTCAGGCTCGCCAGAGAGGTTAAAAGCAACAAAAGGGGCTTTTATGGGTATGTCCGTAGCAAAAGGAAAAACAAGGAAACAGTGGGGTCACTCAGAGGAGAAGATGGTGAAATGCAAACAGGGGACAGAGAAAGGGCAGAACTCCTCAATGCCTTCTTTGCCTCAGTCTTCTCCAAGAAAGAAAACAACGCCCGACCTGAAGAATATGGAGCAGATGATTCAGCAGGGGAAACACAGCCCAGAATAAGTAAGGAGGTAGTACAAGAATACTTGGCTAGTTTAGATGTATTCAAGTCTCCAGGGCCAGATGAACTACATCCAAGAGTATTAAAAGAACTGGCAGAGGTGATTTCAGAACCACTGGCAATAATCTTTGAAAATTCCTGGAGAACAGGCGAAGTTCCAGCAGACTGGAGGAGGGCAAATGTTGTCCCTATTTTCAAAAAGGGGAAAAGAGAGGACCCAAACAATTACCGCCCAGTCAGCCTGACATCAATACCAGGAAAGATTCTAGAGCAGATCATTAAGCAAACAGTCTGTGAGCACCTAGAAAGAAACTCTGTGATCACTAAAAGTCAGCATGGGTTCCTGAAAAATAAGTCATGTCAGACTAATCTGATCTCATTTTTTGACAGAATTACAAGCCTGGTAGATGAAGGGAACGCTGTGGATGTAGCCTATCTTGATTTCAGCAAGGCCTTTGACAAGGTGCCCCATGATATTCTTGTAAAGAAGCTGGTAAAATGTGGGCTAGACAATGCTACCATTCAGTGGATTTGTAGCTGGATTACTGACCGAACCCAAAGGGTGCTCATCAATGGCTCCTCCTCATCCTGGAGAGTAGTGACTAGTGGGGTGCCACAGGGTTCTGTCTTGGGCCCAGTCTTGTTCAACATCTTTATCAATGACTTGGATGATGGGCTTGAGGGAATCCTGAGCAAGTTTGCAGATGACACCAAGTTGGGAGGGGTGGCTAACACCCCAGAGGACAGGATCACACTTCAGAATGACCTTAACAGATTAGACAACTGGGCCAAAGCAAACAAGATGAATTTTAACAAGGAGAAATGTAAAGTACTACACTTGGGCAAAAAAAATGAAAGGCACAGATACAGGATGGGAGACACCTGGCTTGAGAGCAGTACATGTGAAAAGGATCTAGGAGTTTTGGTTGACCACAAACTTGACATGAGTCAGCAGTGTGATGCAGCAGCTAAAAAAGCCAATGCAATTCTGGGCTGCATCAATAGGAGTATAGCATCTAGATCAAGGGAAGTAATAGTACCACTGTATTCTGCTCTGGTCAGACCTCACCTGGAGTATTGTGTCCAGTTCTGGGCACCACAGTTCAAGAAGGATACTGATAAGCTGGAACGTGTCCAGAAGAGGGCAACCAAAATGGTCAAAGGCCTGGAAACGATGCCTTATGAGGAACGGCTTAGGGAGCTGGGTATGTTTAGCCTGGAGAAGAGAAGGTTAAGGGGTGATATGATAACCATGTTCAAATATATAAAAGGATGTCATATAAAGGAGGGAGAAAGGTTGTTTTCTGCTGCCCCAGAGAAGCGGACACGGAGCAACGGATTCAAACTACAAGAAAGAAAATTCCACCTAAACATTAGGAAGAACTTCCTGACAGTAAGAGCTGTTCGGCAGTGGAATTTGCTGCCAAGGAGTGTGGTGGAGTCTCCTTCTTTGGAGGTCTTTAAGCAGAGGCTTGACAGCCATCTGTCAGGAATGCTTTGATGGTGTTTCCTGCTTGGCAGGGGGTTGGACTGGATGGCCCTTGTGGTCTCTTCCAACTCTATGATTCTATGATTCTATGATTCTATGCAAGCCAAAGAACCTGCTTGGATTTACTTCCACTTTCTTCACACAATGCCAGTCTACCACAATGTGTGCAAAGCAGCAGAAATTACCTTTCTTCTTCTTCTTTTGGATGGGTGCCTCTGGGTCCAACCCGATTCCAGCTATATTAGTATTCCAAACTCCACATCCCAGTTTCCGGCTGTCTTAAGTCAGGGGTCAGCAACCTTTTTCAGCCGTGGGCCGATCCACCGTCCCTCAGACCATGTGGTGGGCCAGACTATTTTTTTGGGGGGGGGGGAGAGGAAATGAACAAATTCCTGTGCCCCACAAATAACCCAGAGATGCATTTTAAATAAAAGCACGCATTCTACTCATGTAAAAACACGCTGATTCCCTCACTGTCGGTGGGCTGGATTTAGAAGGCGATTGGGCCGGATCCAGGATCCCAGGATCCTTAGCTTGCCTACCGATGCTCTACCCCAATGTGTGCAAAGCAGCAGAAATTACCTTTCTTCTTCTTTTGGACGGGTGCCTCTGGGTTCAACCCAATTTCAACTATATTTGCATTCCAAACTCCATATCCCAGTTTCCGACTGTCTTAAGTTGTGCACAGTCTTCTTCTGACCATTGCTATGTGCTCGTTTTCATTTGCTTCTCCCCCTCCCCACATATGCATACATTACACATGCACACGCTTAAAACAGGGCTTGTCTTTTACGATCATCAATCCATTTTGGAGTGCCATTGCAGATCCCCTGTTTCCCGCAATCCGTTCAATGTATATGAAGGTGTAACTTTCAGGGACTTTCAATTTGGTTTGTCTCTATCCTCTGCTGAAGCACTTTAGCCATTGGATGCAGACACTCCTTGTTTTTCAGGAGGGAGGGAGAGAGAGAGAGAGAGAGAGATGCACTATCTTGTATTGTGCGCATACAAAATTTCAGCTTTTTAGTTGGTATGGAAGTACTCTCATGATACCTCTGTCAGTGAGGCCTAAGCATTTTTATATATGACAGCAGGGACAAATCCTTGCATGCATTTAATCATTGCAAAGATATGCTACCCAACTGTGGTTACAGCTTAAAGAGCCTCTATATGTTTGATGACACTTTCCTTTGTTAAAAAGAAATTATTCTTCTCATTCATTACTGTCGTTATGATAGATAACAACACTGAAGTATCACTTAATTTTTTATATAAAAAACTCCCAAGTTGTTTTTCACATTGAATAATAAGCATTAATCTTATATTTCTTGCAATATATATATATATATTTTCCCCAGGCTAGGCATATCATATGTTATAGTTAAACGTGGCCATTTAAGTTTTAGACTGGTTCTCCCTGGTGCCAGGATTTGTGTTAAGCATTAAAACATCCTCAGCGGTAGCTGTGCTTTGGAAAGAGACAGCACCTGCAGTTGAAAGACTGGCCTGTTTCCATTTTCCAGGGCAAAATAGCTACCTGTATGACTCCTATGGAAACAAAGCCTGAGGCTTATCCATCATTGATCATTAGTGGATATGATAAGTAACATGTTCCCTCTCCCACTTTGTTTTGTTACGTTTTCATCCTTATTTACTTACTGGAACATTCAGTTTTCAAAGCATATACCGGTGAAGACAAGGAACACACAGGATTATACAGAAATAAATACAGAGCACTCTTCAGAGTGCCAATCATTATATAATCAAAATGGCAACATCCAGACGCAGACTTGAGTGACCCCAAGATTTGCAGAAATACAAAAGAGAATCTTCTAAGAACAAATCTTAAAAGAAAGGAGAGGGCAAAAATGGACCATTGAGATTTTAACATGCTCATTGTCCACACAATACTGAGTGCCTTTGGGGGGTCAGCATTGGAAAATTGAGGGGGATGCAGGATAGAATGGAGTATTCTGAAAAAAGGGCTTTCAGCATGAGCACCCAGCACATTTTGTTGCAGGTCCTACTTGTAATTTATAAAAGGTAACTTAACAAGGGAAGTGTTGAAAGATGGTGTTCACCATTTGAAAATTGTTGTAAATGTTCTCAACTTTTTTTAAAAAAACCTACTTAGAAGCTCCTTAAAACAACAACACATAGTTAGAAACAATATTATCCATCAGCTGCTAAAGCAATGTGTGTAGGGAAACAGCAGTGGTAAAGAATTTGCTTATAAAAGTGTGTTGGTTGCTGCATGTCTGGTTTTTGATGCAGATTACCTCTGGATTTCCTCTCATTTTTGAACTTTTAAGACAAGACTTGTGAGCTGCAGCATGCAGCTTTGGCTTGCAAGTTTACCCCCCCCCCCAAAAAAAAAGAAATCCACATCAACCCCTTTTGTTCAAAGAAGTGAAGCTAGAAGGGATGAAATATCATTGGCTAAAGGGGAAAAAACCGAAAAATTGCTTGAAGATACTTCTTGAATTCTTTGTGGCACACTGGTGCAAAAGAAGGCAAAGATGGCAATTATCTGGACCAATGGAGACTTAGATTCTCCCGCCGCTTTCTCATGGGGACACCCGATCTTTACCACTGAATTGGAGCAGACGTCAGTCGGGTTTTCCGCAGATTGATGCTTGTTTTATTCAAGTGGGTTTTACTGGGGAAAGTGGTGGGGCAGACAGAAAACTGCTCGGATCGCCTAGACCCTGGCTTTTTAGGCATGCGGCAAGCAGAAGTGTGGGCAAGCCCTTGGTAGATACATAGGAAGGTAACTGCAGCATCATTGATTGAAGAGCAGGCTACCTTGGACAGCTCCGCTGAAATTCCTTTCCCCCCTTGATTCTCTGCTCAGAGCCAGTGAAGAGCTGATTCTGCTCACTTTCTCTCTCCCCCACCCTCCCTATCTTCTGTCAAGATCATGTATATCTCACACTTCATTGACCACAGTTGAAAATAACTTCCTGTGTGCTCACCCATGTGCAGGGATAGTGCTCTTTGATTGAAGAGCCTTCTCGAACCTCGATTGCCTAAATAAATGATTTGAGCATCTAGAACGGTTCATTGTTATTAATGGAAATTAATGCCTGCATTTAAACCCAAACATTCCTTGTTCTGTCCTTTTTGAAGGGCTTGTATCCGTGGCATTTCTCTTCTGCTCCATTCCCTGCCTGAGACGTATCGGAATAAGTTTGTAGCTACTTGGCAGTTTCGGACAGAGACTGGTTAGTTTGAGTTCGACAAGCCACATTGTAATACAGGAAACAGTTCTCTCTTTTTTTTTGAAGAAGAAGAAGCTCCTCCCAGCCTGTATTCACTTATTGGTTCTGTCTGCTTCCTGCATGTACCTGCCCTTGGCTGAGACTGCCAACTTATTAGTACAGTCATACCTTGGGTTAAGTACGCTTCAGGTTGAGTACTTTCAGGTTAAGTACTCCGCAGACCCAGAAGTGTTTACTTCCGGGTTCTGCTGCGCGTGCATGCGCAGAAGCGATCTGCATGCTTCACGCATGCACAGAAGCGTTTTGTGCACACACGCTATTGCTGCTCAGGTTAAGTACTCTTCGGGGTGCGAATGGCACCCCGGAATCAATTAAGTACTTAACCCACGGTACCACTGTAAAAAAATTTCATCTACAATACTGTCTTATTTATTTTATAGTACAGTACATTGATTATTGCTTTCATTTTATGGATCAGTGGTCTCAGACAGTAAAATTCATGTTAAATTGCTGTTTTAGGGGGTGTTTTTCATTGTCTGGAACGGATTAATCCACTTTCCATTACTTTCAATGGGAAAGTTCGCTTCAGGTTAAGTACGGACTTCCGGAACCAATTAAGTACTTAACCTGAGGTACCACTGTATTGTACTTTAAAAGTATCCTGTACGGTTTAGGTGGCCAAGGGGCTCCTATCTAGAAATTGCTTGAGTCCGCAAAGGCTGAAGTAAAAGTTTAAAGAGACATTCGGAATTGCTCATCTGTTAAGGGACGTTTCAGAGAGTGGTGCGGAACCTTTTGTTCAGCAGCCACACTGGGATGCTATGCTGGTTTGAACTTTGCAGCTCATGTATTCTGCAGTTTTGTGATAAAAAGCAGGGTGGTAGGAACTACCTCATGTTGCTCCATCCATTTTGCTGAACTGCTGTGATGTCATGGAATGTCCATGGCCTGATTGAGTGTTTGGAGGGGACCTGTTAACTATGGCCTTTTTAAAATTGCTGTTGTGATGAAGGTTGGCTTGGTTAAACGAAAACATTTCGGGCAGCAGCTTGGAAGACAGAGGTATTATGTGCCCTTGGGAAGTTTGAGGGAAAGAGATAGGACTAGGCTCCTTTCTTAAGGCTTAGGAAGGCAAAAGTGACCTGTAGATTAACTCTTAACCAGCCATATTTTTGTAGGCAGATCTCTGTTATGAATGGACGTGTGGTGCTTTTTGATTTACAAAGCTGAGATGGAGTGACAAATGAGAGGAAGCATGTAAAATATTTGTGGCCTTGGGCAGTTAGTTGTGCACAAATGTGACACGAAAAGGGTAGGTTTTCCAGACACATTCCCCGGTCCTGCTGCTGAATTTTGCAAAACATGCATTAGTGGACACAGCCAGGCCCTTTCATTTATCAGCGTGAGGATATTATGCAAGGAGTGTTATCCCTGTGCAATTTTCGAACCCTCTTTAGTCAATAGCCTTGTAAACTGAAAGCTCAAACATCCTTCTCATCCGCATATAGACCTTCATTTTCTCTGCTGTCAGCCTGAGTGATATTTTAATTTTTCTGCCCCTCAGAAAACTTCAGTCTCTTATTCAGTAAATAAATGAGTCAGCCCTCAGAAAATGCTGCTGCCAGAGTGTTTCCGTTTGCCAGTGCAATAAATGTGGGAGCTAATAAATGTCCTCTCCCATCAGGAGGAGGCGTATAATGAGTAAATGATGGGAAAAGGAATTCGGGAAACAAATGATCAATCCAATCTAAGACGACAAACCATTTCTTAATAACTTGGTCTTCAGCTGAATAGAGGTCTTTTCACTGGCCACGGGGAACTGCTGAGGCAAAGCCCGGAGAGAGGGCCGTCTGTCTGTGGCAGCTGATGGATTTTGTAGGTCTGCTTTCTAGGTTCACTGAGCAGTAAGCTCTGGTTCAGAGACAACCCGTCTCACGTGATGCATTGCTCGTTCGCTGCTCCTGTAAGTGCATGTGTATGCCGGCAAGTGAAATCCCCAAACTTGACTCTGAGTGAATAAATAGTGGTGGGGGAAAAAAAATCACATACTTCTGTCTTGCAGCTGGTAGGAACTGAACATTCGTCCAAAGTAGCACACATGTTACATCTTGTCAGGTATAGCTTTCAGTTGCAGTCATGTGTGTGCATACGGTCACTTGTACATGCAAACAAACTAAAATAGACTTTGTTTGCCCCAAGCCAGAAATCTAGCATACAAAGACTGTGTACACACACTGTGGGCTGTGTTCAGCTAAGTCCTACTCATAGTAAACCCATTGAAATTGATGAACCTAGGTTAGTCATCTCCGTTAACTTCAGCAGGTCTGCTCTTGAGTAGGAATAGCAGTGAATCCTGTCCCACCCCTTTAAACCACACTGGAAGCTTGTTCTTTCCCTCCAAAGAATTTTGTGCACCGCAGTTGTCCCCTGCAGATTTACAGCTCCCAGCAACCTTTGACAAACTACAGTGCTCCAGATTCTTTTTGGGGAAGAATTCAGAAGGTAGTGTACACAAAGCCAGAGTGATGACTTCTCCATTGACTCAGCACACTGAAGACTGTGACAAATCAGCCGTTATTGCTTAATATCTAATACCGGGGACTTGCTGTTTTCTAATCCCAGATATAGTCAATTCTTCACAACATGTCCCAACTGGCATCTGATGGGTAGCAAGTTTAAAAATGTAATGTGGTTGTCGCCATGGAAGAAGAAAGTGCAGTGGTTCTAAGGGTGGTAGCTGGGGGCATAGTCAGAGGCAGTGCCAGGAAGGCATGTGAGCCAGGTAAACTGTCTAAACAGAATGAAGTGGAGAGGAGACTAGGGCAGCTAGCAAATTTAATTAGCTAGGTGAGTCTAGTAGGCTCTAAAGACCCATAGTGCTTCTACATCACTGGTCCTTCAGGACATCTGCCAAATGGCTATATTGGGAGGCTTGAGACCTGCTCTTCTTCTTTGGTGATCGCTCGTAGCCAAGTAAGATTGTCTTCTATGAACATGGTCTTAACAGTGTGTCCATAAGTGACTGTGGAGGCCAATTCAGGACCCACACGTCCATCCACAGTGCGGACATAGCCCTTGAAGCTCTTTTGTAGCCAGTTGCTTTGGCAATGCGCAAGAGAGCCTTGACCATTTGGCACACTGGGTCTGTGGCTCCCTCTTCTGGCAAGCCGCCTGGGTGGCACAGGAAGTGAAGAGCTAGAACAGTGGTTCTCAAAGGGTGTGGCAGAAGGAGGATGGCAAGTTGGCGTGAAGATTCAAGGACAATCAGTATTATATTTTGGAAATGATTCTTGTTCATATGTAGCTGCATTGTTTTATATTTTCTGGGTGTCCCATGATCATATTATAAAGTAGTTGTGGAGTGTTATACAGGTGAAACTCGGAAAATTAGAATATTGTCGAAAAGTGCATTTATTTCAGTAATGCAACTTGTTATTTTTTATTTTTATTTTAATTTTTACAAATGCTTTCTTTTGGAAATTCCACAGTAATAAAACAAATTGTTACAATAATACAAAAATAAACATCGCTATTACATTTCATTAATTACATTCCATTTATAATTGACCCGCCTAACGACAAATAATTACAATTACAACAAACAAAGGCTTGACATACCTTGCTTTGCATGTCATGCATCTATCTCATATATTGGTTTCACCTTTTAAGTTGCGTTACTGAAATAAATGCACTTTTCAACGATATTCTACTTTTCCAAGTTTCACCTGTAAATCAAGCACTGCTAAGGGTTGTTTCTCTTTCTCCCCCCACCCCATGTATTTCTTATCAATTAAAATGTTGGTGTGGTGCGAGCAATTTTTTTATAGCCCAGAGATAAAAGTTTGAGAAGCACTGAACTATAATCTGGCTGCCAGTTCCTAATTTGAGACCACGAGCGCCTTTTCCCATGAAATTCTGCAAACCTGAAATACAACTGAAATACAAACTAATTTTTCACTAGGAAAGGAAAACTTTGTTAAAGAAGTATGTTTCAAAATGTACAGAATCACTCAAAAGGTCTTTTGTTCAGGTAATCTGTATCACGCTTAATGAATGCAGGTAATAACAACAACAATGGTAATAATCAGTTATGCATTAGATAGATGACCTTGCTGTCACCCACAGGTAAAGGTAATGGGCTCAGGGCTTCACCATCAAGCCACTCTACCAGCTGCTTGCCCCTCTCCTGTTGGTGGTTCCCCCACAAATTCATACTTCCTCACATCAGTGCAGATCCTTGCCTTCAAAATATAGACTACAGAAAAAAATAAGTCTGAAGTTCCTTTCAAAACTAAGCATGTGCACTGAGCAAGCTTATATGACAAAAATAATCATACTGCCTTTCACAAAATGAGTTCCACCATCACCTCCGATACCTCTGATCAACCTACCAGTTCCTCAGTGCGGTGCGGTGTCATCTCCTATGCCAAGAATTTGAACGAGCTGAGGCATGGATGCATCGCACCAAATGGACAGACCACTAGATGTTGGGGTATTGCAGCCTCTCCCCCTCCCCTGCTCCCCTTGACTCTCCTATTTTACCTCCACTAAAGAACTAGTTCCCAGATCAGCCTTGAATGCCTTTCTCAGACATACAGTTTGAGGAGGGCAGGAATACGGGACTGCATTGCAGTATTCTTGACCCTCAGAGGTGGGAAACGACAAGTCTAGTTCTTACCTAAGCAGAAGCTTGAGTGAATGTGTCTGTTGAGTTTGTAACTGCGGAAGATCAGGTGGGGATATCTGAATATATGGTTCTGGTTACAGGAGCTGTGTTGGTCTGCCGTAGTCAAAACAAAGTAAAAATATTCCTTCCAGTACCGTGTTTCTCATATTTTAAGGCATCCCCAAAAAATAAGCCATGACAGGATTTCAAAGGGTTGGTGAAAAATAAGACATACCCCGAAAATAAGCACTATCGCAAAGCCCCGACCGAGCGAGAGGCGAAGGCACGGGACCCAGCAGGAGCTCCCTGCCTGCTTCCCCGAGCCGTAGCGCAAGCAAGGAGCGCCCGCTGATCTTCGGACCTGTGCTGTGTGACAGGCGGGGGTGGGGGGGAAGCGGAGATCGTTCTCCGCTCTCCCCCCACCCCCGCCTGTCACCGAAGATCGGCGGGCGCTCCTTGCTGGGCTTGACAAGCCCGGCAAACAGCGCCCGCCGATCTTCGGACCTGTGCTGTGTGACAGGCGGGGGTGGGGGGGAAGCGGAGATCGTTCTCCGCTCTCCCCCCACCCCCGCCTGTCACCGAAGATCGGCGGGCGCTGTTTGCTGGGCTTGACAAGCCCGGCAAACAGCGCCCGCCGATCTTCGGCCCTGTGCTGTGTGACGGGCGGGGGTGGGGGGGAAGCGGAGATCGTGCTCCGCTCTCCCCCCACCCCCGTCTGTCACCGAAGATCGGCGGGCGCTGTTTGCTGGGCTTGACAAGCCCGGCAAACAGCGCCCGCCGATCTTCAGCCCTGTGCTGTGTGACAGGCGGGGGTGGGGGGGAAGCGGAGATCGTGCTCCGCTCTCCCCCCACCCCCGCCTGTCACCGAAGATCGGCGGGCGCTGTTTGCTGGGCTTGACAAGCCCGGCAAACAGCGCCCGCCGATCTTCGGCCCTGTGCTGTGTGACAGACGGGGGTGGGGGGGAAGCGGAGATCGTTCTCTGCTCTCCCCCCACCCCCGCCTGTCACCGAAGATCGGCGGGCGCTGTTTGCTGGGCTTGACAAGCCCGGCAAACAGCGCCCGCGTGCACTTTATTAAAAAATAAGACATCCCTTGAAAATAAGCCATGTCGTGTTTTTTTGAGGAAAAAATTAATATAAGACATGTCTTATAATATGAGAAACACGGTAGCACCTTAGAGACAAACTAAGTTTGTCATTGGTATGAGCTTTTGTGTGCATGCACACAAATATGGGTCCAGTTGAAACCTGCAGATTGTGGACCCCAGCGTAATGTCCTTTGTGCATGAATATGTTTACGAGTACCCTCTAGAGCAGGGGTCCCCAGACTACGGCCTGGGGCCACATACGCCCCCCTGAGGCACTTTTATGCGGCCCCCGGGGACCCCCACCGCCCGCTGCCACCGCCCGCTCTTACCGGCGCGGTGCGGTGTGGCTGCCGACTTCCGACCCGGAAAAGTGACGGAAATATCTTGTGCGCACACGTAAGCATCATTTCCGGGGTACTTCCGGGTCGGAGGAGGCTTCTGCACATGCGCACAAGCTTTTTCTTGCGCTTTCCAGGTTGGGAGTGTGCCAGAAATAGCGTTTGTGCATGTGCATGGGCACGCACAGCCACGTGCTCCCGCGCCCCCTGCGCGCTCCCCCACCCTCCGGCCCACCACGCAATCGGCGTGGCGGGCATCCGGCCCAAAGCCGGGTAAGTTTGGGGACCCCTGCTCTAGAGGCAGAGCAGTGAAATGGGTTTTGATGCAAGAAGAGTGCGCTGTATTGGCATCGAGATTTTGGGATAGATTTTGAAGGAAGGCTAGATTAACACAGCATCTGGAATCAATGAAGAAGTCAATCCTGAACCTCTTTGGCACATCCCTGTGATGACTTTCAGTTTTTAAGAAAGAAAATTCATTGACTAGCTTTAACTTAGAATTTTTCTACCTGGATTTCTTCTGCAGGGGAAGGACAGGGTGTATGCGTGTGGGGGAAATGATTTGTGTTTCCACACACAGCACAGGCGAGTGTTGTACTAATATTTTAACAACCTGCATGACTCGTATTAACTGCCTTCCTTGCCTTATTCTTCTTTGATGAAATTAAACATTTCAGGCTCTTTTTTTATTTTCTTGGTTTTTAATGTCTGCTTCAGATAAGATTATCTGCACTAAAGGAATACAGCTTCTCCAGAAATTTTATGGGGAGCTTGCTGTAGCTATGAGAGGGCTGCGAGACGGAGGTGGGGGCGGGGAAGGGAGGAAATTTAATGAACCATCCGTTTTTGTAGCTGGGCAGGGGTGATAATGCAGGTCTGATGGCTCTGCTCGGCTGTGTTAAAATGTGCCACAGGGAATCAAGTCGAGTAGCACATCCAGTGCTCTGACTGAGAACCATTATACCTGAAAGCTCCAGCTTTTCAATATGCCTCTATTCAGATGCATATTTCCATGCCAGATCTTTCAAAAGGCCTTTCCTTTGAAATATAGGAAGATAATCATGCCTTTTGAAATGAATAGTGACTCCCTTGCCACTTTTGAAATCTTCATTCACACTCCCCCCCCCCAAAAAAAATTCTGGATTTAACCCTTTCTTATTGTGTACCATGTATTCCCATGGCATTGCTTCTTTGTGCATACCTAGACACACAAACTGCAGCAAAGTGATGCTCCAGGTGGCTCTGAATTCCTTCGTTTTTGATAGCCATCAAGGCCCTCTGCCCCCAGCATAGCTGCCAAGTTATCCCTTTTTTACAGGGATTTTCCCTTATGCTGAATAGGCTTTCTCGCAAGAAAAGTGAAAACTTGGCAGCTATGGCCCCCAGCTGTTCTGCCATTGCGCTGGGATCTTCGTTCGTCTACCTGCTGTTGGAAATCTTTCTGTTGCCTTTTAGCCGGAAGCCCAGGAAGCTGTCTAAGCCTTGCCTTCCTGAAGGTCTGTTGCCACAGCAGTGATGTCGAAGAACTACTGGAGGGCACTGTTCTTAAAAAGAGATGGGCTTCTTGAAGGACATATCCTCTGTCATATTGGAGCCAGTGTTGTGCGATGGATAGAGTGCTGGACCAGAACCCCCTCACTCGTCTCCATCCTCTAAAGCAGGAGTGGAGAACCTGTGATGCTAAATTTCTTGTCGGGCTACAACTTGCATCATCCCTGACAGGAGGCCATGCTGGCTGGGGTTGATGGGCACTGGAGTACAACATGGTACGAAGGACCTAACATTCCTCATCCTATGCACTTGTAACAGCACTTGTGACAGCAGTCACGAAATTAAAAGACGCCTGCTTCTTGGGAGAAAAGCAATGACAAACCTAGACAGCATCTTAAAAAGCAGAGACATCACCTTGCCGACAAAGGTTCGTATAGTTAAAGCTATGGTTTTCCCAGTAGTGATGTATGGAAGTGAGAGCTGGACCATAAAGAAGGCTGATCGCCGAAGAATTGATGCTTTTGAATTATGGTGCTGGAGGAGACTCTTGAGAGTCCCATGGACTGCTAGAAGATCAAACCTATCCATTCTGAAGGAAATCAGCCCTGAGTGCTCCCTGGAAGGACAGATCGTGAAGCTGAGGCTCCAATACTTTGGCCACCTCATGAGAAGAGAAGAATCCTTGGAAAAGACCCTGATGTTGGGAAAGATTGAGGGCACTAGGAGAAGGGGACGACAGAGGACAAGATGGTTGGATAGTGTTCTCGAAGCTACGAACATGAGTTTGACCAAACTGCGGGAGGCAGTGCAAGACAGGAGTGCCTGGCGTGCTATGGTCCGTGGGGTCACGAAGAGTCGGACACGACTAAACGACTAAACAACAAAAATGCACTTGTAAAGTTCACTGGATGAACCTGTGCAACTGTCCTATCAGCCTCATCTGCTTTTCTACTGAAGTCCTTCAAGTGGCTCACAAAATAAAACCACCCCAATTGGAACAGGTGCCTCTGAAATCCTCACCATCTCTGGAGATAACCCCTTAGTGGATATTCACTATAATCTGTCATGGTACAGCCAGGAAACGCCCTTGGGTCGGGGGGGGGGGGAGGAGGAGGAGGAGAGTCAGAACAGGAACAGTCAGAAGAAGAAGATCAGGAAGTGACGGAAGAGGCAGAGGAGGAGAGAGCTGGGATCAGCAAAGAGGTGTCAATGCTCTACGATGCTGAAGGGGAGCCCCAACACCACAGAGGCAGTTCAGGGACAGAGGGAGAGACTGTGCCTTCGGCACAGGAAAGGAGAGAGTTAAAAAGCAGGGATCAGACACGAGATTTCCCGCTTGTTGTGCTGGAGAAGCAGTCGAAGAAAGCCACTCCCTGAATCTGACTCCTCAGAGTCGGACGCATGAGTTATAACTGTGCTGTTTCTATATATATGTAAAATAAAGGACTGTAAATGCAGGGGGTGATTATTGCAAAGAGTAGCCATCACCTTGACATAATCTTTACCCAGTAAACTGAGAGGGTAAATCTCTAGCAACTGAATATCAAAACCAGGCTGAATTGTAAACCTGTTTATCCAAACAACTTGTTTTAATCCAGGTAACTGTTCATCTTGGTTTTACTTTCATGCAAGGCTGGAATGCCTGGCAGCTGAAGTACTCAGTGCTTTATTTTGAAGATAGTAATATCTGCTTCTGCTTTCTGCAGCATAAATTGTTATGGGGTTCCGTTCGTTTTCATTCTCCCTGGAACGCTAGCATTGCCATATCCAGGTGACAAAAATAGACGTGCAAGCTCCCTCTCTTGTGAAAAGCTCCATATGTAGAGGTGTTTCTTGCTGAATTCAGATGCATGCAAGTTGGACAGGTTAGTGCTGTGAATTTTAACAAGAAAATTTAAATGCCAAACTCTTTTTTTTCTATTAAAAAAAACCCCTTGGTTGGTAATAGATAGCGTATGTGTTGGGCTTTTATTATATTCAGATTAGCTAAATACCACTTCTCTTGCATAGTATCTGCCTAATAAGTCATCCTCAGGCTCCCAGAATTCTTCAGTTACTAAGTAATGACCGTACTTTCAAGTGTGACATACACTAAATATATAGAGTTTTCTTTCCTTTTTTCCCCTGGACTCTGTGCACACTAAAGGAAATTATAGTACTGAAAATAGAAAATGTAATGACACAAAGAAACTGCTAGAGCCACAACAAGAGCTGTGGTTTCATTTATATAGCACTTTCCTGATAGAGCTCTGGGAGAATCCCATAATATGATAAAATCACTTACTGCAGTTAAAATGGATTTGAAACAAAGGGAGAGGAAGGCAAACAATGAAAAATGTCTTCATACAGCTTTTAGAAGTGATGCAGGGGTGCTGAAATGAATAGTAGTGGCACCTGCCCTGTGGAACGCCCTCCCACCAGATGTCAAAGAGAAAAACATCTGCAGTACCAGACTTTTAGAAGACATCTGAAGGCAGCCCTGTTTAGGGAAGCTTTTAATGTTTAACAGATCATTGTATTTTAATATTTTGTTGGAAGCTGCCCAGAGTTGGGTGGGCTTATAAATTATTATTATTATTATTATTATTATTATTATTAGCAACATTGAATGGACTCATCACAGCGAAGGCTCAATTGTTCACTGATTTTGGGATGATAATTTGGGTCTTGTGCTAATTTTGGTCTCTGATTCATGTGAACTATGCCTATCTGCTGTGCCTGGCTGGGAGCAGCTCTCCACCTTAGCTTGCCATGTGAGGTGCTAAAGGTTAACCCTCGAGCTTTCTGCAGTGCAACCTTTCTGCTCTGCCACTAAACCGTAGTCCTTCCTGCAGAAACAAATGGCAGGATCTGGAACAGGTTTCAGATACTGCATTTGCACCTTAAAAGGGGGCAAGCAATGTGGCAATCAGTGGGGCGGTGGTGAGCATTTGGGTTTAAGATGAGGTCAGGGAGCTGTGCAGTTCTTGTAATCCCCTCCCTGTACAGTAGTACCTCATGTTGCATACGGGATCCGTTCCAGAGCCGCATACGCAACATGAGCAGTATGCAACATGAAGCGCCACGCCTGCACATGTGCACGGCACAATTCGGTGCTTATGCACATGACGTCATTCATTGCGTCTGCACATGCGCAAACCGCCGAACCCGGAAGTAACCCGCTCCGGTATTTCTGGGTTCGGCGCGTACGTATCCCGTGTCGTACGCAACCCGCAGCATTCCTAACAAGAGGTGTGGCTGTACTTAGAAAGCATTCAGAGTATATCTACTAACTTTCCTTGGAAATGATTGGCATCCGTCTGTCTTGGGAGACAATGGAGGAGTGTGCCTCTGGGAGTGAGGTCAAACTGTTGGCAGATTGCAATTGCTATGTGGGTTTAAAAGCTTGGTTTTGGGAAAAGGTGAAATGAATGCTAAACAAGAGACAAATTTTACTTTTGACTCGGCAGCAAGCGCTTGCTTGCAGACAGCCACCCCGCACCTAGGAGCCACACACATAGCATGCCCATGCTTCTATGTGAGTTTAGGGTTTGCTTTCGGTGCTCAGAAAAGGGGCAGAAATGGAAATACATGAAGATGGGGCGGGGGGAGCTTGAGGAGGAGATCTGGGCAGATGAGAGCAGAGAGGGATTATGCATGCATTACAGTAAGTTGCGTGTGAAAGTTATTGGGGTGGATAAAATGACAGTGGAAGCTGATGGGGCGGGCAGGGCAGGGAGAAGGGGGATAATTGCAAAGCTGAGTGAGGAAATCATGCTGAATAGGAAGCTGCCATAAAGATTGTGGCGTTTTATGTTCCTAAAAAAAAAAAAGAATTAAAATAATGAAAGCCTAGAAAGAGCTGGTAGTTGGGTAGTGAAGGAAGGGGCCGTGAGAACTCTGAAACAGAGAACAGTCAGCAAGTTTTCATACCGAGTTAGTAGGTAGATGTGAACCAGGTGGGAATTTAAGCTGTGTAGGCCTGACATTGATTCTCAGAGACAAATGTCGAATTGAGGAAGGAAGAGATGCAGAATACTGGCACAGCATTTGCAGAGGCTGACCGTGAAACAGCGCACTGCTGCCTGTGTGAGGGGAAGTCACAGAGTGACTCAATGCTTCTGGTCTGCAACTGGAGAATGTGCCAACGTGAGGTGAAATGCTGAGCAGGTGCTACATTCTTTGCCACCTCCACCAACACTATTTGGGATTCATTCATGCTATGGATTGAGGACTTCTTCTTCTTCTTCTTCTTCTTCTTCTTCTTCTTCTTCTTCTTCTTCTTCTTCTTCTTCTTCTTCTTCTTCTTCTTCTTCTTCTTCTTCTTCTTCTTTATTATTTATACCCCACCCATCTGGCTGGGATTCCCCCGCCACTCTGGGCGGCTTCCAACAAATGTTGTTGTTTAGTTGTTTAGTCATGCCCGACTCTTCATGACCCCATGGACCAGAGCACGCCAGGCACTCCTGTCTTGCACTGCCTCCCGCATGTTCGTAGCTTCAAGTACACTGTCCAACCATCTCGTCCTCTGTCGTCCCCTTCTCCTTGTGCCCTCCATCTTTCCCATCATCAGGGTCTTTTCCAGGGAGTCTTCTCTTCTCATGAGGTGGCCAAAGTATTGGAGCCTCAGCTTCACGATCTGTCCTTCCAGTGAGCACTCAGGCCAACAAATACCAAAATACATTAAAATATCACAGATAAAGAACTTCCCTAAACTTATGCCTATGAGTGGGCAAAAGCAACATACTAATTCTTTGTGGTCCTCAATGTACCTACAGGTGAAATTCGGAAAATTAGAATATCGTTGAAAAGTGCATTTATTTCAGTAATGCAACTTATTATTATTATTATTATTATTATTATTATTATTATTATTATTATTATTATTATTTTTACAAATGCTTTCTTTTGGAAATTCCACAGTAATAAAACAAATACAAAAATAAACATCACTATTACATGTCATTAATTACATTCCATTTATAATTGACCCGCCTAATGACAAATAATTACAATTACAACAAATAAAGGCTTGATATATCTTGCTTTGCATGTCATGCATCTATCTCATATATTGGTTTCACCTTTTAAGTTGCGTTACTGAAATAAATGCACTTTTCGATGATATTCTAATTTTCCGAGTTTCACCTGTATGTAAAATTGAGATGCATAAAGAAATAATTTGGGAGTATGTTCCTTTTGTCCATTCATAAGTTGAGGGAACGCCATTCATGAATGAATGTAAAGAACAGGAATGATTTGCAAACTCCTTCCAACTTTTCAGGGGGCCTCCAACAGACCAGAGCTAAAGATGGAGTACTGAAAGGCACGTGGCCTTTGATTTGGTTGAGCAGGGCAATTCTTAGAATAAAATACAAATAGAAAATATCCTGGTTAAATATAATCTATAATTCTTAAAAAGCCCAAAGTCTTACAAGGAATTATCCATCATTATGAGTTTTATTTCTGTCTCACCCTCTATCTAAGTTGCTCAGGTCATTGTGCATGGGATTTTATCAACCCTGCCATCCTTAAAAAATACTGGAAGCAGAGATACCATGCAATGACTCCAGAGATTATTGAGGCATGGTTGCTGGACTGAACAATATTAATTGGGGAAATAACATAGCTCTAAACCACAGAGCCTAGGGCTCGCCGATCAGAAGGTCAGCGGTTCGAATCCCCGCAACGGGGTGAGCTCCCGTTGTTCGGTCCCAGCTCCTGCCCACCTAGCAGTTCGAAAGCACGTCAAAGTGCAAGTAGATAAATAGGTACTGCTCTGGCGGCAAGGTAAATGGCGTTTCCGTACGCTGCTCTGGTTTGCCAGACTGTGGACAAACGCCGGCTCCCTCGGCCTATAGAGCGAGATGAGTGCACAACCCCAGAGTCATTTGCGACTGGACCTAACGGTCAGGTCCTTTACCTTTACCTTTACCTAACATAGCTCAGTGGCAGAGCATCTGATGTGTATGCAGAAGACCCAAGTATCTCCAGGAAGGGCTAGGAGAGACCTTTGTCTGAAATCCTGGAGAGCCCCTGCCAGACATTGTGGACAGTACTGACTTAGACACATCAGTGGTCTTGCTCAGTATAAAGACATATGTCTATCTTCTTGCCTTTCTTTGTTCGTAAGTTGCCAAGACAGAGATCCATATGAGATCCATATGAGACAGAGATCCATATTTTATGGCAGCCACAGACAACTAACTTTATGGCTTGTCTGTCTTGTTCTGCTACTTGGATGGCACCTCAAGAGGGTATGCTCCTTTGATCCTGAAATAGCACTGAAGGATGCAAAGCAGGCGGTGTCTTCTTTTGGTCTTGATGCCCAAGCCATTGTGGAATAACATTCATCAGCAGGTATTTTAATCCCCAGAGACGGTTTCATTTCAGTGAGAAACTAAATTACACCCCCCCCCCCGGCCGCCTTTCCATATTTTTGAATGTGAAGAAATATGCTAGCGTCCTGCGGGACAGAATTCAGTAGATGCCCAGCAATATTATAGATGTGCCATTTCTGCTAATGCGTGTTCACAGTCTGAAATGCTGGTATTATCAGAGCGGGAACAATGGCAAGTTTTTGCTTGCCAATTAAGCCTCTGGAGCCTTCTCAAAGCAGTGCGAGATGACAGAGGGCCTTCAGAGTACAGAAGAATCACAAACAGTGGCTTGGCGAGGATGAGATTTGTAATATGTAGTATCCCAGATACAAGGCGCCAAGGAACAAAAAGTTGTAAACACGAATGGCTTTGATTAGGCATCCTGTCAATAGAATGTGTAGATATCATTGAGCATCTAAGAATGTGCCAGGGATCGAGAACATTTGTATTAGCAGAATGTGCTTCAATTACATGCAGATTAGATGGTTGAGTGAATAGCTACAAGGCTTGTGAAATAGGTACGTCCTTTGATGAGAGGTTTCCATTTTCTGTCGCATCTCTTAAAATTAGCTGGTGAATGTTTTAGTAGTGATGTGATGCATCCGTACCTTTGGAGAAGGGGTTCCAGTTAGTTAGCTTTACCTGAGTGGTGGGTTTGGACAGTCTACTTAGAATGCTTTGACACCATAGAAGCAAAAGATGCTTGAAACTAGGTAGCTGATCACTTGTGGCCCTCAACTCCTGTCCATATTGGCTTATAAAAAGCTAGGTTGGAGAAATTGACTTGGTGGGGTCAAGTGGCAGGGAATGCCTCTCTTCACAATGGGGCAGTGCCACTCACCTTAAAAGAGGTGCTTGTGCACTCTCAAGAGGTCCTTCCTTTAACCCTGAGGTTAACAGCTACTGCTCAGTAGCATATATCTTCTTTTGGGGCAAGGTAGTGTCATAGTCCCGTCCAAGTCCTGTCGCCGAGCATGCAGGGGCTAGGAGTCTCCAATGAACACTTGTCTGAGAGCAGAATCCACATACCAAGTCAGACAGTCCAGAGGTCAGGGACTCTAGATGGAGAGCAGGAAGCATCAAAGCAGGGCCAGGAACCACAGGTGTTGTTTCCGGCATCTGACTGCTGCTGAGAGCTCTGTTTAAGAAGTCCGGAGCCAGCTGGTTCTCATCAGTGCCTTCTGTTCTGTGTCCTTGAAGGCTGATCAGCTGCAGGTGGAGTCACTCTGCTCTCTCCCCCTTCAGCAGGTAGAGCTGACTTCTGCCCCATGACAGATAGTACAGGAGGTGCTAGCTGGACAGTTTCTCCATACCATCTCTATTACGTCCACTGGAAGCCCAGGTGGGTGCAGTGGCTGAGTGCCTCTTTTCACACCCTGCAGCCATTCCAGATCCAGGATAGTCTTGCCACAGCAACCTCACATTTAGACTGCTGTAATGCTCTCCATGTGGACCTCAGTGTCCGGGCTGAACGATGGGGGTGGAGATGCTCCTTCAGGTATACTGGGCCGAGGCCATTTAGGGCTTTAAAGGTCAGCACCAACACTTTGAATTGTGCTCGGAAACGTACTGGTACTGATATGAAGAGTTGTAAACACCTGGTTTTATTAAACCGTTTACGGATAGTATTTTTATTGTTTTGTTCGTATACTGTGAGTTGCCCTGTGATCCTAATTGGATGAAGGGTAGTGCGTAAGTGTGTAACTGAAATATGTGTTGGGAAGAATGTGTCCCCCCCCTTTAACATGGCTTATGTTTCTTGTTTGATTTTTCTTTTAACATGAATATTGTTCATGTACTCTTGGAGTTGTAGCCATTTGTTTTGAATTATGTAAGGGAACACATGTTTTCCAGTGAACAGACATAATCTTGAAGATAAACATGGGTTGCTTTCTATTCTTGTCAAGGAATGGAGCAACACTTCCAGGCAGCAGTGTCTTCAAAGGGGAAATCGCTATCTTGATGAGGGACTAAGGGTTACTTCACATGTGGCAATTTCCTGAATGGATGTCCCCTTTTAGGAGGAAAAACACATGTGCACCCGGTGTGAGAGTGTGAACATGGGGAAAAGACTCACAGGCTTAACTACATCGCCTAGGGATAAATGGAGTTCACTGTTAGGACTGACGGAGTTCCAAGATCTTCACTGGAGTTTTTTAAGCAGAGGTTGGATGGCCATCTGTCATGGATGCTTTAGCTGAGATTCCTGCATTGCAGGGGGTTGGACTAGATGGGCCTTGGGGTCCTTTCCAACTCTATGATTCTATGATTATTGCCAAGGCTTTCTGGACATGCACGAGGTTCCTACATGAACATCTGTGCTGTTAGGTCAAGAGTATGGAACCCGTGGCCTTCCAGATATTGGAATTGGTCATGCTGGCTAGGGCTGATGGGATTTTTCGAGTCCAACAGCATCTGGAAGGCCAGAGATTCTCCATCTATGGTGTAGGCAAACATCTCATACACCACTAGTGTGAGAGACACCCATCTACCCTGTTTCTCATATTTTAAGGCATCCCCATAAAATAAGCCATAGCAGGATTTTTAAGCATTCAAGGAATATAAGCCATACCCCGAAAATAAGACATAGTGATAGGAGCAACAGCAATGCCGGCCGCGGCAGGAGGAGGAGGAAAAAAATAAGACATCCCTTGAAAATAAGCCATAGTGTGTTTTTTTGAGGAAAAAATAAATATAAGACGTGTCTTATAATATGAGAAACACGGTATGTGTTTCACCAGGTAGACAGGTGTGTCTCTGTCACATGTGATGGTGCTCTAGTTGTTTCCCTGTACAGTAAACTTGCAAGTTCAGTGACCTTTTGTAGGTTCTGATGTCAGTCTGTTGACCCTGAAGGTCCCCTGTCCACCCTAAGGGGGACTCCCATTTGTCATTAAGAGTTTTTATTTGGTAAAGTGGGTTTTCGCCAATCCCCACACAGAGTGAGTTAAAAGTGTGAACATAAACTTCATCTGAATTTGTTGTAATATGAGGCATAAGAGTTCAAACTTCCACAACGGAAAGGAGATACACTCTGTCTCTGAAGTAAAGGTTGTTCCAGCAGCTGTTTCTGTGAAGCGCAAGTGAGGACTCAGATGCATTTCAATGGTGATAACCTTTCGTCTGCTTAGAGGACATGAGATCTTTTAGCACCTTTTCTAATGAAGCACCCTGAGATGATATTCAATTTAGGTTAAAGACACACATACTTGCTGAGTTTCCAAACACTGAGAAATCAACTGACCTTGTAACATTTTCTGCTGGGACCTCCCCCCCCCCCCCCCCGAGGATGTTGTAGAGCATGTCCCATTGAAGGTGTGATTCATACATTACTTTTTAAATGGAAGCCAGTGAGCTTCGTTCCACATCAGAAGTTGGTTGGGTGAAGTAGCTCCTCACTTGTTTTTAACTTAACCCTTGCCACAGCTTTATCGAAAAAGAGGCCCGTTTTCAATAAATCACAGTGTCTGAGAAAGGCATTCAAGAACCACTTGCACCCATATAACTTGCCCAGGAGTGGATTCTGAGACCTTTCCTCTGGGTCTGCCAATGCCAGTGAATAGATTTAGAATGACGGACACACAATAGAGGGGTTTTTCAGTGGTTATTTATTTATTTCCAGTACTAGTATTTTAACGCAGGAAAAAAAACATATATTGAATACCCCACCCACCCACGAGCCACTGTGTGTTATGGAAATCTCTTCCATGAGAGTTGTGTTTGGCTCCTGCCTTTATTTCTGGTGAGCCCAAAGACTTTTCTTTCCCAGTTGGCTTTCAGATGGGATGAGCTGAGGTTGCTGATATCATGGGCTGGGAATGCAGGCGCTGACTTTGGAATTCTTAAAAGGTTTTATTCTTCCCCGCTCCCCTGATTTATATTTAACGAGCTAAATTATGTGCTTTCTTTAAACTATTTCTGTGCCACTTTTCAGGGTCACAGATCTTCCCAAAGGAGTTGGCAATGAAATAATGTGGCAACAAAACAATAAAACAATAGTAATTAATAATTACTTATTATTAAGCTGCTTTGGGAGGATCTATTATCTGAATGAATGATGAATAAGTAAATGAATGAATGTAAGTCACTTGAGTATAACTTGCAAACAGTGTACGGTAACAGAGGAAACAACAGTACTGAAATCGGAGAAAGAAAAATGTGGGAAGAATATAAGCAGAGCCCTTGTGAATCAGGCCAGTGGCCCATCTAATCCAATATCCTGTTCTCATAGTGGCCAACCAGATGCCCATGGGGAGCCCCAAATCATGACCTGAGCACAAGAGCACTTTCCCTCTTTGGGATTCCCAGTAACTGGCATTTAAAAGCACACTAAATCTAACAGTGTAGGTGGCTCATAGCCACTTTGGGTACTTGCCATTGATAGCCTTATCCTCCATGAATTTATCTTTTAGAATTATAGAGTTGGAAGGGGTCCCAAGGATCACCCAGTCCCACCTCCTGCAATGCAAGAATACACAGCTGTCGCATCAAACCTGGAGCCTTGGCATTATCAGCACCATGCTCTAACCAACTGAGCTATCCAACTAAAGCCATGCAAGTTGGTGTCCATCACTGCTTATTGCGGATATTCCGTAGCTGAACCAAGCACTTTGCGAAGAAGCGCTTTCTGAACGTCCAAGCACGCAATGCCAAGTAGATCACTTTTATCTACCTGTGTTGGACCTTGCTGAGCTATGGGGCACAGGAGGAGGGGAATGGGATGGCGAAGAAAAGACGGTCTAGCATGGGAGCAGTAGAGCTTTTGTTGTTGTTTAGTCATTTAGTCGTGTCCAACTCTTCGTGACCCCATGGACCAGAGCACGCCAGGCACTCCTCTCTTCCACTGCCTCCTGCAGTTTGGTCAATCTCATGTTGGTACCTTTGAGAACACTGTCCAACCATCTCGTCCTCTGTTGTCCCCTTCTCCTTGTGCCCTCCCATCTTTCCCAACATCAGGGTCTTTTCCAAGGATTCTTCTCTTCTCATGGGTTGGCCAAAGTATTGGAGCTTCAGCTTCAGGGCCTGTCCTTCTAGTGAGCACTCAGTAACACTTAGTCATAGAGGGAGCTTGATCTGAAAACCTTTACAGAGGCTTAAGCAGTACAATAGGCCTATCGCTGCTCATATGCTTCCTGGCTGATCTAGTTGGTTTCCCCCAGCGTTCCTTGCCAGAGCTTCCTGTTGGTGTGCAGGCTGTTTCCTTGCTTGTTATCCCTCCAGCCCCACCTTCAGGTTCTGTTACAATCTCAAGTCCCATCAGAACTGAAAGAGTAGAAGATTTGCCCGTTGCTCTGTTACAGCATACCCTGCAAGCTCCCGTAGAAGAAACACTGAGTTGATATTCTGGTGTAAAGGCATTTGTAGTAGCTGCATGCCACCACATTTCTTTCTCATTAGGTTTGCTCTGATTGTGTCAACATGCAATTTTGTAATATACTATAAGATGAAAATTGCTATAAAATTGGCTTTTCTGTTGTATTTACGAGGCAAAAATAAAATGGCAGCAACCTCATGAAGTGCTGCTTCACACACACTGCTCTCCTAAGAGAAGAGGACCCATGCGGCTTGTTTTTCTGGCGGCTGTCATGCTGCAAAGGTGTGCTAGTAAATTGAGCCATGGGTACCTTTTCCCTCCTTCTGTTCCACTGAAATATATTCCACCTGGAAATGTCTGCCATTTTGGCCAGCAATTCTTTAACATAGTTTGCCCTGCAAGTTGAATCTAAAATGCAGGGAATTTTTAAAACTGTAGGGCCCAGCATGTGATTGTGCATCCAAAAAGACAGCCTGTGGTCAGTTTTTGTCTCTTGCACGTTTGGAATTTGTTGCACATTAGGTTCTGTATTTAATACTCTGTCTCTGGTTCGTATGCCACAAGTGGAAAATGTGAAGACCTTGCGTGTTTCCATCCTACTGTTTTGGGGAAGGGTTCCAGAGCCCATTTCAGGATGGAACCCTTGATCCCCTCTTTACCCTGACCTAAAGCTAATATATCCCCACAATTTATCATCCTGTTAAGTGGCAATTTCAATTAACCAGCCGAGAAGCGAAAAGCCATTTCTCTGGCAGTACATTAGAACCTGTACAGTAAAGCAGTTTCTAATGGACAGTCCATTAAAGCAACTATGATCATTTCTAGCTAATGTTTGCATAGTTCTGGAGTTTCTCTTTAAAATAAAGAATTTCGTTAGACAATGAAAGCCCATTTGCTCATTTGCTGCACACCACTCTGCATATGTGGTGTGTGCGTACATACTTTACACAACTTCAAGCGAAAGCTGTGCCATTTGAAAGCCACGCTAAACTGAATCTAAGTTGATAAACGGCTGCTTGATAGTCTGCAGTCAGATTAAAGCCTCTCAACGTGTAGCGACTCAGCTGCTCGCTCAAATGGCAGATTTAAAAAGAAAGAAAGAAAAAGCTGAACAACTACACTATGAATATTGCCTTTGTGTCAGAAATGTGCCTTCATGCTTTAAAATGATAAAAAATTGCAATCGATCCTTACAACTGTTGTGTTCATCTTTATTGATCAGGCACAAGAAAGATAAATCGCTGCCCAAATAAGATTATAGTAAATGTTAGCATCAGAGGGGACTGTTGGTTGATAGAGGACTATTCATCATCTCAAATGGTGACCTGTCCGTATGTGCATTGTCGTCCGTCTGCTTGTCTAATCACATCCCTATTGATTTTATCTGTATCTGAGGAACCTGGATGTGACTGTCATTGGGCGAGCGAGATTGCTAAATGCAGTGGGGGTCAGCAGTGTGAAGAGGATTTCATTTTCATTTTCTTAGCAGCCAACAATGATTTATTAAAAAATAAACTACCCCCAAAATCACATGCTTGGAACTTGGGTCCGCAGACAAATGAGTTATTAGGTCTGGATCGCAGGAGCAAGCTCCGAGTTGAGAGACCACCATGTTCTGTCAAATATTTGTGTGCCCTTTTGACTGTGGTATCTGTTACACAATTTATTATAATTTGCGTAAAAAGTGTGAGGCTCCAAACACAATCTTGCCCTTCTTCTCAGCTTAATGATTTTTCCAATGATTTTTGTAGATCCCCAGCGAATTCAGAACTGCCTGGTAGTGCATAAGACACAGGCTCAGATGATTAAATATCTGTCCTTTTACCTTTTCAGATGGAGTAGTTTCTTTCACTCTTGTTTCCTGTTGCCTGTCTTCTGCTCTAACATGGCACAAGTAGAAAGAAAATGTCTTGTGATGTTTCCTTCTTCTGACTTTACATACCCGTGGTTTTGATCTGATAGGCAGGAGGGTGTCTTGAGGTTTAAAGCTTCTACCTGCTGATTCAAAAACTCTGGGGGATTTTCAGTTTAAGAAAGCTGGTGCCCGAGGGACAGAATACCCATTTTGCAAGCCATAGAGATGTCTCAAAAAATGATGTCCCCCATAAGTAAGCTCTCCCCAAGCCAAATGTCTGATAATATTTACCACATGGACATTGTGAGTTCCTTTACCCGCGTGGCAGCCAGTGATGTGAGGTGGGGATACTTGGAACGTGATAATGTTTACTGCTAGATTATTACTGTTGCTGTTGGGAGGATTTATCATGTAACCGTCTCTGAAGCATATAGGATAGAATTAAGCTGGAAGTTTCCACCATTGGTCTAGCTTTAGCCAAGGAGTTGCTGGATGACTTTAAGCAAAGTGCTCTCTTTTGTCTTCAGCCCCCAGTCCATAATAGGATCATAATAATACTGGTCTCCTTTACAGGTTTGTTATCAGGTTTGCTTAATGGAAGTGATGCATTATATCAGGGGTCAGCAAACTTTTTCAGCAGGGAGCCGGCCCACTGTCCCTCAGACCTTGTGGGGGGCCGGAATATATTTTGAAGGGGGGAAAAATCCTATGCCCCACAAATACCGTAACCCAGAGATGCATTTTAAATAAAAGCACACATTCTACTCATGTTGTTGTCGTTTAGTCGTGTCCGACTCTTCGTGACCCCATGGACCATAGCACGCCAGGCACTCCTGTCTTGCACCGCCTCCCGCAGTTTGGTCAGACTCATGTTGATGGCTTCAAGAACACTGTCCAACCATCTGGTCCTCTGTCGTCCCCTTCTCCTAGTGCCCTCAAACTTTCTCAACACCAGGGTCTTTCCCAGGGAGTCTTCTCTTCTCATGAGGTGGCCAAAGTATTGGAGCCTCAGCTTCAGGATCTGTCCTTCCAATGAGCACTCAGGGCTGATTTCCTTCAGAATGGATAGGTTTGATCTTCTTGCAGTCCATGGGACTCTCAAGAGTCTCCTCCAGCACCAAAATTCAAAAGCATCAATTCTTCGGCGATCAGCCTTCTTTATGGTCTACTCATGTAAAAACATGCTAATTCCCGGACCATCCACGGGCAGGATTGAGAAGGCGATTGGGCTGGATCCGGCCCCCAGGCCTTAGTTTGCCTACCCATGCACTACATAAAAGGGGTCTCTAATAGCAAGGATTATGTTTACTATGGTTTGGTCCAAGAGGACATTCTTGGTTGACCATGAAGATTGTAGCAGGGCACAGAGAAGAAATGCATATGCAGATCCCAATCTAAAAATTAGCTAGTCTCATTTAAAGAGTGCTGAGAGCAGGGTTCTAGCATGGTGTCTGTTTATTATGCGTGAAGTGTAGTCTATATAAATACGAAATGCATAAGGCATCATGGTGTAATACAGAGGTGTTATTTTAATCACCATGTTGGTACAGGCCAGCTATTGCAACTTGCCTTCTAAACCTTTAATCACCTCGTATGTAGCCCCTGCATCAAGGCAGGATGAGTTAGATCAGGCATCCCCAAACTCAGTCCTCCAGATGTTTTGAGACTACAGTTCCCATCATCCCTGACCACTGGACCTGTTAGCTTGGGAGGATGGGAGTTGTAGTCCCAAAACATCTGGAGGGACGAGTTTGGGGGTGCCTGGGTTAGGTTCTGTATCCACTTTCTATGCCCCCGGCATTATGGATAAGCAATCCAGCTGTTGTTTGCATTAAATTAGCAACCAGCTTCTAGGCCTCATTACAATTAGCGGCACGGTTTTTAATCTGCCTTGAAGTTTTGCCCTCCTGCCCCAACCACCAGCTAGAGTTCCACATCTGGGTTGGAAAGATGGGTTTGGGATCTTCTTGTTACAGAGGGTGGCAGATTCTGAGCAGTGATGCGGTTGCAGAGCCTTCATTGGACCACTTTCCCCACTAAAAATTGCCTTCCCCAGCCTCACTTTGCAGATGGCATTTCACGACATGTGTAGAGATAGAATGTGTGGTTCTGCCACGCAGTAATTCTGATTCTGCAAAGCATGTCCCCCTTGAGAGGCACAAGCAGTTGGGAGGTTCTGCAAAAGCCCTCCCCACCTCCTCCCAGGTTTATATGTGGGTGCCATTTCTGGGTCCAATTATGCACAGAGATTATTTTAACTATACAGTAAAACTAAAGCAAAGCTCCACTCCCTCTCTCTCCCTCTCATGGTTATATAAGTTTGTAAAAAACAACAACCCGGCAAGCTCTAGCAATGGGCAATAGAGAAAGCAGTAGAAGCTGCTGTGAGCATTTGATCTTGCCATTGGCTGAACTGTTCTGATGTCACAAAGCTGAGAGCAAGGCTGGGGAGCAGAGTCAGAATGGAAGACAAGGAGACATGAGCCCCGAATGCCATGGATGTTACAGGTAGAGGGGAGCCCAGTGACAGAGGGCAGAAGAAGCAGAAAATAGATGGAAGTGGGGAGCCTAGGAAACAAGAAGCAGAGGGGAAAGAGGACCAAGGAAAACAGGTAGGGAGGAGCAGAAGGATGGGAGAAAAGCACGTCTGAAGAAGCTGGATGTGGGAATGATTAGGAATACAGTGGTACCTCGGGTTACAAACGCTTCAGGTTACAAACGCTTCAGGTTACAGACTCTGCTTACTTTGCTTCAGAATGAGAACAGAAATTGTGCTCCGGCGGCAGCAGGAGGCCCCTTAGCTAAAGTGGTGTTTCAGGTTAAGAACGGACCTCCAGAACAAATTAAGTTGCTAACCAGAGGTACCGCTGTAAATTGGTTATCTACTTTCCAGGCAATGGGCTGAATTCAACTAGTGCAATGAGCCGTCCTACCGCAACAGGGCTTTCTCCCCTCTCCTTCTGGCCCTCCCTGTGCCACCCCCCAGATTAGGAGACCCCCCCCCCAAACAGTGCATAGGGGCAGGAGAGGGAAGATTGTTCCATCTGGCAAGCAGAAATACTTGCACTGACGGAACAGTCATAATAAGGTGACACTGAATTCCACCCAGTAAGTTTTTCACCACTTAGAGTAGCGGCAAATTTAACGAGATTCTGTTAGTAATTGTCGGACTTGGAATGAGAGCAGCTGTGGATGTCTCGTTAGGGCCTCACGAATTACTAAACTCCCCCCGAAAAAAAAGCTTTTCTCATTTGGCATGCACTTCTTTGCTTGTTCACCCTCATTTCTCTCCCTCTCTCTGTATTTCTAGAGTTCGCAGTTCTATAAAGTCACCACGGAGCAATACCAAAAAGCCGTTGAGGAAGTAGATGCCAGATTCAAGTAAGTCCTCTTTTTCTTTTCTCTTTTTTACCTTTGTACTATTTTTGAAGGAAGACCATGAATCTGATCTCATTTTTTCCCCAGCCTTTGCTGGGAAAGTGAAAATGGAAATAAGATGAGTTGCGGGTATTGGCATTGCAGGGAAAGCCTTGTGACAAGGGCTCCAAATCGGCTGAAATGTGTCCTGGCCGCAGCATAGAAATTCAAAGCAGACACATGCCCTTAACTTTTGCATGATGCATATTGGGAAGAATGGGACAGAATCTTCAAAGAAGGATGCACCTCCTGGATCAGGCCCACCAAGATGTAGCGGATGATTGCTAGCACTATTTTTACTTACCACCATAGGAATCCCAAATATTACATTAGGTTGCAAATCAATGGACAAGGGGCCCTTCTTTAATTTTATTAATCATATAGTGCTTTCTGTTTTTTAAAGCACCTTAGATTATATTTCTACCTCTATGATTAGATTTCAGGCATTTTGGTAAAATCTCTTTCCCCCTCTTCTATGCCTTGAAAGGTATTTAAATCAGTAATTTAACTTTGCCCTTGTGTTGAAGGTTGGGTTGAATTCTCTTTATTTCTCCGGGGGGCTTAATGAAGATCCAGTAATTGCAGGACCGAAGTGGCTCTGACCTTTTGCCCTGGTCTTTCCTTCTTCTTTTGCTAATTCTTGCAGGAAGGCATCATCCATCATATTTCATGGCTTTCATTTCAGAAATGTTAACCCCCCCCCATTTTCCTGCTGTTTTCTGATGAATGCTGTCAGTAGAAGACAGAGACCAGTACTCTGTTGTTGTTATCTGGAAGTCTGTTGTTGCTGAAAGGCTCTCAGCCCCCATGACAACATATCATTATAGCTACTTAAGAACTTGATAAAGAGCATAAAGGAGCCTTGTCGTCAGCCTTCCCATAGGAAAGCATCCAAAGGATGCTTCTCTGCCTTTTCAGTATACAGTGGTGCCTCACTTAACGAATGCCCTGCTTAACGAAATTTCCGCTTAACGAAAGGTTTTTTCTAGTGGAGGTTGCCTCGCTAGACGAATTCGTTTTACGAAAAATTCGTCTAGCGAATCGCGGTTTCCCATAGGAATGCATTGAAATTCAATTAATGCGTTCCTATGGGCAAAAAAAAAAATCAAAAAAAATTCAATGCATTCCTATGGGATTCGCTAGACGAATTTTTCGTCATAAGACCCGTGGAACGAATTAAATTCGTCTAGCGAGGCACCACTGTATCCTGGCTGGGGCAGGCAGGACTTACAGTCCAAAACATCTGAAGTATTTCTAATGCACTGCAAATATTGGTAGCTCTATATCAGAGCTTTCCCAACTGAGTGTCACGACACATTAGCATGTTGGCTGCAGTGTGTAGGTGTGTCGTGCAAATGCTCCCTGCCCCCCTCCTGGGGCTGGAAAGGAAGTTAGTTTAACCTCCAGTTTGCTAGTAAAAAAAAACAACCCTGAATTTCTGTGTCATGAAATGATGCATGTCTAAAATGTGTGTCACCAGCATGAAAAGTTTGGAAAGCTCTGCTCTATATTAATTATTGCGGTGATCTGGCATGTTTCCACATCATA
The DNA here is from genome assembly GCF_965207765.1 of Zootoca vivipara. Taxonomy (NCBI): domain Eukaryota; kingdom Metazoa; phylum Chordata; class Lepidosauria; order Squamata; family Lacertidae; genus Zootoca; species Zootoca vivipara. Next base: position 65,990,305 of record NC_142592.1, on the reverse strand, counting down.
AAGTGCCGACCCGATTCCTGTTTCTGTTAAACCCACAGAAAGCAACATTTAAAAAACATTTAAACGTTAAAAACATTTTTTAAAAAATAAACTTTAGCACATAATACAGACTACACAATAGAACAAAAGGCAGTTTAAAATACAGTGGTACCTCGGCTTAAGAGCAGCCCTCTTTACGAACTACTGTATTCGGTTTATGAACTCTGCAAAACCAGAAGTAGTGTTCTGCTTTGCGAACTTTACCTTGGTCTACGAATGGAAGCCGAACGGTGGAGGGGCACCGGCGGCGGGAGGCCTCATTAGGGAAAGCTTGCCTTGGTTTAAGAATGGTTTCGGATTAAGGACGGACTTCTGGAACGGATTAAGTCCATAAACTGAGGTACCACTGTAGTAGTTGAATTGAAATGCAGGAACCATCTGATAGCAAACTGAAATGGAAAACACTAAAAGCGCAATCCTGTCAATATGGAAGCATATGGAGCCTTTCAAGGAGTCTCCTTCATGGTTTTCCCTTTGGACTGCAAAATGAGTCGCTGGATGGTTTCTTCATGCCCAGAAACTCTCAGACCCAATTTACAGGGATTCCTGAGGAGTCTCCCCTTCTCTTCCCACACCCCATTCAATAGTTGCATGGTATATTGGATTCTCCATGCCGGACCTGAGGATATATTATGAGGCGTTCTGTCTCTGTTGGTTTAGAGAATGGATAACATTGGGAAATACAAACTTATTAGATTTGGAAGGATGCGACAACAGATTTGGTTGGCATGCATATCTTTGGTATGATAAAAAAAGAGTTCAGAAAGGTTTTACAAATCATGTGATAAGGAGGTCTTTATATGAGGTGTGGGAAATAAATAAATTGCTGTTAGAAACCAAGACCCCATGGTGCGTTTCACCAGTGGAGGTGTTGACGGTTAAAAAGATAAATATGGAGGGGAGGAGGGCCACCTACGAGGAGATATTGAGGAAATCAGAAAAGGGATGGAAGTTGAAACCCTATGATGAAATTAAAGAATTTCTGACTGGATGGTTGCAATATCACCAAGTAAATGATGTGTTTATAAATGATTTAAAAAATAGGTTTTGAAGATAAAAGGTCCAAATTTCAAATAGAATTGTTGGAAGGCAGAACAAAATTGTTGTCAAAAATGTATGATTTGTTGTTAGAATGGTATACGAAGGATGAACTGACAAAAGATGTGATGATAAAATGGGCAAAAGATTTTGGGTATAATATGATGCGTGGTTGAAATTGTGGAATCAAACATTGAAATTTACTGCATGTACTGCCCTGAAAGAGAATGTCTTGAAGATGATGTACAGATGGTATTTAACACCAGTAAAATTAGCTAAGATGTATAGAATGAGTAGTAAAACATGCTGGAAATGTAAAGAGAAGGATGGTGAATTTTATCATATGTGGTGGACATGCGAAAAAGTTAAAAGATTTTGGGAAATGATATACAATGAATTGAAAAAGATTTTTAAATATACTTTCCCCCCAAAAAACGGAGGCTTTTTTATTGGGTCATATAGGACAAGAGATTGTAAAAGGAGATCAAGTATTATTTATGTATGTGACAACTGCGGCAATGACTTTGTTAGCCCAAAAATGGAAAACTCAGGAGTTACCGACGATCGAAGAGTGGCAGACAAAAATGATAGACTATGCGGAATTAGCAAAACTGACTAGCAGGATCCGAAACCAGGGAGAGGCAAAGTTCCAAAAAGACTGGAGTAAATTTGTGGACTATATGGAGAGGAATTGTAGAAGTTTAAAGACACTTGCAGGATTGAAATAAATCCTACGAAATGACTTTAAATAGAAGGAGTAAAGGAACTGCGAGATAAGAGTTGATAAGAAAACCAAATGACGGGAGGGAGGGAAGTCAAAGCTCGGCAGAGCATTGGGAATTCGAGATAGGGCAATAGATGTTAAAAAGAGGAAAATTGTGTGTGTTGTGTTTGTTGTTGAATGTTTTGTTTAATGTGTTTATTTGAAAAATTTAATAAATTGCTTTTTTTAAAAAACAAACAAACCAATAGTTGCATGGTATAATGGTCTCGAAAAGCAATCAGTGTGGTAAAATCAGAACTTGCCATATACAGTGGAACCTTGGTTCTTGAACGGCTTAGTTGATGAATAAATCTGCTCCCAAATGCCAAAAACCTGGAAGTAAGTATTTTGGTTTTCGAATGTTTTTTGGAACCCGAACATCCAACATGGCTTCCGCTTGAGTGCAGGAAGATGCTGCAGCCAATCAGAAGCCGTGCCTTGGTTTTTGAACGATTTTGGGAGTCAAATGAACTTCCGGAATGGATTAAGTTTGAGAACCAAGGTTCCACTATACAGTGGTACCTCAGATTACAAATGCTTCGGGTTAAAAACGCTTCAGGTTACAGACTCCACTAACCCAGGAGTAGTGCCTCGGGTTAAGAACTTAACTTCAGGATGAAAACAGAAATCGTGTGGTGGCAGCGGTGCTGTGGCAGCGGGAGGCCCCATTAGCTAAATTGGTACCTCATGTTAAGAACAGTTTCAGGTTAAGAACGGACCTCCAGAATGAATTAAGTTCTTAACCAGAGGTACTACGGTACTAAAAAACACTTCCTTACAGTATAGATGTATAGGAGAAAAGTCACCTTATGGTGACTCAAGACTAAGCCTTATGAAAATCAATAAAAAGAATTGGGGGGGGGGCAAGACTAAGCCTTCTATATTTTTCATTCTCAAAGTTGCCACATGCATGAGTTTGAGTTCTCTCAGACATTCAAAAGGGTCATGACAGCACTTGATAAGAAGTAGTACCGGGGCTTATTTATAATAATGAGTTACTTAAAGGTAAAGGTGAAGGACCCCTGACAGTTAAGTCCAGTCGCAGACGACTCTGGGGTTGCGGTGCTCATCTCGCTTTACAGGCCAAGGGAGCCGACGTTTGTCTGCAGATAGTTTTTCTGGGTCATTTGGCCAGCATGACTAAGCCGCTTCTGACGCAATGGAACCCCGAAACCAGAGCAGCGCACGGAAACGCTGTTTACCTTCCCACCGGAGCGGTACCTATTTATCTACTTGCACATTTTGGGTGTGCTTTCGAATTGCTAGGTTGGCAGGAGCTGGGACCAAGTAACAGGAGCTCACCCCGTTGCGGGGATTCGAACCGCCAACCTTCTGATCAGCAAGTCCAAGAGGCTCAGCGCCACGCCCATGAATTACTTAAGCAGGCTTATCTCCCCCCCCAACTATTTAAGAATAGGCAAGTTCATGGGGGTTGGGTCACCCCAAATTTCTAGCCATGACAACTATAGACTGGGCACGGGCGCTTTGATCTTATCCAGCAAGACCATTCTTCACTTTCTTGTTTAGTTTAAGGCTTTCCTTACTTAAGAGCTTGAAACGACTAGAAATTAAGACAGCCTGGGAAGAACAATTGATTGCATTATTTCCCAAGCTAAACGTTCCCAGTACAAAATGTTTTATGTATAACCTGACACAAAGCACTGCTGGCAAACTTATGCAAATAGGCATGCCTTTTCATACAAATAATATCGACAAATAATACCTGCAAGCTGCAGACATGCAATTAAGGTACAGCACTCTGGAGTTATCTGTTTGCCTTTATAGGAAAAAAAAGATAGAAAACCCAGAGGTGTATTTCCTTGGGAGGCAGGGTATCAGTCCTTCCCATCCTTCAGGTATACCTGAAGGAGCGTCTCCACCCCCATCGTTCTGCCCGGACACTGAGGTCCAGCTCCGAGGGCCTTCTGGCGGTTCCCTCACTACGAGAAGCCAAGTTACAGGGAACCAGGCAGAGGGCCTTCTCGGTAGTGGCTCCCACCCTGTGGAATGCCCTCCCACTAGAGGTCAAAGAGAACAACAACTACCAGACCTTTAGAAGGCATCTCAAGGCAGCCCTGTTTAGGGAAGCTTTTAATGTTTGATGGATCTCTGTATTTTAATGTTTGATGGATTTCTGTATTTTAGAATTTCTGTTTTGTTGGAAGCCGCCCAGAGTGACTGGGGGAACCCGGCCAGATGGGCGGGGTATAAATAATAAATTATTATTATTATTATTATTTGAAGAGGAAGCCCACATTTTTCTAGTAGTTCAGCCACAGGACCTTCCTTCTCCTTTCTTGCTTGCGCGATTTCAACTTCCAGGGCAGAAGTGACAATAGGAAGGAAGTGGGTAAGATGTCCCTTAAGCAGAGAGACCAGCATATTCTCTGGAACCTGAAAATATCAAAGTTTGCTTTAAATGTATACATAGCTTATTATTCACTGGAACAGTGCTGCCCGAACTTGGGCCTCTAGCTGTTTTTGGACTACAGTTCCCATCATCCCTGACCACTGGTCATCCCTAGGGATGATGGGAGTTGTAGTCCAAAAACAGCTGCAGGCCCAAGATTGGGAAACAGTGGGTTAGATGCACACGTTGTCTCTGTGGGTACAGAAGCAATTGACATGTAGTGTTTGATACGACCATAATTCAGTGTTTTGGGTTAATAAAACATGATATTAAAACATTACTGGGCATATTATTTTACTGTTAATTCAAGACCCTATATTGCATGTGATTTTCTTACAGCCCATTAACATCTTTTTATTTCCCTTTTTCGGCCCGTGGAAATATTAGGAGGGGTGGGGGAAGATGGCTTCCTGTCTGCCTTGATACATAAATGTGCATTAAAAAATAGTCACAGTGTTATTTTCATGCTCCCAAGAGTTTAATTTAAACAGATGTTATTTTAACTGTCTTCTGGAGTATAGCTCGATAAGTAAATTATGAAAGATTCACTGGAAAACTAAACATCGATGCTCTTCTGATGCCTCGTGTTCAGTTTAATTGAACGTGAGGATTGAGGACAGATTTTTCCAGCTAAAAGTGCTTTAAAGAGCTTGCTTAATTGTCTGTAAAAGGAGAATTAAATAAGGTTGAACTGCTAAATTTATAATTCTGTTAAATGCATAAACCAATGTGCTGCGTGTCAGTGTGACTTCAAGTTGGGAGTGTGAGATTAATAGAGCTAATTGTGGTATTGTTGCAAAGCAGCTCCACTTCAAAATGGCAAACATGCCTAAAATTTTCAGCAAGTTTTTCACTGAAAGATTCACTTCCTGCTTGATTTTCTAAGCGAAGTTTTCACATACTGGGTCTAATTTGGATAGTAGTTGTGCTGCAGAAGGTATGCTGCCAGTATTAATTCCTATTGGAATAGAGAGGCTAAATGTATTATTATTATTATTAATTATTATTAATAATAATTATTAATTATTAATGGGAAAGATTGAGGGCACTAGGAGAAGGGGACGACAGAGGACAAGATGGTTGGACAGTGTTCTCGAAGCTACGAACATGAGTTTGACCAAACTGTGGGAGGCAGTGGAAGACAGGAGTGCCTGGCGTGCTCTGGTCCATGGGGTCACGAAGAGTCGGACACGACTAAATGACTAAACAACAACAACAACAACAATAATAAATAATAATAATATAATTTATACCCTGCCCATCTGGCTGGGTTTCCCCAGCCACTCTGGGCAGCTCACAACAGAATGTCAAAAACACAATAAAACATCAAACATAAAAAAATTCCCTAAACAGGTCTGCCTTCAGGTATCTTCTAAAAGTCAGATAGTTCATAGAATCATAGAGTTGGAAGAGACCACAAGGGCCATCCAGTCCAACCCCCTGCCAAGCAGGAAACACCATCAAAGCATTCCTGACAGATGGCTGTCAAGTCTCCGCTTAAAGACCTCCAAAGAAGGAGACTCCACCACACTTCTTGGCAGCAAGTTCCACTGTCGACTGTTGTTTATTTCCTTGATATCTGATGGGAGGGCATTCCACAGGGCGGGCGCCACTACTGAGAAGGCCCTCTGCCTGGTAATCAAGAATGGACACAGGGCTTGTGCTGGAGTGTATGGGGTGTTAGGAGCGGGGGGACAGGATGGGACTGCTGATGGGGAATTATGTTGTGCTCCTTCTGGGGTAGCTTGTCCACCTTTCGTCCCCCCCCCCCCAGCTCTCAGCTCCCACCTGTGGCTCCTCGAAGACAGTGGGCACAGCTCAGGAAATAGCCTCCAGGTATAATAAGAACCTATAGGATATGTATGACTACTGCTGCGGTTTATCTCCCTTTAAGACATAACATTTGCATTGATCAGATTCTAACCGGTCAGGTTGAGCTAGTTCCTGCACTGCTCAGATGAATGTCATCCAATGACTGTAGTCAATTAAAAGGTATTTCCCATAATCAGTGGTGATCAGTACAGACGTGTGGGCACAAAATGCAAGAAGAGCATTGCTGGGTCAGATGAAAGGCCTATCTTGTCCCACAGTGGCCAACCAGACGCATTTGGGGGAAGCCTATGAGCAGCCCATGAGGGCGATGTTGCTGCACACCAGCTATGTTCACAGGCAAGGTGCCTCTCATCCTGCAGGTTGCGTATCACCATTGTGACTAGTAGCCATCGATTGTTGTTGTTGTCGTTTAGTCGTGTCCGACTCTTTGTGACCCCATGGACCATAGCACGCCAGGCACTCCTGTCTTCCACTGCCTCCCGCAGTTTGGTCAAACTCATGTTGGTGGCTTCGAGAACACTGTCCAACCATCTCGTCCTCTGTCGTCCCCTTCTCCTAGTGCCCTCCATCTTTCCCAACATCAGGGTCTTTTCCAAGGATATTCTCTTCTCATGAGGTGGCCAAAGTATTGGAGCCTCAGCTTCAGGATCTGTCCTTCCAGTGAGCACTCAGGGCTGATTTCCTTCAGAATGGATAGGTTTGATCTTCTTGCAGTCCATGGGACTCTCAAGAGTCTCCTCCAGCACCACAATTCAAAAGCATCAATTCTTCGGCGATCAGCCTTCTTTATGGTCCAGCTCTCACTTCCATATATCACTACTGGGAAAACCATAGCTTTAACTATACAGACCTTTGTCAGCAAGGTGATGTCTCTGCTTTTTAAGCCATCGATAACCTGGAAATTTCCCCAGAATTGATTGTTCTTAATTCAGGGTATGATAGGCTTTCTTTTAATTTATTTTTATACTTTCTGCATAGTTTTCAGCTCTACCTTCTTTGAAAGCAGCCTTTGTGATTATTTTCTGTCTTGACACAAAAGTACTTCCAAGAGTGAAACGAACAAGCAACTCATCTCTTTCCTTGAGCTTCCATTCCCTTCCTGTTTAACTTTTAGTTTTAGTCCTTTTGAATTACATGAGATGTGGTTTGAGTAGTCTTAATGGCTAATTTGCCAAGTTTAAAAGGAATGGAGGGCACACTGCATAACCTATCTAGAATTTATTGGGAAACTGGCACGCTCACTGTACATTGTCTGCAGTACTTACCCTGATGCCTGCTTATTGCCTGTTCCAGTGCTGCATTAATTTGCTTTAATATTCCAAAACATACCTGATGATTTTAAAAAAAAAATCTTTGTGAAGCTCAAATTGCATTGATCAAATCCTAAATTGTCAAATGGTTTATCTCCCTTGAAGACACTAATTCACATTGATCGAATTCTAAATGATCAGGTTGAGCCAGTTCCTGCAGTACACAAATGATATTAAAACAACATTACCAGGCCCTGCTGCTTTTTCCTAATGCAGGCGTTATGTTATTCACAGTTGCATTATAACCAGAATGATTATGTTACAAAGATGTCTTGTTCATAATGAAAAGTTTACATAAGGAAGAACAAGGTGGGGGAGAGGAAAGTGCAGTATTACAGGAAAAGCTTGGCTTTGGGCAAAAGGCTTCGGGCTTTTACTGGGTAATTGCATTTTGTATTTCTCTTGGATTCCTTTCTTACACTTCACTTTCGAGGGCTGAAGGCAGGAAACTTGGCACCTCTGGGGATGACATCTTATTTTCCCATGACTATCAGGGCCAAGTAACATTCTGATCATTCAGTTAGGGGTTCAGAATGGGGAATAGCCAAGCTTCTGCCCTGCAATAGAATAGATGTATGAGGGGAGTTATCCTGCTTTGTCTGGTTGACTTTTTGGCAGGCAGCTTAAGCCTGATTTGATATTCCAGGTCTCTGGTGGACCACTTGATTGTCTTGTCATTGACTGCACGATTTCTTGGAGTATCAGATAGATACTTGTTTCCCTACACATCTTGATGTGCAGTGAGATCAGGAATGGGCCTCAAGCTCTTGCACTGATTTCCCCAAGACATAGAATTGTGGTGGCCAACTGTTCTCCTGGACAATGACAGCTCTCTTTCTCAAGCTCTGGGAGGAAGACCTTTCATTGCCTACAGACAGCCACCCAATCTTAAACAACTCCTCACCCACAATAATACAACCACCAGACTTAACATGGACACTGGTACCAGAGCCTGCAATAAACCCAGATGCCAACTTTGCTGCCACATACACCCGGACAACACCATTACTGGCCCCAACAACATCCAACATACCATCTCAGGACTATTTAATTGCTCATCTTCTAACATTGTGTATGCCATCAAATGCCAACAGTGCCCTTCAGCTCTCTATATTGGACAAACAGGCCAAACCCTACGCCAAAGGATAAATGGACATAAATCTGACATCAGGAACCACAAGACAGAGAAACCAGTAGGAGAACTCTTCAATCTCCCAGGACATTCTATACAAGATCTCAAAGCAGCTGTTTTATTACAGAAAAATTTCAGAAACAGACTGGAAAGAGAAGTTGCTGAATTGCAACTCATTAGCAAGCTTAAAACCATGGAGCCACCTGGAATGAACAAAGACATAGGATTCTTATCTCATTATACATGATCAAGCTTTCCTTAGCACCTCAGCCCTTGCTCCCCCCCCCGCAAGACCAATTGCAGTCATTAACAGTCGTTAACAGTCATCAACAGGTTTACCACTCCTATCAGCCCATCACCCATTCCCATCACCCCCACCCTCTGAATATACACAAGGGTCTGGTGGCTTTTGTTTCAGTGTATCTGATGAAGTGTGCATGCACACGAAAGCTCATACCAAAATAAAAACTTAGTTGGTCTTTAAGGTGCTACTGAAGGAATTTTTTTATTTTGTTTTGGCAACCGTGCAACAATATAAGATGCTTTGTAGTATATTCATCCTGCTTTGCCATAATATTGTTTGGCTTCTGGCCTGCTGGCCAGTTGTCCCATGCAGATGTGGAGGCCTGTCTGCATGTTACAAGTGGTCCCTCAGGTCATTGTTTTTGTTCTTATTTTAAAGATTTGTACCCTGCCCTTGATCAAATTGCCTTCAAGGCAGTTCAACACATTACAACAATGCAAAGTACTCCCCAGAGATTTTGGCTGGCATCAGAGTCCAGAGTAATGTTCCCATTGCTTCTGCAGTCCCAGAGTAGAGGTTTGTTGTTTTTTTCTGGTAGGGAGGTGAGAACAAGCCCTGGCACTTGTCCTTTCTCTGTCAATGACTGAGGCTAGGCTGCTCTCCAGGTTGCAAACTCCCAGTTTGTCTGGCTGGTAGCAGAGCTTAGAGTGTCTTTCTCCTCATTTCTGGAGGTGTGCCACTAACACGACATTTGCGGCACCCACACCACAGATTTGGCCATGTGTAGGAATTACATACCTAGAAAGTAAAAAATTGTACTGGGAGACCAACAATGGTCTAGGATCACTAGTCTTCAACAAGTGGGTCGCAGCAGAGATATTGCCACCATTTTCTCTTTTGTTGTTTTGTTTTCTTTGTGATATGTTGTCAGAGAAGTCAGAAGTGGTATAGTTCAGACATACCGTAGGTTCACCACCTCACCTTGCTTTTTGAGACAACTAAGCCAGACAGATAAAAGATAGCATGCCAAAAAATAAATGAAACGAATTAAAGCAGATCAGTTGTTGAAGGCAATTGTTACATCTGATTCCTGTATCTAGAAAGTTAAGACCATTGATTTATTTTACCCACATCTTCTCTCACATCAGCCTCAGTTCCTCATTTATGATTTGGGATGAATTCGTGTTTGTTTAGCCTGGTGATTGTGAGGATAAAGGAAAGCAGGTCTTGAGAGCACTTTGCATTTTCAAAACATGGTACAAATAGGAAGGAAGAATAGTGTGCTTGGAAGAAGGGCAAACCCTAGGAACAGCAAACCATATTCTGTAGTGAATTAAGCCATTCTTTAGGCACTTGCTTGGAACTACTCAGAAAGCTAATAGCCCAGCTGAGATGAAGCTTAGATACTAGGCATGACTTTGATGTGTTTCTTGTTTTAAGGTACAAGGTGTATTAGAATGCTGCTAATGGAAACCCAATCAAAATCAGAAAAATAAAAGTGGAAGTTGCTCTTATTTTAAATCTTCTTAACTTGTGCCTTTCTACAAACTGAAGGCAGCTTACAACAACCTTATTACCAACTAGTTTTAAACTTCCGCAAACATATTCCTGACTTTAGGCAGTTCAGAGAGAAGATCAGGGTTAGTGGAATTCCTAAAGAAGGCAGCCTTGCATACCTGTCTTCATGGGTCTAGCACTATCTGCTGCTAATACAGACTTGATGCTCTACCTTGTGGGGGTCGTCGCTTCAGTTGGTTCCCAGATAGTTGTCTTAAATATTGCAGCTTCCTTTGCAGGTTGAGGAGGAGTTGCCTAGATTTTACAGAAGCTCTGATTCAAGTCTTAAACCTTTGAACAGTGATCGCTTTATAACTGACAACTTTAGTTTTCCCTACAGCAGCACAGACGTTTTCCTTTCTTCCTTTGATCAATACAATCCATTAGGAATGTAGAGTATCCACCACTGCTATATGAAATATTAATTAAGCACATTTTAGCTAGATAAATGTGTACTCTGCATCCAGTGAAAGCAGGAGGTGCCAAAGGAGTGCATGTATTTCCATTTTACCAAATCACAGTTCTATAAATACATGTTCATAGGTTTGCATGATAATGATGTGTGCTCTTTCCATGTGCCACGTTGTTGTGCCCGAGCATCTGCAAGAGGCCTTCTGGATCATACCAAGGGGTGCATCTAAATCAGGGTTTCCCAAACTTGGGTCTCTAGCTGTTTTGGGGCTACACTTCCCATCATTTCCTGAACACTGGTCCTCCTGGCTAGGGATGACAGGAGTTGTAGTCCAAAAACGGTAAGAGACACAAGTTTGGGAAACCCTGATCTAAAGGAACACCTTGTTTCCAAAGGTGACCAGTTCACTGGGTCCAGGAAGCCAGCCAGCAGCCCTTTCGCTTTGGTTTGCCCCCAAGAGGTGACATTCAAAGGCATGCTGAAGATGGAGAGTCCATATGGCTCTCATGGCCAGTACTTATTGGTTGACATTCTCCATGAATTTGTCTAAATGCCTTTTAATGCCATTGCAGCTAGTGACCATTACCACATCTTGTGATGGTGAATTCCATAAATCTATGTATGTGTTGTGGGGAAGAAGTATTTGCTTTTGTCCATCGTGAATCTCCTGCCCATCAACTTCATGGGTATAGTCTAGCATAATGAGAAAGGGAGTAAAATCCTCTTCCTCGCCACTTTCTGCAAATCCTGCATACTTTTATATAGACCTCTGAAATAAAAGTTTCATCAGACAATTTGTGAGCATGTCCTTTGTGACAATTTGTGAGCATGTGTTAGATTGTGGAGCCTGGTTAGAGCACACTTTCTTATCCCGATAAAACGGCTTTAAAGGGATCATAATAGCTATAGCAGTGCAATTCCCTTGTGCCTGGGGGTCCCTTTATTCCAGATGGAAGTCTATACCAGCATAGTTATACTGGAACAAAGAGGGAGAGCAGCCGTATATGCAGACAAGCTGACAAGCCCTAAGATATGTGTTCATTAGGAAGGTCAAGGCTGCTGTCTGCATATCCGACTTCTGCGGATATCTTGTTGAAGTGAATGGAAGAGGTGCAAGGGCATATGCTTCATTCATTTCCTTGGGGCGAGCACAGGGCAACTGCCCTCCCCTGCAAATCCCAACCTCTCATGTTGGGTAGAAAGGTGAAATTTCCCGTACATCCCCTGTATGGAGGAGAACTGTAACATACACCCAATGAAGCTGTAGGCACGCTTATCACAGTTCCTCAAGAAGCGAGGCTGAGTTGGTATGTGGCATCACAAAGTTTCTTTTTATTTACAGCAAATTAAAACAACAAAACATGGCTAGTGTGAACAGCGTCTCACACTTGCGTCTTGTCTCTCCGAGAGCAGAGAACAGAGAGCAGAAAACAAAAGCACAAAGAACGGAAGTTCTGTAGTCTGAGTTTCCGTTCCCACACTTTCAGCAGTATGGAATGTAAATAAGGATCACGTGACCCAAGCAATAGGAGAATGAAATCCTAACAGAAATGAGTATGCTTTCAGTCTCAAGCACCCTGATGCATAATTGATGTTCTAGATCAGGGGTCCCCAAACTACGGCCCCCGGGCCGGATGCGGCCCAATCGGCCTCCCAATCCGGCCCGCGACGACCCCCGCCGCCCGCTGCCGCCGCCCGCTCTTGCGGCACGCGGCGCGGCGACGATCTAAAAAATCGGCAAAAAATCGCCGAAAATCCTTTGTGCGCATGCGTATGGGCCTCTCCCGACCCAGAAGAGGTCATTTCCGATGCACTTCCGGGTCGGGGGAGGCCAATACGCATGCGCACAAGCGATTTTCGGCAATTTTTCCCCCGCACGGGCGCGTGTGCGCATGCGCACGGGCGCGCACTCCCCCGCCCTCCGGCCCGCTGCGCGCGCACTCCCCTGCCCTCCGGCCCACTGCGCAGTAAGTCTGGGGACCCCTGTTCTAGATCACTGGCTTTCAATCCGTAGTCCCCCAGATAAACCTTTCCACGTTGACGTGTTTATTGCAACCCCCCCACACACACACACACTGGGGCATCTTCTCAGGTGCACAGTCTATGTGGAGCTCTGAGCAGATTGATTTGACTTCATCGTTGTCCTGTGTATTCTGAATTAGCACTCCAGAAAGGATGTGCATTGCAGTGGATTATCAGTAGCGGCTGGCAAATGGCCTTTTGGAGAGACATCTGTCTGCCATCATTGATTGTCTGATTGTGGAGCCTTCTGGTAAGCTTCCAGTGAACACCTGCATCCCTCAAAATACAGGTTTTTAAACCACTGTTTTGGATACCTGCTGATCTCCAGTGTTGACATAAGAATGTGCTTGAAACTGCATTGTCTTTGCTTGGAGATCAGTAGGAGAAATCGTACCATGTTGATTACCTTAGATCATGCAATAGCTTGTCATGGGTTGATTTAGTGTTGGTGATGTGTCAAGGGAACCTGTTGTTCAGTGGATCCAACTTGTTCCGGGACACAGAACCAGCCAATCTACTTTTCCATTTCTAAATGCATGGGAAGTCATTGCACGATACCCTATGAAGTTCTGAATCAAAGAGCCACGATTATGCTCATGTCATCCAGTTTTATCCGCCTCACCTGTCTTAAATTCTTATGTTTTTATGCTTAATCTCCTGATCACACTTGGCATTGATAAATGGTACCCGCGTCCCTCTGGCATTGATCTGCAGGCAAGCAGAAACAATAGAAGAGCAAGTGATACAGCCGGCCAATGCAGAGGTGTTGGCCAGAGCACTTTACAGCAATGCTATGGAGTGCATTCCAGATTCCCAGTGTCTTACAGGCATAATCCAAGTTGTTGGTTTGTTATGTGTCCCAAACAACTTGGGTTCATTTCTGCTGTTGCTTCTGTATAGGCAGACTCTCTTGCATGCTCTGTTACAGAGCACAAGAAGATATTCGGGATATTCACAAACACGGTATGATGTAGATAGCCTTTTCATATTGTTTCTGCCCACTCCCCGTCATTAGATGAAATAAAAGTTCCTCTTTATACCATAGGTATGCAAAGAGGGGGTCTTTAAAGCTGTTTTTGGTGGTGGCCCCAGGATCGTCACATCATTTCTCCCTGGAGATCATAAGAAGAGCCCGCTTGATTAGGCCAAAGGCCCACCTGGGCCAGCATCCTGTTCTCACAGTGGCCAACCAGATGCCTCTGGGGAAACAGATAAGAGCACACTGTGTCCCTCAGCCCCACATGGCCTCCAGCAACTGGTATTCAGATGCATTATTGCAGAGCACAGCTAGTAGCCATGGAGACTGATCCATATTTGATCATTTGTGCTGCAAGCCCTTTGTGTTTTCGGCTGATCTGGTCCTGAGGTCAGGTTAAGTGGGGAGATTTTGTGTTGCAGTTTCCTGGGTTTTTAAAGGTCTGCATAGCTGCCCTTATATATGTAGTTGGGGAGTGGCAGTGTTGCACAGGGAGGTCTAACCCAGGGGTCAGCAAACTTTTTAAGCAGGGAGCCGGGTCCACTGTCCCTCCGACCTTGTTGGGGGGACGACGACTGTATTTTGGCGAGGAAATAAATGAATTCCTATGCCCCACATTTTAAATAAAAGGACACACTCTACTCATGTAAAAACACGCGGATACCTGGACTGTCTGTGGGCTGGATTTAGAAGGCGATTGGGCCGGATCCTGGCCCTGGGCCTTAGTTTGCCTACCCATGCTTTGGGGGGTTTGGTTTGTTTGCCTACCCATGGTCTAACCTGTTCCTTTCCGGCTGATATTGGACTCCAGTATGTGTCAGACCCAGCCAGAATGCCCAGTGGTCAGGGGATGGATGATGAGACCTGTTGTCCAACAGCACCTGGAGGACCACAGATTAGTCACCTCTGGTATTAGTACTTTGAAGAATAAAATTTCTCTTTTAAACACAGAAAGTTGGGAAATGGAAACTCATTTGAGATGCCATTAGCAGTTTTGGTATTAGTAAAACATCAAAATATTTACTGGGAAAAGACTTACACGCAGAGAAACTCAGGTTTGACACAGAACGCAGACCAATGAGGGAGCTTCAGCAGCCAACTAAGGATTCCCCCTTTTTTATAATAACATTTTATTCTTTTTTCCATATAGAAAATTACATTTGTTACTCAACAAATATATATTCCAGTTCAAGAAAAGTAGTGGCTTCCTGCTCACCCAACATGGATGTTTGTAACCCAAATTACATACAATTGTGTGTGTGGTTTGTTTTGTTTTTTTACATACAGTTGTGTTTTAAGGTTCCGTCTTACCAAATTTCATCCTCTCTACCATGCTTCTTAATATATTCTGCTGTTTTCTTACACTTCAAACCCTGCTGTGGTCTTCACATATGGAAATGACTTTTTATATAGACTAGAAAAGGTTCCCAGTCTTCTTTAAAGGCTTCTCAATGAGCTATAACACTTATGTTGGTCACATTCACAGCTGAACACTTGAAGCATCTTCTTAATTTTTTTAAAGGAAAAAAAAGATTCCTAAAAAAAACATATGGGCTTGGTCTCTGATAACTTTAAGAAAAGAAGGAAAGCACCCAGTCCAATGTCCATTCTTGATAACTGGGACTTGCCCCATCACACTGTTAAAATGGGTAGAGTTGGTGGTCCATGTGGAAAAATTCCAGCAGCTTCCCATGCATGCTCACAAGGATAGATGGCGTAATTTTCAATAGACCTTTTATGAAATCAAGTGAGTGAGTGAAACTCTCTCTCTTCTCTCTCTCTCTTTCTCTTTACACATCAGTGCCCAACAGTTAAATTGGCACGTTTCTTATTTTTGTGTATCCGTAATCAACCAAGTCCTCTGAAAATTGATAGATGTGCTCATTAAGGGCAGTTCTTGCTGCCGGCTGCAGTTTCACAAGCCTCCGCCTCCAATGGGAAGGAGCGGTTCACGCTCAACGCTGGCAAGTGATACTTCGCCGTGATACATCTGGCTCCCAGCTTCCTTTCAGAGATTCGAAAGCCTCTTGTTTTCATGTATTGAACATGCTTTGTTGGGAATTTACATGAGTACAAGTCACCCATTTCCCAATTACAGTATGGAAACAAGGTGGGAGGCTAAAAGCTGCAATCTATCTCGTGTGCCTTCTTCTCCTGTATGGATGAGTTTTGCAAGCGCTCTCCTCCCCGCCCACCCCCATTTTGCAGTGAGAGCCACTTTGCAGATTTTTGAACATCTGTGCGCATTTAAGCACATCCCAGTGACTTCACCGGCTTGCATGAAAAGGGATGTACGTCTGCACGGCTGATTATATGGGTGCCTTTTTGTTTCGTGTAAAGTAGCGGGCCACCTGTTTCTGGTTATAGGGGGAAGGATAGTGTTTCTGGTTACAGGGGGAAGGATAGACTGTCAGTTACCTTTTTGCATGTTAAAACGTGGAACGGCTTATGCTGTTTCCGCACCTCCTGCCCTTCTCACACCTGTTGAGCTGCCAGTATTCTGCATAAGGGTAACAGTGGAGGGCAGGTGGAGTTGCAACTCAAATATCTGTAAATTGTGTGTCTCGTTTGTGCCTGGGCAAAGCTGCAGGAGGGAAGAGGTCAGCGCCACGAACCTCTCTTATCCCTGCAGAGCTCTTGAACAAGATGAAGCGATCAAAGCAGGATGCCAGGACATCGTCACAGCCTCATTACTTTGCAAGCTGCGTGCACAGATGCCGTCTTAGCTGCATCGTGGGCATGGTCTGATTTACATTCCCAACACCTCCCATTACAGCTCATTTGCTGCTGATGCTGCTTGTAATTAACTGGCTCCTTTCTCCTTCTTGAAGTTGTGTTGATCTGAAGGATCAGCAGAGAGAATAGTCAGCAGGTGACTGTGCCAGCTTTTTCAGGTGTCCTGGGCACGGTTCAAGGTGAGGACTCCAAACCTGTAGAGCCACAAATGGCTTGAGTCATAACTTTAAGACGGTCTTCTTTCCCTTTGTCTCTCTCTCTTAGCTTGTTCTATTTGGTTAGCTTGGTTTATTTATTTACTAATTACATTCATATACTTCCTTTCTCCCAAAGCAATCAAGGTAGTTTACATTTAAAATAATAGCTTGCAGTCTAAGAGGCATGGCATAGAAGGAACGGAAGAGGAAGAGGAAAACAAGCAAATTAAAGTAAAGATTCTTTCGTACTGTTGCGTAATGAAGTCCCATAATGACTAGGTGGGAGGGCTGGTGATGGGGGCATTTCTGGCAAAGGTTGAGCCAAGTTGCAGTTGCACTGTTGACTTGTGCTAAGCTTGTAGTCCACCAAGACCCCTAGATCCTTTTCACATGTACTGCTAGTAAGCCAGGTGTCCCCCCATCCTATATTTGTGCATTTGGTTCTTTCTGCCTAAGTGCAGAACCTTCACATTTGTCCCTGTTGATATTCGTTTTGTTAGCTTGCGCCCAGTTCTCCAGTCTGTTGTGGTCATTTTGAATTCTGATTCTGTCACCAGATCTTGAGTGTGACAAGAAACGTTTTCCGAAAAATTCGTCTTGCAAATCGCGGTTTCCCATAGGAATGCATTGAAATTTCTTTTTTTGCCCATAGGAACGCATTAATTAAATTTCAATGCATTCCTATGGGAAACCGCGATTCGCAAGATGAATTTTTCGCAAAACGAATTCGTCTTGCCGGGTCACCATCAGATCGCAAGACGCATTCGTCTTGCGAAAAATTCGTCTTGCAGGGCATTCGTCTTGCGAGGTACCACTGTAACAAGAAGTCTGGTGACTTCTGTTTCAGTGTATCCGAACAAGTGTGCATACGCATGAAAGCTCATACAGATAACAAACTTAGTTGGTCTCTAAGGTGCCACTGGAAGGAATTTTTTCATTTTGCTTAAAATAACAAGCACATGGGCATGCAGTGGTCTCTGATTCAGATCGCCATTTTTGAGACAGACCCACATGCAGCCAATATTTTCCCTGTGCTGAAAAATAATGTCATTTAGCACTAAGCGTAGTTCACTGGCTGATGCAGACGTTAGAGCAAACTAGAAAACGGAGGTGATATGGATGATGCGGGTGGGGGAGAGTGTCTGAGAACCTGCGGGGCGCTCCTGACTGCCAAACCACAGTTTGGTGCTTGGCTGCCATGACATCTAAAGCACTGAGCCTACCTATTTCTGGCCTGCTAGCTGAGCTGTATTTATTGAGCAGGCTGGAAAACAAGAAAGGCGTCTTTGCGGAGAGCTACATCCGGCCGCGGATCAAGCCTCATGGGGCAACAACACGGCTAAGGGTGACCGGACCGGTGCCAACGCTGGAGGTCCCCTGTCCTTGTTGGCAAGACGGAGTCGATTTTGCAGCAAGGTCGTTGTGTTTTGCGCTGCCGTGGTGCAGCAGATTGGGAATTCTGTGCAAATTGAGGTTTTTAATTATTTATGGAAATGACTAATGCAATCAGTACAGTAGCTCTGGTGTTATTAATTTTGAAAATGAAATTCAGTTTATTTTGTGCTGTACCAACAACTTTCCCCTTTAATATGCCTCAGCTATTTTGACTGGCAAAGATTTAACTGCCTCATCCGGTGTTGCTGGGTGCCAAACCAGGCGGGGCGGGTGAGGGGGGAGCTTGGCAGAAGAAGACCTTCACATTTGGCACTGCAGGAAGGTAGTTAGGAGAGCTGGATTTGCCATCTTTCCATACAGCCAGGTAAAAGGAGACAACCGGTTCCTTTTTAAGGGACTATGAATAAAATACCTTCATGGTCAGAAGGCGCATGCTCAAATCACTAAGCCACTCTACTTCCAGATGGGAATTCAGAAACTAAAAACTGAGTTCAGTTCTGGACTGTGACATGGGCATAAGTTTCAGTTTTTACTATTACTTTCATAACCATCTTCAGGTTTCTACTTGTTAGGTCAAAATTTCTATTCTAATACATTTCTTCTACTCTATATATTTTCACTTCACACAAAAACTATTGAAACCTCTGTTGTTGTTGCTGCTGTTGCTGCTGTTGCTGTTGCTGCAGCTGCTAAACTTCATACACTCCTTTTTACAAAAGAATCTCCCCAAGCGACAGGAACTTGACTTGTGCAAGGTTTGGGTCTGTGTTCACAGGGGCCTGGCAAAGCATCTTTGCTTGACTAGTGCTCCAAAAGTACATTCCAGGATTCTCAACAGACCTTCTAATAAATGAAAATGATGGCTAGTCCCTGGTGGGAAGAGACCATTTATAGGGCCCTGAAAGGATTCACCAACACCTGCCCACACTCCAAGGGTGAGTTTCTGAGAAAAGCTCTGGGGACTCGCAGGTTTGGTGTGAGCACATGGCTGTGAGCAGGGTTGTCCTCGCCTCTCGTCTGCTTGCAAACATTGAGGAACAGTGCCCACCAGAGGCTGGTCCATTAGAGCAGGGGTCGGCAAGGCTTACCTTGCCTGGGCCGGTTCACTGCTGCGCAGCCCCCTCCATGGGCCAGATCGTGTGATTTCCCGTGAATTCCGGCGTCTGCATCTACGCAGGCGTGTTTTTCAGCATCTGCACATGCACAGACTCAATTTTTGGCGCCACGGAAGTGAGTCCTGGTTTAGTGCAGTGCATGAGGGTCTCGCCGAGTGGGTGGCTCGGTTCGGGGGCGGCTTGTGGGCCGGTAAAGCGACCCCCGTGGGCCGCTTGTGGCCCATGGGCCTTAGGTTGCCGACCCCTGCATTAGAGCAAATGGGGCACTGCTCCACAACCCTTCTTACTTACTCTTGCCCTTCTTACTTACTCCTAGTCTAGGGGCTGGCACTGCCTGGCAGCTTCTTCCTCGGTCTCAGTGCTGACCTTACAGAACCCAGCAGGGAGGAGGATGGGGACAAAGCTAGAATTAATCTGAAGAGACGAAACCTTTTGAGCAGTGGAAGAACTCTTTGAACAAGGTGCTTTCTATCAGCGCTGCTTTGAGCAAGTGAGCATTGTTGATACCACTTGCACCTTGGTATAACCTTCACTTGCTGCCTCGTGTAAGTCAAGGAATTTTTGCCCTTTGCTTATGCACCCAGGTTTGTACTCAATGGGTTGGTTTTCTATACGGAAAACCCATCATACCTTTTAGAATCCAAGTCAGTGTAACCCCTACTAACAAAGTCAATGTTTAAAAATAATTTCTTGCAAAACACAGCTTTGATTTTTTTAAAAATGGTTCTTTGCAGGTTGAATTTGACGACATGTTCCTCTTGCAAGCATCCTTCATAACCTTCTTTTTTTACTAGTCAGTGGATCAATAACGCATTTCAGGCTGCCAAACGCTGGCAACAAAATCCAGTTAAGTTTGTGTCTCAGTTAATATGCACACGCATGCACAACAACAATACGTTTGCCTTATTGTAGCAGATTGGATCAATGATCCATCGAGTCCAAAGTCCCACTTCCATCAAAGACTAATGTCTAATGCTTCAGTGGAAATGAATCCCATGTAACGATCCTGTAATTCACCCAGCCAATTGTCCAAAGCTTTAAGTTTTGTGGGAATTGGCACTGTTTAGTTGGTGTGGGAAAGATCTGTTAGTAATATCGTACCAAATATTTTCTGATTGCAGTATTCACTTGGGCAGTAGCACAATCTCTGTAACCAAATTCCTTGGGATGGGACACACACACAGACAGAGATTTCGCTGAAATGTTGTCAGTAAATAACCAAGTGTTCATGACATTTCACAACTGGTCAGGACCCTTTTGCTTTGCAACTGCTGCTTGCCACCATTGTCCTTCTTTGCCCTTATGGTCCTTCTCATAGCTTGCCCTCGCTGCTGTTAATCTAGCTGTGGCTGCCCATTTGATTTCGTTCCCAAGGAATGGTAGCACCATTGAGTGACATCATGATGAAGCACTTGGCTAATGGGAAGTGAAGAAATGAGGCTGGTCCAGAGTGCAAAGACTTAAGGAAGATGGTGCCAGGGAGAAGAAGCATTTAAACAGCACATGCGTTGTTTGCAACAAGTGCCAGAAACTGCTGCTACTAGGAGGTACTTTCCAGCATTCATGAAAGAGAATGCAACATGAAGTAAGTTCAGACTTGCCTCCCATTATTAGTTATTAGGAGTACATAGTATGTGCGTCCCCTTTCTGATGGCTTTGCATTCATGGGATAGCATGGAGCGCTCAGGGTGGCTTATAACATTTTCATCCGCATTAGTTGCCTGTCCACAGTGGACTCACAATTTTATCATTCTTCCTTTTCTAGTTTTGTGCAATTGTGATTGGTGCAGAGATAACTCGCCCTGCACTTTAACAATGGTTAGGAGGCTGCAAGGAGGTCTGGGGCGGCAGACTCCTTCCCTTCTCCTGCACAATTTCTCCCCAGCCTTCCCTGGCCACAGGTTAGTCATTAAATCTGTGTATCTGTCAGCCATGCTTAATATACACTAGGGTTTGCCAGGATTTCTAAATTCATGGGAAGGGCAGCACTGCCTCTGGAGCAGCCCAAAGCTTTGGAGGTACCAGTTCTGCTTTATTTCTCCTTGGCAACTTCAGTGTCAGGCTTCCTTGCTGTTTCAGATTCCCACTTCATTCTGAGTCCCAGGTCTCCCATTGTTTCATTACCGCTCGGCTGGTTGGGAGCCTGGTCATCCTTTTACCTAATCATCATCATCTTTGGCAATCACTCGTAGCTGAGTAAAGTTTGTCTTCCATAAACACGGTCTTAACAGTGAGTCCGTAAGTGACTATGGAGGCCAATTCTGGATCCACACGTCCTTCCACAGTGGGGACATTGGTTTCCAGGCAGGAGTTGATAATGGTGAGGGTTTGCCAAGAGTACCTTCCTCTTAGCTCATTTCTCCCTTGCGTCCTGAGTTTGAGTGTCTTCAAAGCCCATGACACCTTTGGTAAAGGCTATTCTCCAATTGGAGCGCTGGCAGGCCAGTGTTTCCCAGTTGTCAGTGTTTATACGACATTTTTTTTAGATTTGCCTTGAGGCAGTCTTTAAATCTCTTTTGTTGACCACCACGCTTTTCATTTTTAAGTTCGGAATAGAGTAGTTGCTTTGGAAGACGATCATCAGGCATCCGCACAACGTGACCAGTCCAGTGAAGTTGATGTTGAAGAATCATTGCTACTGGTGATCTTTGCTTCTTCCAATAGACTGGTATTAGTTGGGCCTGTCTTCCCAAGTGATGTGTAAACATTTTTGGAGACACCTAATATAACATACTACTCTGAGGGCATGGGGCATGAGTTCCAGCAATCCTCTCTTTCTTTTATTTCTTTATTACCAGGGTGTGGGGGGCTGTATATAATGCCTCACCCAAGTCTTGAGCTGTTGTGCAAAATTAATCTACCACAAAGAGCATTGTCCTCTCAAAAAAATATCGCTTTAGTGCATGGCAAACTGATTTCTAAAAGGCATGTTTCATTTCATAAGGAACTGGATCCATCTCGTAAATTTTTCAGAGGGGATGGTCCATGAAAACTAAGATTCTTCCTATTGAACCTGATGCTAACTAGCTGTAGTTACTGTCTGAACATCTATTTTGTGGTAGTGGATGGGAAAGGTTAACCGAACCTTGTTCTCCCCGTGCTGAAAGCAAAGCGAAAGAATCTGCAGAAGTGATGAGTGTCAGAAATCTGACCCATCTTTGTGTGCCGTAGCAGTTAGCTTCCCTGTGTTTGTGATTACAATTGCTGTCTTGCAAAGGATTTGTAACTGAAGCCACAGAAACCTTTCATTCTGACAGCGTAAACTCTTCCTCTTTTGCCCTTTTGTCTGTTTCTCTGGATTCCCCTCCCCATCTGGCTGCCATCTTGAATGAAAGTGTCCACTAAAGAGCAAAAGGCGTAGACTTAGACAGAGGAGGCTATTTCAGATGAAACGCAGGAGTTTAGAGGGGGCATCTTCGCGAGGATCACATCACCGCTTAGTTCTTATACCTAAATGATGACCTTCGTGGTTCCTTCCAACTCTGCATTTCTATGGTTCTAATGTGCAGCTTATTCCATAAAAAACCTACCTGTGTTCATGAGGCTTAAATATGTCCTTAATTCTCCCACGGATGCAAAGGGAGCTCACAGTGCTTAATTTGAGCTGATAAAGCGACATACTCTTGCAATTGGTCCTTTTTTGGTAATCTGGTTGTTGCCTACCCATGCTTTGGGGGGGGGGGGTTTGGTTCACATTTACAATTTTGTAACATCTGAATTGGCCTTCTCGGTAGTGGCTCCCACCCTGTGGAATGCCCTCCCATCAGAGGTCAAAGAGAACAACAATTACCAGACCTTTAGAAGGCATCTCAAGGCCTGTTTAGGGAAGCTTTTAATGTTTGATGGATTTCTGTATTTTAGTGTTTTGTTGGAAGCTGCCCAGAGTGGCTGGGGAAACCCGGCCAGATGGGCGGGGTATAAATAATGAATTATTATTATTATTATTATTATTATTATTATTATTATTATTATTATTATTGAATTACAGTTGCTTTGGGGCAGAGATCAGCAAACCTTTTCAGCAGGGGGTCGGTCCACTGTCTCTCAGACCTTGTGGGGGGCCAGACTGGTTTTTTTTGGGGGGGGGTGAACGAATTCCTATGCCCCACAAATAACCCAGAGATGCCGTTTAAATAAAAGGACACATTCTACTCATGTAAAAACACGCTGATTCCCGGACCAGCTGCAGGCCGGATTGAAAAGGCGATTGCCCGGATCCAGCCCCCGGGCCTTAGTTTGCCTACCCATGCTGGGGGGGGGGGTTGGTTCGCATTTACAATTTTGTAACATCTGAATTAGCCCTGGCCTTCAGCCTATGTTAGCATATCTGGGACTTACCAAGTGATGAGACTTGAAAATGTGGAGGTGGTTTTACGATGATATCGGCTGTTCCTAGGTAACATTTAAAATCAAAAATCAAAAAATCGAACGGCCATGAAAGTTTCCAGTCATACAATGCATAGACAAGCAAGATGTGTTCTTGCCCTTAGACCTTGTAGAGCTTAAATACAAAAGCTGTCAGGGCCCCTCCTGAACCGCAGGTTGCGCTGCTCTGTGAAAACCTCGCTATAAATCAGCCTCCTCCTCTGTAATGATTAAGCAAGATTTATGGGCCTTCTCAGGCTTGATGTATGACATCTGAGTCAGATGTGGTTTATTTGTTCTTTTGCTGGAGACCAAACCTCTTTCGTGTAGATACATGCTAAAAAGGAGTGAATCAAACAGAAGTGACAGGCTCCTTATCAATAGCTTAACTCACCATGACTGCCATATCTCCCCCCCCCAATTAATTTTTTAAAAATTTTTACAACTGTATATTTTATTTGTTTGAGTGGGAGAAGGGGAGGATTTTCAGTCTCTTAAGATTCAGGGTAGGTGACATTTGAAAAGATATGACCAAAACGAAGGGCTAAGCCGATTGTTTGGGGTGCAGATGCTTTGCAAAAAAAAGTTTGCCTTCGTGGTGCAGATATCTGCACACATAGTTTTGGCTCTTTGGGGGTGGTTTCACAGGAAAAATTGAAAACACCAATTCAGAGCAAGGGCAGGGAATTTTTACCTCACCTTATTTGGCTTGCTGATGTCACCACTTATATACAGCCAAATCTGATTGCCTTCACTTTGATTTGGCTTCCTGGCAACACTATCCAAGCAAAGTTTCCTGCCCTTATGATGTCGTCATCGAACCAAATGCAGCTGTGTGATGTCATCACCCTGCCTCTGCCTGACTGAGGTGGGATTGGATGGGATACTACAGGAAATGGCTCCTATCTTCCTTTTCGCTTTTTCCTTTTTCTTTTTTTGGAAGAGAACTTGCTGAAACAGTAGATCAGGCTTTCCCAAACTTGGGCCTCCAGCTGTTTTTGGACTACAACTCCCGTCATCCCTAGCTGTAGATAAAAATGACGATGACACTTTTCACTACTCCCCTGAATTCCTTCCTTTGACTCAAAAGTTTTTGGAGGGAATATTTCCACAGCCACAGACAAAAAAAAAACTTTAAAAATCAGCCACAAAAGAAACAATTGCTCATTTCTTACCATAACTTGCTTTCCTGTACATAAAAGGCTTACTTTGCAAATTGCACACACAGAGTTAGACTTTTTAAATCCCCGAAGAAATGAAATTCCAAATTTGAGGGTAGCTACCTCGCATCTTTGCTCTGTGGACCAGGATGGAGGGAAACCCATATGTGAATTCCATTGCAGTTGAACACAATGAAAGAAAAGGAAGCAGGGGTGTCTTTCACTTCAAATGTTGAAAGAAGGAAGGAAGCAGGCATTTGTTATGGCTAAAAACCCCGAAGACACTTAAATCCCCAACTAAAATGCGCGCACACACGTAATTTTGAAGACCCATTAAAGCCCCAGGCTCACTCTTCTGCTTGCATTATTAGCGAAGGGCACGCGAACTGTGACATGAGCTTTTTCCATAGCGGGGGCGCATTTATGAAGATTGATAACAGGCAGGGCTCCATGTTAACTTCTATTGTCAAACAGGCTGCAGGAGAAACTGCCAGCTATTGGCTTTTGCTTTGATTTATGAAAAGATTGCCACGTGAAAAAGGCATTGCATAAAATAGCTCTGCTGGCAGAAGTGTTACAAAATGGGTCTGTACGGGGACCAAACAATAACTAACTATAATTATGTTCATTATCTTCTCCTTGAGCTTTTCGCTTCTCGATGGGTTGTTCTCAGCCCCTACTGAGCAGGGGCTGCAATGGAACTGCCTTTACATTGGTGTGGGTAAGAGTCTGTTGTGCTATGTGCATAACCCCTCCCCCCTTAAAAAACAATCTTCCCAATAATGACTAAGATACTGTGCCTTTTAAGAGGAGGTGGTGAAACCTGTAAGGATGTGACTTTATAGGGCTGAATGAAAATCTGCTCCAACCCTAATTTCATGTCTCCAAGCAAAGGGATCATTTCAATGGTTTTTGAGGAAAGAAAAGGGGGAGGGCAAAAACTGGCCAGTGGTGGCGGCATTGCATGCAGTTTTGCCAGCCGGTGGCTTTCATGTTTTTGTCTTTACCTGGAAGTCCTATAGAGCAGTGGTCGGCAAGGTTTTACCTGCCTGGGTTGGTCAAGTCCCATGGAGATCTCTCCGTGGGCCAGATCACGCACACAATTTCTGGTGCCTGGGCATGTTCAGACGCGATTTCCAGCATCGCTGAAGCGAGTCCCCGCACTGTGCCTGTTTAGCGCAGCATGTGGGGACTCACCAAGAAGGCGGCTCGGTTCGGGGGCAGCTTGTGGGCCAGTTAAACTGCCCCCGTGGGCCGCTTGTGACTCATGGGCTTCAGGTTGCCGAGCCCTGCTCTAGAGTAGTATTCTTCCTCCTTAAGTTCCCAGGTGGCCAGCTTAAGCCCAGTGTTCATGGATGACGAGGAGTCACAGTCCAAAAATATCTGGAGAACATTGCAGGGGATGGCCTAACCCAGGCATCCCCAAACTTTGGCCCTCCAGATGTTTTGGCCTACAACTCCCATGATCCCTAGCTAACAGGTTCAGTGGTCGGGGAAGATGGGAATTATAGTCCAAAACATCTGGAGGGCCAAAGTTTGGGGTGCCTGGCCTAACCTACAGCTGGATGTTGTTGAATTAAAATTCCCATCATCCCCTTGTTGTTGTTTAGTCATTTAGTCGTGTCTGACTCTTCGTGACCCCATGGACCATAGCACGCCAGGCACTCCTGTCTTGCACTGCCTCCCGCAGTTTGGTCAAACTCATGTTCGTAGCTTCGAGAACACTGTCCAACCATCTCTTCCTCTGTCGTCCCCTTCTCCTTGTGCCCTCCATCTTTCCCAACATCAGTGTCTTTTCCAGGGTGTCTTCTCTTCTCATGAGGTGGCCAAAGTATTGGAGCCTAAGCTTCACGATCTGTCCTTCCAGTGAGCACTCAGGGCTGATTTCCTTCAGAATGGATAGGTTTGATCTTCTTGCAGTCCATGGGACTCTCAAGAGTCTCCTCCAGCACCATAATTCAAAAGCATCAATTCTTCGGCGATCAGCCTTCTTTTTGGTCTTCTTTGTGGTCATCATCCCCTGACCATTAGCAATGCTGGCTGGGGCTGATGGGATTGGAGCCCAATATCTGGATAAATATCCACCCCTACCCTTGAGTGAGGTAGGATAGCTCAGTCAGTAGAGCATGAGACTCATAGTCCCAAGGTCATGGGTTTGAGCCCTAAGCTGGTCAAAAGATTCCTGCATTGCAGGGGGTTGGGCAGACCCTTCAACTTCACAGTTTTACAAATTGTCAGCTGGAATGTGGACAGGGCTTCCAGCCTTGGCTCAAGGGACCCCGGGTTAAAACAATGGAAGCCACCAGTGGCTAGGAGCCTCTTTGAGCAGGGCAGCTGTCTAACAGGTAGTGTTGAGAAAGGTGATTTCAGAGCAGGTGATTTCAGAGCATCCTTCCTCCTCCATAGGGACCATACCCTTATTTTACTTTGATAGTTCTCTGCTGAGAACTTGAGTTCAGCCTTAAGTTCATACTGCAGTGATGAGGATAGGGTTTTTTTTGGGGGGGGGATAACTTACTACTGGTAAGAGCAGACAAGTAATACAGTACTTTGCTTTCCCGCTCCAGTTCTGCAAAACTAAATATTCAGAGTAAAATAGAGGCGGCTAAAGCCACGACCCACAGAAGCCCAACTACATGACAGTCCAGTCGCATGGTAAATTTTTTATTGGCACTCTTTTAGGAAGAGCTGCATAACTCACTCCTGGCTCAGTAGACCTGGGAGCAATACAGCCACCTGAAACTTACAGTAATAAAATCTTTATAGTGCCTCACACTACCACAGAAACTGTGCTTTCCTTTTATATCAGTAATATATACTGTACTCTATCCTTAAGTGGAAGCAGCTTCTCTCTCTTTCTCTCTAAGGTCAACTGCAATACTCAGCATCAAACACCTTTAAAGGTGCCCAACACTAAATTTCAGCATCATTATCCCCGGAGTGTCATTCTGTTGTGAAAAAGAAGAGGTAGAACTCCCCCCCCTCCCTTTGCCATGGAGACCAACAGGAATTAGTGTATTTACTCCAAAGCATTTGATCATCTGCTGAAAAAAGAATTTTTTTTACATGGAGCATGTAATAGAACAAAGCAACCTGAGACTTAACCATTTAAAAATTGCTGCAAAGTGAGGGGAAAGAGAGAGAGAGAGAGAGAGAGAGAGATTCCTGATAATTTTTGGGTGCCTGTTAACATTACTTGTGATCTTCTGCATGTTAAATAACTACCTATACATGTTTTTGCACTGTCTTTCTTCACAGTCTACTTAAATAAAGTTGTGAATGTTTATTCAAAACCTGCCAGTGAGTCCATCTCTTTTTTTTTGGTTTCTGTAGGTAAGTTGTGAAAGGTTTCCATTCTTTTTTAAAGTCACTATTGTCTATTTCATGTAATTTGTCTGTTAACTTTGCTAATTCAGCGTAGTTCATCGATTTTTCTTGCCATTGTTCTTTCGTTGGTACTTCCAGCCTTGGGCTAGCAAAAACTCTTGCTGCTGTTGTAGCATACATAAATATTTCTTGACCTGAAATACCCAGCAAAAAGGCTTCTGGCAAAAATATGAAACGCTTCACGAATTTGCGTGTCATCCTTGCACAGGGCCCATGCTAATCTTCTCTGTATCTAGTTACAGGTACTGGTAGGTAGCTGTGTTGGTCTGATGTAGTCGAAACAAAATAAAAAAATTCCTTCCAGCAGCACCTTAAAGACCAACTAAGTTTTTATTTTGGTATGAGCTTTCGTGTGCATGCACACTTCTTCAGATACACTGAATTAGAAGTCCCCAGGCGCTTATATGTAGAGAAAGGGTGGGGAGGGGTGGTGGAAATGGGTGATAGACTGACTGAAAAAGCAAGGTCTCTCCATGGTCTCTCCATGGTTTTAAGCTTGTTGATAAGTTGCAATTCATCAACTACTCTTTCCAGAGAAGTTTCCAGAGAAGCTCTCTTTCCAGAGAAGCTCTCTTTCCAGAGAAGTTGCTGAATTGCAACTTATCACCAAGCTTAAAACCATGGAGAGACCTGGTTTGAACAGAGACGTTGGATTCTTATCTCATTATACATGATAAAGCGATCCTCGGCCACCTCACCCCTTGCTTTTTCATGCAAGTCCATTTACAGTCGTTTGCAGTCGTCAACAGCGATCAGTCAGTCTATCACCCATTTCCACCACCCCTCCCCACCCTTTCTCTACCTATAAGCGTCTGGGGACTTCTAATTCAGTATATCTGAAGAAGTGTGCATGCACACGAAAGCTCATACCAAAATAAAAACTTAGTTGGTCTTTAAGGTGCTGCTGGAAGGAATTTTTTTATTTTGTTTCTTCTCTGTATCGTTCCAATGTGCTGCCGAAGTGAGCAGACAAAATAGAATATTTTCAAACCTTTCCCAAGTGATCCCCAACATGAAATTTGCATTTTTTGCAGTAGCTGCCCACTGGCACCGTTCAACGTTTCATTGAGCTTTCCACTGAGAACCCATTCCTGGACATTTGCCGCTGGTTCATACCCTATCCGTGTATACTGTGCATCAGTTAAGATTATCACTTTACACTTATTTGTATTGAACGACATCTGCCCATTCAAACAGTTTGGGGCATTGATTTTGGAGCTCTTTGCCACATCCTTCTCTCACCCCGAATAATTTGGTGTCATAATTCAAACATAGCCAGTTCACTGCTTGCTCCAAACTCCACAACATTTATAAACAGGTTAAAAGCCACATAACATTGAGGGGGCATGCTAAGAAAGGCTAAGGAATGCCAGAAGGTAAATAAGGTCTCATGCGAGGTTCAGTGAATGAGGGGCAGGAATTGTGGATGGAGAAGACTTCACTGGATATATTTTGGATGGTTAGTCAGTCAAGAGCTGGTAACACTGAAGGACAGTGAGTGTTCTCAGTGGCATAGGAAGACATCCGGAAAAAGGAAGGGTGGAGTTGATTTTGTTCATGGGAAGCAAACTAAGGCCCAGGGGCTGGATCCTGCCCAGTTGCCTTCTAAATCCGGCCAGCGGATGCTCCGGGAATCAGTGTGTTTTTACATGAGTAGAATGTGTCCTTTTTTATTTAAAATGCATCTCTGGGTTATTTGTGGGGCTTGCCTGGTGTTTTTACATGAGTAGAATGTGTGCTTTTATTAAAAATGCATCTTTGGGTTATTTGTGGGGCATAGGAATTTGTTCTTTTTTTCCCAAAATATAGTCCGGCCCCCCACAAGGTCTGAGGGACAGTGGACCAGCCACCTGCTGAAAAAGTTTGCTGACCCCTGAATTTTTGTTAAAAGAACAAGAGCACCTAAACGAGCAGTAAATCATCTAATTTGTAACGTTGTTGCGAAGTGCCTAGCATCCCTACAAAAATAAATTAATGAACAGATTTTAAATTAGATTTATGTAAACCTGCAAAGCCTTCCATTTGGCACAGTCTCTCTGCCCCGGGAGAGCTGTTTTTGCTCAAAATAGGAGTGGTGTGTGCAATAATACAATCAGGTTATACATTTTTTAAGACCACCTTCAGAGTTTGATAGGGGTGGGGGTGGGGGTTGGAATGGCTTGGTCAATCAGAATTTAATTTTCAGTTCACCAAATCATATTGCTTGTGCATTAGAAGACTGCTTTCAATTGACAAGCCAGTTATTAAAGCAATGTAGCAAGTGCGCTATGATCACACGTTGCAGCTCTTTCCATGTCTCTTAGAAAACCGTTTTGTGTGTGGTTTTTTTTTGTTGTTGTTGTTGTTGCAAAGTATATGTGAAGGTGCTTCTCCACTTTGGTGGAACTAGTAGAGCATTTCAGTTAAGGCTCAAAAGCTTTATCATCATCCAGTTTTGAAATGCTTGCTTGAAAGGTCAAAGAGGAATCGTAATATTGTTTTCCATATTGCTTGTTACTACTGTTGTTGTTGTGTTTTATTAAAGGTTTTCTTGGTTTACAAAGATATGTGCAATGTCATAACATTTTTACAAATCAGTTTCATTTGTTGAGACATTGGGAAGAAAAGGGGAAGAGAGGTAGATGGGGGAGGGTGGGTGGGGTGGGGTCGGGTCGGGTGATGATGTTTCTATTTTGCTTAATATGTGGGGGGGTTGTCAGCGTTGCTTGTGTAGGTTCTCTGCTGTTCGCTTGTGTTCCTTTAGTGGTGAGAGATGTTGGGGTTGGCCTAGGATATGGTTGTTCCTTTGTGGTTGGCTGTGGCGGTCTTTGTTTTGTGTGTGAGTGGGGTGGGTGAGTGTTTTGGGTCAGGTTAGCCATATTGATTCATATGCTGTTGGTGGATTTTTGCCATTGTCTTGTTGGGCTGTGTATGTGATAAATGGGAACCATACCTGGGTGAAACCGTCTTCTTCTATTTGTCCCCGTGTCAGTTTCAACTTATTGGTTGCTTGTTACTGCTGTTGAACTGGGAAGTAGAAGCAGACCGATCCGTTTTGCCAGTTTGCAAACAACAGCCTAGTTGCAACGGTTTCCAGGCTGTGTTTTGCAGGATCCTGACCTATTTTGGGAAGCAGCTTTGACATTATTTTATCGATAAGGCTGGGTGTAAATAAATACTAGAACTTCTGGAAGATCACTAACAGGACTGTATATAATACAGCATATTCATCGCAGTGAACGGGCAGGCTAGCTGGATATGTTGTTGTGTCGTATTGTACAGGTATAGGCAAAATCTCTGGACTGGAGGATACTTTACTGCACATTTTGTAGCTAGCTCATGCTAGGCAGTTAATGCTGCTTGGCCTTTTTCCAAATGGGTAAACAGCGCATTAGGGGAGCACAGCAAATGGAATTGTTCAATATGCAGCCAGGACTTCTTTCTTGTAGGCTAATATAGTGCATTGTCTGCTAAGGAAGTGATCCCATTTACACAGCCAGACATATTGATACTTGGTCATCTCAGGGTTTCCTTTGGAGGATAGGAGAACTCACATGCAAAAAGTGCCTACGCTTTGTACTTCTTGAGAGCTCCGAAGCTCTGTGAAACCTTTCTTCCACTTGACTGCGTTAAGGCATACATTGCCTTGGCCATAACAATTGTGATTTGAACTTCTCTCTGAATTATTAGCTTCCACCCCTAACTGTGGAACAAATCTCCCTTGCCCTTTTGCTTCTAAAGCAAACACATACAGTCATACCTCGACATCTGAACGACTGAAGGTTTCGACTTCCGAAGTAGACAAACCCGGAAGTCTTTTCGCAGTGCGCGCGGTCGGCGCATGCGCAGAACGGGCGCTTCGACAACCGAAGACTTTGACTTACGAAGACGGCCGCGGAACGGATCGTCTTTGTAAGTCGAGGTACCACTATAGTTGGATGGCTCCCTGTCGTGGATGCTTTGGTTAGATTCCTGCATTGCAGGGGTTTGGACTAGATGACCCCCGGGGCCTCTTCCAATTCTAGGATTCTACGATTCTGTTTGTCAAGGAAGATCCTAAGCTCAGAATGTCTTGACTCGGTTTAAGGCAGCTGCCTATGCAGCACTTGCTGTGGCAGCAAAAACAGAAAAAGGGAATGGAGCAGTCCTACCTTTTCTACGAATGGTGAGCTCCCCTCCTGCAAGAAGCTTCTGGAAGAATTTCTCCTCCCTCTTGATAAACTGGATGATAGGGTGGAGAATTTTGAGAGGCCGCGTGTCTACCACTCTTAATTTGAACTGTCCTGCACATTGAGGATGCTTTTGTTAAGGGAGCAAAGCCTTGCCATCGGAATTACCTCATCTGAACAGTTCAGGAGCTGTTCTAAGTTTAGGTTAATTGCTTTGCTTGCAGTGACTCTCCAAACAAACCCTATTAGCAGTCCGCAGCTGGGCTTCCATTAGGTTTCATTAGAAGTGGTGAATCATGAGAGTGGTGAGTCATAAGTCATACGAAGCATGTGCATGCTGCGTCCCTCCGAGCTTTTTTGGGGGGGGGGTGGATGCAGCTGTAGCCTTCACGGTTATCAGTCACAAAAGCCGCAGCATCAGCTCTCATATTGTGACACAGTCAACTTCTGAGGACACAATTAAGAAGGGTGGCGCTCAGCTCAGGCCCATTTCTGCTCACTCTAAAGAAGAGCTATAGAGGCAAGTGGGTCCTTTCAGTGACTCATGTCCCGAGGTTCCCCAAAGAGCCTCTCTGAGGAAGCACACATGGGGGGGGGTGGCCTTTGTCCTAAAAGGTGGGTTATAACTACCTGTCACAAGTAAACCAATTCTGGACAACACTCTGGCTCCTGGCCTTGACAGTCTGCAAAAGTCTGCTTCCAGCACCATTACACATTAGAATCATAGAGTTGGAAGAGACCACAAGGGCCATCCAGTCCAACCCCCTGCCAAGCAGGAAACACCATCAAAGCATTCCTGACAGATGGCTGTGAAGCCTCCGCTTAAGGACCTCCAAAGAAGGAGACTCCACCACACTCCTTGGCAGCAAATTCCACTGTCGAACAGCTCTTACTGTCAGGAAGTTCTTCCTAATGTTTAGGTGGAATCTTCTTTCTTGAAGTTTGAATCCATTGCTCCGTGTCCGCTTCACTGGAGCAGCAGAAAACAACCTTTCTCCCTCCTCTATTTATATCCCTCCTCCTTTAATATATTTGAACATGGCTATCATATCACCCCTTAACCTTCACTTCTCCAGGCTAAACATTTGGGTTGCCAGACTCAATAGAGGACAGGACTTCTGTGCCTTTAACTGCCCTGCTCTCTTTTGAGTCTGGAAACCTTAAAGAGAAACCCACAGACCCTTTGTTTAATTTCCAAGCAAAGGGTCTGCTAGTTTCTCTTTAAGGTTTCCAGACTCAAAAGAGAGCAGGGCAATTAAAGGCACAGAAGTCCTGTCCTCTATTGAGTCTGGCAACCCTACTAAACATACCCAGCTCCCTTTGTGCTACTCAGTCTTTGGATCATCCTTGTGAGTTTGCTCTTGCTCCCCCCAGCCCTTGCAAGCATAGTAGATGAATGTGCTAATACGGGAGAATTGCTTCCTTTAGCTCAAATCCAGAAGGTCGCAAGTTGGTGAGGAAGCAGTTGGCATAGCAGTGTCACACACCGCACCCTGTCTCTCCAGACAGAAAACCCAACTTTTTGACTAGGAAATGCAATGTGCAGATCAGTTCTGCAAATGACATAGGGGTGCATTTTGGATTGTGCCTCCTGACTCGGTCACATCCTGTATCCAAAGGGGTGGAGGGCTATTCAGGCAGACGTTTGCCTCTCCATTGGCAGCAGCCTGCACCTCCTCAGGGAAGCCCCTCTCTCAATATGAGGTCTTTGGATCTGGAACATTTAGGGGTGACACATGTTATTGTGATGTGGAATGCAGGAAGCTGCCTTTATCCTGGCTTGTCCATCAGCAGCTCTTTGGGGTTCCAGGGAGGGAGGGAGGGAGGGGTATTTCCTATCATCTGCTGCTACATGAATCTTTTTTATAAAAAAAAACCCTGGAGATTGAACCCAGGAATTGAACCCAGGATCTTCCACATTCAAAGCATTAGCTTTATCAGGGTACTTGTTGACAGCAGGAGAAGCTACCAAGAGCACATTTGTACATGGAAGATCGCTTAGTTGGTAGAGCATGAGACTCTTAAATCTTGTGGGTTCAAGCCCCACGTTGGACAAAAAAGATTCCTGCATTGCAGGGGGTTGGACTAGAAGACCGTTGTGGTCCCTTCCAACTCGATGATCCTATGAAAGCCTCTTGGCCTCAAGTATCTACAGAAGTCTCAACTTTTGGAGCCTACAAAGCAAGGCCACTAGGCTGGGTTTTGAATTTGGCTTCCCAACATTTTGCAGTGAAACAGCATAATGATCAAGAGCGCTGGAGAGATGGTTTTTTTTAAAAAAAAAATCTGGCATGTGCTGTAAAGTAAAGGAGATTTAGCAGTCACCCTCTGGTTTCTTTTTTGCTTCTACATCTTGCAAGGCTGCCAAGAACCGAGCCCTCCTAAGGAGCAGTTTACTGCTTTGCATCTCACTTTCATCCTTTTTGTTAAAATATGGTTATCCCCAACCCAATCCGAAATAAGGAGCATGAAAATATTCATTGGAGGACACACTCAAAGATGAGCGTCTCTCTCTTACCATGTTCTACTTAAAATGATACTACATGGAAGATACGATTGAGCTGCATATTGGATTTATGGGGAAAACGTGTGAGTTCACATATTGATTTTCAAAAGAGAGGAATGAGGTGTATTTCGAATGCTATGTGGTTTTCATTTACCAAACAGCAGAAACAACCACTTCTCAAGTCTGGTGGTGGGTGCTGGAGAGTGATGATGGCAGAGGGACCGTGTGTGTGTGTGTGTGCGTGTGTGTGTGCGCGCGCACCTGGGCTGTAGTTGCTTCTATCGTTCAATGCTCCTTTGAACTTTGACAGGTGGGTGGCCTGCAGAGAGGGGAAAACTGAGGATCTGGCCCATGGGGAACTTTCAGTTCCCATTTCTGCTATAGTGAGAACAACAGGAAGAAAGGTTGATACCTAATGCCGTAGGATTGCGTAGCATCTATGCAGCTGGACAGCGCAGACATTGGCCAGTAAATTGCCAGCTATTTCTATGTAAATCTGCATCAGCGTAATTTCTAAAAGATGATAATGATGGGAGACCTTTGGAGAGAGGCAATTCAGGTAACCCAAACCACGAGTGACTACATAATTCCTGCGAATCTAGTAAATGTCGAGGTAGGTTCCTAAGACGGATTGTAAGGAGGGAAGGTACTGAGTTAATCTTGGTTCTGTCAACATTGAAAACGCTGGTTGTAAATCTGTTGTAGAAAGACTGGCTGGGCGAACTGTGGAAACCAGCTGAACTGCCAAAACGTATTGTGTTTTCATGGATTAGGGAAGGCTGGCAATATACACTGAGTACTTGAGAAATCTTGGTTCGCATTCATTAATTCTTGGGAGAAGAAATGCTCTGTGATTGCGCTGTGTCCACTGTTTTCTTTTAATGTTGCATGTGTTACTTCCTTGAGCTATACCAGTCTTGGGACCTTGGGGTGAAGGGAATGAATGAATGAATGTTTCTTTTGGACATTGTATGAAACTAGCTTTGGAAATAAGTCCATATATTTTGCTAGCCCATCCCAAAAATGTACTAGCCCACACGAAGCTAACAGTCTCATCTGATTTCCAAGAGTACCCTTACGATATCTTCTGATATCAAGCAACAGGGGAGGGTTCAGGGCATGAGGATGGCAATTTATTGAAACAGAGTGCTGGACTGGATGAATCTTGATCATATAATTAAGAAAACAAATAACCTGCTTTCTGCCAGTGACATATTCTATATAATAATACATTGTTTCATAAAAATTAGTGTAAATTGGTGTGAAAGCTGCTATTCAACACCTATCATCTTCTTCTTCCTCCTCCATCTATCTCTCCATTGCAGGCGTTACGAGTCTCGCCCTGTGTGTGCTGACTTACAGAGCAAAATCTTCCAGTGCTACCAGGAAAACTCCCACCAGACACTGAGCTGCTCAGTTCTGGCCAGCGAGTACTTGAAGTGTGTCAACCATGCCAAGCAGGTGAGTCCCAAAAAGCAGATGAGAGGGGGGGCAGGGAAACGGTGGTACCTCGGTGGAGCTCCCTCTGGGCCAGCGGTCGGCAAGGTTTACCTTGCCTGGGCCAGTTCACTCCAGCGGAGATCCCTCTGTGGATTGGATTGCGCACGCACATGAGCGCGCACCCGCGATTTCTGGCATCTGTGCATGTGCAGACGCAATTTCCAACACTGCGGAAGCGAGTCCATGCGCCGGTTTAGTGCAGCGCATGAGGGCTTGCCAAGCGGACGGCTCAGGGGCCGGTTAAACAACCTCCGTGGGCTCCTTGTGGCCCATGGGCCTTAGGTTGCCTACCCCCTGCTCTGGGCCTTCTGGGGCAGTTTCGTGCCTTAGACCATTTTGCAAGGTCGTTGTCATTCTCTGCACTTCTTTTTCATTATTTCACGGTGTGGTCTAGGGATCCGGCCGATTCTGTTCCATTTATTTCTACGGTATTGTTTAACACTTAGCATTGTGAACAATCTAATATTGGATTTCTTCCCCCCGATTTGCTTTCAATTCATAGAGTCTCTTTGTAGTTCTCACCATACACCTTGCTTAAACTGACGGCGGGTGAGCTTAGCTGCAGTTGCTAGGGGTTGGGATCCATGTCTGCATTTGAAATGCATTTAAATCCTCCCCCTCCTTTCGCTGCTTCTAGCTGGCCTTGAATTACGCTGTTGCAAGTATAGATTCTTCACATTTTGTCAAATCTATACAGCATCGCTTGGCACCCTCCTTGCTAGATATAACCTCCTTCCTTGCCCCAATAATACCACTCTACCTATTTTAGAATGTTCTTGGGCTTTTCCAGCCTTGTGTCTGCCTTCCCTGTTCCAGCTAAGCTAAGGGCAAACCCTTCAACGATGAACCAGAAGTTTGGGGAACAAAAGACCGATAGAATTTCTTATTGGATCTTTGCATGGCAGCACCATGAATATTGTTTCTTAGTGTTTTTAAGTGTCAGGTGTAACTTCAACCTGAACACAGCAGAGTTTGTGCAGGTTTTTCCGGAAGCTTCTGGCGGTAACTTAAATGACTAGACGTCTGGATGCAGAGTAAAACTATATACAGGATTTATTAAAATAAAGAAAATCCAGAGTTTCTATGTACAACTTTAGAACTCAAAACAAAGTAAAATAAATCCTTTCCTCTCTGTCTCTCTCTCAACCGATACAGCACCTCTCCTCCTACACTGACCACACTCACCACACCACGTACTGTGCTAGCTTTCTCTGATAACAGGTCTCAGTGCTGAACTCAACCAATGAGAGCGCAGTTACTATGACAAAAGTAGACCTTGGCTTTCTGCCCAGTGTTAATTGCTTGTCCTAGAGTTGATTGTGTGAAGAAGCAATCTGATGGTTTCTCATGCTACTAATTTAGCAAAACCCGAACAATCCAACGGCGGACAGAGCGCTCTTCGATACGGTGGAAGCTTCTTTCAGAGGAATGGGTAGAGAGACTGTTTCTCCAGGTTCCCCATCCGCCTCTGCTGTCTTCTGTTCTGTCTCCCACTTCATCCCAAACCTCTTTAATAGATCTCGGAGGAGGTAGAAGCCTCTGCTGGATCAAAGTTCATTCCATCAGTGGATACAACCCTTTGTGCCTGCCACTTTTCGTGTCATTCTCCTAACACGAAGTCTGCGGTCACACACTCTGCCCACTTCCCCTCATGCCAAGGGGCTTGGTGGTGTAGCCTAGACCCGCTCAGTATTTCACCCACCAAGCTGAATTAAGCCAACCATCCATATACAGCTGTCTGCCAGGGGCTTAATAAACAGGCTGCAAAAACAGGGGGGCAGGTAGAAGTTGCGCACCTGAGGGGTCACCTGACACGCCTGGGCTTTGTTCCGGATGGTGCATTGGTTTAATCAGAGAAATGTCATTGTTGAAACATTTGTCAGAGATTTGAAATTTCTCATAGACTTTTTGCTTGAAAAATAAAAACAAATAATGGTATTTGGATTTGAGGATTGGAGATAATGTTTGTTTATAGAAAGTGGCTTTGTTGGGTGTCATATTGGACTGGGCTTTTGTCCAATATGTTTCTTTTGGATATTGTTTTTATATAGGGGACAGATGAAGAATCGGAAGCTTTTTACTTTCTGAATCTTATTTTTTCTTGCCTTTCTCTTTTTCCCCCTGCTCATTTTCTCTTTACTTCATTCTTTTTCTTTCTCTATTCTGCTCTCCCCTTTTAATGTTTTTATTGTATCTAGATCAAAGTCTTAGTTTGGATTTTTTTTTAAAAAAAGGGGGGGAATGATACTAAGTTTTTTATTTTTCTCTATAGACCTTAATAAATTGTATCTTTTTTTTAAGTGATAGTTCATTGCTAATTATGCTAACCATTTCCCCACATGCAATTGAAGTACTGACCAGGTCGCCTTCTAGAAGGAGGTGATGCAAGCGCCTTGGCATTTATCTGCAGTTTCCCTTGTGGTGGGCAGTTGGAGAACAATAATTAGAGGAAAGTGTCCCCCCCCCTTTTTTTTTTCTTTTGGTAGCGTTGCTCTTACTCAGTTCCCATTTATTTCAGCAGAGCTCTGAACTTTTTGCTGGAATGCATCCAGCGGCTCGGCGGCGGACGTTGCCAGCAAAGGCAGTTGCACACATCCTCTTGGCTCGCTTCTGCTGGTGCTTTATAAATTATCCTCTTCTGCTCTTGTTATAATTCCATTTCCACGAAGTTGGCCCGCTCTCTTTTCAGAGAGCGTCCCCGGTGGACCGGCAGGGCCAGAAGCCGCGCTCTAGCTTGTATGGCTATCGTTTGCTTGCTTTGCATGTCTGCAAATCCAGGGACACGCCAGTTTATAATGGTTGTCAAGGCAGCTTGCCAAGTTTACTTTGTGGAGTCTCTCAAGAGAACGCAGTAAGCTGGCGTAGACCGTATGCATGGAACCGAGAGATGGAAAGGGCCAATTACGGCATCTTTATAGATACATGATTGTTGCCTATTCCCCGTTGCCTGCCCTGTGTGCTGCTCGCTCCCTCGCTGTCGTCTCCGAGTTTCACGCTTGTTCTTCCAGTATAGTAGCCCCTCACAGCACTCCTGCTATTCTGATTCAGCTGGTGAAGCAGCACGGAGTCCTCCTTTATTCTGTTATCTCCACTCAAGCCTACAAAGTCTGAGGTTGCTGGGGAAGAACGGAGGAAGCTTTATAATCCCGATACTCAAACCACCAGCCACCGTTGCCCTGCTCAAAAGCAAATCTCGTTCGTCTGGGTTCCACTGGTCCTCACTGTTCAAAATGACCTCAGTCTCCACTTCCACCCTCAAATTCTATGGGATACCTCAGCGTCTGTGTTGTGCAACTCAGATAAGAACCTAGAATTTCGGCTTTGCTTAATTCTCTTCACCATTTGGACAAGCGGACACGGAGCAATGGATTCAAACTACAAGAAAGAAGATTCCACCTAAACATTAGGAAGAACTTCCTGACAGTAAGAGCTGTTCGACAGTGGAATTTGCTACCAAGGAGTGTGGTGGAATCTCCTTCTTTGGAGGTCTTTAAGCAGAGGCTTGACAGGCATATGTCAAGAATGCTTTGATGGTGTTTCCTGCTTGGAAGGGGGTTGGACTGCATGGCCCTTGTGGTCTCTTCCAACTCTATGATTCTATGATTCTAACTCTCCTGTTGCAGAGGATTTGGATATCTTCCCTGTAAGTCGTGCCTCTGTTTCCCCCCACCCCACCCCACAGCCACCAAACAGCAATTTGGTTTTGCTATAAAAATTCAAGTCTTCCCCACACACCAAAGTCTATGACATCTGTATAACTATTGAGGCTGACGTGTGGCCTGCACAGTCTCCTTACACATCAAGGGTGAAGAACTGCATCTGTTTGGTGGGCCAGATGGTTATGTCCCCTACCCCTTGCAGGCCAAGTTTGACAGGTGGATGGGCCAAGTCACCTGACACCACAGTGCTACCTTTTTTGCCCTGCACTTTCAGGGCTTCTTTCAAAGCATTCCACACAAGACAGCGCTTTGAAAGGAGCTTAGGAAAACCCAGGCAGCCGGCTGACGGTTTGGTCTTAGGGAACCCCTTTCATATTGGCTTGCATACGGTGTTGCAGGCACTGCCGATCACCTGGTCGGCGGTGCCTGCAAACCCCCTTTTGGCTGAGCCAGGTTTTCACCTGCCCCCACACCTGGTGTCATATATATGATGCCAAGCATAGGGCGCATGGGTGTGGCTTGGCTGAAACAGCATTGCAGGCTAAATGGGGAGGCCTCGCAGGTCCAACTAGGCTTAAGCCCAGAGATTGCGCACCCAGTTCAGATAATGCTCCACTGATGAGGCGCAATTGCCTACCTAATGCCTGAGCAAAGGTTCATTTTGTGCTTCATTTCCCCCCATGCCACAGAAGTCATAGAATCATAGAGTTGGAAGGTACCACAAGGGCCATCCAGTCCAACCCCCTGCCAAGCAGGAAACACCATCAAAGCATTCTTGACGTATGTCTGTCAAGTCCTCCTGTAGACAGACAACGAAACATTTTCCTTACTTGGCAACGATGCCCCAACAGTTCCAAAATCTGTCGCTGTTCTTACTTATTTTTTAAAAAATGGTTTTGTTAATAAATAACAAACCAACGGAGAGAGAGCATAAAGAAATATCATTATTGCAGCATGTTGAAAGCAGCGTAAAGTTAGACATTACCGTCAAACTTTCCGAAACAGCAGGAATAGAAGGTGGAGTCGTGGCTGCCATTCGCATATTTGCTGAGCATCACATACTATCACGGCTGTGCCTTCTGCAGTGATGTATGTGACTTTAAGTGTGGAATCTTATTATGTGCACCTGAATCCTATTAGCTGGGATACAGGTATTTTAGTGGTAACCCAGGCATCCCCAAACTGTGGCCCTCCAGGTGTTTTGGCCTACAACTCCCATGATCCCTAGCTAACAGATCCAGTGGTAAGGGCTGATGGGAATTGTAGTCCAAAACATCTGGAGGGCCGAAGTCTGGGGATGCCTGTGGTAACCTGTTCCCCTCCCATTCATTCATCTTGTGCAATTCCTCCTTTCCGGGTGGATGTCGTCATGTGTGCAGCTTTCTAATAAACTATGACTGCAGTTTAGTAAAGACTGTTTTAGCAGCGTTGTTTCCTCATTGCCGAAGCCCAGGGTTTTCCCGGAGACATTACAAGCACCCCAGTACCACACTTCCTCCGTGACGCAGACAGTTGTTAAGTTTCGATGGCCTTCTAACTGTTTAGTGGGATTTCACTCCACTCTTATGAACCTGTTCTAGGATATGGATATACAGAACACAGCTTACGGTGCATGTTAAAGCAGGTGGTCCTGGATTCTCCCCAAGGAATCCTAGGCAGGTTAGGAGGAGGCTGGGGGTCCCTAAGACAGTACCCTACCAAAATGGTGTTTCCTAGAGTCCTTTGAGAGCAGCAATAGCAGTTAAACTATGCTCATATATGTTTGGATGTCCCCATATGGGAACAGATAGCGCTTTTATCATGATTGAAAAGGGTTAGAGGTAGCTATATTTTTACACATACATCCCGAGGGATGATGTTTTTGTAGTCTTCGTGGTGCCGTAGGTGGGGGCGCAATTCCCCCCCCCCCTTAAGCTGCTGGTGACTGAAGAGTCTAAACAAATAGTTGGCTTTGAAGCTGCTCCGAAAAAGGCTGTATGAGAACCAGACTGTGATTAACACAGACGGATGCATGTGAGGGGATAAATAAGCCAAGGAGAGGGAAATCAGGGGGCGAAGTCAATCCGAAATCGGCTACCAAAGAAGAAGAACAGCAGCAACAAAAATTGTGTTTGGAAACTGGCTCAATAACGCCGAGAAGCAGACACAAGAGGGAATCTGAATTCCAGGTGGTGATGCTGCCGAAGACTCTTTTTGTGCTGCTCATAAATTGAATTTATTGACTCCTCTTTCCTTCCTGCCTCGATTGCAATCGGCTCGTCTTGTCATCTGCACACTCCGTATTTCGCACTCAGTAATCTCCCGACTCCATCTCTCCCTTAGAAAAACCTTGTGGAGCTGCTAATATTGAGGGCTTTGACACTTGGCTGTATCTCGAGTTAAATCTTTATCTGAAGTTCTCTCAAGGCAGTTTGATAAAGCGAAGCATATTATTGATATATTCCTCCCCTCCACCAGAGCAGGGTTCCGATTACGACAGTTGTTTATCGTGACCATGCTTATCAAGGCAAGGCAGTGCCGGCCAACGGCAATCAGCGTTAATGCGCACTTACAGCAAGAGTGGGGGAAACATAGCAGTAAGCTTTTCTCCCTCTGTCATAACACTGGAACTCATGGGCATTCAATGAAGCTGACTGTTGGATCAGAACAGATAACAGAAAGTGCTTCTCCATGCAGTGCTTAGTTAAACTGTGGAACTCACTGCCACATGTCTTTCTTCTGTGTTTCCCATAAGCATCCGGTTGGCCCCTGTGAGAGCAGGTTGC
The DNA here is from genome assembly GCF_965207765.1 of Zootoca vivipara. NCBI lineage: Eukaryota > Metazoa > Chordata > Lepidosauria > Squamata > Lacertidae > Zootoca > Zootoca vivipara. The sequence goes on along the minus strand of NC_142592.1, from coordinate 65,947,636 downwards.
TGGACTAGATAAGCCTGTGGGCTGACAGCTAGCTTGGTTGCATTGAGCAGGGATGTAGCCAGTTGGTCTTGTCCCATGCACCGTGCCAATTTCTTAAGCAACCAGATGCAGTCTTGCTCCTAGTGCAGGGGTCGGCAACCTAAGGCCTATGGGCCACAAGCAGCCCATGGGGGTCGTTTAACTGGCCTATGAGCTGCCCGCTCGGCGAGTCCCCGTACGCTGCACTAATCCGGCGTAGCGCGGTGCGGGGACTTGCTTCCGCAGTGCCGAAAATCACATCTGCACAGATGCCGAAAATCGCCGGCGCGGGCGCAATCCGGCACACGGAGGGATCTCCACTGAAGTGAACCAGCCTCAGGCGAGGGAAACCATGCGGACCCCTGTCCTAGTGCCTCTCCTTGCCACGACCACCTCCTACCATAAAAAATTAAATATTTCCCAGCGCAGGTTCATCAGCTTCGTTCTAGGAATAATATTGAGAGCTATTGGGGGTGGGTGGGAATATATTTCCCTTCATCAGCCAAGCCCCTTGTGCTCAGAATTGTTTGTCTTGATCGTTGCTATAATATTGTCCTTTATCTAAGCAGCTAAAAAAGTATGCTGAGGAGGCACAGACGATTCTGCCTGAAAGTCCTGCGCCTGCTGTTCTGATTGAAGTCATTGCAGTGAATAATTTGGCGCACATGCGAGAGAGATTGTTTTTAACCAAGGGAAATGTCCAACAATTAGCAAGTTTTCTGAGCAATTAATCCAAAATGTTGCAGGTGTAGCTGCTGCTGCTTCAAAAACACAGAATGGAACCCCCTGCGTACCCAACTCAATCTTCTCTGTGTCATACAGGGCATCTCTTGCAGTGGAAATGTGGGGGTGGTTGTTTCCCCCCCAATCCTTACAGTAGGAATGGTGTTTTGTTTTTTAATCTGTCAGCAATCTGTGTGATGGGCAGCCACCTGTATTTTCCTGCCTCACCTGGCAGATTCCTAAAGAGAAGTAGCAGGGTTCTGCTTTTCAAGTTGTGGCATTTCTCACCCCACCCCCCACTTTGCCCCTGAAAGATATTATGTTAATTTATGCAGTGTTTAAATTTATGCAGTGTCGAATGTTAAGAGCCTGGCTATGTGTTGCATTCATCACACGGAAAGTATCCAAGCGTAAGCCAGGCTTTAGCTGCTGAGATTTCCCAAGGTTGCCCGGAGGCAGGCAAAGAGAACTTATAGAGAGGGTTCTGGCCCCCTTTCTCCCTGCATAGCTCCTTGAGCGGCTAACTGTCTTTGGGGAGAGGAGTGGAGACATAGACAAGGAGGAAGACAAGAGGGAGAAAGATCCGCAAGGGCTCCTGTTTTCCTGCAAACCCCTATAGGTTACCCTGCCTGTCTCCAGGGAACTTCAGGTTTTTTAATAGTCAGAGCCCAGTTCAAGCTCTTCACACCATGAGGGTAACATGTAGCCAGGCTTTTCATAATAAGATTCTGTTGTGGAAGATGCCCTCCTGTTGCAAGGAAGAAGCCATCAAGGTTATATGAATGGGTGAAACAAGCGAACGTGGAATAAAATGCACACAAGCATTGTGTTGTCGTGTCCGACTCTTCGTGACCCCATGGACCAGAGCACGCCAGGCACTCCTGTCTTCCACTGCCTCCCGCAGTTTGGTCAAACTCATGTTCGTAGCTTCGAGAACACTGCCCAACCATCTCGTCCTCTGTCGTTCCCTTCTTCTAGTGCCATCCATCTTTCCCAACATCAGGGTCTTTTCCAGGGAGTCTTCTCTTCTCATGAGACGGCCAAAGTATTGGAGCCTCAGCTTCAGGATCTGTCCTTCCAGTGAGCACTCAGGGCTGTTTTCCTTCAGAATGGATATGTTTGATCTTCTTGCAGTCCATGGGACTCTCAAGAGTCTCCTCCAGCACCATAATTCAAAAGCATCCATTCTTCGGCGATCAGCCTTCTTTATGGTCCAGCTCTCACTTCCATACATCACTACTGGGAAAACCATAGCTTTAACTATACGCACCTTTGTCGGCAAGGTGATGTCTCTGCTTTTTAAGATGCTGTCTAGGTTTGTCATTGCTTTTCTCCCAAGAAGCAGGCGTCTTTTAATTTCGTGACTGCTGTCACCATCTGCAGTGATCAAGGAGCCCAAGAAAGTAAAATCTCACAAGCATACACTCTGTATAAACCCCTGGACCCTGCAGCACTGTGCCATCACAGGTGGGAAAAAAATGCCTTGCAAGAACACCGGGAGGGAAAATATGCTGGGGCAAACTTTCCCCCTTTGTACCCCACTTCAGGAGCCTCCACAACACAATGGTAATGTGAGGAGGAGCCTTTGTTGTTGATATCCATCTGTCTTGAGAGGCAAAGGAGGGTGCCACCGGAGCACCAAAGGGACCTCCCTGGGCGCAAGCCTCGCCAGTGTGTCTGGAGGTCTTGGGCTGCCCAGGAAACAAGATGATGTAGCTCTTGGCCTTGATGATGTGATGCAAAAGAAAGGAGGGCAATGTGTTTGGCACCAGCTTGGCTGCAGGAGCTGTTGGAAGGAGGCGTACAAGGCACCATCCAACCATCTTGGGCACTCCACTCTGGATCTCTGTAGGGTTTGCTCCTTAGCCTTTTCTTCTCCCAAAGATATCCTGCAAGGAAGGCAGTGGAGGTTTAGGATCAGAGTTTCCTTCTCCTAGATGGGCTGCCGAACTGGGTTGACGAGCCCCGTCTGCACCTCACTTCCCTCTACAGCAGTGGTGTCCAAACTTTTTCCCAAAGAGGGCCAGATTTGATGAAGTGAAGGGCCGTGGGGCCAACCAAAGTTGTTGACCTTTTTAGGATTGAAATTGTTGAGCTTTTTTATGATTTTACCCCAAAATTGTTGAAGTTGTTGAGGATTTTAGGAAATAAACTGCCACAGGGTCCAGATTAAACCGACTGGCGGGCCGGATTATGCCCCCGAAACGGACTTTGGACATGCCTGTTTTACAGCATGTTTGGTTTCATCTGCTCAATTTGCACACAGGGGCAGTTAGGAACTCACCAAGCCCTTAGTAATAGGCTAAAAGATTGGGAAATGTGGCGCGGCTGCCGATTTTCATCACAGGTGCAAGCTGCTTTCGCGCAAAGTGTGTTTGCAAAGGGGACGTGTCTGGTCTCCGCACGTCGGCGCTCCCCCCCGTTCTGCTGGCAGTGCTGTTTCTCAAGATTGAGTGGCAGGTGTTGATTTTCATATAGATCGCAAAAAAAAGGTTGTTGGGATCATTGCAATATTGCTGCTGTTTGTTATTTGAAATAGCACCCTTAAGGCACATTGAGCTTTGCAGAATAAGCAGCAACAACAATGAAGGAAGGAAGAAAAGGTTCCTGCCCCAGGGAGCATACAGTGTACATTTCAACAAAAGGAGGGGAGCACCAAGTGTACCAAATGGAGGGGGGGGAGAAGGGGTGTAACGAGGGATGAATCTTGACATTTTAGACTTCATTGGAGTCAAGTATCAGTTTTGGGGGTGTCAGTTAAGCCAACAGCTTCACTGCAATAGTGGCTTTGTGGAGCGTTTGGAAGCGGGTAAGAATTAGGAAGCAACCAAAGAGGTGGAGGGAGCCAAACTCGCCCAGGATTTTTCTACCAGACAGAGCCCAGTTGTGTTGCATATGGCTGGAGCCCCAAGCAGTGGCCACCTGCCTTCCCTCACTTAAAGAGAGGCAAAAAGTATGTTGCCTGTCTCCCCACCTGCAAGGTGACACAGAGGCAGTTTGTATTCAGGATGCATAAAGGATACTTCAAAAGGGTGGTGTTGGTGAGGGCTCTCTGACTGGGACCATGGGTTGCCTTCCTTTGCAGTCCTGTGGGCAGAATTTTGATAAAGTGTCAGGCGTAGCTCTAGCGGCTTTATCCCAAACGTAGCAGAGTATCGCTGCACAAAACGGAAACTTCCAGAGGTTTCAATGACTAGATGTCTGGACGCAGAATAACTATATACAGGATTTATTAAATAAAAGAAAAACGGAATACATCAGAATACAGGAGAGTTTGGAAGTCACGATATGGTGGAGGGGGGGAAGGGTGTGGGATAACAGATTTTAACAATGTGCAATTCAATATTGGTTTAAATATGTGTTTTCTTTTTCCTTTTCCTTTTCTTTTCTCTTAAATTGTGCTTGTTATATTACGTTATGTTATGTTATGTCATGTTTGTTATGATATGTTACGTTATGTTATGTTAGGTTATTTTAAGTTAGACATTATTTTTCATTTGAGGCGAACTCTTGTGCTGGTATTATGGTTTGCTATGTTTGTTTAATTGTTTGGTTTTTTGTCTTATTTTATTTGCTTTCTACATTTTACTTTTCTACATGTTGTTTAAAGAATTTCAATAAAGATTATTTTAAATTTAAAAAAGAAAAAGAAAAAAGAAAAACAGTTTCTATATACAAAGCAAAGCAAAATAAATCCTCTCTCTCTTTCTCTCTCTCTCTCTCTCTCTCTCACACACACACACACACAGAGAGAGAGAGCCATCTGATACAGCACGTCTCCTTCTAACTCTCACCTGCACCACCACACAAATGTGCTAGCATTCCTTAATAACAGAGTTCAGTGCTGACCTTCAACCAATGAGAGAGTAGTTGCTATGTCTCTGGCAGAACTTGGCTTTCTGCCCAGTCTTAATTGACTCCCAGAGTTATTAGTTTGAGAAGCAAGAGTCTGATTGTTTCCCAGAGAACCAATTAAGAGAAACATGAACACTTCTAGCTCACTTGTTTGAGCCACCTGCAGCTCTCTTGGTCTGCAGCCGTTTCACATGCAGCCTCCTGGTGGCATGCAACTGGGCTCAGATTTTGTCGTGGGGGCAGGTGGAGTGGGGCTGCTGCTGTTGGGAGAATAATCGCCCTGCCTTTTGGGCGTGTCATTGGGTCAGATGATGTCCTGGCCCCTTTTTGGGGAGTTGGAGGGTGTAAAGTTTTTTAAATTTCATTCTATAATATATATAAAACAGAGAGAACAGTTTTAACAGCAGATGGAAATTACCTGTGCCAGGGGCAGGGAAGGGAAGATATCCCAGAAAAAAGGGAACCTCGCCAGGTGAGAGCTAGAAAGGTTCACCTCTCTCTCTGTGAATGAGGACTTTGTATTCTCTTCTTCTTCTTCTTCTTCTTCTTCTTCTTCTTCTTCTTCTTCTTCTTCTTCTTCTTCTTCTTCTTCTTCTTCTTCTTCTTCTTTATTTCTTTCTTTCTTTCTTTCTTTCTTTCTTTCTTTCTTTCTTTCTTTCTTTCTTTTTAGATTAGTTTGTTTTTTCAGTGTAATGTATTATGAAAGGTCTTACTAAATCACACACACACCAAAAAAAGTGAAACTTGAAAGATGGAAAAACCAAGCTATAAAGTAGGCATGTTGAATGAGTACATGGGTTAAAATAACTAAAATAAAGCACATTTGCGTTATCTGATTATCAAATCTGCCAGGCTTGTGATGAGGGTCATCTTCAAAGGATGGTTCCAATCCATATGTAACAATAAAGGAATGCCAAATCATACTAAAAGTGTCTGGAGGTTCTAGTCCTTGTCGAAATCTCAAATCAGCCCCCCTCAACCCTTCTGTTTTCAGGCGCACTGTTTCCCTTCACGGTGGGTTTGAAATTTCACCTTGCTGCTTTTCGTTCCCTTGCAGAGCCTGGCTGGCAGAGGAGGATAGAAGCCCCTCCGCGTCAAGTGTCAATCCATCAACTCCAGTTCCAGCAGCAGAATGGGGCGTTTTATTCGAGAGCAATCCAGCAGCCCATTTGCAGGGCAGGCGGAAGAGAGAGAGAGGGAGAATCTAGAAGGGCCAAATCAAGACCATAGGATGCGGCAGCTCAATCAGTGTGGCCAAGACCTGAATCTCATTATGCTAGATATCACACATCAGAGGACAGCTTGTGAAACCCACTTGCTGGTGATTGCAGGAAGGCAAGGCAGAAACCTTCCACTGACCTCAGGAGGAGGCAGAATATTTTGTCCCAACACTGCCATTTTCTCTGCAGAACCTGCTTTTGCTGCCAGCCCTTCCCTGGGCTTGTGTTGGCCTCCTGCTGCTGCGTTCCTCAAAGAATTGTGTTTTTCCTTTGCATAATCATGAGAATGTGGGTTTAATTTATTGCCAAAATTGTGTCACTGGGAGGGTCATCTGTCTTTTCCCCCTCTGCTGGAATCATGTTTCTAAAACCTCCATTGCATGGGAGTTCATTGATTGCAAATTATAATTGTAATAAGGCATTTGATTACACGGTAACCGTAGCCTGTGATTGTGCTGTGCTGTCACCAAGTACTGACAATTATGTTCTCTCGACATCGATAATAAAACGCGCTTTGTGAAACGGAGGGTTGTCTCTCCCTGACGCCGTCTCGTTGCGGGGAGGGAAGCCTAGGTAGGTCGCAGGACCCATGGAAAGGAAAGGGAGCCCCCACTCATTTCACTGGGGCTCATGTGTCCCATGCGGGAGTCAGACGCAGGTCAGCAAGAAAGGAAGAAAATATCTCATGCTGGGGAACTTAAATGGAAAGGAAATACAACTCAGCCTCGTTGTCACAGCAACAATCCCTAGTAGGACTTGTCCCTTTGGAGCAGTTGCCAGGACTGAAGGTCTTCCACCACCCTTAAGGCTCCTCTCCCAGATGTTTCCCAAGCAGTCTCAAACTGCGTCTGCGCACCACTGGCCTCTGTTCTGTTCCCCTCATTACTCTGTGAGTTCTTAGAGGCCAGCAGGAAGGGAGCTTGTCACAGCAGGAGAGGGAGACTCCCTGGCGGCGTCTTCTTCTTCTTCTTCTTCTTCTTCTTCTTCTTCTTCTTCTTCTTCTTCTTCTTCTTCTTCTTCCTCTTCCTCTTCCTCTTCCTCTTCCTCTTCCTCTTAATTTTCTCTTTTTGAATTTATTTTTATTAGTTGCAAACACGTAAATACATCAAATATACATAAATAAAACTAAAAAGAAAAATAGAATATAAAAAGAAAAAAGAAACAGAACAAAGAATAAAAAATAGAAAGATAGATAACATAGGGAGTTCAGGGCTTTTTAAAACAACTTCGGCTTGGCTTCTTATTTCATATCTCTTAACTTCCTGCTATCAATGAACGTACTTGTAAATCAATTTTTCCCCCAGATAACTGTATTCAAATGGTAAATCTTGGAGAGACAGCCTGACTGTCAGTGGGATTTAATCTACGCTAAGCCAGGTGGTGTTCTGGAAGCCTTCTTTTTCCATGTTTATGAGGGACTCCCTGGCTTCTTCGGCTATCTCTAGCCTGCTCCTCTACTTCAGCCTCGGAGCCTGAACTGCTTCCTTTCACAGGTTCCTCCTGCTCACTAAACCCTGTTGCCCCATCCAGCCTCTACTCTCAGTCTTCTCCCTCTGAACTCTCCTCTGTGTCCCACCACCAATTTCCAGGCTCGGAGCCTCCCTCCCTCTGAGGTTTCCCCAGGGGTTCACCCATTGGTGCCTCCCACCACTCCTCTCCGTACAGCCAGTCCCTGGCATAATGGTGAACAGCTGCTCTCCTTCGATTTCTCATCAGTCTCCTCTCCAAATTGCGAAGTTTAATTCTTTTAGCATTTCTACACCCTAATGATGAATGTGTTTTCTTTGGAGTTGTGTAGCTTCGGGAAGGGCCTCGTTTCAGACTCCCATGCCCATGCATGTGCGCACAGAGCAGCCAGCTCAAATAATGCATCTAAGTCATGGGTCGCCAACATGGTGCCCTTAATAAAACAGGTAACATAGTACCACTTACAGGGCTTGTGGGGTCCTGCTGCAGTGTTTTAAAATTGCACTCAGTTCATAGAGCAGATCAACATGCAACTACTGCGTGTAAACATAAGTAATAATGATAAACAACTCTCCAGCTGCTTGGTCCAATTCTTTTCAGTTGTAAATGAAGATAACCACCTGAATAGGTAAAGGTAAAGGGACCCCTGACCGTTAGGTCCAGTCGTGGACGACTCTGGGGTTGCAGCGCTCATCTCGCTTTACTGGCTGAGGGAGCCGGCGTACAGCTTCCAGGTCATGTGGCCAGCATGACAAAGCCGCTTCTGGCGAACCAGAGCAGCACATGGAAACGCCATTTACCTTCCCGCCGTGCTTTCAAACTGCCAGGTTGGCAGGAGCAGGAACCGAGTAGCGGGAGCTAACCCCGTCTTGGGGATTCGAACCGCCAACCTTCTGATCGGCAAGCCCTAGGCCCACGTCCCTAACCTTCTGAATAAGATCCCCTGTTTTGCGATCTTAAGATGCTGCAACGCTCCAGTGCAACTGTTTTGACATGGGTCCCTGCTGCCAGCCAGCTGTTTGTTAAGGGACTGCTGTGGCATATGGCCAGTGAGCTGCTGCTGCTGCTGCTGCTGGAAGAAGATCCCATTCTTTCCACTTGGGCTGAACATGGACCTGCTGATGCAGAGCTAAAGAGAAGCCCCGGCGTCCCAGGCTAGGCTAGGAGTTCAGGGAGCTGCATCCTAAGACGATGGAGTTTAAATGCACCGTTCTTCAAATGATGAGAAGTAGAAAGTGCAAGTCCTCCGAGGATGGGTTCTGGGGCCTGTGCTTTCCAGCTTCTTCATGAACGATCTGTAGAGTTAGAAGTGAGCAGAGAGGGCGCCAAGCTCGCTGATGGCACTAAATTGTTCAGGGTCCTTGGAAACAAAAAATATTGCAAAGAGCTCCCAAAGGACCTCTCCAAACTGAGTGAATGGGTGGCAGACTGGCAAATGTGTTTGAATGGAGACAAGGGGTGCATTTTGGCCATCGATGGCCATGCCCAAGACGTTTTGCCACCTGAAGCGAACCACAAAATGCTGCCCCCCTCCCCACCAGGGAAGAAGGAGTGAGAGAAGACATACATCAGTAACAAGGGGTAATAAAGATCTGCATTGGGATCTGCCGCCTGAGGCGGTCATCTCACCTTGCCTCATAGGTGGGCAGTTACTAGCCAGGATGGCTGTGCTCTGGCTGCACAATTGGAGGCAGCAATGCTTCTGAATACCTTTCATAGGTGCTGGGCTGTGTCCCCATTTTCTCTTCCTTTGGGGATGTCTTCATCTTATAAAGCATGCCCCTCTCTCTCCCATTCTATGTCCAGGAAAGGCACAATGATCTCCCCCCCACCCCGCCCCAGTCTTCATGGATAAGAAGTCAGGGTTGGGTTTCTCCCAAAACCCTTTATATCCCCCTCCCCATCCCCCCAATTTGTTTTATACTGTCTTGGCACTGTGAATCAAAGAGGCTTCCATTCAGGTTGGTTTTCCCTACATTGCTGTTTCCGCAGACAGCCTTTTAAAGTGTGCATCTCCTTGGCTAAATACCTGCAACCTTCTCTTATTTATTTACCTGTTCTAATTCCCTAATTGGCAACATTTGAACTGCATTGTAGTGTGGAATTGCAGGCACACCTGCATAGCTCATTGGTATTCAGAAGAGCTTCCAGTCGCTCTCCTGCATTAATTACTGAGGTGCGTTGTGATTACAGTTTAATTGATGGTATTTTGTGTGTGTGTGTGTGTGTGTGTGTGTGTGTGTGTGTGTGTTTTAAATGGTGCAAAAACTGGAGATGGGTTGTGAAGTGCGAAAGGAGCAAGGATGATTCCAGAGGGGAATAATCTTGCCCCCGGGTATGCTAACTTGGCACACGGGGTGGAAAAAAAAACCAGGCACATGAACGACTTGTTTATATGGGCGCTTGATGGAGTGTTTATACAAATCAGTTAACTTGCAAATAATGGTTGTGTGTTTTTAAGCCAAGACATTGGCAGAGCTGTTCTGTGGGTTACCTGCAGAAGGTGTTGCGGAAAGAAAGAAAAATATTCGAGGGCCAGATCATGCTGCAAAACCAGGGAATGGTTTATTATTATTACTTAAGAATCTATAACACACACACACAGAGAGAGAATGAACAAAAGGTTCATAAAAAACATTAAAAATTATCAACTTAACACCCATAAATACTGATTGATGAAAAGGGGGGAAATCATGTTGCAAAGACCTGTCTAAACTTTTTCAGGTTTTCAAAAGACTTTAGAAGGAAGGGAAAGGTGGTCCGGTTCTCTCAGCAGCCAAGTAAGATGTTGCTGTTCCTATGAGCAGTCTGGCTCTGCATTCTGTCCCAGTTGCAGCTTCCAGACCAGACGCAAGAGCAGCAAGTTATATCCAGGAAGAAGAGTACTCTGATCAAACAAGGGCACTAGGTTACTCCCAAGATTGAGGAGGCCCGGTGTGCATCGTGTGTGCGACATTGCGTCGTCTGGAGGAGGCTGAGTGGCCAGTGCTCTCTTTTTCTAGAAAAACAGGTGCCAGAGCTCGCCATGAACGCCTCCCTCGTTCTCTTAGAATGCAATGGCGCCCACCTGAGAGCAGCTGGAACTGAGTTCCTGTGAGTTTCCCCTGAAAAAGCCCTGGAGACTCTGGCCGCTGAAGCTGCAATGCACAACGTGGCCCCCTTTCTGACAAATATTGGAGGGGGGAGGGTTGGAGACACCTCAGATCCCCAGAGTTGCTGCGCCTGTGACCAAATGTTTAAATTACTCATGTGGATTAGTGATGAGCCAGATATTTTGGCTTTTGAAAGTGGCAGAAATGGGAAGCAGATTCCCACCTCACCCAAAGCTCTCAGTCCTACTGCTATTTTACCCTACTATTTTACCCTGTTTTGGAAGCCAGTTTCCATTCCTCCTCAAATGATCCCAACCAATATGAAATTTGAGGTAAACACGAATCAGCTGACACATTTGGAGATGATGATATTTGCCACATAGTAGACAAACGTATTTGGATACATCATGGATAGGGAAACCAAGGCCCCGGGGCCAAACGCGGCCCAATCGCCTTCTAAATCCAGCCCGTGGACAGTCCAGGAATCAGCGTGTTTTTACATGAGTAGAATGTGTGCTTTTATTTAAAATGCATCTCTGGGTTATTTGTGGGGCATAGGAATTTGTTCATTTCCCCAAAAAATATAGTCCGGCCCCCCACAAGGTCTGAGGGACAGTGGACCAGCCCCCTGCTGAAAAAGTTTGCTGAATTCTACTGGAGCAAGGGTGATATTTTCTGTCTTGGTCACATGGGAAACCCTAGCCCTTCAGAATCAAACAACTTGTGAAGTCTTTTGTGACATTCTCCGGAAAAAAAAATCACCTAAAGACTCTCTGGATTCTGAGGAAGAGATATTTGAAATTACGTCTCTCCACCGTCCTTGGACTCAGCACAAATTCCGACATTTCCCCTCCCTCACCTTGTTCCACTCTTCGGGAGACCTTCGGGGCTTCTTTGTAAGAGATCTAAAAATGAAACAGCCTTTCCAAATATAGAAAGCAAATTTCAAAGCACAGCCATAATGTTCCGTAGGTGCCAGGAGCCATCCCAGGGCCTCAATAGACAGGGTAATGTGTGAATTGTTAAAACAGTTATCTGCCTTGTTAACAGGCCCATGAAAACTGGGGTCTCCGAATAGGTTTCCGCCGGCTGTTGCACTGCAACAGGTCTCCATCCTTTGGTCTAGGACACAAAACTGGCCAAAGCAAATGTACCAGGGATGAGCAAGGGCCAGGGGCAAAACTGGCCAAAGCAACAGGTGGGCATTTTACCTTCCTGCAGTACTCTAACCTCTCTGCGCACTCACACACCTCTCTCGAACCTCCACCCAGGCATGTTCAGAGTTTAAGGACACATTCCAAACAGGCAAAAATGTTCAAGGAGATTTTGAAGCAGGCCAGCGAGGGGTGTGGTCTGGTTTTGAGGGCCATATTTGGCCTTCAGGCCTGAGCTTCCTGCCTCTTATCCCTCTTTGTTTGATGCCACACAATTAACATTTTTGTGCACCACATGTTGGAGGTGGTTGCTTATTTTGTCCGTCTGGGATCCACCATAACAAGCAACCTCTCCATGAACACTGAGCTTAGGGACGTTTTTAATGTTTTATGTTTTATTGCTTTATTATTATTATTATTATTATTATTATTATTATTATTATTATTATCAATAATATTTTGTTGGGAGATGCCCAGAGTGGCTGGGGAAATCCCAGATGGGCGGGGTATAAATAAAAAATGATGGTGGTGATGATGATGATAATGAAGAAGAACTGGAAAAGCGTATCGGGAAGGCGGCTATGACAACAGCTCACCTCTCTAAAAAGCTTTGGGAGATTGTGATGCTAGCGACCAACACCAAGATGACCCTGCCATATGGGAATCCCTTGCAGATGACCGCAGTGCCTGGAGACAGACAGGTTTGCATCCACAGCAGGGACCAGAGGAGGAATGACTGCTGGGAGGAACGCAGAAAGAAGAAACGCCATGGTGCATTTGCAGAAGCACAACCGGATGCCTTCATCTTCCCCAGCTGCAACAAAACATGTCTCTCCTGCATCGGTCTCTGCAACCACAGCAGGTGCTATAACTCTCCAATGGATTGAGTTTGACTTCACCCCCAAAGGCTCATTCCTCCATTGTCTCCCGAGACAGACAGATCCAGTTTAATGACCTTCTGGGTTTCACTGATAAAGCCACGGCTCAAAGGTCTACTACGGGCATCCCCAAACTGCGGCCCTCCAGATGTTTTGGCCTACAACTCCCATGAGCCCTAGCTACCAGGACAAGTGGTCAGGGATGATGGGAATTGTAGTCCAAAACATCTGGAGGGCCGAAGTTTGGGGATGCCTGGTCTACTACCACTCGAGGAAGATGTTATTGCCCCTTATCCCCCCCCCACACACATGGGACCTCACGGGGATGCAGGGACAGGCCCTTGACCCCCTCCACCAGCCCCAACGTAATAAGATTGCACGGATGAGAAGGGCAGCTACACCTTGTTTCTCCAACAATCACTCCTGGCATAAAAATTCTTTTCAATATTAGCTTTACATTTCGACAGCCTCGTCTTGGCCTCGTCTCTCGGGAGAATCGTATGATTTTTATAACCTTGCAAAGATAGCACTTTTTCCTTTTTTTAAAAAAAACCAAAACATTTGAAGGTAACCTCTGATTCAAATTAAAGAATAAAAAAGGCATTTGCATACTATCTTTAATATTTGAGCGTAGTTGCTGACAAGGTGGATTCCGTGGCTCAAAGGTCCATCGCTTTGCCCCTGCGAAGGGGGTCTTTGTTCTGGGGAGGGCGGAGGAATTTCTTCTGAGCTGAGCAGGGATGCCCCCCCAACTGGGATCACATCTGCTGGAATAAAATGTCACCTCTGGAAAGGAGGTGCCAGATGTAGAAGAGTATTGCATCTCCCCCGCCCGCTCCTTTGCCCAGTGTAATTCAAGAAGAAAATTCTGTCACCATCTCAGCAAAGGCCCTCATTAGTATCAAAATGGAGAGAATGAAGTGGCAGGAAGGACTGCTTTAGTGGACTCCTGTAGTTCACAGGAACCTGCCTGATTTCCAGGTAACCCTCCATGTCTCAAGCTGCTGCCCCAAGGCGTCCTCTTGGGGACACAGCCAGAGATTAGAGAGTCCCATAGTCAGCCAGATGACCCTACTCATGGAAAAGAAGTCCATCGATGGCTACTGGCCCTATCCCCTTCAGAGAGCTAGACTTCCCAGCGTGGCTTCACGCTCAATCCCGTTTCACAAGGAAATCGTCAGGAGCTGGTGTCAGGAGTGGGTCAGCAATAAATCACACCGAGAAGTGAAGTTAACTCTTTATTAGAAGAAACAAGGGCTGCTCAGGAATGCCAGGCCTAGTGAGCACTGCAAGTTGTCTTGGTAGATCTTGCCCCTATGAGGCAGTTGTGGGAGCTGAAGGTCCCCACCTTTCTACATTTTACAGAACTAAAAAGAAGACAGGGGTATGTAAGGCCACACATCTTTCCATCGTGGCCAAGCAGAGGCTGGATATCTGAGACACAGGCCTAAGGCTTTAGCCACGGAGTCTTGTAGTTTGCAAGAAGCATGAAGTTTGCACTGAGAGAGATACCCTTTGGTAAAACTACCGTAGGGTGGAAATCTTCTGTCTGTGTGTCTCTGTCTCTGTCTGTCTGTCTGTCTGTCTGTCTCTCTCTCTCTGTGTGTGTGTGTGTCTGTCTGTCTGTCTGTCTCTCTCTCTCTCTCTCTCGCTTAAAGGTAAAGGGACCCCTGACCATTAGGTCCAGTCGTGACCGACTCTGGGGTTGCGGCGCTCATCTCGTGTTATTGGCCGAGGGAGCCCCAGCGTACAGCTTCCAGGTCATGTGGCCAGCATGACTAAGCCGCTTCTGGTGAACCAGAGCAGCGCACGGAAATGCCATTTACCTTCCCGCTGGAGCGGTACCTATTTATCTACTTGCATTTTGACGTTCTTTCGAACTGCTTGGTTGACAGGAGCAGGGACTAAGCAACGGGAGCTCACCCCGTTGCAGGGATTCGAACCACTGACCTTCTGGTCGGCAAGCCCTAGGCTCTGTGGTTTAACCCACAGCGCCACCTGCGCCCTTTCTCTCTTGCTTGGCCTCAGTCTAATCAAGGCCTCTAGGAAAGATTCACTCTTCTGGAAAAGGGAAGGGGAAATCCCATTAGCAGCATTATGTGTTGAATGCGCTGCAGGTGATAATTAAAAGCAAATATATTCCACTCTCAGAAGAAGCTAAATCAGAGAAGGAGACCTAAGATGGCCACCTCAGAATTAACCCAGGACCCCATCCTAATAGGGAAAAGCTCAGAGAATATCCATTTCCTGACTGCGTCAGGCAATGGTTGTGTCACGGTCCAGTCGGCGGGCGGTTGAAGCCCTGGCTGAGGACGTCAGGACCAGAGGCAAGATGGTGGTGTAGAAGCAGGAACAGGTGCAGGGTTGAGGGTCCAGCAGCAGGCAGTCGCAGGGTCAAGGAGCAAGGCAGAGGCGAAGGTCTGGGAGTCAAGGAGCAAGGCGTCGGCAAGGCAGAGGTCCAAGGGTCGAATATCAAGGCGTCGGCAAAGGCAAGGGTCCAGGGAGCAAGGCTTCGGCAAGGCGAGGGTCCAAGGAGCAAGGAGCCAGGTGCAACCAGGCAGGGATAGCATTGCTGTGGCAAAGAGCCGAAGGGAAATGCTGAGCTTTTATCCCTCCCAGCTCCTGCCACCAGGTGCAGTGAGATATCAAGTGAACTCACCTGAGTGGTCACTCCTTGCCTCTCCAGCACAAGCTGAGGCAGGCCCCAGTCCTGCAAAGCACTACAGGCCCCAGAGCCTGACTCCTGCCCATACTCCTGACAGGTTGGTTCATCCCTTGACGGTCATGAGAACTTGATTCCTGCACGTGGGATAGCTGAGGGAGCCATCTTGGATTGGGCAAGTCAATGGCAATGAGGAAAATCAAGGCAAGGCTATCTGTTGCTGGGGAGGTGGCAGAGAGACACGAGGTACCTCTCAGCTACAAAGAGGCTCAATAACCCTGGCTGGTGGAACATTTGCAGGAAATAATGCCTGCTCCAAAGATCCTTGGCAATTAGCGAGACAATTAGTTTTGGTAATTATGGAGGTAATTAGTTTGATTCTCAAGCCAGTGACTGCTGTGCAAAGGCTCTGAACACTCCAGTGCAGAAGGGCGCCTGTTGCCTTGCTAAGGAGGTGCCGGAATTAACTCTTTCCTCCCCAGGCTAACATCTGTACCTGCAATACCACCCTCTGGCCACCTAGAGTGGTGGCGCTAAAACACCACATAGAGCAGCCCAGCTTCTCCGCCATACAGCAAGTGGCCATAGTAATGCAGAAAGGAAGGTTTCTTGCTCTCGCTGAGGGGGTTTCCCCATTCAAGATCTCTGCTGCCTTGCCAATCATTCTGCAAAATGACAAGTTGAGGCACAGGGCAACCCCAGCCTTTGGGCAGAGTGAGGTGCCTGTCTCGGCTGGCTGAGTTAGCTGTCATGAAAGGGCAGCAAATTGTTAGTTGTTTAATTTGTAAATGTTGCATTTCTCTTCCAGGGAAGGGAAGAGGTGCTTGCAGGATTTAAGGGGAGCCACAATCACTTGGCTAGTCTTGGTTGGATACTATGCATGTAGGGATGCGGATGGCGCTGAGGTCTAAACCCCTGAGCCTCTTGGGCTTGCCGATTGGAAGGTTGGCAGTTCGAATCCCCACGACGGAGTGAGCTCCCGTTGCTCTGTCCCAGCTCTTGCCAACTAGCAGTTTAGCAGTTCAAAAGCATGCAAGTGCAAGTAGATAAATAGGTACCGCTGTGGCGGGAAGGTAAACTGCATTTCCGTACGCTCTGGTTTCTGTCACGGTGCCCCATTGCACCAGAAGTGGTTTAGTCCTGCTGGCCACATGACCTGGAAAGCTGTCTTTGGACAAACGCTGGCTCCCTCAGCCTGAAGCGAGATAAGCGCTGCAACGCCATAGTCGCCTTTGACTGGACTTAACCGTCCAGGGGTCCTTAGCCTTACTATTCACCTTGATTTAGTAGAGGTTGGGAGTCATTCTCCCCTCCCCACTGCCACCCGGTGTCTCAGGCTGTACAATGTCTTGGGACAGACCTGTTGTCAGGCAGGTTACAAAAGGAAATAACAGTTGCAACACAAACTTGTAGAAGTCATAGTCATACCTGCCAAGTCTCCCGCAGAGAAATCCGGGATCGGCGGTCGCGCGACACCAGAAGTTGCGCAGACGCAACTTCCGGTATCGCTTTGCCCATCTATGGGCACTGAAAATGGCCGGCGCCGGAAGTCGCATCTACGCATGTCCGGAAGTGCGTAGATGCAACTTCCGGTGTCAGCGCCGGCCGTTTTCGGTGCCCATAGATGGGCAAAGCGACACCGGAAGTTGCGTCTACACACTTCTGGATATGCGTAGATGCGACTTCCAGCCCCGGCACCGGCCATTTTCTGGTGCCCATAGATGGGCAAAGCAACACCAGCAAAATAGCCGCCGACAGGAACCAAAATAAGGTAAATTAACGGGAGAGGAGCTGGAATGGGAGACCTCCGGGAAACGGTAAGGAAAAACGGGGGTTTCCCAGGAAATACGGGGTACTTGGCAGCTATGGTCATAGTGACAATGATGCTATTGTTATTCAATTGGTCTTTTTTTGGCAGGAGATCGTTCTGGATGATGTCTGGGGACCCCTTCCAGGCCTGTGATTCTGTAATCCAGCACTCAAGTCTGGAAGTCTGGATTTTTCAAGTCTGGAACAATCTGACAAACTGGCTCTCATTAACCAGTTGCAACAGTGACTGAACCCGCCCACATTTTACAATGCAGAAAAGAAAACAATTAGATGCTGCAATCCTATGCCCATTTATTTGAGAGCAATCCCACTTAAAACTCAATTAGATTTATTTGGAGTGCGCATGCATAGGAATTAACTGTTGTTTTGCCGCAAAAAATAAAAATCTAGAACTTGAATGGTGTTTCTGATGTGATCCTTCCCTCAAAAAACGCTCTGAAAATTAATTGCCTCCCCAAACTCTGCGCATGAAAATGCTCCTGTACAAGCCAGGTAATTTCCTTCGTGCCTCTGCAGAAGAGAGAACTTTACGTAACCCAGATTTCTTTCAAAGAATCGGCTGGCTGTGAGCACAAGCGAAAAAGCCCTGTTCACATATAAAAATATATTCAAGGGTATTTTGTTCCCCGGTTCCTAGAGAGACAAAAGTCTTCAGAGCAGAGTAATTGTTGGCTTCAAACTTCAGCTTCTGTTCTGCTGCAATTCATCATTCCCCCTGTGTGTGTGTGTGTGTTTAAGACGGGGCGGTGTTCAATATTTGAGCTTCAGAGTCTCTGTGGGAAAAGAACTTGCATGTGAAAGGAAATATTGGCAGTAAACTCCCCCATAACCTGCCTTTGTGTTGCATTGTTCTCTGTGCCAGCGGAGGAGGAAATGGGTAGGAATCAATCTCTCTGCCCCACAGCTTCAGAACCCCCCCGCATTTGCTAAACCACAGCTCCTCTAAACTGGGCTGATGCGACATTAAGGAGGAAGTGCAATGCAGGCTCCCAGTACGTTTCCGAGCAAAATTCTAAGTGTTGGTGCTGACCTTTAAAGCCCTAAACGGCCTCGGTCCAGCAATGCTGGAAAACACAGAAGGGGAGAGTGTAAAGGTAAAGGGACCCCTGACCATTAGGTCCAGTCGTGACCGACTCTGGGGTTGCAGCACTAATCTTGCATTATTGGCCGAGGGAGCTGGCATACAGCTTCCGGGTCATGTGGCCAACATGACAAAGCCGCTCCTGGTGAACCAGAGCAGCGCACGGAAACGCCATTTACCTTCTCGCTGAAGTGGTACCTATTTATACCTGAAGGAGCGTCTCCACCCCCATCGTTCTGCCCGGACCCTGAGGTCCAGCTCCGAGGGCCTTCTGGCGGTTCCCTCGCTACGAGAAGCCAAGTTACAGGGAACCAGGCAGAGGGCCTTCTCGGTAGTGGCACCTGCCCTGTGGAACACCCTCCCAGCAGAGGTCAGAGAGATAAACAACTACCTGACATTTAGAAAATACAGTACCTAAAGGCAGCCTTGTTTAGGGAAGTTTTTAATCTGTGATATTTGATGTATTTTAATGTTTGTTGGAAGCCGCCCAGAGTGGCAGGGGAAGCCCAGCCAGATGGGCAGGGTATAAATAATAATAATAATCATCATCATCATCTTGCCTGCCTGCAAATGCGATATCAGAAGTCAGCCTAATTTTTAACTGGTCTGCCAGCCACCAGTATGTGAGCTTTCTGGCCACACAGAACTCCTCTTCAGGTGGAATGGAATGGCAGCTGTGGCTGGGCTGTACCTCGTGGCTGCCACAGGGTGAAGTCTGCTGAAAAAACAACACAGAAGGGTCTCTCTCCCTCCCACCCTGCTCCCATTTTTTTTTAAAAAAATCTGCACTTTGGGATGTGTTTTTCATCTCTGTCTCCAGGTGAACTTTAAATGTGCCAAGCTTCATTTTTGTGGCTTAAATAAGAAATAGCATCTGATAATGTTAGCAGCGCTGATAGCTTGAGTGCCTTCCAACAGTTGTCAGATGAAAAATGTTACACTTGTTTTGCATTCCGTGGGTGTCTGACTCATCAAATGGAGGGAACGAGAAACGGTTTTCTATGAGGTCTGATAGCTGCCATACTCCACTTACCTGCACGGGCAAGTGCCGGGCATGAACCAGAGTACAGCGTTTTAAAACGGAATAAAGCAATTCCTGCAGAATCTGAGTATAGCCACGTAAATGCTCTTTATACATGTAGATTTAGAGATCGCGCTGCATCATGGGCTTGGCAGTAACATCTTATTCCGGCTCAGAATTGCATGTATTACAGAAAGTAGGACACAAATGTGCATTAGGAAAACTCTTTTGAAGATGTGTGCGTATTACACAAAAATTGCATACCCAAATGCGTGTCTTAGGTATTTTGATGAGAACTTTTTTGTATTTTTAAAATATGATAATTTGCAGACTAGTGTGGAAATTTTGAGAATCAAATATAGGGGGGGATGAGAAATGGAGATCATCAAACATTGATCTCTACCCCCCCTCCCCAGAGGCATTCTGGGAAAAGGTGGTAAGAGGACAAATCAGCTGATGGCTGAACTTTGCTTTCAGGGTAGCTCAGCACCACAAGAAATTAAGAGCGTCAGGAGGCCTTGGCAGGAAATATTTGAGGGTGCTGTGGACACCACTTTGGATTCTGAATCTAGACTCCAGGCTTTTAAATTTAGAATCTTTGGGTCAATGTGGGTCCCATGACAGCAGTTTGGCCAACCCCCCCCCCCAAACATCTTTTCCAGCTATTGCTGAGAGAGAGAGAGAGAGAGAGAGAGAGAGAGAGAGAGAGAGAGAGAGAGAGAGAGAGAGAGAGATTTGTCAAGCTTCCCATCCACTGGACGAGGGGCTGCAACGAGGCATAGGATCTTACAATTGCAGAGCTGGGAGAATTGTCGAGTTGGAAGAGACCCCCCAGGGACATCTAGTCCTACCCCCTGCAACTCAGCAATCTCAACTAAAGCATCCAGGGCAGATGGCATAAACTTGATTTCCTTCCTCTCCTCCTGCGCGGGGCTAACTTTGCCCTTAGACACCACCAAAGGAATTATGACAAGAAAAAGCCATTTCCCCAACCTGGTGGATGTCGTTCACTGACCCGTTCCATATGCTGCCCACAGGGCAGACATCTTAGTGGCCCTGATTGTGCCACCTGGCCTAAGCAAACAAAGATCACAGCATGAAAACAGCCGGCAGCGTAAAACAGAGAAATTATCAGAAATTTCAATGCCTACGTGAATTCTTCCTATTTCCAATGTTCGGGCTGTGAGTGCCATCGCTTGTGGGGTCAAAATGGCAGCACAGGTGCACGAGAGGGGAGAATCAGGCAGGCTTTGGGGCAGCCCGAGGTTTGCAAAAGCATGAGCCCCACATTGGGGGAAATATTTCTGCATTGCAAGGGGTTGGACTAGATGACCCTTGTGGCCCCTACCAACTCTACAATTCTATGATTTATGAAAAAACAGCCCTGTGAGGAGGGCTTTGATTATTTAAATGGCGAGAAGGCTGAAATGGGGGAGGAGGAAAAACAGAAGAGAAAACAGGTTGGGAGGGAGTATGGGATGGAGTGCCCTGAACCGGTGCATGCTGCGCTGCAACATTTTGTTGCAGACTCCACTTCTGCTTTAAAATCCTGGTCACACATTCAAATTGTTTCTGGATCATACCACTTCTGAACACTGGTGGGGTAGATGCATAATGAAATACTGTCCCTTCCAAAAAGTTTCACACACAAAAACCCCAAGATGTATTTTATATCGTTGCAATCTGCCCTGAGACCTCGTGGTGGTCAGGTGATAAATCCAATTATTATTATTCATAGAATCATGGAATTGTAGAATTGGAAGGGACTTGAGGGGTCATCTAGCCCAACCCTTGCAATGCAGGTATCACAACTAATCTATTTTACAGTCATAATTGTACAAATGCTAATGCAGTAATTTGGGTTTCTATGCAGTTAGGATGACCATGGATTTTCTGATTGTTGCTTTCCATGCAAATTCCCCCACCCCTCCTCTGCTTTCATTTACTGGCATGGAGTAATTTTTGCTTTAATTATTTTTTTGCACACTACTTATTTATAGGCGTTGCTCGGTTTACTTCCCTTCTAAATTGAGCCAAAAGCATTATAAATGGCAAACAATTGAAGCAATGTGTCTTTTTCTCTTCTAAGCTCACAGTGGCCAGATGGGGACAATTAGGAGCCCCGCTTAGCCAGGCTTATCCTTGTTTAAGCACTTTGAACAACAAAATTGTGTTGGGGCGCATCAATAGCAGAGGGAGGGAGCCGTTTGCTGCAAGGGAAATGAGAAATTCTATGGTTCACTCGCATCCTTTACAAAGGGAGCGAATGAGAAGCTTGTAGTGAATGAATCTGGTGGTTAAAAAGCTGTTATGAATAGAGGAACTTCCTCAGCAAAACAATGAAGGGCACTTTCAGACTGTGACTATTTTAGGGTGGAGTGGGAGATTCAGTCACATACTGGCAAATTCAGGTTGCACATTTAAAGTTGGTTTGGTGCTCTAGCTATCAACAACGGAGCTGTTTTGAAAAGGGAATAAAGCAGGTTCGTGGAGAAGTCTGTGAAGCCGTGTTGGATAAATGGCTCGTCCAGCAAGAATTTCTCTTTGTGGGATCGTTTATAATCAGCTCTTGGGAAAGACCAGCTCCATTGGTCCTTTCCAAAAGAGGTTTAAAGACTGCTTCGAGGCAAAATTTAAAAATGTAATATAAACACCAACAATTGGGAAACACTTGCCTACAAGTGCTCCAACTGGAGAACAGCCTTTACCAAAGGTGTCGTGGGCTTTGAAGACACTCAAACTCAAGACACAACAGAGAAACATGCTAAGAGGAAGGCACACTTGGCCAATCCACACTGTGATCAGTTCCTGCCTGGAAACCAATGTCCCCACTGTGAAAGGACGTGTGAATCCAGAATTGGCCTCCACAGTCACTTACGGACTCATTGTTAAAACCGTGTTTATGGAAGACAATCTTACTCGGCTCCGAGGGATTGCCAAAGAAGAAGATTGGTTCTTTCCGTCACAGGGAAGAGGTGCGCTAACCTTCTGATCTGGCAATCTAAAGGCAACCCAAATAATCAAGGGGGTGGGAAGGTTGCATATGGGAATCCCTTGCAGATGACCGCAGTGTCTGGAGACAGACAGTCAGTGACCAGAGGAGGAATGACCACCGGTAAGAGCACAGAGAGAAGAAACGCCATGGTGCATCTGCAGTAGCACAACCGGACACCTTCACCTGCCCTAGCTGCAACAAAACATGTCTCTCCTGCATTGACTTTAAATGAGTATTAGATCCACTCATGGAGGGCTATCAATGGCTACTAGCCAGAATGGTTATGCTATGCCTATACAGTCAGAAGCAGCAATGCTGGAAAACACAGAAGGGGAGAGTGTAAAGGTAAAGGGACCCCTGACCATTAGGTCCAGTCGTGGGCGACTCTGGGGTTGCGGCACTAATCTCGCATTATTGGCCGAGGGAGCTGGCGTACAGCTTCCGGGTCATGTGGCCAGCATGACAAAGCCGCTCCTGGTGAACCAGAGCAGCGCACGGAAACGCCGTTTACCTTCCCGCTGGAGCGGTACCTATTTACACCTGAAGGAGTGTCTCCACCCCCATTGTTCTGCCCGGACACTGAGGTCCAGCACCGAGGGCCTTCTGGTGGTTCCCTTGCTACGAGAAGCCAAGTTACAGGGAACCATGTTGGAAGCCGCCCAGAGTGGCTGGGGAAACCCAGCCAGATGGGCGGGATATAAATAATAAATTAATTATTATTATTATTATTATTATTATTATTATTATTATTATTATTATCATTACCAGGCAGAGGGCCTTCTCGGTAGTGGCACCCACCCTGTGGAATGCCCTCCCACCAGAGGTCAAAGAGAACAACAATTACCAGACCTTTAGAAGGCATCTCAAGGCAGCCCTGTTTAGGGAAGCTTTTAATGTTTGATGGATTTCTGTATTTTTATATTTTAATATTTTGTTGGAAGCTGCCCAGAGTGGCTGGGAGAACCCGGCCAGATGGGCGGGGTATAAATATTTATTTATTTATTTATTTATTTATTTATTTATTTATTTATTTATTATTATTTACTTGCATTTTGACATGCTTTCAAACTGCTAGGTTGGCAGGAGCAGGGACCTAGCAACGGGAGCTCACCCCATCGTGGGGATTCGAACCGCCGACCTTCCAATCGGCAAGCCCTAGGCTCTGTGGTTTAACCCACAGCGCCACCCGCGTCCCCAGGGGAGAGTGTACTTGCACTCAAATCCTGCTTGCAGATTTTCCAGAGGCATCTAGTTGGCCACTGTGAGAACAGATGGCTGTGCTGGACAGACAATTGGCCTGATCCTGCAGGCTCTTCTAATGTTCTTTTGTTCTTAAATGTAACAAAGGGATTGTAGAATCATAGAATTGTAGAGTTAGAAGAGTACTCTAGTCTAATCCCCTGCTGCAATGCAGGAATCTCAACTGAAGCATCCATGACAGATGGCCATCCAATCTTTGCTTCAAAACCCCCAACAAAGGAGAGTCCACCACCTTCCAAGGGAGTCCATTCCACTGTTGAACAGCTCTTACTGTCAGAAAGTTATTTCTGGTGTTTATTCAGAATCTCATTTCTTGTAACTTGAAGCCACTGGTTCAGGTTCTGTCTTCTGGAGCAGAAGAAAACAAGTTTGCTCCACCTTCTATGTCACAGATATTTGAAGATGGCTGTCATATCTCCTCTTAGTCTCTCCTTCTCCAGGCTAAACATCCAGGTCTGTCTTGCATCATGCACCAGGATGGACCTGTCCTCCAGCGCCGTCCTACCCCTGCTTTCACCACTGGCAGATACCACCTCAGCAGATGAAATCATCACTCCATCAGATGATGTCATCACTCCAGTAGTAGTAGTAGCAGCAGTAATAATAATAATAATAATAATAATAATAATAATAATAATAATAATAATACAGTGGTACCTCTACTTAGGAATTTAATCCGTTCCGAATGCACATTCGTATGTAGAAAAATTCGTAAGTCAAATCACGGCTTCCCATAGGAATGCATTGGAAACTGATTAATTCGTTCCGGAGCCTAGAAAAAAAGACTTTAAAGTGCACTTTAACTGCACAGCAACACTACCTTTCAGTGCAGGGAGCGCTGGTGGCGGCAAGGGACGGATCCGGTGGGAGCCGGCTGAGCGCGGCAACGGCGAGGGCCCGATTTGGCCCAGCAGGGGGGCGGGAGAACTGGCAGCGGTGGCAAGGGCCCTTCGGATGTTGAAGAAATTCATAAGCACGCCCCAATTTTTTCTACTCGTAAGTAGAATATTCCGTAAGTAGAGTCATTCGTAAGTAGAGGTACCACTGTAATGATAATAATAATAATAATTAATAATTAATAATAATAATAATAATAATTGTATCCTACCCATCTGACTGTGTTTCCCCAGCCACTCTCGGTGGCTGCCAACATGTATAAAAACTTATCAAAACATTAAAAACTTTCCTATACAGAGCTGCCTTCAGATGTCTTCTAAAGGTTATATAGGTGAAAGTCAGAAAATTAGAATATCGTCGAAAAGTGCATTTATTTCAGTAACGCAACTTAAAAGGTGAAACCAGTCTAGGAGATAGATGCATGACATGCAAAGCAAGATATGTCAAGCCTTTATTTGTTGTAATTGTAATTATTTGTCGTTAGGCGGGTCAATTATAAATGGAATGTAATTAATGAAATGTAATAGGGATGTTTATTTTTGTATTATTGTAACTATTTGTTTTATTACTGTGGAATTTCCAAAAGAAAGCATTTGTAAAAATCAAAATAAAAATAAAAAAATACTAAGTTGCATTACTGAAATAAATGCACTTTTCGACGATATTCTAATTTTCCGAGTTTCACCTGTATAGTAACTCATCTCCTTGACATCTGAAGGGAGGGTGTTCCACAGGGCGGGTGCCACTACCAAGAAGGCCCTCTGCCTGGCTCCCCTGTAGCTTCACTTCTCGCAGGGAAGGAACTTCCAGAAGGTCCTCAGTGCTGGATCTCAGTGTCTGGGCTAAACGATGGGGTGGCGGGGGGGGGGAGGCGCTCCTTCAGGCGACATCACCACTCCTGCCGCGGAAAATTTTCCAGACCTGTGCTGCCCCATATTCCCGCTCTGCTACAACTCTGTGCAACCCACAGACTGCATGGCTGTCCAGCCGTCTCTCTCTCTTTGCCTTGGGACACTGGTTTGAAAGCAAGCAGGCAACGTCTCTGCTGATAGATTGCAAGAGATATGGATGCAAGGCAAGAGTGACTGCCAAGGACAGTCATTAAAGACAGTTTGCAGACTTAACATCAAGTGGTTTGTTTTGCTGGCTTGCGAGCAAAGTGTTGGCAAACACATCCCTTCCACCCTGGATGCTTAAAAATAAATAAATCCCTGCACACAAACACAAACACACACACACACACACACACACACAACACTTCCCCCTCTTTCCCGATGTCATCGGCATCATAAATACAACAGTTTTCAAGCAAGCCTAATTACTATTTACTCTGTGGCTCCTCTTGTTCCGCTGACCTCTGCAGTCTCCCCTTTGCCTTGACTTTGCACGCTAAAAGCATTTCCAGATCGGCCGTGCCATTTCCCCATTTGATCTGACCCGCTTGGGTCATTAGCAAAGGCCAAGCTTCCAAGGACCCCATTAGAATGATTAAGATCCAACATGGAGAAGCGCCCGGTTCCTGGTTACAAATAGCTTGGCACAGGGAGCTTTTGGAATGAGCAAACAGGCTCTCTGCTTGAAAGCAGAAAACGAGAAATCCTAACTCTGCAGCCAAGCAAGCCACACCACTGCCGCCAGGAAAGCTTTGGAACTCCCAATAAATTCTGCAGATTCCGGCTATTTTCCATTGTCTCACAAAATGAAATTGATTTCGCATTGCCTTATCACGGGGAGGAGGAGCAGGATGCTACTTGGGACATCGAAGTTCTTGCTCCTGGCCACAGAAAATCTCTGCAGCAAATACAAAGATGGAACTCACACACTGCTGAAAGGCCATACTGGGCCCTTCATGTGTTCCTCTTTGGCTCTTGGAATTCAGTAAGGAGGGAGAGAGGGAGAGGGAGAGGGAGAGGGAGAGGGAGAGGGAGAGGGAGGGAGAGAGAGAGAGAGAGAGAGAGAGAGAGAGAGAGAGAGAGAGAGAGAGAGAGAGAGAGAGAGAGAGAGTTGTCTACTTCCCTGAGATCTGGCTTGCAAAATGAAAAGAGAAACACCTATTGCTGATATTAATATTGCAGATTGAAGCGACTAGATGCATAAAAATTGACTCCTTTTGGAATGAAGCATGGCGCAGACCCATTAAATTGTTCAAAACTTTACTTGCAGAACTTTCTTCGTAACAGAACAAAAACATCAAAGATAATCCAAATAATTCTACAAGACAGGCACAGCATCTTATAAAATATGAAATACTCCAAACAGACCTATAAGCAAAGGTCTTTACAGCCTCCATTAGCCTGAAGCTGTTTACCTGGAGAGCTTCATTTAAATCTTTACTCTCACAGACCTTGGGAACAAAGAACTAAAGGCAACTCCCTTTCAAAATGGAGATTTGACAGCAAATACATTTGCCACCTGATCTAAGGTTAAACACTCACGCGTTAGCCAGCAGAAAACAACAGTTAACTATCAACCCATTAAGGAGTTCAGAAACCACTTCGTATACAGCATTGGAATTTTCCAGTGTTAAACATTTCGGCAACACACATAGCCATTCCCATTTCAGTGACAATTAAATCATTATACTGTACTTAACAACACTTGGGAAGGAGAGCAGAGGGGATAGGAAGAGAAGGCACAAATCAGGTCTCCTCGGCCAGGGGTAGAGAGAGTCTGTCCCACTCCATTGTTGCTGGACTCTATTTCCCATCAGTCCCAGCTGACACAGCCAGTGCTCAGGGAATGATGGGTGTTGGATTCCAGCGACATATGGAGGGCTACTTATCCTTGTTGTTAGGAAAAGGGCAGTGTGAGAAGCTTGGGGAAAATTATCATTGTCTTAAAAGCAGGCGAGACACACGGTCAATAAACCAACAGGCAATGTCCCCGTCCCCCCTGTTAAGTATAATCACATAAAAGTTCCGACCCCTGAGGGAAATGTGGACATTTCTTCCTGCCCAAATCTACTTCTGGACTCCCTGCTCCAGGGAACCAAATATTTGCTTTCCAAACAGCTTTATTTACATTCAGACGCATCGTGGGGGCACACAAACACAGAGATGCAATCTCTCTCTCTCTCTCTCTCCAGTGTTTGCTACATAACACAGCTGAAGACACACACACACACCCATTTGCTCTCAGCCTGCCTTGAATCCAAGAGGAACCTGTACGGCTTAGCAGGCTGTCCCAGCCACCGGAAAACGTGCCCAGGAAACCAAAGCCTCCCACCCTCTCCAAGCACTCTCTGTTCCTGCTCCCCTACACAGCCCGCTTGATAAAGTGAGGCAGACACATTGCTGGCTGGCCTGGGATGCTGGGAGAGAGGGAGAGAGAGAAAGGGGTTTCCATGGCAACCAGCAGAACATCAGAAAGCTCTCGGAACTTTCTTGGCTGGTCCACGTGACTGGACAGCTTGGATGGCAAGGGGAGAGCCAGCCCGAATATGCTCCCAGGCACACCTCCACCGCACACCAGCCAGGCATGTTCCTGCAACGAAGCAAATGCCCCCTTGTCTCTGTCTCTCATGCATGCATGCTGTCTCACTCCACAAGCATGCACCCCTGTATAATCCCAGAGCCCTGCCTATTAGCACACAGGTGAGAGGCAGCATCTTATAGGCCCAACAGGGTTTATGGAATGTGGAAGCATCCAAAAGTTTTCCATGGCCCTGCAAGGCAAGTCCTGTATCAGTATCCCCATATTGCAGATGGGAAGGGTGAGGAGGCAGGCCGAAAGCCGCTTCCTGAACTCATGGCAACAGGGGACTCCTTGGTTTGCTTATAGCATCTCCCCCAGGACTACCAACACCACTGGACAGTGGGAACAGCAGCAACACAATGGTGGCGGCAGTAGTCATTTCCCATGGATCTGCCCCACCTACCATATGTGTCAGGGGTTGTTGCGACTACTCCAGAGTAACGACCTTCCACATGCTTGCCTTTTAACAGTCCTTATTGGTGCACTCTATTTACAGTGTAACGGGGTGTTGGAAACATGTCTGCTCATTCCGATCCAGAATCCGGCACTGCCCCTCTGCGCGATTTCCCCCAACATAATAGTCTCGGGACAGTGAATCTCCTCCCCTTTCTCCTCCTCCGTAATTCTGGAACCGGGGGGGGGGGGGGGGAAGGTCTACGCTCCATGCTTTCCCTTTCCCCTCTTTCTGCCTCTCTCGAACCGGGGGGGGGGGGGGAAGGTCTACGCTCCATGCTTTCCCTTTCCCCTCTTTCTGCCTCTCTCTCTTCCCGCATTTGGAGCCAGGGCTCTCCCATGCTGCCAGAGACCTGGCACTCTCTCTCCGTTTCCTGACTAGCCTCTTCAGAGCCCGCGCTTCCATCGCTGCTTGGGGAGGAGCTACTCCTGATGAGAGGGGGAGGTTCTCTATACTCTTTCCCCCTTACAATATTTTGGAAAGGTGCTTATCTTTCCTCTATGCATTTGGGTGCCATTTTGAATAAGGATGGTGGACTCCAGCTTTTAAAACCGGACTGATTTTGCATCACGGTCCCTGCTTGGATACAGCTGGGCACCATCGCGCCATTGGCCTGATGAAACAGGCTTCTCTCATGTTCTTATGAGGTGCCTTGTATTTCTTTTGAAATCCTATACATATTTTCTGCAGTTGCACCTGCCCACATAAATGAGCACATGCAAATTTTATGCAGCTACGTGTCTCCCTCCTTCCCTCTTTCTGGTGTTGCCTTTTGGGCACCCTACATAGAGCTGCAGACTTGGGCCAACTGGAATCTTCTGCAGGCAGAAGGAGGGTTGCAGTCCCAGAGTTTATTCACTGGCGACTTTCTTCAAACACGCCGGGATTTCTCTTTCCACCATATGGGGA
This sequence comes from Zootoca vivipara, assembly GCF_965207765.1. NCBI lineage: Eukaryota > Metazoa > Chordata > Lepidosauria > Squamata > Lacertidae > Zootoca > Zootoca vivipara. Next base: position 65,918,646 of record NC_142592.1, on the reverse strand, counting down.
GACATGTCTGACAAACGGGCAGGGAGGTCTGGCCCACGGACCCTGTTGCTGCTGCTGCTGTTGATCTGCTCTCAATGACAACCACAAGCCCTCCCAGCTGATGCTTTGACAGTTGGGGGCGAGGGATTCTTTATTTGTGATTCCTGCATTGCAGCGGGGGTTGGACTAGATGATATCGAGGTCCCTTCCTACTCTACGATTCTTTGCAGCAATTTGAGCAAGTGAACTGATGAACCGTGCTCTGAAACAGGTTGTGGCAGCAGGTTTCTCTGCAATGTGAGGTAGCCCAGCCAGCGCAGCTCTCTTTCTATTCTCAGAACCTCTTTTTCACACGTCGCAACCTGTTCAAAAGGCAGAAAGTGATGCCAGCTCTGATACTCTGGGGTTCCTAAAGGATCCGGACTTTGCATTTATATTGCGTCTGTGTTAGGGACCGTGCTGAGGAGGGCTGCACTGAGGAGGAATGGTGGGAGCCCCCCCCCCACCAATCCTGATCAGGATTCTGCATCTTCCCAGCATAGCTGCCAAGTTCTCCCTTTTTTTAAAGGGAAATTCCCTTATGCTGAATAGGCTTCCTCGTGAGAAAAGGGAAAACTTGGCAGCTATGCTTCCCAGGAGCAGGAGGACAGTATAGATTTGGAACAGTGGTTTGCAGAAGGACATAGTTCAGAAGGCAGAAGCTGGGAAATACTGGATGGAGAACAGCTAGGAAAAGAATCACCGGAAGAGAGAGAGAGTTAACAGACTCACTGTCTCTTAAAAGCGTCCATCCGCTCAGCCGACATGTGGCAGCGCAGAAAGCACTGTGGTTGTGAGATCAGGTTACAAATGTGGGAATGTTAGGGATGTGGATTAGGATATATTATTAGATAGATCCTATCCAAGCTTCCAATATCAGCAGAGTGACATTCCCCTTTTGTGCGCAGCAAAAGTGTGCGTTCAGGTTTGTTAAAACCTCTACAACATTATACTTCCTGGCAAATCCCCTTTGTCCCTCTTAAAAGAAATACACAACACAGTGTTCATAAAATAAGATAGAGTTTACTCACATGACATCCTGAGTTGACAGCATAATCTCAGAAAGGCAGGCTTACGTAGAAAAGTTATAAATATATACATCTGGAGTCCACTTAGTAGAGTAAGGCTCCATCTGGTCTCTCTCTTGGCAGCAGGCCAAGAGGGAGAACCATCCTAAATGGAGATTCTCTGGAGATGTGTTCCCATTGGAGAAGAGATGGCTAAGAGAGAGAATGGCTGCTGGCTAGGGGCTTTTATCTGCCAGCTAATCCATCTCATCTGCATGTCTGGGGGAACAGGAAACTAAGCCTTGGTCAGGTGTTTTTCCAGGTGAGTTCCTCTTAGTGGACACTCTAGGAACTGTTGTGACTTGTCTGCCCCAGTGTTCCATCCCACAACAAGACACGGTAGTGACGTGAGTGACTATGGGGGAAGTGGGTGGAACCCTTAATTGGGAGCATCTTCATTCCTAGGAATGGATTCTTTGTTCTCCCACTGTGATCGTTAAAGTTCTAACTGGGAAGAAGACTCCTTTCCCTTTGTTCTGTTTATCTACTGCCAAAGAGGGGAGGAAACCGATTCTCTGAAGCCTGACAGTTTGGAAGGTGTATATCTAAGAACCCCTTTTCCAACATTCTCTCCCAAACAGCCTTCTGGGGCCTACATGCATTGATGGGCAGGTTCAGAGACACCAGCAGCTGGAGCAAAGGATGTGACTCTGGACCTTTGTGCAGTAGGAGGCATCCCATCCATGCAAATGTCAGGGCCTAAACCCACCATTTCTCTGCCCAGGCAAGGAAGAGGCATTATCACCGCTTAGTAACACGATGTTGCTATGAATGCTTGGCCACCACAGGCAAAAGCATTTGATAAGAGCATAGAGCCAGGACCAAGGAGGAGATTCGAGAGAGTCCGAAGGGCCAGATATGCTGAGGTTCCCCACCCCTGCAATAGATCAGTGCCACGGCAGCAAGAGAGTTGGAAAACGAGATAAAATTGCAAACCCAGACCAGGTCAGCGCAGAGCAGATTTAAGCTGCAGCAATGAAACTTTGACTCAGGTGCTGTAATGAAACTTGACTCACACCACCCAACGTTTGTCAAGCCTAGAATGCTTTTTTTTACACTTAATGCGGGATCCGCAGTGCAATAGTAAGCAAGTCAAACAAAGGATGCTTAAAATGCCCGTTACCCTCTCTCCGCAGCCCTTGTGGGCACTAAGGAACGCCGGAGAGGTCGTTTATGGTTTGCAAGGGGCTCGTTTTAATTTAATGGGATTCTGGCTGGAAGGCGGGTTTACAGCCATATTTAAACTAGAGGCAAACAAAGCCTGCTCCCATTTTTTCCCCTCTTCAGGTGCTGGTGTGGGCCATTCTTCCTATATTCCCTGGTGTTATTTCCCATATGTAATTGATATCCCATTTGAAATCTGACAGTGTTCGATGGCACACTTGAATGTTGACGCGGAGTCACTGACAACCTTTCATAATATTTGGTACCTGACAATATGCAATGGTATTTAGCATCTTGACAGCGTTGGACAGCTGTCAGTGACAGACGACAGCAATTCATGTTCGACTGCCTGCTGAAATAGTCGGGAGAAACTGGCAGGTTCAAAGCACTCAGGTTTCGCTGCAATAATAATAATAATAATAATAATAATAATAATAATAATAATTTATTTATGCCCAGCTGGCCGGGTTCCCCCAGCCACTCTGGGCGGCTTCCAACAAAATATTAAAATACAGAAATCCATCAAATATTAAAAGCTTCCCTAAACAGGGCTGCCTTCAGATGCCTTCTAACGGTCTGGTAATTGTTTTTTTCCTTGAAATCTGGTGGGATGGCGTTCCGCAGGGCGGGTGCCACTACCAAGAAGGCCCCCTGCCTGGTTCCCTGTAACTTGGCTTCTCGTAGCGAGGGAACCGCCAGAAGGCCCTTGGCGCTGGACCTCAGTGTCCAGGCAGAACGATGGGGGTGGAGACGCTCCTTCTGGTGCTGAGATGTGATTTCTAGTTTTGAAGTCCTAGTTAGCATTCAAAACCTGAGTGGTGAAACTTTGGGGGAGGGGCGGGAACTGGGCAGGTGTTGAATCTTTGCAGATATTTGTTTCAGTTTATCTATATCCCATCTCCCCCCCTCCCCCAAGAATCAAAATGTTGTACACATGGTTCTGCTCCTCCTCATTTAATCTCAACAACAACCCTGTGAGGTAGGTTAGGCTGAGAGGCAGTGGGTGACTGGCCCAAGGTCATCCAATGAGCTTCATGGCCAAGTGGAGATTTGAACCCGGGTCTCCTAGGTCCTAGCCTGGCACACAGGCCACTGCCCCGCACTGGCACTCTGATTTAGGACACCTGTGAACCGATAAAATGTTCAGGATGCACTCGGGCTGAAACCAGAGCTCCCATAAGAGGACAAGGCCGTTCTTGCCATGGGGCATTATTAGAAGTTGCAGAGCTTTATGTTAACCAGTCGCCAGGCATGCTGTGTCGTCTGTCCGCTCCTGGTGAAAAATGGTTGCTAGGAGGACAACGTTTCATGGATACTCGCTGCTAGAGCCCATAGTGTTCCATAGAAAGTGGTTGCTAGGGGGACATTGTTTCTGCAACGATTCTACTCTTACAGCTCCCCTCTTTCCTTCAGAGATGTCGCAGAAGACTGAACAGCTCCCCCAGGAAACAATAGTCTCATGCAAGCAAGCCCTTCTGCGTCAGCAATGAAAGTAAGGGCCGAGGGTATTGAATAAGCTCAAAATGGTGAGATCTGGCACTTTTTATGCTGCAAGGATGGAGAACTTTTTCCAATTCAAGGGCCACCTTCCCTCCCTGGGGGCTGCATGCAGAACCACAAATGTATATTTTGCTGTTGTACAGTAGGCTACTTTCCACAAACACCTACGCTCTACCCCCCACCCAAGCCAGTTGAAAACATTCAACCGCCTTCCAGCCAGATGAAACTTTCAAGGAGGGAGTGTGTGCCTTTGGGGGTGAAGTCAAACGGCTGCATTATGTCAAAGATGTCAAAGAGATAAATAACTACCTGACATTTAGACGACATCTGAAGGCGGCCCTGTTCAGGGAAGTTTTTAATGGGTGACATTTTAATGTATTTTAAATCTTTGTTGGAAGCCGCCCAGAGTGGCTGGGGAAACCCAGCCAGATGGGCAGAGTACAAATAATAAATTAGTAGTAGTAATAACTAGTACTGAAGTGACCACCTCGGGACGCAAGCCTGGGCAGTGTGTCTGGAGGTCCTGGGGTGCCCAGACGACAAGACCCCCCCCCAGCCCTTCTGGTGTCGCCCAAAGGAAAGCAGAGCAATACATTTGGCAACAGCTTGGAGTTGCCGGAAGGAGGCGTACAAGGCATCACCCAACCACTTTAGAGACTCCATTCCGGATTTGTGTAGGGTTTACTCCTTAGCCTTTTCTTCTCTCCTGAAGATATCCTGCAAGGGAGTAGAGGCTGAGGATCAGAGCTTTCCTTCTTCCAGATGGGCTTCCTTCCCAGGTTGACAAGCCCCACCTGCCCCTCACTTCCCTCTACATCACTAGAAGAAACCGCTTTCTTGACTGTTGAAGCAATGATTGGTCTCATCCGCTCAGTCTCCCAGAGGCTGTCATAGAATCATAGAGTAGGAAGAGACCACAAGGGCCATCCAGTCCAACCCCCTGCCGAGCAGGAAACACCATCAAAGCATTCCTGACAGATGGCTGTCAAGCCTCTGCTTAAAGACCTCCAAAGAAGGAGACTCCACCGCACTCCTTGGCAGCAAATTCCACTGCCGAACAGCTCTTACTGTCAGGAAGTTCTTCCTAATGTTTAGGTGGAATTTTCTTTCTTGTAGTTTGAATCCGTTGCTCCGTGTCCGCTTCTCTGGAGCAGCAGAAAACAACCTTTCTCCCTCCTCTATATGACATCCTTTTATATATTTGAACATGGTTATCATATCACCCCTTAACCTTCTCTTCTCCAGGCTAAACATACCCAGCTCCCTAAGCCGTTCCTCATAAGGCATCGTTTCCAGGCCTTTGACCATTTTGGTTGCCCTCTTCTGGACACGTTCCAGCTTATCAGTATCCTTCTTGAACTGTGGTGCCCAGAACTGGACACAGTACTCCAGGTGAGGTCTGACCAGAGCAGAATACAGTGGTACTATTACTTCCCTTGATCTAGATGCTATACTCCTATTGATGCAGCCCAGAATTGCATTGGCTTTTTTAGCTGCTGCATCACACTGCTGACTCATGTCAAGTTTGTGGTCTACCAAGACTCCTAGATCCTTTTCACATGTACTGCTCTCAAGCCAGGTGTCTCCCATCCTGTATTTGTGCCTTTCATTTTTTTTGCCCAAGTGTAGTACTTTACATTTCTCCTTGTTAAAATTCATCTTGTTTGCTTTGGCCCAGTTGTCTAATCTGTTAAGGTCATTCTGAAGTGTGATCCTGTCCTCTGGGGTGTTAGCCACCCCTCCCAATTTGGTGTCATCTGCAAACTTGCTCAGGATGCCCTCAAGCCCATCATCCAAGTCATTGATAAAGATGTTGAATAAGACTGGGCCCAAGACAGAACCCTGTGGCACCCCACTAGTCACTACTCTCAAGGATGAAAAGGAGCCATTGATGAGCACCCTTTGGGTTCGGTCAGTAAGCCAGTTACAAATCCACTGAATGGTAGCATTGTCTAGCCCACATTTTACCAGCTTCTTTACAAGAATATCATGGGGCACCTTGTCAAAGGCCTTGCTGAAATCAAGATAGGCTACATCCACAGCATTCCCTTCATCTACCAGGCTTGTAATTCTGTCAAAAAATGAGATCAGATTAGTCTGACATGACTTATTTTCCCAGTCCTGTCTGACATGACTTATTTTCCCAGTCCAGTCTTTCCCAGTCCTGTCTGGAGATACCAGAGATTGAACCTGGGACCCGCTGAATCCTAAAGCAGATTGAGCTGCACCCTTTCCTGTAGTCCAATGTGGGAAGGTGCCCTGTACTGAGTCAGACCACTGCTTTCCTGGCATTACCCCTCTCCCTGCTCTCTTAGAAACAACAATCACACACACATTGTTTTGTGAAGAAAAAAAAGTAGCATTTACTTACATAACCCAGGTCTTGAAGCAGCAATTACAGTAGCAAAATGAAGATAGTTTTAAAACTACTAAGTTACAAAAGCACCAAATGTAAGTTCAGAAATGGAGTCTGAGCTGCAAAACTCAGACATGCAGGCGCAGTCAGCTCTTGGAAGCATGATGAAGAAAAAGGAGGCTGCTCAGGTAGGCAGCTTCCTACCAAGGCAGACAAAGGAAGTGATCTCACAGAGTTCTCTCTAGCCATTTTTACAGGAAAGCTCTGTGAGCCCCAGCCTCTTCCAGTGTCTATCTGGCAAAAGATGAATTGTTGGTTTGACTGCAATAATGTCACATACAAAAGCAGACTGAGCCACACCCTTTCCAGTAGAGGAAGGTAGGAAGATGCCCTATACTGAGTCAGACCATTGGTTTATCCAGCCCAGTACCATCTGCAGTGATTAGCAGTGGTTTCCCGGGGTTTCAGATGTCTCCCTGCCGTACATGGAGATGCCATTGAACCTGGGACCTTCTGGCAGAATCATCAATGTCATCTCAATTCAGAGACAGAAGGATTCTGATTTCCATGTGCAAGAATGTCTCTGGTTTCCAAGGAACGTCCCAGTGGATGCTCGCTTCCATCTTGGCTGCTCTTGGAGATGTCATACTGGACTGTGTCTGATCCCGCCCTGACATTCTTATTTCTCCCACCCCCTCCAGTTCTGTCATTCCTGCCTGGTTTTATGGCATCTGAACTGCCATTATACTGGCTTGGTTCAAGCGCAGCTGCGCCCGACCCACAGAGAGAGCTCAGCAATTTGCCTTGGGTCATCCAGGAAGCCTGTAAGGGAGCCAGGAATAAACCTCGGACTCTCCAGTGCTGGTCTGCTGCCTCGCTTGTCAGCCCCCCCCCAATCCATCCTGCGGGCAAACATCAAGGCTAACAGCCAAACAAATGGATGTCTGTTGGGAGCCAGAGCAGAGCCAAAGGTCACCACATCGGCACAAAAACGCTTGTATTGACAGAGGGCTAATCCAGGATGGCTGCTGAGTGCGAGTTGGCTTCTCTGGGTGGGCAGGGTCGGGGGGGGGGGTGTCTTGGCAGTGGCAGACTAGGCTTCATTGCTGTCGGGGCGGGGGGAGTGGGGGGCGGGCGGCGGAAGCAGCCAACAGAAAGAGGAGTGTTTACCGCCATCGGAGGACTGGAAGAGATTAGCTGAGTCATGGCCCCTAACTTACATTTGCAAAGCACCCTCCAAAAGTATGTTTGGCTCTACGTGGTACACAGCACTGCATGCTTCAGACAAGTCTGAAACTGTGGTCTAGGGGCAGAGATCGATCATAGAATCGTAGAATGGGAAGCAGACCCTCCAAGTGTCCCTATTTTCCAGGGACAGTCCCGGATTTACAGAAGCTGTCCTGGTTTCTGATTTGATCCTGGAATGTCCCATTTTTCCTTAGGCCATCCTTATTTTCATCAGAGAAATGTTTGAGGGTATGGAACAACAACAAAAAATTTTTACTTCCGGTAGCCCCTTAGAGACCAACTAAGTTTGTCATTTCTATGAGCTTTCCTGTGCATGTACACTTCTTCAGATACACTGAAACAGAAGTCACCAGACCCTTATATATAGTGAGAGGGTGCAGCAAGTGGGCAGCAACCACCAACAAAGTAGAAGTAGCATATTTCTGGAAGAAGGAAGAATCACTAGCTTTGAAAGTATGGGTTGCAAAAGCCCAAGCTATTGCAAATGTAACATTAGGTAAAGGTAAAGGGACCCCTGACCATTAGGTCCAGTCGTGACCGACTTTGGGGTTGCGGCGCTCATCTCGTGTTATTGGCCGAGGGAGCCGGCGTACAGCTTCCAGGTCATGTGGCCAGCATGACAAAGCCACTTCTGGCAAACCAGAGCAGCGCACAGAAACGCCGTTTACCTTCCCGCTTGGAGCGGTACCTATTTATCTACTTGCACTTTGCTGTGCTTTCGAACTGCTAGGTTGGCAGGAGCTGGGACCGAGCAACGGGAGCTCACCCCGTCACGGGGATTTGAACCGCCGACCTTCTGATCGGCAAGCCCTAGGCTCTGTAGTTTAACCCACAGCGCCACCCGCATCCATTAATAACTGTTAACCACCTGAGCCCCAATATTAGAAATCAGTGTTCCCTCCAAGAAGCAAATTGCTCTCTTTTGCTTTAACCCAAGGTAAATCAAGGAGTATTATCCATGATTTAAGTTAACCAGAGAGTTTCCAGTTAATGCCAGAGGTCAATTTAGAGCTTAGACTGGCATTCTGCAAGGATGCTACAGGCCACAGTGTCATTTGATACCAACTGACCTAGTTCATAGACTTGGCATCAGGATTGCTTGCTGATCTAAGCAACAATCAGACCTACTTTTGCTCCCTACAGTAGGCTGAGTCTTCCCTTGTTTCCTCTTTGCCTTGCTGGTACTGATGACGCCTTGTTAACCATCACTGTAAATGCTCATATTGGGTCTGTGCTCAGGTGCTAAAACTTCTACCAGTCAAATTAGGAGGCTCAGCTTGTGAGAACATTATCCAGCAGGGAACATCTTGTTTCCCATCCAACTCGAGAGGGAGTAAGAGATGTGTTTTCCTCAGTTTATCAGGTCTGCAGCCCAGATTGGCTGTTATCTGGACTTTACCTGCATTTCTTGCATGTCACCTGGATGAGCAGTTATCTCCAGCCAACTCACTTGCTCTGGCAAGTTATCTCCAAGTGACTGGATTTCCTTTCCCCTTATTATAGATAAGTAACTGTAAAGCAAGGAGAACAAGCAGGGCATCGGATAAATGGTAATCCTGCAGGGGTGCAGAGTTGTAGCGATGGGAGCCGGTGCAGTTAAGGAGTGTTAACATCTCCCTGGAAAATGTTTGGCATCCTTCAGAGAGAGATTGAAAGCCACAACGTCGCAGTTAGAAGTTTGTTCTGCAAAACCGAAGACCGACAGGAGGGCAGGGAAACACAGAAGGTGCAAATTCAACGAGAGGAACTTGAAATTTTCGTCTTCCTTTTGGGGACTTTGCAGTTTAGAGCAAAAGAGAGCAAGGGTTTGATAGTAGTTTATAAAATTACATGTAGCAAGGAGAACGTGGGTAGAATTATTATTTCTCTCCCGCTCTCATAACACCAGAACTTGTGGACATTAAGTGCAACTGACTGTTGGTATCTGAAGAAGTGTGCATGCACACGAAAGCTCATACCAAAATATAAACTTAGTTGGTCTTTAAGGTGCTACTGAAGGAATTTTTTTATTTTGCTTTGACTGTTGAAAGATTCAGAGTGCACAGCACATAGCTAAACCAAGTTGGATGACTTTAAAAGAGGATTAGACCAATTCATAGAGGAGGAGAGGGCTATTGATGGCTACTAGCTAGGACAGTGGTGGCGAACCTATGACACACGTGTCAGACGTGACACGCAGAGCCCTCACTGCTGGCACGCGCCCCACCGGCCCATTCACGCTGATGTTGTTGTCCCCCCCATTTGTTCTCCCGCTCCTCCTTAAGCTGTGTTGTCTCCACTGTTAAAACCCGGATCCTTTTTGTTGTTGCTGCTGGTAGCCAGAGATAGTTTTTTAACCCTTTCTGTGCTGTTTTTCTGGCTCTTTGGCAGACGATGATTGGGTGTAACAGCGTTAATTTTTTAACCCGTTCTGTGCTGTGTTTTTTGGCGCTTTGGCAGACTGTCGGTGCTGCATGTTAGTTCCAGCGAAGGTATTATTCGTCATTTATTTCTGTTCTCTTTCCCCCCCCAAAAAAAAGTGCAGCAGCTTTGGGGCATCCCAAATCAACTTCTGCACCCCCCAAAAAAAACCTCCAAAACTTTGGGTAGCTGCTCCCCCAAAAAAGCTCAACAACTCTGGGCACTTTGTGATAAATAAGGGGTTTTTGGTTTGGTTTGGTTAAATAATATGTTTCTGGTTTATTAAATACAGTTATATATTACAATTATACATTGTTGTTATTTATACTATAAATATCGTGAAATTGTGGTTTTTCTCTCTCGAAGTGACACACCACCTGAGTTATGCTTGGTTTTTTGGTGAATTTTGACACACCAAGCTCAAAAGGTTGCCCGTCAGTGAGCTAGGGTGTCTATGGTTTGCCTCCACAGAGGCAGGCAGCAATGCTTCTGAATACAGTTGTTGGAACCCACAGGAGGAGAGAGGGTTATTGTGTTCAAATCCTGATTGCAGGTTCCAACAGGCACCTGTCTGGACACTGTGAGAACAGGATGATGGACATGTGAAAAAGATCTAGGGGTCTTAGTAGACCATGAGTCAACAGTGTGATGCAGCAGGGGGGGGAAAGGCTAATGCTATTCGAGGCTGCATCAACAGAGGTATAGTGTCCCAGTCAAGGGAAGTCATAGTCCCACTCTATTCTGCCTTGGTCAGACCCCACGTGGAATACTGTGTCCAATTCTGGGCACCACAATTAAAGAAGGATGTTGACAAGCTGGAATGTGTGTGGAAGAGAGCAACCAAGATGATCAAGGGTCTGGAAACCAAGCCTTGTGAAGAACGGTTTAGCTTGGACGTTTAGCCCGGAAAAGAGGAGATACAAGAGCCGCCTTCAAATATCTGAAGGGCCGTCACATGAAAGATGGAGCAATATTGTTTTCTCCTGCTCCGGAGGCTAGGACCCAAGCCAATAGCTTCCAGTTACAAGAAAGGAGATTACAACGGAACGTCAGGAAGAGCTTTTTTGATGGGGTAAGAGCTGTTCAACAGTGGAACAAGAAGACTCCTTTGGGAGGATGTGAACTCTCCTTCTGTGGAGGTTTTTAAGCAGAGGTTGGGAGGCCATCTGTCAGGGACGCTTTAGCTGAGATTCCTGCAGGGTTTGGATGACTCTCGCGGTCCCTTCCAACTCTACACTTCTGTGATTCTTTGACTAGATGGGCCATTGGCTTGATCCAGGATGCTCTTCTTATCTCTATGCCTGTCCTTGGGATGAATATGTTTTGCCTTCTAATATGCTAGGATTCTGAGCTTTGTGGTTTTATCCAAACGTGTGGTTTATTTAAAAATAATAATTTTTTTTTAACCCCCAAACAGCTAAGAATAGTAAAAGAGCAAGAAAACCATCAAACTCATGGCTCAGGGGGAAAGCATCTGCTGTGAATGCATAAAGCCTCAGGTTCTGCCTCTGGCAATGCTAGTGAAAAGGATCACGTCGTGGGTGAAATTTTGTTTTCATGTACACCACTTAGAAATGCAGGTAATTAAGTACTATAATGACATCTTAAATAAAGAAACATTTTAGCAGGCTGCATCCAACCAAACTGGACTCTGAGTAGATCAACTGAAATGAATAGACCTAAGCTAGCTGGCCAATCATTTCAATAGGTCTACTCTGCGTATTACTAACATTGGATAAATTATTTACATTATTTACAGGCCGCCCTGAAGCAAAAAGCTCCCTGGGCAACTCAACAGATAAAAATGAGAAATTACAGCTTGATAAAAAACATAGGGCGTTTCCAAACTGTTGCTATATTTTGTGCCATGTAATTCCAGTGCAAAATCAAGTTGCGCAAATGAAATTGAATTTGCACAACAATCCTGTCCCCCCCCCACCAAAAAACAAAACAACAACACCTTACTGGACCTTACTACCCATTACCATGTCTCCTCTTCTTAAGCTAGACAGATAGAATCATGGAACTGTAGAGTTGGAAGGGACCCCGAGGGTCATCTAGTCCAACCCTCGCAAGGCAGGAATCACAGGCTAAAGGATCTCTGACAAGTGGCCATCCAACCTCTGTTTAAACACCTCCAATGATAGAGGGAGCCTGTTCCACTGTTGATCTTGGTTTTATATTTGATGCCCTGATTTTCCTTTTAGCGGCTGTCGATAGCTATGTCCACCTTAGAGAAGCAGCGGAGAAGGCGCTTGCTTGCTCTACTGAATGTTTCTCTCTCTCTCTCAGCTCCTTGCCTGTAATAAATTGCTAATTTATAGGAAACAAAATAAGAAAATTCCTTCAGTAGCACCTTAAAGACCAACTAAGTTTTTATTTTGGTGTGAGCTTTCTTGTGCATGCACACTTCGTCAGGTATCTGAAAGCTCATACCAAAATAAAAACTTAGTTGGTCTTTAAGGTGCTACTGAAGGAATTTTCTTATTTTGTTTCGACTCAGAGCAACACGGCTACCTACCTGTAATTTATAGGAGTTTGGTCTTAGGGGCAGCAGTGGTGATCCTGTAGCCCTCTGGATATGCCAGAAAGGTGACTTCCACAATCACCATCATCCCTGAAGGAAGTTGGAGTCAAGCATCTTCTGAATGGATGCAGGTGTCTTTCTCTGTCTTAGGGTATTGTCTTTGCCGCCTGTGCTTTTACAAAAGAACCTGCCTGGATGTTCTTGAGAAAGGCTTCCTGCTCAGATTTGCAGGCAGAACCTAGGCATGGTTAAGGAGACCAGGCAAAATCTCACAGGTTCTTGTTCCTTATGAATTGCTTAGGATCTGAACATATTTCTCCCACATTCCAAGCTTGCAATGTAAGCGCTCGGCTTCCAATTTCCTCTCCTGGTATGCCCTGCGGAGGACCTTAAGGTCCACAAACAACAATATTCTGAAGATCCCGAGCCATAAGATGGCTAGATTGGCCTCTACTAGAGCCAGGGCCTTTTCAGTACTGGCCCCAACTTGGTGGAACGCTCTTTCCCAGGAGACCAGGGCCCTGCGGGATTTGTCATCTTTCCACAGGGCCTGCAAGACAGAGCTGTTCCGCCTGGCCTTTGGGTTACTCAGCCTGACCCCTGTGTTTTCCCTCCCTCATGGCTTGGATTTATGGACTACTTGAAATGAGGCTGCACTTTAAATTTTAATACTGTATTTTAATCTGTATTTCAATTAATTGTTTTTATGTTTTATTGTAATTCTGTTGGTGTGAGCCGCCCTGAGCCTGGTTTTTGACTGGGGAGGGTGGGGTATAAATGTTGTTGTTGTTTAGTCGTTTAGTCGTGTCCGACTCTTTGTGACCCCATGGACCATAGCACGCCAGGCACTCCTGTCTTGCACTGCCTCCCGCAGTTTGGTCAAACTCATGTTCGTAGCTTCGAGAACACTGTCCAACCATCTTGTCCTCTGTCGTCCCCTTCTCCTAGTGCCCTCAATCTTTCCCAACATCAGGGTCTTTTCCAAGGATTCTTCTCTTCTCATGAGGTGGCCAAAGTATTGGAGCCTCAGCTTCACGATCTGTCCTTCCAGGGAGCACTCAGGGCTGATTTCCTTAAGAATGGATAGGTTTGATCTTCTTGCAGTCCATGGGACTCTCAAGAATCTCCTCCAGCACCATAATTCAAAAGCATCATTTCTTCGGCGATCAGCCTTCTTTATGGTCCAGCTCTCACTTCCATACATCGCTACTGGGAAAACCATAGCTTTAACTATACGGACCTTTGTCAGCAAGGTGATGTCTCTGCTTTTTAAGATGTTGTCTAGGTTTGTCATTGCTTTTCTCCCAAGAAGCAGGCGTCTTTTAATTTCGTGACTGCTGTCACCATCTGCAGTGATCAAGGAGCCCAAGAAAGTAAAATCTCTCACTGCCTCCATTTCTTCCCCTTCTATTTGCCAGGAGGTGATGGGACCAGTGGCCATGATCTTGGTTTTTTTGATGTTGAGCTTCAGACCATATTTTGCACTCTCCTCTTTCACCCTCATTAAAAGGTTATTTAATTCCTCCTCGCTTTCTGCCATCAAGGTTGTGTCATCTGCATATCTGAGGTTGTTGATATTTCTTCCGGCAATCTTAATTCCGGTTTGGGATTCATCTAGTCCAGCCTTTCGCATGATGAATTCTGCATATAAGTTAAATATGCAGGGGTATAAATACAAAAGTATTATTATTATTATTCCAATTTGGAAGACTGGAGAAGTACCAGCTAAAGAACAATGGCAAGAAAAACGGATGAACTATGCAGAAATGGCAAAATTGACGGACAGACTACAGGAAAAAGACAACAGTGACTTTGAAAGAGAGTGAGAGCCATTTATAGTATACTTGCAGAAACAAAGGAAGACTATTGACTTGATGGCAGGATTTAAATAAACACTCACACCTTTATCATAAAAAAATATGTAGAAAACAAAGAAATAATAGAGTGTATCCTTTTTGAAACAGCAGTGCGTAATAGGGGAAAATAAATCAGAAGTGGAAGTTGGGGGAAGCCCAGGAGGGGTGGGAAGAGGGAATGTAATATGAATGTTATAGATATGTGATGAATGTAATAATTGAATAAAAAATTAATAATAATAATAATAAGTAATGTAAGTGCTTGGCTGTTCAGGCCAAAACAGGGTTTGGATTGCAAGCAACAGGGACAACATGATTGCAAATGCAGATGCATTTTAAAGTTACTTATTACCTGCCCATCACTCCTAAGGTCCCAAGGCAGGTGACAAAACAATATGAAAAACAGTTCAAAACATACTTGCAATTACAAAAGCAAGATGGGTCCTAAAACACACAGATGTCAAGTGTCAAAAACAAGGGCAAAGAGGGGCGTTTCCAGCATTCTCTGAAAGCGGTGTAATGAAGGTGTCAGAAGCCTCTGTGGGGAGGAAGCTTCATAGCTTAGGGGCCACCACAGAGAAGGCCCTTTCCTCCTGGGTGGGCACCTCCTGAGCTTCTGAGGAACTATCAAGAGGGCTTTCTCTGCCAATCTCAGTCCCCTAGCAGTAAGGAGACGGTCTCTCAGATATTTGAGTCCTGAGTTGCTTAGGGCTTTAAACGCCAAAGTGAGCTTGAACTGGGGTCAGAAATTAACTGGCAACCAATGCAGCTGTTTTAAAACAGGGGTCATATGAGATCTAAACAGATCCCCAGCTAGTAATCTGGTTACTGCATTCTGAAGTTTCAGAGTCACCTTCAAGGGCAGCCCCATGTAGAGTGCATTGCAACAATTGTGTCTGGAAGTTACCAGAGCGTGGAGTTTGGTGGCCAAATCATCTCTGAATCATTATGAAAACTTGGAGGACCACAGCCTGTTTTGAGATTCTTTTTGGGGGGAGGGAGTACATTTATATTCAATGTGGAGACTGGGAGGGGAAAAAGTACATTTGTATTCAATTAATGAAGGACATTTTTGACTGGCCTGACCACTTTTAATTAAAAGATTACTTCTATCTTCACCCAACCCCTTCCTGTTTGAATTTGCCACAGATTCCCTCTTTTTCATGGTGTTCTCTCCCATTGTAGGGTCAATGCCTCTCCCAAACTCTGAAATCCCACTGCCTTCATCCACCCGTCCAAGCTCTAACTTTGATTGATATACCCAGCCGTCTCTGATTGATTGATGCCTGCCTAAGCAGATGTGGGGGGGGGGGGAAGAGAGCGAATATTTACTGCCCAGCAAATGTTTTATGAGGGCTGCTTACAATACAGAAAGCGCAGTAAAAGGACCGAGAAGACAAACTTAATGTGAGGTAAATAGACCAGGCCTCCCACCGGGCACCTGTCAGAGTCGTGTGCGTACCTGCAGCTCCCAGGTCAGCCTTTGACCATCATCTCAAGAATGGAATAGCTTCTGTTTTCTAAACTGATATATTGACCCAATAAAAAATATTATTACATTGCCTATCACTGCTCACAACGGGGGAACCTTTATAAAAAGAGTGATTGCTCCATTTGGAGAGTTAGAAGAGAAAGAGGTTTGTGTGTGTGTGTGTGAAAGTGAAAGGTAAGTTCTTTGTGATGAAGAAAGTGCAGGTTTTCAAAACCCTTTGATTGACTGACTAATTGGCTGATTGTGAGGCATGATAGGCAGCCCTATAAGATTTTTAAAAGGGCACTGTGTGTTATTTTGGCTGTCAAAGGAGGTGATGACCTTTCCCCGGGTCTTTTGTTTAAGGCTGGGGCACCAGGCAGCTGTTTTGTCAACGGCTTCTGATTGTGGTTCTGATTCTGGGGCCAGGGTGGGACCTGAGACTAATGTTCTTCCTGTTTATATGTGACTAGGGAGAAAGTTTGGTGTGCCGTCAGCAAAGGAGACAGAAGCCTGTGTTTTCTCAACAACTGTGGGCACCAAAGGGGCATGTGGCTTGCTTTTTGGGGGTGGGTGGGGTGGGAATGATGTTGCTTTCAAGACAGACTAAAGAAAGTACGCCTTTATACGATGCAAAATGGATTTGCGATATTTGCTTTCACAAGACGTGGTGACTTAAGGCTTGTCTGCACAGCTTTCCGCTTGACCCACACTTTCTAGGCATGGGTCTGGCTGGTTTTGCCTTTTGCCCCACTGCTTTCCCCTGGAAAGCCCATTCTTTAGTGCTAAATCGGAACAAGTGGCAATTTGCAGCAGGCTGGGCGGGAGCAGGGATGAGGGAGGGAAGGAGATGTTTCATTGTGCAAGTGGAAATTTTCGCACTGACAGAACGAGTTAGTTGGACATTTCATAGAATCATAGAACTGTAGAGTTGAAAGGGACCCCCGGGGGTCATGTAGTCCAACCCCCTGCAATGAAGGAATCTCAGCTAAAGCATCCATGACAGATGGCCATCCAACCTCTGCTTAAAAACCTCCAAGGAAGGCGAGTCCACAACTTCCAGAGGGAGACTATTCCATTGTCGAACAGCTCTTATTGCCAGAAAGTCCTTCCTGATGTTTAATTGGAATCTCCTCTCTTGTGACTTGAAGCCATTGGTTCGAGTCCTACCCTCCGGAGCACTGGGATTGCCTAGCAGCGGATGCTGAGAGGCAATGGGAGGCAGTGAGGTGTTGGAAGTGTAAATGACTACCAGACTGCCACTAGATCAAGTTCATCAGTTTCACTGAATTAATTAAACTGAATAGTTTTAATTGGATTTTGAATAAATGTGCAAGTAATTGTTACTGCTTTGAATTCTATTGTGTTACTGTCTTCCTTAGTGGGGCTTGCAAGCCTGTTATGAATAATGCTTTTTATGTGGGGTGAGTAATGAGTTAATGGAGCCAAAGGAGCAGTGGCTCAAAATGGTTTGGGGAAAAGGAAAAGACCCCTGGATGGTTAGGTTCAATCAAAGGCGACTATGGGGTGCAGCTCTCATTTCACTTTTCAGGCTGAGGGAGCCAGTGTTTGTCCACAGACAGCTTTCTGGGTCATGTGGCCAGCTTCTGGCACAACTGGACACCGTGACAAAGCACACGGAAACACTGTTTACCTTCCCGCCGCAGCAGTACCTATTTATCTACTTGCATTGGCGTGCTTTAGGGCTGTTAAGTTGGCAGGAGCTGGGACAAAGCAACGCGAGCTCACTCCATCGTGGGGATTCGAATCGCCGACCTTTTGATTGGCAAGCCCAAGAGGCTCAGTGGTTTAGACCACAGCGCCACCAGCTTCCTGGGAACCCCTGGCATAAACTGATGCCGAGTGTCAACAGCTATGTGGGTTATGTGGGTTCTTGGCTGCTCCGGAGCTTGGAGATTTGCAGTCAGGTTTATAATGGCAACCACGAGACCCCCTCACTTAGGGTTGCACAGCCTCATTGGTCCCCTTCCTCCTTTGCTTTCACACAGCGTGGCTTTTCCAGGAGGCAAAAGCAAACCCGAGCAGCGTTTCAGCTTAATATTTCCAGCCTTCCAAAGGAACATTTTGGAGAACGAGATAATCAACACTGACTAATCTGCCACCACTGCAACTGGGTGTGATTCACACATCCTTTGGTACCAAGCTGGCCCTGGCTAATCTCCCATGGGGCCTGATCCTTCAAAGGCGTAATGCAGGCCGTATGGTGGGAGGGAGGGGGGGAGGGAGGAGGGACAGGGTGTCGAGCTCAATCTGTACATCTGCATTTTGCCTCCTTAGGAATAATGCTGGGCAATGAGCGTTAAAATTCTTCAGGCTACTTTGCTTCCCATTTGAGACCTTCTGGTAAGAAAGAGTCTGTAGTTGATGGAAGAGCATTGCATGGTTGACTTGCCAGAAGTCCAGGATCTAGACCAGGCATCCCCAAACTTTGGCCCTCCAGATGTTTTGGACTACAGTTCCCATCATCCCTGACCACTGGTCCTGTTAGCTAGGGATCATGGGAGTTGTAGGCGAAAACATCTGGAGGGCTGCACTTTGGGGATGCCTGATCTAGACATAAGAAGTGTGGAGGTGGAAAATAGATCTGACCCACATGTGGGTCATTAGCAAAGATCTGCTACATCCCCATGACTTACCTTTGCCTGACAGCTCTGGCGCCGAGTCCGAAGAGAGGGCCCCCCCATTTTTCCCTGGGGGTTCCACCCACCACCAGCATGCAGCTCCCCGGAGGCCAATGTGGGCCCGAGGCTCAAAACGTTTGCCCTGTGTTTACAGGATTTCTGTGCATGCAGCAAAGTACAGTGCCAGTAAGACTCAAGCCACTTGCCATCTTTATTTTCATGGAGGCAACTTTGCACCCTGAGACTTTGGATGCCCACCAATGCCTCTGGCAGGCATTGCTGCATCCAGAGACCTTGTTGCTGAACCTCTTTTGCCCTTGCTGCACACATCTTCCCTGTTTCTTGGCACCCTGGTAGAGATTCTTCAGCCCCTTTCTTCTGAGTCTTTATTTTCCCAGTGTCGTCAGATCAAAACTCGTCTTCGAAGAGTTGACAGGCGGCTTCAGTAGGTGTCGGGCCGGCTGCCCGCAAGCGATGTCAAGCTTGGCAGGAGGTGAGGCTGCATTGGGGGGAAAGGGGAGATTTGTTTTTGGGTGTTAAGTCAAAGGGTTCCTGGCGATCCTGTCCGTCAGCGATTTTGTGCCAGGAATTAGTCATCACCCCCCCTCCCTGCATCTGCCTGAAATGCCCCAGGAGAGCCAAAAAGGCTAATGAAAACAGAGGACAGGTGTGAACACCTGGTTGAGAAACAAGAAGGGAACAACAAAAACCTTTCCTTTTACCAGACTGCCGAGCACAGTCACAAGGCCTAGAAATTTAAGTTTTCTGCTTTTTTTGAAAAAGAAAAGTCATAGCTGGTGAACCAACCTTAACTGAAAAATACAGGAGCACTTTGAGGCACATCTTCGGTCATAAGGTCTAGAAACTTAGGTTTTTTAAAAATAAATAAAACCAGCAACAGCATCGCACAACACATTTGCAGGAAGGCGAATTCTATTAGCAACAGTGGCAGGGAAAGGCAACCACTAGTCTTTGCACTCCACAATCTTATGCATAAATTGGATAAATAGCCTCACTGTGTGTGTGGTGGCAGCCATAGCTTAGTGTTAAGAGTATCTGGGAAAGTGTTAGAGTTGGAGTTCAGAAAAGGACAACCCAAATTATCAAGGGGGTGCAGCAGCAAGCACATGAGAAAAAGATCACCGCGTTTGGGTTTTTTCTTTTCTTTTCTTTTGAAAGCTGTTTTCCCTCTCTTGGTAGCACTAGAACTTGTGGGCATCCAATGAAGATGGCTGTAGGAAGATTCGGGAGAGATAAAAGAAAGTATTTCTTCACGCAGAACGGAGTTAAACCATGGAACCAGCTGCTACAGGTGGCAATGATGGATACCTAGCTCCTGCTTGCTTGCCACAGACATCCGGTTGGCCACTGTGGGGTCAGGTGGGCCATTGGCCTCATCCAGCAGGCTTTTCTTATGTCCTTATCTGATTTGCATGCAGAAGGTCCCAGGTTTAGCCCCATGTATCTCCAAACAGGTGGCGCTGTGGGTTAAACCACTGAGCCTAGGGCTTGCTGATCAGAAGGTCGGCGGTTCGAATCCCTGTGACAGGGTGAGCTCCCGTTGCTTGGTCCCAGCTCCTGCCAACCTAGCAGTTCGAAAGCACGTCAAAATGCAAGTAGATAAATAGGAACCGCTACAGCGGGAAGGTAAACGGCGTTTCCATGTGTTGCTCTGGTTTGCCAGAAGCGGCTTTGTCATGCTGGCCACATGACCTGGAAGCTATACGCCGGCTCCCTCGGCCAATAATGTGAGATGAGCGTGCAACCCCAGAGTCGGTCACGACTGGACCTAATGGTCAGGGGTCCCTTTACCCTTTACCTATCTCCAAACAGGGCTGGGAGAGACCCTTACCTGGAAACCTGGAGAGCCAGTGTGAGAGCCCTCAGAGGTGGACTCTCCTTCCTTGGAGGTCCTTAAGCAGAGGTTGGGTGGCCACCCATCATGGATGCTTTGGTTGAGATTCCTGCACTGGACTAAATGAGCCTCAGCCCCTTCCCACTCTACAATTCTATGGGTCTATGGATTCAGGAACACCTCCAGACTGTGAACCTGCTCAGGGGGAGAATGACCTCATCTGAAGAAGACACTTGGCAAAATTATCTGGACTTGGGGACCACCACTACCACACCTGCCTCCCTCTTGCCAGGATTCAGACTCAATTTATTGGCCCTTATCCATGCCAAGAAGGCTGATCGCCGAAGAATTGATGCTTTTGAATTATGGTGCTGGAGGAGACTCTTGAGAGTCCCATGGACTGCAAGAAGATCAAACTTATCCATTCTACAGGAAATCAGCCCTGAGTGCTCACTGAAAGGACAGATCATGAAGCTGAGGCTCCAATACTTTGGCCACCTCACGAGAAGAGAAGACTCCCTGGAAAAGACCCTGATGTTGGGAAAGATTGAGGGCACTAGGAGAAGGGGACGACAGAGGACGAGATGGTTGGACACTGTTCTTGAAGCTACGAACATGAGTTTGACCAAACTGCAGGAGGCAGTGGAAGACAGGAGTGCCTGGCGTGCTCTGGTCCATGGGGTCACGAAGAGTCGGACACAACTAAACGACTGAACAACAACATCCATGCCAAACCAGACTTACAAAGGGGAATCCAAGCTGCCTAGATCAGTTGTGGTGACCAATGGGGAGAGTGTGTGCAGAAAGAAGCAGAGGATGCTAATTTCATAGTTTCATGTCTGGATTCTTAAATAGTTGTACTTCTTGGAAACCTTTCGATGGTTTTACGGCAGGCTGTATTTTTAAGCTGGCTCGATTCAGTTCTGAGAAAGGTGTGATAAATAAAATCAATCACACCTATATAATTTTATATACAAGTAAAGCAGAAGTCATACTTTTTATAGACAAGTAAAGGAAACATCCTATTTTCCGATTCCTGGCCAGCGGAAACCTTTTCCTTTAATTTGGACCTGCATTTCTTGTTTTTCTCTCTGCTGTTCACATGAGGAATGGAGAACATGTGACCATCCAGATGCAGTTGGACTTCCCAAAGCCCCAGCCAGCTTGGCCAATCATAACAGCTGGCCATTGTGCACATTCACCAGGTCGCCTGGAAAATGTGCACATAATCCTCCCATGAAGCATTATCTCCAGCAGGCCTTGGGAAATGTACATACATCACCTCAATTATGCACATTCTCTAGCCATTCTGCACAATCCCCGAACAGGACTTGCGGAATGTGCCTATCTCGGGTGCATTTTGTACATTCCCCAGGCAATGTGCACATTTCCCAATCTGTATGCATAGTCTCCAAGTCCTACACACCCAGCTTTTGTGTTTGTTCGTGGCTGAATGATGTAGCAAGCCTTCCTGCTCTATTACATTCTTGCTGTTCCAAGATTTGCTCAGCATCATTCCCCTGGCAATAGCCCTGCAGGTGCACTGCTAGGGCAAAATACCTTTGGCCATTCTTAAAATCTTGCTGTACTATCCCATAATTCTCACCTGATGCCTTATGACAGAGGTTGGCTGGGCAGCGGGGCTATGAAACTCTTGATTCCTTTGTTCTCTGCCACTCTCCTTCCCTGGCAATAACTTACACCTGGCCCAAATCTCCCCAGAGACATAAAGGCTGAGTTTAATTTAAAAGGTATATTGGCGGACTAATGGAACTCTTAAGAATGGAATGAAGCGAATTTGATTGCTCCAGGGCTGTAATCAAAAGGCAAGCAGGATATTCCAGCAATTGCTTGCATGGTGGCGAGAGAGGTTTTGGGGGAAGCTGTGGTTGCACAACCCCCCCCCAAAAAAACCCCACTTTGGATGTATCCTGCCTTGTTTATAGCAGTTTGCATCCTCCTTCTGTGCCTCTGGCAATGGCCTAGATGCACAAATTGCAGGTAGCTTGGCCTGTTTGCAGCCTGCAGAATTTGGGCCATTCCCCTTTATCTTGGTGAACAAGCAGCTCCACAATTGATCTTTGTATTAGTTGGGTCAAAATGAGCACCAAGGTCTTCTTTTGATTGCCATTGGCTCTTGGGGTATCTTGGGTTGTCACATCCACTCTTTCTCTTGGGTTTCTTCATTCATAAGAACCTGTTGGATCAGGCCAATAGCCCATCTAGTTCAGCATCCTTCTTCTTACAGTGGCCAACCAGGTGCCTGTGGGAAGCCTGCAAGCAGGATTTGAGCACCAAAGGAACTCTCCCCTCCTGGGGCTTCCAGGAGGCAGAGCATAGCTATCAAAGGCTAGTAGCCATCATAGATCATAGAAGGATCATAGAATTGTGGCGTTGGAAGGGACCCTGAGGATCATCTAGTCCAACCCCCTGCAATGCAGGAATAACCAGCTGTCCCATATGGTGCAACCTTGGTGTTATTAGCACCATGCTGTAACCAACTGAGCCATCCAGGGTACTTCATAGAATCATAGCGTTGACCACAAGGGCCACCCAGTCCAACCCCCTGCCAAGCAGGAAACACCATCAAAGCAATCCTGACAAAGAAGGAGACTCCACCACACTCCCTGGCAGCAAGTTCCACTGTCGAACAGCTCTCACTGTCAGGAAGTTCTTCCTAATGTTTAGGTGGAATCTTCTTTCTTGTAGTTTGAATCCATTGCTCCGTGTCCGCTTCTCTGGAGCAGCAGAAAACAACCTTTCTCCCTCCTCTATATGGCATCCTTTAATATATTTGAACATGGCTATCATATCACACCTTAACCTTCTCTTCTCCAGGCTAAACATGTCCAGGTCTCTAAGCTGCTCCTCATAAAGCATCGTTTCCAGGCCTTTGACCATTTTGGTTGCCCTCCTCTGGACACGTTTCAGCTTGTCAGTATCCTTCTTGAACTGTGGTGCCCAGAACTGGACACAGTACTCCAGGTGAGGTCTGACCAGAGCAGAATACAGTGGTACTATTACTTCCCTTGATCTAGATGCTATACTCCTATTGACTTCAGTTGCCTTATCCTCCATTATTACATTGGGACTACTGTTCTGGGACTTGCTAGAGGGGTTTTTGTGTCTTGGTACTGGGAGACGTGGTCTAAACCACTGAGCCTAGGGCTCGCCGATCAGAAAGTCGGTGGTTCGAATCCCTGCAACAGGGTGAGCTCCCGTTGCTTGGTCCCAGCTTCTGCCCACCTAGCAGTTCGAAAGCACATCAAAGTGCAAGTAGATAAATAGGTACCGCTCCAGCAGGAAGGTAAACAGTGTTTCTGTGCGCTGCTCTGGTTCGCCAGAAGCGGCTTAGTCATGCTGGCCACATGACCCGGAAGCTGTACGCCGGCTCCCTTGGCCAATAACACAAGATGAGCGCTGCAACCCTAGAGTCGTCCACGACTGGACCTAATGGTCAGGGGTCCCTTTACCTTTACTGGGAGACTCAGTCTAGAAAGAGGATAACAAGGTAGAGACTGGTTTATCCATGGGGTATGACAATCCCTATTTTATTTTTTACTGCATCTGCTGAAGGACGAGACTAAGCTGGAGGAGCAAAGAACATTTCCTTTTGGCAGCCGATAACCTTCCTTGGAAGGGAGTTCTGCAGCAATGGCAGCACCCCTGCAGGAAGACCACCCATAGGACATCTATGTGTCTGATGTTTTTCTAGGCACCCCCGGGTAGCATAAATGCTGCTCCGCTGGCCAGCATCCCTCTCTCTTGGCAAAGCAGCCATAGCATCACAATGTGGCCTTTGGCCAGTTGAAGGATTGCACCCCAAGCTACCCAAACCAAGAATGTCAGAAATCAGATCAGATTTTCAAAGTTTCCTAGGACACTTTGCATGTGCTAGTGGAAAAAGCTACCAACATTGGAAATCAGGTCACACATTATTTGCAAATGTGACGCTCACCAGCAATTATTTTATATAGGAAGAAAAGTAATAGTGAATCTATTAAATAAATATGTGGAGATCTAGCAGAAGGTGGAAGAGAGATTGTGAGGTTTTCTTCCTAAGAGCTTAGCATTTGAAAGTCCACCTCCTTCCTGTGGGAATGTTAGGGATGTGGATTAGGATATATTATTAGATAGATCCTATCCAAGCTTGTGTTAGCAAGTTTCCAATATCAGCAGAGTGACATTCCCCTTTTGTGCGCAGCAAAGCGTGTGCGTTCAGGTTTGCTAAAACCTGTACAATAATATTATACTTTATACTTCAATATTATACTTCCTGGCAAAGTCCCCTTTGTCCCTCTTAAAAGAAATACATAACACAGTGTTTATAAAATAAGATAGAGTTTACTTACAGTTTCATCCTGAGTTAACAGCATAATCTCAGAAAGGCAGGCTTATGTAGAAAAGTTACAAATATATATACATCTGGAGACTACTTAGTAAAGTGAGGCTCCATCTGGTCTCACTCTTGGCAGCAGGCCAAGAGGGAGAACCATCCTAACTGTAGATTCTCTGGAGATGTGTTCCCATCGGAGGAGAAAAGGCTAAGAGAGAGAATGGCTGCTGGCTAGGGGCTTTGTCCCAGCTATTCCATCTCATCTGCATATCTGGGGGAACAGGAACTGAACTTAGTCAGGTGTTCCCCAGGTGAGTCCTCCAAGTGGACACTCTGGGAATTGTTGTGACTTGTCTGCCCCAGTGTTCCATCCCACACTTCCCTCCGGAGCCTCTCAGGTGTTGACACCAGCAGAGGGGACCCTCTTGGTAGTTCCACTGCCCTCAGAAACTGCCCACAGGTGGCTCCTGTGACCCAGGTAGCACTTAAGCTGTGGTACAACACACCTCTTTACCCTGGTCTTTGACATTTGAAATGTGTATTTTTAGGACCTGCCCTATTCTAGCGATTGTTATTTGTTTCAAAAGTCTTTTAATGTTGATTTGCCCGACTCTGGGATCTTGGGGTGCAGGGTGGGTATTACATCAAAAATAATACCACTTTGATCGACAGAACTGGTGCTATTATACGTGCCACATAAAACCTGTTCCGCATTTGTAAGAGATCAATCTCTTTGTGTGTCAGCACTTGCACTGTGGAACTCCCTGCCTATTGATATCGGGCAGGCACCTTCACTGTGCTCCTTTTGACGTGTGATAAAAACCCCTTGTTTAGACAACCTACCCAGAGATTAACTGAAAATCTTTTAATAAAATATTAATAAGAATTTTAAAAACCTACCCACAGGTTTAAAAAGTTGAATTTTAATGTGTTTTTAATCTATTGTCATTACTACTTTTTGAAAGTTTAAAATGCTTTTTAATATTTGTATGTTTAAACTGTTTGTTACTCTGTAAATGTATGTTATTGTTTTTCCACGTGCAGTAAATGTAATTTAAAGCACAACAGTAGCAGGTGCCATTACTTGGGAAAAGGGGCATTAGCCGTCTGAATCTCTTTTTAGTCTGTTGTTATTTTAACTTTCTGAAAGTTTTAAATTATTGTTGTCAGTTTTCCTCATTGATGATTTTATTGTTTTGTCTTTTTCGAAAACCGCTATTACAATCGAGCACTGTATAAATTTTATTAAATAAATAAATAAATAACAAACAAGAAGGCCGGTGATTAAAATAGTTCATCTGCTTCTGCAGAACAAGGAAAGCTCACGACGACTTTCTTCAGCACTTTAGTCTATCCCCCTCCCGTCCCTCTCTGGTTAGGGTGGTTAAAAAACAATGTCAGGCTTCGTGATGGCATGACGACGAGGCTGCAGTATTGTGGCACATTAAGGAAACACTTGATAATGATCTTGTGGTTAATATGATAATTTAGCGCAAAGCCCAACACCTATTAAGGGCTCCTCATTAAGCAAAGTGTTTCTCATTTTTAGCATGCGAACACTTTGACACTAATGAGAGTTTGTGTTCCATGCTTAGACAACAGCACTCTTTGTTTCTGCAACGTCTCCCATCGTTTCCTACTATGGGATGGCCACAAGATACAGGTATTCCAATCCGCAGCTTCCAGCACCCAGCTTTGGGTGTAAGAATGGTAGACTGCACCTGAGAAAGGAAGTTCTGCTTCAGCCTGGAGCTGCAAGTAGAGAGAGCCTCCATTATAGGAACTTGGGGTTCAAGCAAGCTGAGTTGCAACACTTCCTGCTAAATTGTCTGTGATGGGTCGGTCATGTCCACAGAATGGAAGATTGTAGGATCCCCCAAGGACCTGCTCTATGGAGAGCTGCTTCAGGCACCAGGCCCATTGCCAAATCTGCATTATGTTGAGTCTGGAAAAGAGGAGAGTGAGAGGAGATATGATTGTAGTTGTTCAGTCATTTAGTCATGTCCAACTCTTCGTGACCCCATGGACCAGAGCACGGCAGGCACTCCTGTCTTCCACTGCCTCCCGCAGTTTGGTCAATCTCATGTTCGTAGCTTTGAGAACACTGTCCAACCATCTCGTCCTCTGTCGTCCCCTTCTCCTAGTGCCCTCAATCTTTCCCAACATCAGGGTCTTTTCCAGGGAGTCTTCTCTTCTCATGAGGTGGCCAAAGTATTGGAGCCTCAGCTTCAGGATCTGTCCTTCCAGTGAGCACTCAGGGCTGATTTCCTTCAGAATGGATAGGTTTGATCTTCTTGCAGTCCATAGGACTCTCAAGAGTCTCCTCCAGCACCAGAATTCAAAAGCATCAATTCTTCAGCGATCAGCCTTCTTTATGGTCCAGCTCTCACTTCCATACATCACTACTGGGAAAACCATAGTTTTAACTATATGGACCTTTGTCGGCAAGGTGGTGTCTCTGCCTTTTAAGATGCTGTCTAGGTTTGTCATCGCTTTTCTCCCAAGAAGCAGGCAAATATCTGAAGGGCTGTCACATAGAATCTTAGAATTGGAAGGGACCCAAGAATCATTTAGTCCAACCCCCTGAAGTGCAGAAATCTCAGCTCAAGCATCCCTGACAGATGGCCACCTAACCTCTGTTTAATACCGGTAACTTCCAATGAAGGAGAGTCCACAACCTCCCGAGGGAGACTGTTCCACTGTCGAACAACTCTTACTGTAAGAAAGTTTTTCTGTATGTTTGGTGGGAATCTCCTTTCCTGCAACTTGAAGCCATTAGTTTGAGTCTTGCTTTCCAGAGCAGGAGAAAACAAGCTTGCTCCATCCTCCATGTGACAGCCCTTGAGATATTTGAAGATGGCTATCATAGCTCATCTTTCTCTCCTCTTTTCCAGGCTAAACATACCCAGCTCCTTCAACCATTCCTTGTAAGGCTTGGCTTCTAAACCCTTGACCATCCTAGTTGACTTCCTCTGCACATGTTCCAGCTTGTCCACATGGGATGTGTTAGGACTAGAGCATTCAAGTACAAAATTTTCCTGTTGCCTAGAATGGACACACAGAGGAATGTGGCTCCAGACAGGGAGGACTTCCTGTCATATTTTAAGAGGGGAATAAAGGGGAAAGTTACCCGGAACAATCCAGACTGGATTAATTAATTAATTGGTTGATGGATTCTAACAAATCATCAACTTGCTTCCAATAAGTTGCAAAGGGGATGTGCTCTGCTGTTTGCTCACTAGCAAGAATGAGGAGGGATAATACCCAAACAATAAACCCTCTCCCACCTTCCTTAACAATCCCACAGTCAACATCCTTCTTAAATGGCGCCCAGAACTGGACAGGGTATTCCGGCTGTGGTCTGACCAAGGCAGAATAGAGTGTCACTATTACTCCCCTTGATCTGGGCACTAGACTCCATCTGTTGAGATTCCTGGCTTGTAGGGGGGTTGGACTAGATGATAATCTGGATCCCTTCCAACTCTACAATTCTATGGCCACGTGGGTACCAAAACCACAGCCTGCTGAGCACAAGGTCTCAGACAGGCAGGGATCCCCCCTGGCGAATGCTTCTTCATTATCTCTGAGAGCCCAGCAAATTGTGGAGCATGGGCAACCTCCACCAACCCGAGCATTTAGACCTAATTAAATCACCCCATTAGCTAATGCTGCATTAGCTTCCATTAGGAAGGAGGGAGTTTCAGGAGATCCCAGAGGGCAGCCTGGCCATAATGGATCGGAGAGCCCCTTTCAGAAACCTCCTGTAACAAAGCCCAAGGTTTCACGTTCTGCATTTTAGTTGCATCACCAAGTGGTATCATCGGAAATGTACCCGGCAGCTTCTGAGCATAGCGGGAGAAGAATGAAAAGCCATTGATGTCTGAAGGCTGGGGCAGCGAATGTGTGGCCTGCCAAGTGAAGCATGACTACAACTCCCATCATCCCTGACCATTGCCCATGCTGGCTAGCACTGATGGGAATTGGAGTGCCAATGTTCGGAGGGTCGCAGGTTAGCACAGCCACTGTGGGCTGGCGTCTCTTTCTCTGTTGTGATGCATGGCGATATTCCATTGGACAAAGCTTCTGCTGGTGACTGGCTGAGCTGTTCTCAGAAAGGGGACAAGGAAGGAATTATCTGTCAGCCATTGCCGGAGTTGCTCCGATCCTAGGGATGGGGGGCTACAGGTAGGGAAGTTGGGTCCCAAAAAGCAGCACTGTGAGGGTCACTCCTGAAACGCAGGATTTCCCTAGCCACTCTGGGCGACTTCCAACAGAAAAATAAAACACAATAATCTATTAAACATTAAAAGCCTCCCTGAACAGGGCTGCCTTCAGATGTCTTCTAAAAGTCTGGTAGTTGTTTTCCTCTTTGACATCTGTTGGGAGGGCATTCCACAGGGCAGGCGCCACCACCGAGAAGGCCCTCTGCCTAGTTCCCTGCAACTTGGCTTCTCACAACGAGGGAACCGCCAGAAGGCCCTCGGCGCTGGACCTCAGTGTCCGGGCAGAATGATGGAGGTGGAGACGCTCCTTCAGGTATACTGGACCGAGGCCATTTAGGGCTTTAAACGTCAGCACCAACACTTTGAATTGTGCTTGGAAACGTACATAGTCATGCTGTCAAGGAGAGTCCAAAAAGCAAAACATGTGTGCATACCTATCTATGCACCCGCATGCACACACACACACACACACACACACACACACCCCATAGCAAAATACCCAATTTATAAAGTATATCCCAAAATAATGGGAAAGCTTCATCAAGTTCAGTGTGTTCATCTGAAAACACTGACCAGATGCTTGGAAGCTGTGGCTGGATGGCTGCATGGGAGCCGATTGAATTTAAATCTTTCGAAGACAGAGGTCCTCTGGCTGGGTCAGGATGGGGCTCAATTAGTGCCAGCGCCTTCTATCAAGAGTTTGGGTGTAACCTTCGACGCCTCCCTTTCTATGGAGGCGCAGGTTGCAGACACAGCCAAGGTGGCATTTTTCCATCTCCGCCGTATTAAGCAGTTGGCCCCTTACCTTTCTCGCCCTGATCTGGCCACAGTGATCCATGTGACGGTCACCTCCAGGCTTGGTTATTGTAACTCGCTCTACGCGGGGCTGCCCTTGAAGCTGACCCAGAAACTCCAGCGGGTGCAGAATGCCGCGGCGAGGCTCCTTACGGGGTCCTTGCCGCAGGATCACATTCACCCAGTGCTTTACCAGCTGCACTGGCTCCCGGTGCAGTACAGGGTCAGGTTTAAGGTACTGGTTTTTACTTTTAAAGCCGTATGTGTACTTATGGGGCCGCCTCTCCTGGTATGCCCTGCGGAGGACCTTAAGGTCCACAAATAACAACACTTTGGAGGTCCCAAGCCTCAAGGAGGTTAGATTGGGTTCAACTAGGGCCAGGGCCTTTTCAGCACTGGCCCCGACGTGGTGGAACGCTCTGTCACAAGAGACTAGGGCCCTGTGGGATTTGACATCTTTCTGCAGGGCCTGCAAGATGGAGCTGTTCCTCCTGGCCTTCGGCTTAGATTCACTCTGACCCCTTAGATGGGATTCGGTATATAAATTTTCTCTTGGCTTTTTTTCTGGCCCATGTAGGACCAGTATGGATAGCTGGCTCAGGTGAATATCTGATGTTTCCCTCCCTTTATGGTCTTGATTTATGGGCTACTACTAAAATGAGACTGCATTTTAAACTTAAGCTGTATTTTAAGCCGTATTTTAATTAACTGTTTTTGTTTTTGTTTTTGTTTTTGTTTTGTTGTTGTTGTTTTCTTCTTTTTTCCCTCCATTACGTTTTATTGTAATTCATATTTGGTGTTAGCCGCCCTGAGCCCGGTCCTAGCCGGGGAGGGCGGGGCATAAACAAAAATTTATTTATTTATTTATTTATTTGAAGTGCTCAGGTGACCTTCAGCCAGTGATTTGAAGAAGAGTTTCGGGGAAAGGTGAAAGCTGGCACATCCATTTGTGATATTTTGGCTGGCCCAAGAAAGGCATTGCCCTAATGTGGATTTTGGAATTTTTCAAAGGCTTTAGTTACAGGTAGGTAGCTGTGTTGGTCTGCATTAGTTGAAACAAAACAAAAAAAATCCCTCCCTGTAGCACCTAAGAGACCAAATAAGTTTGTTATTGGTGATGCACATGAAAGCTCATACCAATAATAATAATAAGAAGAGTTTGGATTTGATATCCCGCTTTATCACTACCCGAAGGAGTTTCAAAGCAGCTAACATTCTCCTTTCCCCTCCTCCCCCACAACAAACACTCTGTGAGGTGAGTGAGGCTGAGAGACTTCAGAGAAGTGTGACCAGCCTAAGGTCACCCAGCAGCTCCATGTGGAGGAGCGGGGAAGCGAACCCAGTTCACCAGATTACGAGTCTACCGCTCTTAACCACTACACCACACTGGCTCTCTAATAACAAACTTAGTTGGTCTCTAAGGTGCTATTGGAAGGATTTATTATTATTATTATTATTATTATTATTATTATTATTATTTTGTTTCATGTTTACACGAAAAGGATCTACTGATGCGAGGAGCAGTGGGGGTAGGCCGGGTGATCTCATATTTTAGCTGCAACTACTTATTCTGCTGTGGAAACAACTTCAAGAAGTTGCCATGACTAAAATCCTGCGTTCTTCTGCCTCTTGCTGTACTTTGCTGAGCGAAGCAGACCGTGAGCGGAGGGGAGAGAATTGTAATAATTCTCAGCCACCCACTGGCCTCCGCAGGCACAGACAAGGACCCCTGGGCCATACCTAGCTCAAAGATGAGAAAAGCAACATTGCACAGAGCATGATAACTGTGCGGCAAGCGAGCTGAGCAAGACACTAACAGAATAATTCAATGCAATTGTGAGTAGCTGGGAGGGTGGAGTACAGTTAGGGGTGCGGATGATCTAGGGGGACTTCCCTACCTTTAAATGTCTTTATTTCAATAATTTATCGCCCTCCAGTCACCAAGGGGGTGCGGGTGCATTGCAGAGAAATAGCAATCAATCAATTTTGCGCAATGGAAGGATATGATCTATCTACAATAGAATATGAAAAATGCATGAAAGATCAAACTGAGGAGGATGCACTAGGAAAAGGCAGGCTGTTATGTTAATTCAATCTACATATCCGTCACTGGGAATGGAAAACAGGCAGAGTTGTATATTGCTGATTCCTTTGCAGATCTCAATATAGATGTGAAGTTGAAGGAACGGCCAAGTGTTGGGTTCCAATCATTGCAATAAAAACATGCAATGCAATTGCTGGTTTTTTTTTTATATAAAAAAAATGAATTTTCATGGGGGGGAAAAACACCCAGCTATTTATACACACAGCCGAATAAAAAGGTGTCACCTGCAAATGGAGGAAACCTTCAAAAACATGTAACTGTTGCCCAAGGAAAGTTCGTTTTGTGTGTGTATGGTTGATTTGACTGGCTGACATTTCCCCAAAGAAACGTTCCTGGTGTTTAGAACAATAAATAATTATTGTAAAAGCAAACACTACAGTACCTGACAGTGCCTGCTGGAATGGGAAAGTCTTAAGACCTGCACCTGAAGGTCAGCAGGGAGTGTGAGTCTCTCACACCTTGGCCAGTCCTGTGACTGCTAACATACAAGCAATAAACAGAACCGCAACATAGGGCCATACCACTCATCTTCCCAGACACAAAACCAAAGCAAACAAAAAGTAATCAAAATCATACCATAATAATAATAATAATAATAATAATAATAATAATAATAATAATAATCACAATCATAATCATAATAATAATAATTTATTATTTATACCCCGCCCATCTGGCCGGGTTCCCCCAGCCACTCTGGGCGGCTTCCAACAAAATATTAAAATACAGAAATCTATCAAACATTAAAAGCTTTTCTAAACAGGGCTGCCTTGAGATAATAATAATAATAATAATAATAATAATAATAATAATAATAATTTATTATTTATACCCCGCCCATCTGGCCGGGTTCCCCCAGCCACTCTGGGCGGCTTCCAACAAAACAGAAATTCTAAAATACAGAAATTCATCAAACATTAAAATACAGAAATCCATCACACATTAAAAGCTTCCCTAAACAGGGCTGCCTTGAGATGCCTTCTAAAGGTCTGGTAATTGTTGCCTTCTAAAGGTCTGGTAGTTGTTTTTCTCTTTGACATCTGGTGGGAGGGCGTTCCACAGGGTGGGTGCCACTACCGAGAAGGGCCTCTGCCTGGTTCCCTGCAACTTGGCTTCTCGTAGCGAGGGAGCCGCCAGAAGGCCCTTGGCGCTGGACCTCAGGCAGAACGATGGGGGTGGAGACGCTCCTTCAGGTGTTCTGGACCGAGGCCGTGTAGGGCTTTAAAGGTCAGCACCAACACTTTGAATTGTGCTCGGAAACGTACTGGGAGCCAATGTAGGTCTTTCAGGACCGGTGTTATGTGGGCTCGGCAGCCGCTCCCAGTCACCAGTCTAGCTGCCGCATTCTGGGTTAGTTGTAGTTTCCGGGTCACCTTCAAAGGTAGCCCCACGTAGAGCGCATTGCAGTAGTCCAAGTGAGAGATACCTTTGCCTTTGCCCTAACCACCAAATGACAAATGTACAAATTCCTTTCTTGTTGCCCCTTCAGGGTCAACCCAATGGGAATGACCTGGCTGCACAACCGTCACGGTTTTATAAAATCCTTGGATTTCACCAGGCCCTCTTGGAAGCAGAGGCGGAGCTAGCTGCTCTGGCACCCAGAGTGGTGCACATGCTGTGCACCCGGGGGCGGGGCTAGGACCCAGGGGACAGGGCGGCGATGTCAACCCCCCTCAGGGATGACACCCGGGGCGAGCCGTACCCACCGCACCCCCTTCCTCCGCCAGTGCTTGGAAGCAAGTCCTCTTGAGTTCAGTGGAGTTTGTTCCTAAGTAAATGTGCACAGACTCGCCGTCTCAGATTGCTGTTGTGATGAGAGATAGAGTCGCTTGGGGGCTTGGTAACATTTGCCTGTTGAAAAACAGCCAAGCAAGACTATTTAAAGAAGATTATTGATGAACTTGCTGAACAAAAGGCACACCAAATGAGATTCAAGGGAGATGAGAAATTTTTTTGCTATTATATTTTGTCTGCCGCTTCACAGATGGTAACATTTTGATAATGAAATGCTGGGAGGTATCGAACAGTTGAATCCAAATGTTTAATCAATGTGCATTAAAGTGTTTTGCTCCTTCAACATTCCATGGAAGGAGGGACTTGTTCTTTCAAAACCTCCACAAGGCTCCACGTCGCTTTTGTTAGGGACGCTTTCTTTTTGCAATACCTAGCTCATCAAAATCCCTAGCTCCTCAAATTGTGATGAGAGTACATAGACAGACATGTGGATAGACAGACAGACATGTAAACTAGGGCTGTAACAAAATGTCTATTTCACCTTTTCACTAAAGGCATTCTTTGCAGATACAAATGTATTGCTACAACAATGACAATGACTACAGTCATTATTAACTGTGGGATATAAATGTATTATTATCACTACAACGATCATTGTTAAGTCCTTCTCCAACCTCATGCAGGAGAAAATGTGAGTTCCAGTATGATGCTTTTATGGACATCTACGAGCATTGTCGAAAATAATGCTTTGCTCCTTCGAAACAATTATTCTAAGCAGATTTATTTGATTAACGAACCGAATGAAACTTTGTTCAGCTTAGGGGGGGCAGCTCAACTCTAAAAGAATATTAAAATTACTGTGCAGGGTGCTTTAGACTTAGAGCTAGAGAAACCTGGTGCTGGATTCAAACTTAGAGTAAACCCATTAAAGCCAATGGGCTTTTACTTAGCATAGCTAAGGCTGAAATTCTGACCTGGCTCCCATTGCTCTGTCCCAGCTAGCAGTCCCTCCCAACCTAGCAGTTCGAAAGCATGCCAGTGCAAGTAGATAAATAGGTACCGGTACTGCTGCGGTGGGAAGGTAAACGGCATTTCCGTGCGCTCTGGCACTCATCACAGTCCTCCGTGCGCCAGTAGCAGTTTAATCATGCTGTCTGTGGACGAACGCTGGCTCCCTCGGCCTGAAAACGAGATGAGCACTGGAACCCTATAGACGCCTTTGACTCCACGTAACCATCCAGGGATCCTTTACCTTTTTTACCTTGTTGTTGTTTAGTCATTTTGTCGTGTCCGACTCTTCATGACCCCATGGACCAGAGCACGCCAGGCACTCCTGTCTTCCACTGCCTCCTGCAGTTTGGTCAAACTCATGTTCGTAGCTTCGAGTACACTGTCCAACCATCTCGTCCTCTGTCGTCCCCTTCTCCTTGTGCCCTCCATCTTTCCCAACATCAGGGTCTTTTCCAGGGAGTCTTCTCTTCTCATGAGGTATTGGAGCCTCAGCTTCATGATCTGTCCTTCCAGTGAGCACTCAGGGCTGATTTCCTTCAGAATGGATAGGTTTGATCTTCTTGCAGTCCATGGGACTCTCAAGAGTCTCCTCCAGCACCATAATTCAAAAGCATCAATTCTTTGGCGATCAGCCTTCTTTGTGGTCCAGCTCTCACTTCCATACATCACTACTGGGAAAACCATAGCTTTAACTATACGGACCTTTGTAGGCAAGGTGATGTCTCTGCTTTTTAAGATGCTGTCTAGGTTTGTCATTGCTTTTTCTTTTTTTACCTTAAGCCGCAATAAAACACAGTAACCTCCATGCAGACCCCCCTGTGCTCTTTGGTGTCAGGGCAGGATATATATATATTGTGTGACAATAATCCCCCCATCTTTCTTTTTTTTTTATAGCTTTTTCCAAGAATGCCTTTTTAAAAACATCTTTTCTTTCTTGCTTTATTTAGATGAGAGAATGGAAAAGATGAGCAGATGTGCTTTAAAGTTCAGATGCCTTTTGAAAATGGAGATGGAGGGGAAAAAGTATAGTCGCGGGGTTCTCTTTTCTTCCGAGGGAATACAAGAGGCTGCGCAAGAGGCAGCCCAGCCTCCCAGCACATTCACCTGCTTTCTGGAGCTAAACTGCAACAAATTTAAGTCCCTTCCTTGCTGTGGGCCTGAAAAGCCTTCTAATCATTGCCTGTGGCCTCGAGTCAGCCATCCACAAACTGCTACAGCCCCCTATTTATTCCTTTTCATCCAAATGACTCCAAATTGCTTGCAACAAGTGTCTTGGCTTATGGGGGTGGACGGGCGGGAAGCAGGAGCCATCTCTGCCTCATTAGGACAGACGGCAGAGAGACAGAAACTATAGGTGTCTTTGAAGCATTTCTGCGCAACAATAAACTAGCCCTGAAAGTAAGATGGGCTGCAACCAGGACTATGCAACCCTTCCAACATTTCTCAGATACCAATAAAAAGGTAAAGGGACCCCTGACCATTAGGTCCAGTCGTGACCGACTCTGGGGTTGCACGCTCATCTCGCATTATTGGCCGAAGGAGCCGGCGTACAGCTTCCAGGTCATGTGGCCAGCATGACAAAGCCACTTCTGGCGAACCAGAGCAGCACACGGAAACGCCATTTACCTTCCCGCTGTAGCGGTTCCTATTTATCTACTTGCATTTTGACATGCTTTCGAACTGCTATGTTGGCAGGAGCTGGGACCAAGCAATGGGAGCTCACCCCGTCACAGGGATTCGAACCGCTGACCTTCTGATCAGCAAGCCCTAGGCTCAGTGGTTTAACCCACAGCGCCACCTGGGTCAGATACAAATAGGGGCGTCCTAATCCATAATAATAATATTACTATTTATAAACACCGCCCCCCCCCATCTGACTAGTTTGCCCCGGCCACTCTGGGCATCTTCGAACAACATCTATAAACATAATAAAACAGTAAACATTGAAAAAATTCCCTATGCAGGCCTGCGGTCGGACGACTCCATACCCTCCAGTATTTCTCCGATGAAAAAGGGCACATCCTTCCATATACTCCAACATTTCTTCGGTGAAAATAGGGATGTCCTAAGGAAAAGCGGGACATGCCGGGATCAAATCAGAAACTGGGACTGCTTCTGTAAATCTTGTATGTCCCTGAAAAACAGGGACACTTGGGACAGGCTGTATATCCGGTGGTGAAGTTGCATGTTCCAGCACCAAGGGCGGAGAGCAGGCAGGGGTGTGGCTGACCCGTGCCCCGAGGGTGTAGCGTGCGCCTGGGGGCATGGCATGTTGCTCACAGGGGTGTGGTGTGCGTCCTGGGGGCATGGCGTGCCGCCCGCGGGGTTGTGGCATCGGTGTGTGTGGGGGGTGCGTGGCGTGTGTCCAGGGAGGCGGCCACAATGGTACTCCCCTCCTTGATAGTGCCGGGGGTGGTGTGCTCCCCCCGCCCCCCATTCCTCCACCAGTGTGTATATCTGGGCTATAAAAAACCAACAACGAAACAAAACCTCATTCAGGCGATCAATCTAAATTCTGCATTAGGAGAAGTTGGATTCTGCACCCTGAATAAATGGTGCAAACTGAACACAACTGTGTGATTTCCCTGTTTCGCATGTTTTTTTTTGCAGAGTTTGGATGTGGATTATTTCCCAGATGTTCAGGAGTTGGCAGCCCCATGACATCATAATGCCCCACTCAATGACATCGCAATGCTCCTTCCCGAGCGTCTCAGGCTCTGACATGCTGGAGAAAGGGTAGGCAACCCCTTGACATCACAATGCCCCTCCCCATGACATCACAATGGCCCTCCCTGTGACATCACAATGGCCCTCCCCAAGAGCCTCAGTCTCTGGGATACTGGAATAAAAGTAGCCTGACCGTCTAAGGAGACGAACTCAGGATCCCTTAACAGAGATTAGTCAGCCTGTTTTAACAACCTTTAGCCACCCCTTCTCGTTGGTAATCTTTAGCCCTTTTTGTTAGCATATAGGAAGCATTGCCTGCCACCCTCCATCTTTTCCTCAGTACTTGGGTCCTCAAACCACCCCAAGGATATAGGGGCTTATCCTGACCCTCCCCACAGGTGAGTTTATGGTCCTTTGACACACTGAATCAGTATACTAACTTGATGCTAGCCTAACTTTCAAGGCTTCTCTGTAAGATTCACGAGGAGTGTTGTTCCGCTGAAGATGTTAAGATGGTAAGGACTCCCCCTGGCTTCCCCTTCTACATCCCAAGGACCACATTTTCTTAGACGGAACCTCTTGGGCTCCATGCGCTGGGCACAGAAAGAGGCGAAAGTGGGTGGGCCAGAGGTTCAGCAACATCAGGAGAGAGCACCACACTGGCTCGCCCCGCTGCTGCCCAGGACTGGCCTGCTGGGAGCTTGAAGGGCCCTGCCCTGCTTCTCTCCACCTGGCTTGGGGCGGAGCCTGGCTGGCTCCATAAAGGATCGCTGCTGCTACTGCTAGGCAGAGAGGGTTCCGTTTTTTAAAAATTGCTTTTATTTTTATCTATGTCATTTTAAATTGTGATTGATATTAATGCTGTATTCTTAGTTTTAGGTTTTATGATTCACGTGGAAATTGTTTTCCATTTGGTTGTGTGCTTTTTGATGTGTTTTATTTATTGTTCATGACCTTTGTTATGTTGGTAATTATGTAAACCTTTTCATGTTGTGGGGACGCGGGTGGTGCTGTGGGTTAAACCACAGAGCCTAGGGCTTGCTGATCAGAAGGTCGGCGGTTCGAATCCCCGTGACGGGGTGAGCTCCTGTTGCTCGGTCCCAGCTCCTGCCAACCTAGCAGTTTGAAAGCACATCAAAGTGCAAGCAGATAAATAGGTACCACTCTGGCGGGAAGGTGAACGGCGTTTCCATGCACTGCTCTGGTTCGCCAGAAGTGGCTTTGTCATGCTGGACACATGACCTGGAAGCTGTACGCCGGCTCCCTCGGCCAATAACGCGAGATGAGCGCCGCAACCCCAGAGTCGGTCACGACTGGACCTAATGGTCAGGGGTCCCTTTGTCTTTACCTTTCATGTTGTAAGCCGCATTGAGCATTGTTTTAACTATGGAAAGGCAGCATACAAATAAAATGAGGATGATGCTGATGGATTAGGATGTAAGTAAATAAACAATGAAAGGAAATTAATTGTGGATTGCAGGCCCTATGCTTTGAGGGGGGAAGAAACGTTTATGCTGGTTCACAATGTACTTTGCTCATTTTCTGGGCCCCCTTCTCCGGAAACAGGAAGACAGGTGATCTCTATGGCTACTAAATCTGCAGGCCAGCGGGAGCCTGGTCTCCCTCTCGAGGCTGTTACTCGCCCGTTTCCATTTGGTTCCCTTCCCCTTTCCTTTCTGCTCTGCTGTTTCCCCGTTTCGGCAGCCATCCCCTCTTAATTTGTCCTGTTTCCTGCAGGAATTAATTGCCTCAGCAGAGCATAAAGAGAACACAAATGTTTTGCAGCAAGATAAACACAAACGTGCAATTGAGTTACAGCCGAACCACCTTTTGACCGACTCCTACTCAAAACAATTTCATTCTGAGTGCCTTGGAGTTTGTTGGCTGGGTTTTTGTGTGTGTATCTAAGTGTGAAGGGTTCTCATTGGTATAATTGGAGATGTATGTATGTATGTAGGTAGGTAGGTAGGTAGGTATCTGCACCAATCCCCCACAGATGTCCTATATTTGAATAACTCACGGAAACAGAGCCAGCAAATTCAACCTAATAATTTCTCGTTTGATCGTAGAATTGTAGAGGTGGGAGGGGAACCGAGGGTCATCTAGTCCAACCCCCTGCAATGCAGAAATCTCAGTGAGACTATTTCTTTTAGGCAATTGTTTTTCTTGCATTTTTGCCAATTCTATAACTGATGTCAAAAGTGAATTATGAGCCAACATTGTGGCTAAGAGTGGCAGGGGATCCTTGGTTCAAATCTCAACACTGAGCCCAGAGGTTGTGCTCAATGTCAGCCTCCCATCTGCAATTTGGGAATAATTTATCAGTCGATTCAATGCACATGCCTTTGTACTGCCCTACCTTACTCCCTACCTTGGGGATAAGAATACAGGGACGCTGCTAGGTCGGGGCAAAAGTTGATCAAGCCTGGCTTTCCAGGATCAGAACCCACCTCCCCCTGCTTTTAACCTTCCCACTCTGCCAGCCCTATTTCCATAGCTGAATGTGCTTTACTGTGTTAGGCTGTTGTCAGGAATGAGCCAGCTCCAAGCCAAGATTTGCAGCCAACTGCAGAAAGCAGCAGGGGACAGAGAGAATCAGACAGGAGAGAGCCTGCAGCTGCAGGCTCTTCCTGACCTTGATGAACCGGCTGATAAGGCAGTAGCTGAGAGCAGGCTAGAACACAGCCAAATCTCACAGGAAGAGGTTGGATCTAATCCACTCAGTCCTAAGAGTCGGCAAATGGGAGGGCTGTTAGGCAGGAAGCAAAACAAGAGACATAAGATTCGGAAGTACAATTTCTTCTGTTGCAGCCGGAAAAGGTCTTCAGAAGGGTCATCTAGAGTAATGATGTCGGAGGCTTTGTCAGAGCCGTCCAGAGCTATCTGTTTGTTTTTGCAATAAATCCTCCTTTTTAATTACCTATGCTTACCGTGTTATCAAGTTGGGAACCTGGACTCCTGACAGCTGTGGACATAGGGTGACTGAGAAGCTAGAATGCATGGAATAGAGTCAGCGGATAGAGAAAAGCTTTTTTCTCCCTCTCTTATAACACTCAAACTAGTGGTCATCCAATGAAGCAGAATGTTGGGAGATTCGGGACGGATAAAAGTACTTCTTCAAGCAGCACATGATCTGTGGAACTCCCTCCCACCAGAGTCCGTGAGAGCCACTAACCTCCATGCGTTCGAAAGAGGATTTGCACCAAATCAGGGAGGAGGGGGCTGTTGACGGCTGCCAGCTATGGAGGTTTTCTTCTGCCTCCACGGTTGCTGGAGGTCAAAGGAGGAGGGCTCGAATCCTGCTTGCGGGTTTCCCACAGGCACTGTGAGAACAGGATGCTGGATGGGGCCTCATCCAGAAGGCTTTTTTTACGTTCAGCGGTGCCTCTCTGTCTGGCCTCCTGCCATTACTAAACCTCTGCGCAAGGCTGGTAGGTTTTTTTTATTCTACTCTATTTAAAATATCACTTAATGATTCCACTCTGGAAAGAAAACATTACGTGGATATGATATGATTGTAGGAAGCACCGGTGTATCTCATCATCTTTGGCTCCTGGGCCAGGTGTGCATTGTTTCTGCCCTGCCCTGCTTGTTTTAATCTACAGCATTCGGCTCCTTTTTAAAACCCTCCCCGCCACCACCCTGCCTTTCTACTCTCCTTTATCTTCCCATTAAACACCCTTAAGGTTTCATTGAGCTAAGCAGCCTGAGCAACAAAGACTGCATTGCACCAAAGACAGAAAGAGAGGAACAGAGGAGTGAAGAATATTGCAACAGGAATTCCCCTTGTGTGTGATGATAAGCTCAGATTGCTTTTCCTCACCGTTCGTGCGAGGGGAGGAACACAGGGAGCCGGCAACTCCAGAAAACCTGTTTCTGCTGTTGCGTTTTGGTTCCGAGCCACATCAAAAGTTATTTTGTGCCCTTTGGACAGGGTGCATATTTGGCCACCATTTCCAAGAAGCACCACCAGAATAAGGGATAGAAGAAGCAAGAGCTTTGGGAATCTCTGCTTGCAAGGGGCAGGGTTCCTATAAGAGACGGTTCCCGCAGCTGGAAGCCAACAACACTTTTTCTGTTTTGCTTCAAGAACACGGAATCATAGAATTGTAAAGTCGGAAATGACTCTAAAGGCCATCTAGACCAACCCCCTGCATTGCAGGGCTGAGATCTTGCTGCCTCCAATTGCGGAGGGCAGAGCACAGCCGTTGTGGTAAAGAGTCATGGATAGCCCTCTAATCCTCTTTTAAAGGTGTCTTGGTTGGTGGCCATCACTGCCTCCTGTGGGAGGGAGTTCCGCAGTTTAACTGTGTGCTTTGTTAAAAAGGAACTTTCCTTTGCCTCTCCCAAATCTTCCAACATTCAGCTTCTAACACACCTTTTCTCTAATCTAAAAACTCCCCAACACTGCAACCTTTCTCCATAGCAGAGTTGATCGTTCTAGTCTCCCTTTTGCTAAACATTTTCCGACTCTACGATATCCTTTTTGAGGTGAGGCGACCAGAACCGTACACACTAACTCTGTATCCTGCAGGTTGGAAGGGAGACGAGAGACAGCCACTTCTGTTTAAAAGAAACAGTGGGTTTTCATCAAAGTTGAACCAAACGAACATTCCGAATGATTAGCAATGCAGAAAAGCGCATCTCATTATTTTCCAACCTCCGACTCTCCAGCTCACTCTGGACTCAGCAGCCATAGAATCATTAGTGCCTTGTCTGTCAGTCTCTGTAATCATGATCAGACCATTATTTTACAGCTTCTTTTGGGTTTGCTCCCTTTTTTTCTTTCATTGCTGCTGCTGCTGTTGGTTTTGTTCCTCTTATTCATTTCAAATTCCTATATTGAAGTTTCTGCTGCCTTCTTAGCTGAGATAATACCACAGCCGATAATGTTCCCCCTTTAACAAGCTCCCGGTCAATAGGAATGGATCCCGCAGGGTTATGGGCTGTCAGTCTCTTTGTTGCCTATCTTGTTACGATTATCCCCAAAATAGGATTTTCGGATCTTTTCCCTCACGAACCCTTTCCACTAAGTTCAGGGCTGTTTTGCAGCTTTCCTTAGGGTCTCCAGCGATTGCAGAATGGAGGTGCCCTCCTGAACCGCCATTCTCTTCTTCCGAGGAACATAAGAAGGGCCTGCTGGATCAGGCCAATGGCCCATCTAGGCCAGCATCCTGTTCTCACAGTGGCCAGCCAGATGCCTGTGGGAAACCCGCAAGCAGGATTTGAACACAGGAGCAACCCTCTCCCCTCCTATGGTTCCCAACAACTGGGATTCAGAAACATCATTGCCTCTGACCAGGGAGGCAGAACATAGCTGTTCTGGCTAGTAGCCATCGACAGCCCTCTCCTCTCCTCCATGAATCTCTTAAAGCCAAGTTGGTGGCAATCACTGGGGCCTGTGGGAGGGAGTTCCATAGTTCCACAGGGTGAAAAAGTGCTTTCTTTCATCCAGGGCTCCCACCTTGCCCCCACAATTGATGGGCCCGGGGCCGCACCACCATGGAACTTTGGGGATCTCCAGCCCCTCCATCTGAAATATTGGGGGAGCAGTGGCCCCAACTTGCCGCCTATGCTTTCCTCTGTCCTGAATCTTCCTCACTACTGCCACAGCTCTCTCTCTCTCTCTCTCTCTCTCTCTCTCTCTCTCTCTCTCTCTCTCTCTCTCTCTCTCTGTGTAAAATAAAAAAATTCCTTCAGTAGCACCTTAAAGACCAACTAAGTTTTTATTTTGGTATGAGCTTTCGTGTGCATGCACACTTCTTCAGATACAGTGAAATGGAAGTTTCCAGGCACTTATGTAGAGAAGGGGTGGGGAGGGGTGGGGATGGGGAGGGGGGATCACTCAGAAGGGTGGTGGAAATGGGTGATTGACTGACTGATAGCTGTTGATGACCGCAAACGACTGCAAATGGTTTTGCATGAAAAAGCAAGGGTTGAGATGGCTGAAGATCGCTTATCATGTATAATGAGATAAGAACCCGATATCTCTGTTCAAACCAGGTCCCTCCATGGTTTTGAGCTTGGTGATAAGTTGCAATTCAGCAACTTCTCTTTCCAGTCTATTTCTGAAATTCTTTTGTAGTAAGACAGCTACTTTGAGATCTTGTATAGAATGTCCTGGGAGATTGAAGTGTTCTCCTACTGGTTTTTCTGTCTTCTGGTTCCTGATGTCAGATTTATGTCCATTTATCCTTTGGCGTAGGGTTTGGCCTGTTTGTCCAATATAGAGAGCTGAAGGGCACTGTTGGCATTTGATGGCATACACAATGTTAGAGGATGAGCAATTAAATAGTCCTGAGATGGTATGTTGGATGTTGTTGGGGCCAGTAATGGTGTTGTCTGGGTGTATGTGGCAGCAAAGTTGGCATCTGGGTTTATTGCAGGCTCTGGTACCAGTGTCCATGTTAAGTCTGGTGGTTGTGTTATTGTGGGTGAGGAGTTGTTTAAGATTGGGTGGCTGTCTGTAGGCAATGAAAGGTCTTCCTCCCAGAGCTTGAGAAAGGGAGCGGTCATTGTCCAGGAGAGGCTGTAGATCTCTGATGATGCGTTGTACTGTTTTAGCTTGGGAGCTGTATGTGATGACTAGTGGTGTTCTGTTATTTTCTTTTTTGGGTCTGTCTTGCAGCAGGTTCTCTCTAGGTATCTGTCTGGCTCTGTTGATCTGTTGTTTAACTTCATCAGGTGGATATTTTAGTTCTAAAAAGGTTTGCTGTAGATCTCTTAGGTGAGATTCTCTGTCTGTAGAGTTGGAACAGATGCGGTTGTAACGTAAGGCCTGGCTGTATACGATGGATTGTTTGGTATGTTTGGGATGGTAGCTAGAAGCATGTAGATATGTTTGTCGGTCAGTTGGTTTTCTGTATAAGGTGGTGTCTATACGTCCATCCTGTATTTTTATAGTAGTGTCCAAAAAATGTATTTCTTGCATAGATTGGTTCATTGTTAGGTTGATGGTGGGGTGAAAGTCATTGAATGTCTGGTGGAAGGTTTCCAGGGTCTGTTGTCCATGTGTCCAGATAATAAAAATATCGTCAATGTATCGCAGGTACAGGAGAGGTTTGAGTGGGTAGGAGTTAAGGAAACGTTGTTCTAAATCTGCCATGAAGATGTTGGCATACTGTGGGGCCATGCGGGTGCCCATGGCTGTGCCGCTGATCTGGAGGAACAGGTCATCACCAAATTTGAAGTGGTTGTGGGTAAGGACAAAGTGGCAGAGTTTGGTAGCAAAGTCCGCTGTGGTTTTATCTGAAATGGTGTTCCTTATGGCTTGTAAACCATCATTGTGTGGGATGTTGGTATATAGAGATTCCACATCCATAGTGGCTAGTATAGTATTGTTAGGAAGATTGTTCAAATATTGTATTTTCCTCAGAAAATCTCAGAAGATC
The DNA here is from genome assembly GCF_965207765.1 of Zootoca vivipara. Classification (NCBI taxonomy): domain Eukaryota; kingdom Metazoa; phylum Chordata; class Lepidosauria; order Squamata; family Lacertidae; genus Zootoca; species Zootoca vivipara. The sequence continues at coordinate 65,874,281 of NC_142592.1, read as the reverse complement.
AACAACATTGTCAATCTTTCACAGCAAACACTCAGCCCAGCTGAGGAATCCGTCCTTTCACGGGGACTATCATTCTGCCCTGCCAAATCCCAACACATGATTCAGTTCTGCGGGGACCTGGAAGCATTTTTCCGTCGTTTACGCCTGAAGGAGTATTTTCATCACACACAAGAACAAGACAAAGTAGAACAAACTACATCCCCACAACACAACACCTCTCAACTTACTGGGGAACAACCATCACCCTCCAAACGCATCAATGAACAGAACATTGACCACCAACTACCACCGAAAAGAAGTTACACAAAAAGGGACTCCACATGGACCCCTCCTGATGGACGCAATACCACACTAGATCTGTACATCGAATGCTTCCGCCACAGAATCCAAACGGATGTGACCAGAAAACACCATCGCTTACAACAAAATCTAAACCATGCTGAAAGGAGAGCCATAGAAAATCTCAGGAACAACCCAGACATTATAATTAAAGAGGCAGACAAGGGTGGAGCTGTCGTCATCATGAACAAAACTGATTACATCCAAGAGGCCCACAGACAACTTTCCAATACTGCCTTTTACATGAAATTGGACTCAGACCCCACACAAGCATACAAAAAAGAACTGAACAAGATTATTAAGGAGCTACCCCTACACATCCAAGAACAGATCCTCACAAACACACCAGCGGAACCTCGGCCAGGAACTTTCTATCTTCTACCCAAAATACACAAACCAGGAAACCCAGGACGCCCCATCATCTCAGGTATTGGCACCATTACAGTGGGTGTTTCCGGCTATATGGACTCTGTTCTGAAACCATATGCTATCAGTGCTCCCAGCTACGTACGTGACACCACAGATTTTCTGAGGAAAATACAATATTTGAACAATCTTCCTAACAATACTATACTAGCCACTATGGATGTGGAATCTCTATATACCAACATCCCACACAATGATGGTTTACAAGCCATAAGGAACACCATTTCAGATAAAACCACAGCGGACTTTGCTACCAAACTCTGCCACTTTGTCCTTACCCACAACCACTTCAAATTTGGTGATGACCTGTTCCTCCAGATCAGCGGCACAGCCATGGGCACCCGCATGGCCCCACAGTATGCCAACATCTTCATGGCAGATTTAGAACAACGTTTCCTTAACTCCTACCCACTCAAACCTCTCCTGTACCTGCGATACATTGACGATATTTTTATTATCTGGACACATGGACAACAGACCCTGGAAACCTTCCACCAGACATTCAATGACTTTCACCCCACCATCAACCTAACAATGAACCAATCTATGCAAGAAATACATTTTTTGGACACTACTATAAAAATACAGGATGGACGTATAGACACCACCTTATACAGAAAACCAACTGACCGACAAACATATCTACATGCTTCTAGCTACCATCCCAAACATACCAAACAATCCATCGTATACAGCCAGGCCTTACGTTACAACCGCATCTGTTCCAACTCTACAGACAGAGAATCTCACCTAAGAGATCTACAGCAAACCTTTTTAGAACTAAAATATCCACCTGATGAAGTTAAACAACAGATCAACAGAGCCAGACAGATACCTAGAGAGAACCTGCTGCAAGACAGACCCAAAAAAGAAAATAACAGAACACCACTAGTCATCACATACAGCTCCCAAGCTAAAACAGTACAACGCATCATCAGAGATCTACAGCCTCTCCTGGACAATGACCGCTCCCTTTCTCAAGCTCTGGGAGGAAGACCTTTCATTGCCTACAGACAGCCACCCAATCTTAAACAACTCCTCACCCACAATAACACAACCACCAGACTTAACATGGACACTGGTACCAGAGCCTGCAATAAACCCAGATGCCAACTTTGCTGCCACATACACCCAGACAACACCATTACTGGCCCCAACAACATCCAACATACCATCTCAGGACTATTTAATTGCTCATCCTCTAACATTGTGTATGCCATCAAATGCCAACAGTGCCCTTCAGCTCTCTATATTGGACAAACAGGCCAAACCCTACGCCAAAGGATAAATGGACATAAATCTGACATCAGGAACCAGAAGACAGAAAAACCAGTAGGAGAACACTTCAATCTCCCAGGACATTCTATACAAGATCTCAAAGTAGCTGTCTTACTACAAAAGAATTTCAGAAATAGACTGGAAAGAGAAGTTGCTGAATTGCAACTTATCACCAAGCTCAAAACCATGGAGGGACCTGGTTTGAACAGAGATATCGGGTTCTTATCTCATTATACATGATAAGCGATCTTCAGCCATCTCAACCCTTGCTTTTTCATGCAAAACCATTTGCAGTCGTTTGCGGTCATCAACAGCTATCAGTCAGTCAATCACCCATTTCCACCACCCTTCTGAGTGATCCCCCCTCCCCATCCCCACCCCTCCCCACCCCTTCTCTACATAAGTGCCTGGAAACTTCCATTTCACTGTATCTGAAGAAGTGTGCATGCACACGAAAGCTCATACCAAAATAAAAACTTAGTTGGTCTTTAAGGTGCTACTGAAGGAATTTTTTTATTTTACTTCGATCCAGACCAACACGGCTACCTACCTGTAACCTCTCTCTCTGTGTGTGTGTGTAGACATTTTAACCACCCCCCGAAATAAATTCAGACAAGACTCAAATATTAGGTTTGGTTTTGGGCAGAATTTATGTGGGGTGGAACACCGGGGCAGACAAGTCACAACAGTTCCTAGAGTGTCCACTAAGAGGAACTCACCTGGAGGGACACCTGACTAAGCTCAGTTCCTGTTCCTCCAGGTATGCAGATGAGATGGATTAGCTGGCAGACAAAAGCCCCTAGTCAGCAGCCATTCTTTCTCTTAGCCTTCTCTTCTTACTTGGGATCACATCTGCACAGAACCTACGTTTAGGATGGTTCTCCCTCTTAGCCTGCTACCAAGAGAGAGACCAGAGGACTCCAAATGAATACTTCTGTAACCTTTTCTAAGCAAGCCTGCCTTTCTGAGATTATGCTGTTAACTCAGGATGTCATGTGAGTAAACTCTATCTTATTTTAATACTATTGTGTCGTTTATTTCCTTTAAGAGGGAAAAAGGGGATTTGCCAGGAAGTATAATATTGAAGTATAATATTGTTGCAGAGGTTCTAACAAACCTAACGCTCACGCTTTGCTGCGCACAAAAGGGGAATGTCACTCTGCTGATATTGGAAACTTGCTAACACAAGCTTGGATAGGATCTATCTAATAATATATCCTAATCCACATCCCTAACATTCCCACAATTTAGGCCACAACTTTTTTGATTACTAGCTGGCCCAGCCACGCGTTGCTTTGGGCTTTTGATTACAATCAAGTGAGTGGTTGCATAGGCTCTGGTTCGACTAGCTCCCTGCACCCTTGCAGGTAGCGCTGACCCTGGGAACCAACCATAGGCCAGCCTCGGGTGAACACCTGGGACAGTGGCAAGCAGGAGCCCCACTGGACCTCCACCCAGATGTCCCCTGGACTCAGGCTCTGAGCACAACCCCTCACAGGGAAGACCAACCATGAGTCCGTGGATTCCTTTAGCGGAATACCCAACACATAGGGATGGCTAGGCATCCTGCCTCCCCAATCACCTGAACCAGAGCCTATCCACAACCTTACAAGTTGTGACAATTTGCTATGCGGCAGGTGAAACCCTAGTGGCACCAGCCAATCAGCCAAGTGGGGAAAATTCCTGCTGTGCCCCTGTCCCAATGACAGGCAACACACGACAGCATAGCAAGGTCAAGCGCAAGCCCTAAATATAGGGAGAGGTGGGCGGGTGTTCCGATGCACAGAGCCCCAAAGGGGAAGCTCGGGGATACGTGCATGGGCTTAAATAGAAGTCCCTCGATCGCTTTGACTGGCATCCCTCTGGCCCAATTGCACCCAGGATCGAGGGACCTCCAATAGGGTGTTGTGGCTATCCAAACGTTCCCACCCACAACACAGGGTCTGGTTGCCAGGTCGCACCACAACACGTGCCCTCTTGTTAGGGAGGACCTGATTTGTGAGAGGGCAATTCGATTGCCTGGCATAGAAAGTTGCTTTATGCGCCACGGCCACTCCCCTTCCCGAGAGCCTGAATTTGCATTCGGTTACATGCAGGCAAACCCAGGTTGCACAGTTAAAGTTGGCTGGGAGATCTTGCGCAACAGATCTGCTCCTGTGACCTGGTCCTAGGCAGCAGACCCACTTGACATGAATTCGGTTATGACGGAACCCCATTTGGCCTCTGCTTATTTAGTCCTTAGCAGCAAGCGGTGTACCTCAGTTCCTTTGGTTCTTAGAAAATCTAATTCTGTAACCTGTTGCAGACTGTGAATGGAACTTTCCTGTAATAATTTTTTTTTTATTATTTATACTCTGCCCATCTGATTGGGTTTCCCCAGCCACTCTGGATGGCTTACAGCACAAGATGAACTTGAGCTCTTGGTACAGCAAACTAAATACGACATAATAGGCATCACTGAAACCTGGTGGGATGAGTCTCATGATTGGAATGTAGTAATAGAGGGATACAATCTATTTCAGAGAAACAGACCAAACAGGAAAGGAGGAGGAGTGGCGTTATATGTCAGGGATGTGTATACCTGTGAAGAGATCCAGGATTTAAAACTTCAAAGCAAAATTGAGAGTATCTGGGTCAAAATTAAGGGAGAGAAAAATAACAGTGATCTCATTGTGGGAGTTTACTATAGATCCCCAAGCCAAACTGAGGACACAGATGATGCCTTCCTGGAACAGATGACCAAGCATTCAAAAGGAAGTGAGATAGTAGTAATGGGGGATTTCAACTATCCTGATATTTATTGGATGTCAAACTCAGCCAAGAGCATAAGGTTGAACAGATTCCTCACTGGCCTTGCAGACAATTTCATTGTCCAGAAAGTGGGAGAAGCAACAGGAGGATCCACCATTTTAGATCTGGTCCTAACCAATAGTGATGACCTGGTTAGTGGGGTAGAAGTGGCAGGATCTTTAGGTGGGAGTGATCATGCTCTTCTGGAGTTTATTATACAGTGGAAAGGAGTAACCAAGCATACTAAGACTCAAACTCTAGACTTTAAGAAAACTGACTTCAGAAAACTTAGGGAAACACTGGGTGAGATCCCATGGACAGTAATACTAAAAGGGAAGGGAGTTCATGATGGTTGGGAGTTTGTTAAAAGGGAGATATTAAAAGCACAACTTCAGGCAATACCAATGAGATGGAAACATGGAAGGTGCCTAAAGAAGCCAGGGTGGCTATCTAAAGAACTTTTAACTGAGTTAAGACTTAAAAAGGGATATGTACAAAAATGGAAAAAGGGGGAACCACCAGAGAGGAATTCAAACATATAGCCAGCACGTGTAGAGACAAAGTCAGAAAAGCTAAAGCACAGAATGAACTCAGGCTTGCTAGAGAGGTTAAAAGCAACAAAAAGGGCTTTTATGGGTATGTCCGTAGCAAAAGGAAGAACAAGGAAACAGTGGGGTCTTTGAGAATTCCTGGAGAACAGGCAAAGTCCCAGCAGACTGGAGGAGGGCAAATGTTGTCCCTATTTTCAAAAAGGGGAAAAGAGAGGACCCAAACAATTACCGCCCAGTCAGTCTGACATCAATACCAGGAAAGATTCTAGAGCAGATCATTAAGCAAACAGTCTGTGAGCACCTAGAAAGGAACGCTGTGATCACTAAAAGTCAGCATGGGTTTCTGAAAAATAAGTCATGTCAGACTAATCTGATCTCATTTTTTGACAGAATTACAAGCCTGGTAGATGAAGGGAACGCTGTGGATGTAGCCTATCTTGATTTCAGCAAGGCCTTTGACAAGGTGCCGCATGATATTCTTGTAAAGAAGCTGGTAAAATGCGGGCTAGACAATGCTACTGTTCAGTGGATTTGTAACTGGCTGACTGACCGAACCTAAAGGGTGCTCATCAATGGCTCCTCCTCATCCTGGAGAGTAGTGACTAGTGGGGTGCCACAGGGTTCTGTCTTGGGCCCAGTCTTATTCAACATCTTTATCAATGATCACACTTCAAAATGACCTTAACAGATTAGACAACTGGGCCAAAGCAAACAAGATGAATTTTAACAGGGAGAAATGTATTATTATTATTATTAGTATTATTTATTCCCCACCCATCTGGCTGGGTTTCCCCAGCCACTCTGGGCAGCTTCCAACAAATACCAAAATACATTAAAATATCACAGATTAAAAACTTCCCTAAACAGGGCTGCCTTTAGGTGTTTTCTAAATGTCAGGTAGTTGTTTATCTCCTTGGCCTCCGATGGGAGAGCATTTCACAGGGCGGGCGCCACCACTGAGAAGGCCCTCTGCCTGGTTCCCTGCAACCTCACTTCTCCCAGCGAGGGAACCGCTCCTTCAGGTATACTGGACCGAGGTCAGCACCAACACTTTTAATTGTGCTCGGAAATGTACTGGGAGCCAATGTAACAGTGTCTGTAGTTGGGACATGTCAGAAGTGGAAAAGCTCTGAAGGGAGGGGGTCGGGGTAAAAACCCTGAACAGGAGCATTCCATACTGCAACATTCTGTTGCAGCTCCCTTCCTCCCCTGCTGTATTTTTATATCCACCCCAGTCTGTTGATTGTAGATAAACAGATTAATCTCAATCAAACTGCCCCACTAAAATACTAATTTGGCTATAAATGGTAAGGGGTTGTGCAGGCAGCATATCGCAATGTTGGTTGAAGTTTTTTCTGGAGAGTTGCACCATTTTGCAAAATTCCCCCTCTCTTTTCCTCAACCGTTAAATGTTGCCCACAAGTCCCCATTTAAATGCATCTACCTGCCTTTGGATGCTCTTTGTAATTATGGCCTCTGATGTGCATTGGGGAAGAATAGCAAAGTTGTGTCTTAAGAACTGCGGGAGTTTCTTCCGGAAGCAAAGTGGACCATCGCTTTCTGCTAATATTACGTTGCTTGACAGCTATCAGGTTAGCTGCTCCCCCCCCTCCAGGAATGGGGGAGGTTGATGCAGTGTATTATAGGCTAATTAATGCTGTTAATGAAAGTGGGCCGTGCTAGCAGAGAAGCCTGGAAGATTATCTCTATCCGTCTTCCTGTCACCTGCCTTTTAGCAGGCCATTAAGGAAGCAGAGCTGATGCAATAATGGGGCTCTACCAGAGCTCAGTCCGGCCCATCTCCATGCAGAAGTGATCGAAAGCACTCTGCAGAATGGATGTTACAGCCATTGGGAAGGCCGTCCGTTTGCCGGCTAGACAAAGCCCTTCCATGTTTTGCATCGATGCCCAACTCCCCACTCCTTCCCTCTTGTCAGTACCTCCTCCCAACCCTCTGGGTAGAAGATGGAGACTAATATTTCATCTGCGGTGAACATTTTCATCTCGCTGGGTTTCGATTTGTCATCTTTAATATCGGTTGGAGACACTCATTGCACATTTTCTTAAACCACAAATTGGCGGTGCTGCTGCTGCTGTTGCTGCCCTCCTCCCCCTCTTTTTAATATATCCACCATGAAGGAATTATAGCAGCCGGAGACTCTTCCACTTTACCTGCGCCGAGCCTGGAGAAAGAGAGGGCTAGGAAAGTCGCCATTAGAAGAGGCTAATGCACTCTGGCGGATTGAGATGCAATTTCTGGGTCATCCTGAGAGCCAGAGGAAACATCAAGAAATGTCCTGCGACTAAAGTGAGAGCAAACAACTTCAGGGACAACAGGGAGCAATTTCCTTCAGGGGCAGGCAGGCAGGCAGGCAGATTCATCCACAGGAGAGAAGTGAGCAAATCATCACTTGGAACTGTGAAGGAGCCAGAAGGCCACCACTTAGTTCAAAGTATATACAGTGGTACTTTGGTTTACAAACTTAATCCGTTTCGGAAGTCCTTCTTAAACCAAAGTGTTCTTAAACCAAGGCCTGCTTTCCCATAGCAGCAGGGGACTCAATTTACAAAAGGAACATACTCAACAGGAAGCCGAACATGTTCTGCTTCCAACGCAAAGTTCACAAACCAAAACACCTACTTCCAGGTTTGCAGCGTTCTTAGAATCATAGAATCATAGAGTTGGAAGAGACCACAAGGGCCATCCAGTCCAATCCCCCTGCCAAGCAGGAAACACCATCAAAGCATTATGACAGATGGCTGTCAAGCCCCCACTTAAAGAACTCCAAAGAAGGAGACTCCACCACACTCCTTGGCAGCAAATTCCACTGCCGAACAGGTCTTACTGTCAGGAAGTTCTTCCTAATGTTTAGGTGGAATCTTCTTTCTTGTAGTTTGAATCCATTGCTCCGTGTCCGCTTCTCTGGAGCAGCAGAAAACAACCTTTCTCCCTCCTCTGTATGACATCCATTTATATATTTGAACATAGCTATCATATCACCCCCTAACCTTCTCCAGGCTAAACATACCCAGCTCCCTGAGCCGTTCCTCATAAGGCATCATTTCCAGGCCTTTGACCATTTTGGTTGCCCTCCTCTGGACACGTTTTCCAGCTTGTCAGTATCCTTCTTGAACTGTGGTGCCCAGAACTGGACACAGTACTCCAGGTGAGGTCTGACCAGAGCAGAAAACAGTGGTACTATTATTTCCCTTGAATTAGATGCTATACTCCTATTGATGCAGCCCAGAATTGCATTGGCTTTTCTTAATCCAAGTTGTTCATAAACTAAGCTGTTCTTAAACCAAGGTACCACTGTATTTGGATGGGCAGTTGAATCATAAACTTGCAGAGTTGGAAGAGACCCCAAGAATCCTCTAGCCTGACCCCCTCCAATGCTGGAATCTCAGCTAAAGAATCCATGACAGGTGGCCATCCAACCTCTGCTTAAAAACGTCTAGTGAAGGAGAGTTCACCCACCTTCCAAGGGAGACCATTCCACCGCTGAACAGCAGAGGAGGAGGAGGAGGAAGAGGAGGAGGGGTGTGTATGTGTGTGTGTGTGCCATTTCTGGTTTGCATCCAGCGGCAAAGTGGTGGCGATGCTTAATGTTGCAACCTCCAGCCACGTCCATCCTGTGTATCTGTAAATACTACAAATGCCATTCAGCTTCCAGTGGCCTGATTCCAAAGGCACCGAAACTCAGATAAACACTGGAACGAACCCCTGGGACGTCTCACCCCATGAAGATTGGGGGACAAATAGAACGATGGTGCTCACCTTTTGCACTCTTTAAGGGAGTAGGAAAAGAACACACACATTCATATAGCAATGATACAGTACAAAAATAAAGTCCCATGGCGAACGGAAGAGACGCATAGACTTTAAAAAGCAGCTAAACACAAACACAACATAACAAAGACACATTCAATTTGTAACGATAAAAGGATTAATTATAGAAACCCCCAGGCTTGTTTTCGGGTGGCTGTGTTTCACTTCCAAACTGATCAGCACTGGTAATCACCCAGTTGAGTATTAGAGGGAACAAAAGAGACATAGGAAGAGCTATATACACTATATACACTTGGGCAAAAAAATTGAAAGGCACAAATACAGGATGGGAGACACCCGGGTTGAGAGCAGTACATGTGAAAAGGATCTACCGTGTTTCTCCAAAAATAAGACACCGTCTTATATTTATTTTTCTTCAAAAAAACCCACGGTGGCTTATTTTCAGGGGATGTCTTATTTTTTTATTAAGTATGGTACAGTTTAACCTACAAGGTAAAACTGCCTATCACTATGGCTTATTTTCGGGGTATGGCTTATTTTCGGAGAAACACGGTAGGAGTCTTGGTAGACCACAAACGACATGAGTCAACAGTGTGATGAAGCAGCTAAAAAAGCCAATGCAATTCTGGGCTGCATCAATAGGAGTATAGCATCTAGATCAAGGGAAGTAATAGTACCACTGTATTCTGCTCTGGTCAGACCTCACCTGGAATACTGTGGTGTCCAGTTCTGGGCACCACAGTTCAAGAAGGATATTGACAAGCTGGAACGTGTCCAGAGGAGGGCAACCAAAATGGTCAAGGGCCTGGAAACGATGCCTTATGAGGAACGGCTTAGGGAGCTGGGTATGTTTAGCCTGGAGAAGAGAAGGTTAAGGGGTGATATGATAGCCATGTTCAAATATATAAATGGATGTCATATAGAGGAGGGAGAAAGGTTGTTTTCTGCTGCTCCAGAGAAGCGGACATGGAGCAATGGATTCAAGCTACAGGAAAGAAGATTCCACCTAAACATTAGGAAGAACTTCCTGACAGCAAGAGCTGTTCGGCAGTGGAATTTGCTGCCAAGGAGTGTGGTGGAGTCTCCTTCTTTGGAGGTCTTTAAGTAGAGGCTTGACAGGCATATGTCAAGAATGCTTTGATGGCGTTTCCTGCTTGGCAGGGGGTTGGACTGGATGGCCCTTGTGGTCTCTTCCAACTCTATGATTCTATATAAGAACATGTATCATCCCCAAAGTTTAATCATTAATGAGTCTTTTGCATAGGTACTTTAAATATGTATACAAACTCAATGAGAGGTGAGTGCTTGCTTGCTTTTGCTGGGTAATCTCATTTACATTGGGCCTGATTTGAGACAAACTCTCATCTCATCAACACAAGGAAACCTTTCTCATTTCCATATTTGTTCAAAATCCCTGTTCTCAACAATATATTGTGGAGAACTGACATGACACAACATGACTAGTCCAACGAAGTTGATGTTGAAGAATCATTGCTTCAAGACTGGTGATATTTGTTTCTTCCAGTACACTGGTATTAGTTCACCTGCCTTCCCAAGTGATGTGTATCGTCTGCCTCAAAGCACCCTGGATTACTTAAACTAAAAGGCTAAAACTAGCCTATCTAAGCTCCCCCTTTAAGCTGCAAAGGGATTGCACTCTGCTTAACTCACAAACATGAGGAAGGAAGGATAATATCCAATAAATATATCATCTCCTGGCCTCTATTCATATCCCAACGGGAAAGGGCCATGGTTCAGTGATAAAACACCTGATTTGCATGCAGAAGGTCCCTGGCATCTCCCACTGGCCAGCTGCTGCCAGCCAGTGTTGGCAATACTAAGCTCGATGGACCAGGGGCTGCCTCAATGCATAACGTTGGAAAATATTGATCACTTCTCCTACTTAGGCAGTTACCTTTCCATAAGGGCCAACATTGATGCCGAAATCCAGCATCGCCTGAGCTCTGCAAATGCGGCTTTCTCTTGACTGAAGTGCAGAGTGTTTGAGGACATTCACAGGGAAACCAAAGTGCGTGTTTACAAAGCTATTGTACTACCAACCTTACTATATGCTTGTGAAACATGGACCGCTTATAAACGCCATCTCCAACTCCTCGAAAGATTCCATCAACGCTGTGCTGTCTAATGTCAGTGTACTGGAAGAAGCAAAGCTCACTAGTGTTGAAGCAATGATTCTTCAACATCAACTTTGTTGGACTGGTCATGTTGTGTGGATGCCTGATGATCATCTTCCAAAGCAACTACTCTATTTCAAACTTAAAAATGGAAAGCGTAATGCTGATGGTCAACAAAAGAGGATTAAAGACTGTCTCAAGGCAAATCTTAAAAAATGTAGTATAAACACTGACAACTGGGAAACACTGGCCTGCGAGCGCTCCAGTTGGAGAACAGCCTTTACCAAAGGTGTCGTGGGCTTTGAAGACGCTGAAACTCAGGAAGCAAGGGAGAAACATGCTAACAGGAAGGCACGCTTGGCAAATCCACACCATGATCAACTCCCACCTGGAAACCAATGCCCCCACCGTGGAAGGACGTGTGGATCCAGAATTGGCCTCCACAGTCACTTATGGACCCATTGTTAAAATCGTGTTTATGGAAAATAATCTTACTCGGCTACGAGTGATCGCCAAAGAAGACAACGCAAGGCAGCTCCCTGAGTTTGTGCACTGAGAGCGAATGAGTGATTACTGGCAAACCTGTAAACACGGCCGATGCTTCTGCTGTTGTTTGGCCTGCGAGGCGTTAGCTCCATTACTGTGGTATAACAGAGAGCAGCTTCTAGCCTCAAGGGTGAAAAGATATGATTCAGGCGCCTGAGCTCACTCAGGGATACCGCAAAGAGGGCATGAAAAATTGCCCTCATTTAGCAAGCAGCGATAAGAGCAAAACCAATAGAATCCTACTGTTTTAGACACAGCTGCGCATCCGCCCGCCCCGAAGACCTGGGAAAGCGATCTGACAAATGGCTCCGCTTCCTCCCCAGCCTGGCAGGGGGAATCTTTTCGAAATAATGCTTCCTCTCCATCTCAGTCAAAACACTTGTGATCTGGCTGGGCGTCTTCCGGATGGTCTTAGCGGCTTGTGCCCACGGAACGATTTCAAGCAGAAATACCAAGGAAAAGGAAGGGGGCATTCAGAGCATGCCTAATCACCCATTTACATCCACAAATCTCTCTCCCCCTCCCCAAGGTCATGCTCTGATTTTGATCTGCCAATGAGCAGTAAGGAAGGGCATCGAGAAGGGGGCAAAGCCTGGCCGAAATAATTTCGCTCAACATTCCCCTGCTCATGTTGCTTATTTCTGTACAGCAGGGGCCACCAACGCCGTGCCCGCTGTTGCCCGGGTGCCCTCGTTAGTGCTTCTTACTGCAGACTGCCTCAGTAAATATCCCTTCTGAAATCCAAAATATTCAGAAGTCTATGTGGGCAAAAATTTCCCTTGAGGGTTCAAGTACTGGCTCTCGCCCAAATTTCTAATTAGGTAAAGGTAAAGGGGCCCCTGACCATCAGGTCCAATCGTGTCCGACTCTGGGGTTGTGGCGCTCATCTCGCTCTATAGGCCGAGGGAGCCGGCGTTTGTCCACAGACAGCTTCCAGGTCATGTGGCCAGCATGACAAAGCTGCTTCTGGCGAACCAGAGCAGCGCACGGAAACGCCGTTTACCTTCCCGCCGGAGCGGTCCCTATTTATCTACTTGCACTTTGATGTGCTTTCGAACTGCTAAGTGGGCAGGAGCTGGGACCGAGCAACGGGAACTCACCCTGTCGCAGGGATTCGAACCACCAACCTTCTGATTGGCAAGCCCTAGACTCTGTGGTTTAACCCACTTTATTCAGACTTTATTCAGTAATGCGCTATAGACAGAGTCCAGAGAGTCTGCAAGAATCTTCCTTGATGGCACACCATCTTCTGCCATCCCATTGCCTCACCATATCCCATCCAGCCACAGTCTTTGGGAACTGTATGCGTTAGAACCCTTCCTCTACTTTATCTGCAGTTGTTTCTGTTTGGTTCTTCCTTAACTTGTTTTGTGGCCAGGCTGTATTCTCGCATCTGTGACAGTGGTTTCGTTGATAGCCAGTGTGGTGCAGTGGTTAGAGCGTCAGACTAGGACCTGGGAAACCAGGGTTTGAATCCACACTCAGCCATGGAGCTCACTGGGTGACCTTGGGCCAGTTGCTCTCAGCTTAACCTACCTCACATATGGTCCAACAATTTCTGCCCCAAATCCCCAAATCCACACTGCCCAGGCTTGTGCCCTGGGGAGATGACTTCAGCATTGCAAACATAGCAGTTTTACTCCCCTCTCCCAACAACAACAACAACAACAACAACAACAACAACAACAACGAAAGGTTGGAGTCTCTTGCTGAGAAAAAAAAGTATGCAAGTCTCTTTTTTTACAGCATTCATTTGAATGGATGTTATTCTAGCAGACTCTGTTGGCAAGGTAAAGGCTGTCAAAGGATCAAGGGAACAAGCTTAGAGGGAGCTGGGTCCACCAGCAGCAATGAATAAGCCCAGATGGCCAGCTCCAATTGATCGGAGGCAATTGATTAACTCTGCAATCAAGCCATTCATTGGCTAATGAATTGCATGCACCAGCTCGTCAATTAATGCTCTTTTTTTGCTCTAAAAAAGGAGAAGAAAATCGCATTCTCAAGGACCAAGGTCTGTTTGTGTTCAGCTCATACAGTGATCCCAGAAAAGGCCAGACTGGCCTGCTGTTTGTGATGTTTAAATAAAAGAACAAGAAAAATAGGACAAATAACCGCCTGCAAAAAAATTTCACGGCTCTATTTATACATCAGAAAGCAGCATCAAAGGGCAACAGCCCAGTTTGTTTTCCTTTCACGGGTCACCTTTATCTCTGGAAAGGGTAACGTCTCTCTGTAATTTCTATCCACCCCCCCTCCACCCCACAATCACCCTCTGGAGGGGTGCCGGTCATTCATACAGAGCTTCTACCCACAGGGCAATGTTTTTCTCTTGCAAGCCAGAGCAGCACCTGCCATCAAGCAGGCCTACTTAGGACGCACGCAGAGGTATTTAAGGTGCCTTTTGAGATTTGTGCATTGTTGCTCCTGGAGTCGCTTGGGCACGGTCACCTCTGCTGAATGCTTCTAATACCTGGCTCAGAACTGCGCACGGTACAAATTCTCCCACAGCTCTCCTGGGGAAATCCAATTTTATGGACATAGTTCCCCTCTCAGGCTATATTTGTATCGTGTGTTGGAGGGATTAAATTGCAGAGATCTTCAGTTCCTTGGAGCTCTGAAGGAGAGAGAGAGCTCAGTTTGAACCCCACAACTCACTAGGGATGTCAGAGTAAAGTAAATCCAAAGTCTGTCTGAGCATGTGCAGAGTGCCTCTTCATCTCTATTCACGGCAGCTAAATCATACACATTTATTAGAGTACAGTTGTACCTTGGAAGTCGAACGGAATCCGTTCCGAAAGTCTGTTCGACTTCCAAAGCGTTCGGAAACCTAAGCGCGGCTTATGATTGGCTGGAGGAACTTCCTGCAGCCAATCAGAAGCTGCGGAAGCCCCATCGGACGTTCGGCTTCCAAGAGAACATTTGAAAACCGGAACACTCACTTCTGGGTTTCGATCGTTCGGGAGCCGATTTGTTTGGGAGCCAAGGCGTTTGGTTTCCAAGGTACGACTGTATTGAACTAGGATTGGGGAGACTAGGTTTTCTTGGCCCAACCTACACCACAGGATTATAGTAAAGGTAAAATGGGGACAAGGAGGAGCATGGGCACTGCCTTGTGCTCCTGGGTGGAAAGGTGGGATATAAATCTAATCGATCAATCAATCTGGAATCTCCAACAGTTTGACTTCATTCCTGAAGGTGCACACCTCCGTTGTTTCCCGAGACAGACGGATGCTCACAATTTATGAGCATCCTGTTAGCTTCCATGTCCTAACAGCTGCCCTCCGCTTGCTGCCAGTCCAGCAGTGGTGGCGAATCTCTGGCCCCCTGGCATCATCATTATTAGTAATACAATTATTTATTCAATTTATATCCCGACCTTCCTCCAAAAGGAGCCCAGGGCGGCAAACGCACCATTAGCAGCGTTCTAAAAACAGTTTAACAATAATTACATTCTCTCAGCCAATGGCTTCCGGGTTGCCAGAAGCAACATCTTTCAGCCTCGCTAAATGAAAATCAGCCTCAGAAGGCCTCCCTTTTTGGCCAAGCCATTCCCACCTGCCCTACGTTACGGAATGGGCAAGCCTATCAATTATCAGTATCTCCTAGTTTCTGCATTCTCCCAATCATCAGTTCAGTTCTCCACATTTCCCCCATCCGTTTGCAATTTTGTTTGTTTTGTAAAGCACTGCCAGCATTTTAGTGCAAATTTCTTCCAACACTGGGCTTCCTACAGGCATCTGGTTGGCCACAGGATACTGGCACAGGGGGGTCCATTTAGCTTCTCTTGCATTCTTGTACACCTTTTTGTATGCAATTTCCCTTAATATAAACATGTTTGCAAAGAGGTGGCCCCTAACAAAATGTGTTTTCATATGTTATGGTTTCACTCAGATACGCATTTCTATGCACTCTTTACTCCAGAAGGTGCATTTACATGTGCCTCGAGAACTGCACACTGCGAAACTTGGAGAAGTTCAGATTTTCAATGTCGGCAATGTTTTGCTTCACATCTTCTTTCGAAAAGCGTGAATCAGGGAGATCCCTCTTTCAATGCAAACTGAGTCAAATAGCTCCCCCCAGCAGTACTTACACCTGACAATATATATGGCGACAGGTGTGGGGAATGTGAGCTTGCTGAGAACCATGCGTGGCAGCCGGAAGTCCCGACAATCAGCTGGTCATAAGCGCTTGCACAGCACCTGCCAGCTGGGCGCATTATGCCTTCCGGCTTGGTATCCGCCCATAATCAAAGGCCTTTAAGGAAGTAAACATGCTGCAGAAAAATAATAATCAGAAAGCCACCTCATCGCTCGAGGCAGCACAAAAACTGCTAGAAAACCATATATGTCTGATGCACAAGTCAAATGCGCACAGCAATTCTCTCTCTCTCTCTCTCTCTCTCTCTCTCTCTCTTAAAATAAGCCATTCCTTCCTGCTATTCGGAAGATGACTCACTTCTGCAATTTGAGAGGCTGTTCAAAATAGCTTCTGTTAGGATACTGGGGGCAGGGGGTGGGGATCTGATGCTTAAAACAAAAACCGAATCGAAATCTTTAAAGCCCTGTTGCTCACACTTGCATATTAACGAAGCCTGCTGGATCAGGGCCCTGTGTATGTTACGAGCTTCACGTGTTTCTTTGTTTCCATATGGAAAGTTGGTTGCTTCTCCACCCACCCACTCAAGCTGAAAACTGTTGCGGAACACAGGGAGGTGGACCTTGGCGGGATGATAAGGTTGTGATTCAAGGCTACAGAAGTCGAGAGAGTGGAGAGTTAAGGCTCCCTGGGCAGTTGTAACTCTGCCCCCTCCTTCCTCGGAGTCATTATGATGCTACATATGATCTCGTAATGAAAGACCCTATAAGTGTGGGCTTCGGGGACCCTTAACTCTGAATTTCCCCTGGTTTAGGCAGGTCTAAATCACAGCCTTAATGTTCCATTAAAATGAAACTCCCTCTCCCAACAAATTAACTCGAAGGCAGGCTGTAAAGAGACCAAAGGGTGGAGAGGAAATTGAGAAGGAGGGCAAGGATTATGGTGGTCCCGGAATATGGAGAGGGCAAGAGGGAATGTCAAATGGATTTACTGCGGCAAGGTGCAAAGACGACTACACTGGGATGGCTAAACCGTGGTCGCAGAAGAGGACCTCACCCTTTGAATGCTCAGTGGGTGGTTTTCTATACCATCACATCAACATAGCAATAGTCATAGTCATAGTGATTCATATCGGAAAGAGCTGCTGCGCACCAGCCCTGTGTTGAATGACATCCTCTCTCTGGGAAAGGGATTCCTTTTTGTTCTGTTTGGCAGGAAGTAAGACCCTTCATAGTTTTAAATCTTGACTTCTTGTCCTCCTTGCTTGGGTCCACAGGTGTGCCTTCAGGTGAGAGCTCTTGGTGTTAGGTCCTGCTGCGGCCAGCGTAGGTGCAAATTTATTGTGTGTTCCCAGATCACACAATACCACCCATGTGCCTAATCTAGGAACAAGAAAGTGGTAGCAAACAGCCAGGTGGGAAACAATGGCACCAAACAGGACGTTTTTGCATTTGAAGTGTTTTCCGGGAAAGCTTTCTATTCCACCGAAGAGGCTATGTTCGCATCAGAATGGGGAATGTTGACACAATTTCAGTCAGAACTGACAGTCTAAAACAGGCACCCCCAAACTTCGGCCCTCCAGATGTTTTGGACTACAATTCCCATCATCCCTGACCACTGGTCCTTCTAGCTAGGGATCATGGGAGTTGAAGGCCAAAACATCTGGAGGGTTGCAGTTTGGTGATGCCTGGTCTAAAACATTTCATGTCCCCTCCAGGGGACATATTATTATTATTATTATTATTATTATTATTATTATTATTATTATTATTAACTACACACCATATTTCCAAACCACTTTACCCATTCTTCCTTCACAAGATCCTCATGAAACTTTGCCAGCATCTTATCACAATTGTTTTCCTTGCCAACACATTTCTGTATGCAGTTTTGCCTGATGCACAACGTTAATTTGGACAAGGGGTTTCCCCCTAAATGCAAAGCATTTCTGTAAGTGATTTTCACTGATGTTGTAAAAACATTGCTACACCCCACGCCCCCCGCAGATTTCCACAAGGGGATACACTGAGACCAAGGAGGAGGAAGAAGCAGTTGGGGGGTGGTGCCCCCAGGATGGCTTGAAAGTAAGAAAGGCAGGTAGAGGCTGACTGGGTTTGATGGGGCATTCCCCTGTTAGATTCGTTGGACTGGTCATGTTGTGCGGATGCCCGATTATCGTCTTCCAAAGCAACTACTCTATTCCGAACTTAAAAATGGAAAGCATAAGGCCAGTGGTCAACAAGAGGTTTAAAGACTCTCTCAAGGCAAATCTTTAAAAAAAATGTAGTATAAACACCGACAACTGGGAAACACTGGCCTGCGAGCGCTCCAATTGGAGAACAGCCTTTACCAAAGGTGTCATGGGCTTTGAAGACACTCAAACTCAGGACGCAAGGGAGAAATGTGCTAAGAGGAAGGCACGCTTGGCAAACCCTCACCGGGATCAACTCCCGCCCAGAAACCTATGTCCCCACTGTGGAAGGACGGGTGGATCCAGAACTGGCCTCCACAGTCACTTACGGACTCACTGTTAAAACTGTGTTTATGGAAGACAGTCTTACTCGGCTATGAGGGATCACCAAAGAAGAAGAAGTAGTTCCCATGAGCCAGACTCCACTGCCTCGGAAATAATAGAACGGAGAGCTCAAAGGAAGAGGATCATAGGCTTTGCAGGAGATTGGATTGGTTCCCCTGCTAGACTTCTCCTGGAACATCACTTTCTGACAGTAAGAGCTGTAGGGACAGTGGGACAGACTCCCTCGGGAAGCTGTGGGCTCTCCTTCACTGGAGGTTTTTAAGCAGAGGCTGGATGGCCATCTGCCAGGGATGCTTGGCTTGAGATTCTTGGATTGCCAGGGGGTTGGACTAGATGACTCTTGGTGGTCTCTTCCAACTCTACAGTGTCTATGTTTCTATCGCAGCACTAGAGAAAAAGCCTGAGTTTGCCTCCTGGTGTAAATTCCCAGAATTCCCTTTGAAAATTTCGTCTCTCTCTCTCTGCATTCAGCAACAAGGCTGCGATGTGAGCTGCTCAGAACGTGACTCTGACGCAACCTCTGGCTTCACCTCTTATGGCAAACACTGCTAGAATTCTAAGGGTAAATTAGGGCTACAGCCCTATCGCTGGGTCTTCATAATATGCCATCCACTCAAATGCCTGCTCTCGTGGTTACTATGATACTTCAATTGTTCCCTCTTTTTTGTATTTTATTTTTCTCTCTCTCCCTTCGCCACCTTTTCCGCCGTTGGGTAGATGAGATAAAAAGGTGTGATGAATGGTTGTCTGGGAGGACTAGGCATTGTCTATGTACACCTGAGGTTTATAAAAGCAATGCTTTTTTTCCGTGTGTGTGTGTGTGTGTGTGTGTGCGCGCGCGCAGTGGCATGAATGCCCCATTGTTAGCAGAAGGACAGGGATGCAGGCTCTGTGGTTCGTTGCGAGAATCCATTCACAGCATTTATGCCCCCTCCCAAGTTAATCTGACAAACAAAATCAATTACGGCAAAAATACAAAAAAAAAAAAAAAGCTGCAAGGCAGAACAGAATAACAGTGAGGTTTGCTATTCAAGGTTTAGCAAAGTCCAAAGCAATGGGGGAAAAGGAAGGAAGGAAGGAAGGAAGGAAGGAAGGAAGGAAGGAAGGAAGGAAGGAAGGAAGGAGGGAGGGAGGGAGGGAGGGAGGGAGGGAGAGGGAGAGGGGGAGAGAGGGAGAGAGGGAGAGAGGGAGAGAGAGAGAGAGATTACTGCAGGCTTTCCAGGGGAGTTACCTATCTTCCTTCTGAAGGCTGGAGCCCAGATAATCCAATTTCATGGCCTTCCTTTTGCTCCTTATTGGATCTTCCTGGAATTGATGAATGTTCTCGCTTCAAAAGAGATGAAATTGCAAACGGCTGAATCTCCTTTTGTCTTTAGTTACAGGTCTGCTGCAATAGAGGGGGAGGGTTCTCAGCCACAATTTCAACTAAAATGGCCTGGCCTTCACCTTCCCATTTTCCTCTGCCTGTTTTTGTGGGGTTCTGATAGTATGGTTGAGAAGAAGCTCAGGCGCAGGCATGAGGGCTAAATCAAGCTGGCAAGGCCACAAGTGCCTGAAAAGGGACTTGGACTGCAACTCCCATCATTCCTGAGTCTTGGCCCAGGCTGGCGGCAAATGATGGGAGTTGGAGTCCAACAAAAAGTGTAGGGAAATGAACTCAAAATACAAACCATTAAATATCTGTATCTTTTTCTGACCATGGGTGCTTCCAGAGTGCCACCTGCCACCAGGATCCAACCACATACCAGAAAATTCATACTGCACAATTAAAGTTGATTTGGTGCTCTTGTGCATCAAACCCGTTTTCCCTCCCCAAATTGGACTTCTGATAAATTACAGGAAAATGCACTGGAAAGTGTGCAATAATGATTCTTTGATGGATAACCTCCCTGCAAACAAATCATAATGAATGCTCAATAAACAGCTGTCGTCATCTGAACTCCCCACAAACTTTGTGTAAACAAATCAGGATGAATCCTCAAAGGAGTCATCTGGAAGCAGCCCAAGCTGGCAGGACACCATATTAGGATGGTAGGATCTGAGAGAACTATTAGATTCTTGTCCCTGTGCTCCTATAGCACTGAGGAGTGATCCTGAGCCTGTTAAAACTACATTGGTACCTCGGGTTAAGAACTTAATTTGTTCCAGAGGTCCGTTCTTAACCTGAAACTGTTCTTAACCTGAGGTACCACTTTAGCTAATGGGGCCTCCCGCTGCTGCCGTGCCGCCGGCGTGCGATTTCTGTTCTCATCCTGAAACAAAGTTCTTAACCTGAGGTACTATTTCTGGTTTAGCGGAGCCTGTAACCTGAAGCGTCTGTAACCTGAGGTACCACTGTACTAAGCGCAACCTGCTTTGAGGATGAAATAGGAGTTGGGGAGAATAATGTACCCTGCTGTGAACTCCTTGGAGAAAAGGCAAAATATGTGTGCAATTAAACAAAAAATGTCTGCAAACTCTCTAGGAAACCTGGGGGTTATAATCATAACTACTTTGACTCTGGACAGATATATATATGATGCATACTTTATGAAAAGAATACCCTGTCCTGGGACATGAGGTTAATTTATGATTCAGTGATTAAAATTTTATCTTATTGCTTTGCTTTGGGTCATCTGTAAGGCTGCTGCAAAGTGCGGGAAATGCTTTCACACGAGCACACACTACAAAATGCTCACCACCTTTGCTGGGTAAGTCTTTGTGGTGGTGGTGCTCATACCAGTGAGTGCAAAAGGTCTGCCCATTCAGAGTGAGTACAGAAAGCAATGCCCTCGGTCTGATTTGACTTTGTGAAGTCATCATGTATGCAAATGCCATCGGCTGAATGACTTGATTGAGCTCTGGACAGGCCAACAGCATTTGAGAAATGTAGTGCCCCATCCCCCAAAAAACCCTTTTACTCTCTGAGCCCCTCATTCATCCTGAATCATTTCATGGCGAAAAATCTGGTGAATTCTTATTCTTCTGCATCCAGAGGAAGGGAAGCTAGACTGAGTTAGGGGGCTGCCTGTGACCTAAGACAATTCCATCTTACAGAGATAAGCCAGTTCTAATAGTTATTGTGCACGAGGTCTCCCGTGCAAGGAGGGAAACCTTATCAAAGGGGATCTGTTCATTTGGCTGATCTCTAAGTAACATCTTTACAGGAGAGAGGCAATCTAACGGAGTTGTAAATATGGAACTCCTCCGCGGGAGATAAGGACCTGATTTCATCACATGCGAGAGGCACAGTTTGAATTATGGGCCCTTATGCTGAACACTGATAACTTCCAAATCTCTTTACCGCACGATTATTACAAAGGAAAACCCCTGACTCACTCTATCTATAGAACGAGGAGCTGGTTGTGATGTAGGGAGCTGTCTAGCATGCTGAACAGAACACAAGCCGTAAGGTTACCGTAACTTCCGTCATACAGCCACTTTAAAACGCCATCTCCGACTCCTCGAAAGATTCCATCAACGGTGTCTCCGGAAATGTTTACAACATCACTTGGGAAGACAGGCGAACTAATACCAGTGTATTGGAAGAAGCAAAGATCACCAGTATCAATGATTCTTCAACATCAACTTCACTGGACTGGTCATGTTGTGCGGATGCCTGATGATCGTCTTCCAAAGCAACTACTCTATTCCGAACTTAAAAATGGAAAGTGTAATGCTGGTGGTCAACAAAAGAGATTTAAAGACTGCCTCAAGGCAAATGTTGTATAAACTCTGACAACTGGGAAACACTGGCCTGCGAGCACTCCAGTTGGAGAACAGCCTTTACCAAAGGTGTCATGGGCTTTGAAGACACTCAAACTCAGGAAGCAAGGGAGAAACGTGCTAAGAGGAAGGCACACTTGGCAAATCCACACCATGATCAACTCCCACCCGGAAACCAATGTCCCCACCGTGGAAGGACGTGTGGATCCAGAATTGACCTCCACGGTCACTTACGGACTCATTGCTAAAACCGTGTTTTTGGAAGACAATCTTACTCGGCTACGAGTGATCGCCAAAGAAAGAAAGAAGAAAAAAGAAGAAGTCTTAACAGAATACAGAAGAATGACTTCAAAGCAAGGAAATGCAAAATAGAAGATTGGGCCTTCATGGCACAGTAGCCTTAACTCTGCACTGCAAGCAAAAGTGGTGAAAATTTACGCTATGGGTTATATGCAACTAAGGCATCCCATTGGCCAAAGGACATTTGCCCGGTAGATCACTGGACGTCTGTGGTAGATCACTGGCTCCACCCAAAGAAGCTCAGCAACTTTGGCTCCCTCTACATCTTTGCCGTGAAGCCCCCAAAACAGGGCTTTCCTTCCTAAAAAAAAAGCTCAACCCCCCAAAACATGGATGGCTTTCCTTCCTAAAAAAGCTCAACAACCTCAACTTGAACCCCCCCCCAAAAAGGGGTAGATCACTGCCAGTTTTTAACTCTGTGAGTAGATCACAGTCTCTTGGAAGTTGGCCACCCCTGCAATAGGGCATCCTCTTCTTTTACTCTCACCCACATCTATATCTGTTCCCCATTCCTGCTGCAGACAGTGCTGGACTTGATAGACCAATGGTCCCCACTCTCTATAAAGCGCTGTCATGCCTTCCTGGGTGCAGGAAAATGCGTGGAAAAGAGGTTGGTTGCTTTGGTTAAATGATGAACTTATATCCATTTGTCTTTAAGGTGCTTCAAAGCTTTTTGTCTTCTATACACTCGATATTTGCTTTGAAACTACGTCCCTCCCCCTCCCCCCGGGCTTGATGTTGTTAAATTATTAGGAACGTAGGACCAAGTCAGACTATTGGTCCATCTACATTCAAATATCCAGGGTCTGGAAAGCAAGCCTGATGAGGAATGGTTGAAGTAGCTGGGTATGCTTAGCCTGGAAATGGGGAGACTGAGAGGAGAGATGAGAGCCATCTTCCCATATCTAAAGGGCTGTCACATGGAAGATGGAGCAAGATTGTTTCTCCTGCTCTGGAGGGTTGGCCTCAAATCAATGGATTCAAGCTTCAAGAAAGGAGATTCGCACTCAAAACCAGGAAGAACTTTCTGGTGGTAGGAGCTGTTCGACCGTGCAACGGTCTCCCTCAGGAGGTAATGGACTCTCCTTCCTTCGAGGTTTCTAAGCAGAGGTTGGATGGCCATCTGTCATGGGTGCTTTAGCTGAGATTCCTGCATTGCAGGGGGTTGGACTAGATGACTCTTGGGGGTCCCTTCCAACTCTATGGTTCTACCTAGAGACACCGGGGATTGAAACTGGGACCTCCTGCATGCAAACCAAGTGCTCTCTCACTGAGCTGTGACCCTTCCCTTATGATTTCTCGTTGTAACTTGAATAATTGTGCATCGCAAATAAAATAGGCTGCAGAACACGCACAGCTCTAGAATTTTGACTTGGCGGGTGGAGCAGCCCCTCATCAAAGGGGCAAGGAGGGAGAAATGCAATTAAAAGATAACTGCATCACCTCTCAAATTGCTTAGCATCTCTGATCTCAAACCAACTGGCAGGCAAGGGAGAAGGCAGTCTCCAGAGTGAGTCTCTCTCTGAAAGGGAGGCAGGACCGTTCCTCCCACACAGCCAGTTCTACCATAATTGTGATTTGGTTAGGGCGTTTTTCTCCACGCCCAAGCTTTGATGTCTGAATCCTGGCTGCCCATTGGCTGCCTGTCAGCTCCTCTGCACCCAATAGCTGCTTATTGAGCTGGACCAAAACTGCCCATTGCCAGTGCAGTGGTTGCTGACTTTTGAGAACACAAGGAAAGATTGCTAGATTAGGCCAATGGCTCAACATCCTGTTCTCACACTAGCCAGCCATTGATTGCCTTAGCCTTCATGATCCTACCCCCTGCCCAATCCTCTTTGGAAGCCACCAAAAGCTGCCTTCCTCCTGCAGGAGTGAGTTCCACAGTTTAACTCTGCGTTGTGTGAAGAACTTTCTTTGATCTGTCCTGAATCTACCAATGTTCTGTTTCACTGGGAGAAAAACCTTTCTCAATCCTCTTTCATAATTAGTAGATGGGCAGCTAATGCAGATGTGGCAACCTTATCAATTTTTTAAAAAAACAAGAATGCTACAGCTTAGGGCGACGCTTATTGAGCATTCATCCTGATTTGCTGGCAGGGATGATATTGATCACTCATTCTGATTTCTTTGTGGGGAAGTCAGATTACAATGTGTCCAGCAATTGTTATTCCCCTTTTAAAGCAAATTGCCTAATTTTGCAGCTCCCTGGCTATGACAGGGATCTGAACATAATTGTCTTTTAATTCGACACCTCTTCAAATTTTGCAATAGATGTTTAGAAATGCATACGCTGCGAAAGAAGGACAGGAATATCCCCACCCCATCCCCAAAGAACTGACAGATCCATGGATCCGCCTGCAGTTCTAAGCTTCAAAAGCTTTCTGGGTTCTCCCTCCATTTCACCCTGTTTTATTGGTTTCCTAATTAACAAACTCGTGGCTAACATAAAATGAAAGGCCTTGCATAAAGATACTTACGGAGGACATAAATTCAAAGCAAACATTTGGATTTGATGCTACATAAATGCAGTAATCGCACCATGTTCATTATGGAGCCATCATGCATTATGAAAAGGAGAGGGAATGGAAATGGTAATTATTTCTATTTAAGAGTAGGAACCGGTGACCTGGGGAGAGATGGGCAGTCCTAAGCTTTTGTAAATGGCAAAACCCACGTCAAAACCTTCCACAAATCACGTCTTTTTTCCCATTTCCTTTTTTTTTTAGTGGAGGGGGGCTATTGGCAGGGTGACAGCTAGCCAACTCCCATGGGCAGCTTCAAAGTGGTCTTGTTTGTTTGTTTATAGGAGTGTTTTCTAAAAGCATGCAGAAAACATCATGGCAATGCACAACGTAAACACTAAAGACCATAAAATTATAAAATCACAAGAATCAAACTGAGTCAGTAGAGACTCATAGAATCATGGAATTGTAGGGTTGGAAGGGACCACGAGGGTCATCTAGTCCAACCCCCTGCAATGCAGGAATCTTTTGCCCAACATGCATCTCGAATCCATGACCCTGAAATTGCAACTCCCATGCTCTACCGACTGAACTATCCACAGGAATAGCACAACCCTCCTGTGTTCCTTATGCACACAAATTAGTCCCAGTATGTTCAGCGGGTACAAACTTTGGGGTAACTAGGTGTAGGATGACGGCCTAAAGGAGAAGCACCTGGGACCAGGCCCCATTGCATTCCACGGGATCTACATCTGAGCAGACAGGTGTATGGTTGCACTGAAGGAATCGCCCCGCTAGATGAGACAAAAGGCCCAGCGATTCTGCTTCCAACATTGCTCATCAGGCACCTCCAG
Source organism: Zootoca vivipara (assembly GCF_965207765.1). Taxonomy (NCBI): domain Eukaryota; kingdom Metazoa; phylum Chordata; class Lepidosauria; order Squamata; family Lacertidae; genus Zootoca; species Zootoca vivipara. The sequence continues at coordinate 65,848,471 of NC_142592.1, read as the reverse complement.
AAAGCCTGAAGCCAAGTCTCCCCCTCTTGTTTGATCCCCACGTCTAACACTGAGAGAGGCATGCTTTATTTACAGTTGCTTGCAATCCCAGCTCATCAAACACGGGAGGTGGCTTACAACAATGATTAAAATCACAGCAGCCCTTCCTAAAAGCACTGCAACATGGTGCAAATCATTTGCTGACTCAGAAACAGGGTTGCCCGACTCAATAGAGGACAGGACTTCTGTGCCTTTAATTGCCCTGCTCTCTTTTGAGTCTGGGAACCTCAAAGAGAAACCAGCAGACCCTTTGCTTGGAAATTCAACAAAGGGTCTGCCGGTTTCTCTTTAAGGTTTCCAGACTCAAAAGAGAGCAGGGCAATTAAAGGCACAGAAGTCCTGTCCTCTACTGAGTCTGGCAACCCTACTCAGAAATCCCCTCCTCGACGGGGAGTAGGTCCTGCAGCCCTTTCTGAAAGCTTCCAGAGAGCTTGGAAAGGCCTTCTGGAGCCCCAAGCCTACCATTGAAAAAGCAGCCAGCTGCAGTTGTCCGGAACTCATGCAAGTGATGACACTTGGTGTGGGTATGTTGAAGGTTGGAGGAGAGAATACAGTATATTGATTATTAATATCCTTCCTAACTCGCTTCCGCAAGTTTCTTCACTTAGCAAAGTGTATTCCCCTTCTTACGCAGCAGGAACTGGTTGCAGACTCGTGTGGGCCTCTTAAGACAATAAACAATTCAATCTGGCTTGCCCAGATGGAGATATGTTCTATTATTCCTGGTAAGGCCCCTCTGAATCCCTCCTAAAAGAATAAAGACATCATAGTCTTATTCTTAAGTAACAAAAAGTAACATATACTTTGGCAACTTCATGAGAAGAGAAGACTCCCTGGAAAAAAACCCTGATGTTGGGAAAGATTGAGGGCACTAGGAGAAGGGGACGACAGAGGATGAGATGGTTGGACAGTGTTCTCGAAGCTACCAACATGAGTTTGACCAAACTGCGGGAGGCAGTGGAAGACAGGAGTGCCTGGCGTGCTCTGGTCCATGGGGTCACAAAGAGTCGGACACGACTAAACGACTAAACAACAACAAAAAAGTAGTTTTACTCACAATCAGGCAGAGCACAGTGTGATCCCTGAAGGCAGGCTTTAGGCTTAAAGTTACAAACATGTTCAAGTAGGTTTACCCCATATGGGAGATAACATGGGGGACTGCTGGTTGGCAGCCAGCAGTACAGTCCAGGTAAATCAGGATGTTCAAAGGAGGATGAAAGAAGATCAAAGAGAGAAAAGTAGCTGCATGACTTGGCCTTTTACCAGGTCTGGAAAGGTCACGCTCACCTACTAGTCACATGCAAGGGAGGATGCTCCAGGCCAGGAGGAACAGGAAGTTTGACTGGATGGAACAACATCCCCTGCATGACCACTCTAGCAAAACAAGGAATGTTGTACTTGACTGCTCCCAGTGGATCACATCCTGCACTCGGATCCCTTTAAACACCCACCAAATCAACCAAGCAAGACACATGCACAGGAGCAACTGGTGTTCATAGAATCATAAACTGTAGAGTTGGCATCTAGTTCAACCCTCTGCAATGCAGGACCCATGACGAAAGCATCCCTGACAGATGGCCGTCCAACCTTTGCTTAGAAATCTCCAAGGAAGGAGAGCCCACCACCTTCTGAGGGAGATGGTTCTACTGCCAAACAGTTCAGAGACAGATACCTGTGTGAGTTCCACAAACAAGGTGAGAAGACGATATATATATGTACCGCCTGTCATCAAAAGAACTCAGGGCATTTTGCAAGACAGAAATACGAGATAAAAACACAAATAAATAGTTAAATAAAACAACAACAAAACAACCCCCCCCCGTATGCCAAACACATTTAAAAGACTGTCAAATATATATCAGCCAAAGGCCTGGTTGAAGAGGAATGTTTTTGCCTGGCACCTAAAGATGTACAGTCGTACCTTGGTTTTCGAACAGCTTACTTCTCGAACTTTATGGCTCCCGAACGCCAAAGTGACTGTTCTGGTTTGTGAACTATTTTGGGAAGTCGAACGTCCGATGGGGCTTCCGTGGCTTTTGATTGGCTGCAGGAGCTTCCTGCAGCCAATCAGAAGCTGCACTTTGGTTTCTGAACATTTTGGAAGTCGAATGGGCTTCGGGAACGGATTCCGCTCGACTTCTGCGGTACGACTGTATAATGAAGGTGCCAGGCAAACCTCTCTGAGGAGAGCATTCCACAGACGGGGAACCACCAGAGAAAACGCCCGTTCTCATGTTGCTACCCTCTGGACTTCTCACATGAGAGGCCCACGAAGAAGGGCCTCAGATGATGAATGCAGAGTCTGGGTCGGTTTATATGGGGAGAAGCATTCCTTGAGGTCTCCCCCCGCAACTTTCATTCGGTCTGAAAAAGGCAGGTCACAAGAAGACTCTTATTCCCTGTCTGCGTGTGCTGTTATCCAAACTGCTTCATTGGCCACAGCACCCTAGGGTACCAGGGAGCCAAGCGGGCTGTGCAGGATAAGGCAGGGCTCTTGGGGGCAAGCGATCGTGCATGACCAGGGCCGGCCTGCCCATGAGCATACCTGCCAAGTTGCTGTCAGAGAAATAAGGGACCGGGCCGGAAATAGCAGACCGGAAGTAGCGCTGGCGCCATTTTGGAACTGGGTGGAGCATGCTCAGAAGTGACTTTTGATGCTGCTTTGCCCAGTTCCAAAATGGCCGCCGCGCCAGAAGTCGCACTGCAGCCATTTTGGAACTGGGCAGAGCAGCATCAAAAGTCGCTTCTGAGCATGCTCCGCCCAGTTCCAAAATGGCCGCCGCGCCAGAATAAACCGGGAAAAAACAAAAAAAATTCCATTTTTTCAGCTAGGAACAGCTGGAAAAACGGGAATTTCCCGGGGGAAACGGGAGACTTGGCAGCTATGCCCATGAGGCGTGGCGAGGCTTTCGCCTCAGACTATCAGGCTCTGGAGAGTTGGGAGGGAGGGGTAACACCTGCTGCATGCTCACTGCCCCCCCACCCCATTGTGTGCCTCCTACCACGATGGCATGTGTGTGGGCACAGTGGCGGCGGTGCCAACAGGCGGGCACATGGCGATGGCACCCCACTCAGTTGTCAGAGGTGGTGGTGGAGGACAAGGAGGAAGTGGGCATGGCATTTTCAGTTTTGCCCGGAACTGCAAAAGCCTCGGCCGCTGCTCTCGAAATAGAAAGTTTTGCAGTGAAAGCAGAACTTTTGCAAAAGTGCGGCTGGGCATTTGTGCTATGTGAGAAGAAAGAGAGGGCTCAGATCGCCCGATAATTTATTCATAACTACTCCCTCCGTCGGCTCTGCTGGACGGCGACCTTTTAATTGTCTGAGCCAATCAAAAACACAGCTTCTCAAATAATGGCTTCCTAAGCGGCTGTCAGTCTGGTGCCTGAGCCGAGCTGTCAGGGAGCCGCTTCCGATTGGCTGCCATGACCACTCGCTGTTGACTTTATTCCAGCTTATTAAAATTGATCCTAAACAAACTTGATGTGCCCCAAATTATCTCCCTAAGATTAATTCGAATGCAATTTGTCTCCTGCTAGATTTTGCTGCTGTATTAAATCTTCCATTGCAAACAGGAGTGTGTTGGGTCATTCTAATTAATTAGATACACACCCACCCATTTCCCCCATACTGAAGCAAATTATTCAGAAACAAGGAGAACATCGGGGAGGTAATATGCACTGACAGGGCCACAATTTGCTGTCTCGCGGGGCAAAAAAGGTAACTGTGGAAGGGAAAACATACCTTAATGGGTCTTTTATTTTTCACCTGGGGGCTGTCCCTAATTATATGCAATGTATGAACACGTCAATATTATCTGTTTGCTCTTTAAAGGAAGACATAGGGCAAAGTACTTGCTAGCGCTCAGAGCTTGCATGCCAGTACTTGTAAGTGCGAGTCAGTGAAGGGCTAAAAACAATGTGTGTTTAATATATGGAATGCACCTCCTTAAGAGCTGAGGGCGGCCTTCCATGTAGACAGCTTAGAGGCAGTGTGGCTTAGTGGGTAGAGTGTTGGACTAGGACCTGGGAGACCAGGATTCAGTTCTGCACTCGGTCATAATGCACATTTCCAAGCTCAGTTCAAAGTGTTGTTGCTGGCCACTTAGGGCCACTTAGAACCCCCACTGTTCAGCCTGGATGCTGAGGTCCAGCTCTGAGGGTCTTCTCTGACAGTTCCCTCACTGTGAGGAGTGAGGTTACAGGGAACCAGGCAGAGGGCCTTCTCGGTAGTGGTGCCCACCCTTCAGATGTCATGTAAATTAGCAGCCACTGGCACCATGGTTGTGGCAATCACTTATGAGTTTCCAGGGGGGTGGAGGATCCAGAACGCTTTTATGACACATGCTGGGGTTTTATTTCCTATGCTGTGGACCTAGATGCTCGATATTCACCATGCATGCCAGCTTGGGAAATACAGGTGCCCTGGTTTATATTGATGCATTCCCATTTCTTTTTATTTATTGCTCGCTTGCTTTGTATAGGACAGGGGTCCCCCAACTTTGGGCCGGAGCGGGCGGGAATGCGCGCCCATACACGCACACGGTTTCCGGCCCACTTCCAGGTCGGAAAGGCTCCGGAAATAGCTTGTGCGCATGTGCACGGGTCTCCTCTGGCCCAGAAGTGCACCGGAAATGACACTTGCGCATGCACACAAGCTATTTCCGGCGCCTTTCCGACCCGGAAGTGAGCAGCCGTGCCACACCGTGCTGGTGAGAGCGGCCGGCGGAAGCGGCCGGCGGGGGTTGCCAGGGGCCGCATATGTAGCCCGCGGGCCTTAGTTTGGGGAAACCTGGTATAGGATATGATGTAATACCCCACTACTGCACTCTTGGTTGGTTAATAATAAAATTATTATTATTATTATTATTATTATTATTATTATTATTATTATTATTATTAATGTGTTGTTGTTTAAAAAAGAAGTTCAGCCTTATTAATATGATGGGCATTCCTGATTTGGGGAGCAGCCCCAGTCCACCCAAATGGACTTCCAAGACCACCTCTTCTCTTGGAATCCCAATTTGGGAAGCTCTGTGCTCCTGCCATCCGAATGGGCCTGCGAAGTTGCCCCCCTTTTTTGGGTAAATAAGCCAGCCCTGCTTCACGTCAGCATCCCCATCGCCTTTGGATACATTTGTCAACCCTTTCAGAATCTTCATTGATTGATTCATCCTGGTGGCTTTGTGCTCCCGAAATGGAGAGAAAGAAGAATTTGTCTCCATTTCTGCTCCTTGTATCTTATCATTCCACCTGCTCATTTCCATATCCTGCCCCTCGGCGCACCGCTTTGCAAGACCCCCTCCCTTGCTTGCCTTCTCCGCATGCCCTCCCATTTAACTCCTCTCGTCTCTTTATGGCCTCTTATCATTATATACCCTGACTGGTCCCTTGGCTCCCATTTAGCCCCCCCCCCCGCCCACCGTCCAATCTGTCCAGCTGCCCTTCGGATACGCTGATGGCTTCCCTTGGCATTGTATCCACAAATGACAGCCCTGCCTACGATAACGTCCCACAAATATTTGAATGGGCAGGGATTGGATTTGGGAAGAGAGAGGATGGGAAGGGAAAGGCAGCATTTAATCACAGGTGTTGGAAAGGACCTGAATGGCCAGCCTGCTGCCTGACAGAATTTGCTAGAATGAGAAGGTTTTTTAAATAAAAAAATCAAGTTCCTAGCCCTCATGGGTTGATTACTGGGTTGATTACATGGGTTGATAATCATGGGTTGATTACTCCTTGATTACTGCAGATGGTGACAGCAGTTACGAAATTAAAAAACGCCTGCTTCTCAGGAGAAAAGCAATGACAAACCTAGACAGCATCTTAAAAAGCAGAGACATCACCTTGCCGACAAAGGTCCGTATAGTTAAAGCTATGGTTTTCCCAGTAGTGATGTATGGAAGTGAGAGCTGGACCATAAAGAAAGCTGATCGCCGAAGAATTGATGCTTTTGAATTATGGTGCTGGAGGAGACTCTAGAGCAGGCACCCCCAAACTGCGGCCCTCCAGATGTTTTGGCCTACAACTCCCATGATCCCTAGCTAACAAGACCAGTGGTCAGGAATGATGGGGATTGTAGTCCAAAACATCTGGAGGGCCGAAGTTTGGGGAGTGCCTGCTCTAGAAAATCCCATTGACTGTGAGAAGATCAAACCTATCCATTCTTAGGGAAATCAGCCCTGAGTGCTCACTGGAAGGACAGGTCCTGAAGCTTTGGCCACCTCATGAGAAGAGAAGACTCCCTGGAAAAGACCCTGATGTTGGGAAAGATTGAAAGATTGAGGGCACTAAGAGAAGGGGACGACAGAGGATGAGATGGTTGGACAGTGTTCTCGAAGCTACGAACATGAGTTTGACCAAACTGCGGGAGGCAGTGGAAGACAGGAGTGCCTGGCGTGCTATGGTCCATGGGGTCACGAAGAGTCGGACACGACTAAATGACTAAACAACAACAACAAGCCCTCATGGGAAACCTGGGTGGGGAAGGCTTGGTGAAAACTCAGTGCCCTGCAGTGGGGAACTGCAAACCTGGAGGATGATGGTGTATATACTTCTCTTCCTAACAATCATGTGAGGTTGGTTAGGCTGTGAGCGAGTGGCTGGCCTAAATTCACACAGTGAACTTCATTGCAGAGTGGGATTTGAACCCTGATGTCCCAGGTTCTAGTCCAGCACTTTTAAAACTACACCACACTGGCTCTGTTCGGACATTCAAATTGCCGTTTCAGAACTTTGAGTGCCTAATGGAACAATCCCATAAGAAGGCTACTCAAAAGGAAGTCCTGTTGGCTTCAGTGAGGCTCACCGTCAGATAAGCAGATACAGGATTGCAGCCTTACACATGTTTGTTCCCTGCATTCAATGGGACTTACTCCCAGGCAAGCATGTGAACCAGGGCTGGGGAAATGAGCTGGGGTAGTAGCGAGTTTAGCCCCCCCCCCAGCCCCCCACTCTCTTCCATTGATTTTACCTGGCTGCTGGGGTTTATCCTTAAACTGTGATACAGCATTCACATGGAAGAAGGAGAAAACTGGTTAGGACCCGAAGCAATGGATTCAAATGACAAGAAGGGAGATTCCGACAAAACATTAGGAAGAACTTACTGATGGTAAGTATGATGGTAAGTATGAGTTGTAGAGTTGGAAGGGACCCCAAGGGTCATCTACTCTACCCCCTGCAATGCAGGAATCTCAGCTAAAGCATCCATGACAGATGGCCATCCACTTAAAAACCTCCAAGGAAGGAGAGTCTACCGTCTTCTGAGGGAGCCCGTTCCACTGTCAAACAGCACTTGGTGTCAGAAATTTCTTCCTGATGTTTAATCGGAAGCTCCTTTCTTGGTCACTTCAATCCATTGGTTCAGGTGCTACCTAAGGAGAAAACTAGCTTGCTCCACCTTCCATGTGACAGCTCTTGAGATAGTTGAAGATGGCTGTCACATCTCCTCTCAGTCTCCTCTTTTCCAGACTAAACATACCCAGCTCCTTCAACCATTCCTCATAAAGCTTGGTTTCCAGACCCTTGATCACCTTGCTTGCCCTCCTCTACACACATTCCAGCTTGTCTAAACCCTTCATAAACTGTGGTGCCCAGAACAGGGCACGGTATTCCATAGCTGTTCGACAGTGGAATGGACCTTAAGCAGAGGTTGGGTGGCCATCTGTCGTGGATTCTTCAGCTCTAATTCCTTCATGGCAGGGGGTTGGACTAGATGGCCCTTGGAGTACTTTCCAACCCTACTATTCTATGATTCTATGCTTGACCAGATGCAGAGGGCTGTGGTGTTGCAGAAACCTCTGGCTGTTGCATGGCTTGAACGTAGCATTGCCCTGCACAAAGTCAAGGAGTCCCACTTGTTGCCCCACCCACTTTTGCCCCTGGCCCCGCCCACCACTGGAAGGCAGCCAATCAGGGAAAGCCACCCTTGGACTGAAAAGCGTCCCTTGCCCCTTCCTGATGCATAAGGCTGCGGCTTTATAGAACACATGCCAATATATATCTTGATTACAACCGTTTTGACAGGCACCCAATAGGAAAGTTCGTAAGCTGTCAGCTGTGAAATAGAACACACATTTCACAATCGCTTTGGTTATAATTTATCTAGTGTATAATTTGTGTTGCTTTTCAGCCAGAAATGTCCCCCCGCCCTCAAAAAAGCGATCTCACGGCAATAACATAAAAAAGCATTATCCGGAATTAACAATAAACCAAATAAAATTAACCACAGCAAAACAAGCAGCCGGCATCGCTGTGGAACAGCACAACCAGGGGAGCTAATCATGCAATGTTAAAAGCCCATTGAAACAAGACAGGCATAATCACATTACGTGTTGTTGCATGTCAGCTATCAAATAATGTCAAATACCATCAAATGTCCAATAAATGCATCTAATCATCAGAATTCAGAGACTCTCATAAAATTGCAGAGTGATTCGGGGATAGCATTCATTTCATCTTTACATCCCTTGTTGTATAATACATGCTCGCCTCGCCTCTCACCTCGTCCTTTGTTTTGGGTACATTCCTGTTCCAGTCACCTTATTTTGGTGTCTCTTTGCTGTCACTTCTCTCTGATGTTGAGAACATCCTCATCTCCAGGTCCATGCTCCTTCTGGGGTAGTTTGCCCACCTTTTTGACCCCATCCTGCACTCAATTCATCCAGAATACGGCATCTAGACTGGTGACTGGGAGCAGCCGCTGAGACCATATAACACTGGTCATGAAAGACCTACATTGGTTCCCAGTACGTTTCCGAGCACAATTCAGAGTGTTGGTGCTGACCTTGAAAGCCCTAAATGGCCTTAGCTTCCGTGAATAATAATAATAATAATTTATTATTTATACCCCACCCATCTGGCTGGGTTTCCCCAGCCACTCTGGGCGGCTTCCAACCGAATATTAAAAACAGTACAGCATCAAACATTAAAAACTTCCCTAAACAGGGCCGCCTTCAGCTGTCTTCTGAAAGTAGAATAGTTACTTATTGCCTTGACATCTGCTGGGAGGGCGTTCCACAGGGCGGGTGCTACTACCGAGAAGGCCCTCTGCCTGGTTCTCTGTAACCTCGCTTCTCGCAATGAGGGAACCGCCAGAAGGCCCTCCGCGATGGATCTCAGTGTCCGGGCTGAACGATGGGGGTGGAGAAGCTCCTTCAGGTATACAGGACCGAGGCCGTTTAGGGCTTTAAAGGTCAACACCAACATTTTGAATTGTGCTCAGAAACGTACTGGGAGCCAGTGTAGATCTCTCAGGACCGGTGTTATGTGGTCCCGGCGGCCACTCCCAGTCACTAGTCTAGCTACCGTATACTGGATCAATTGCAGTTTCCGGGTCACCTTCAAAGGTAGCCCCACATAGAGCGCATTGCAGTAGTCCAAGCGGGAGATAACCAGAGCATGCACCACTCTGGCAAGACAGTCCGCGGGGAGGTAGGGTCTCAGCCTGCGTACCAGATGGAGCTGGTAGACAGCTGCCCTGGACACAGAATTGACTTGTGCCTCCATGGAGTCCAAAATGACTCCTAGGCTGCGCACCTGGCCCTTCAGGGGCACAGTTACCCCATTCAAGACCAGGGAATGGGGTGGTGGCATTTTGCTGAATGCCCTGGCGATTGTGTGGCAGTGCCTGATGTCCTCCCAACAGTTCCAGGAGATTCTGAAAAAGGAAAATTTCAGGAAATTCGTTCGGAAATCCTTTTGCTGGCCCAGTTCTTGTCAAGAGCCTCTGTTGTCCCCCCCCCACTTTCCCCCTTGCTTTTATCACAGCAAGGAACATCAACAGCTTTGACAGAGGAAAGCCACTTCATAGCAGGTGCCATCCAAGACGAGGGAGCTGTTTGAGCTGCCTGAGCACCTGGCGTGGGATGCCAGGGGAGGGTCTAATCGCCGAAGAGACTCATCAGCAAGCCGTAGTTATCATTATCATCGCAATCATGAGCACCGCCACTGTCGCCTTTTCATTGTGGCATTCGGCGCCCAGGGGAAATTAAATTAACGGCTTCCGATTGAGGGTGCATTTGCAGAGATGCCTGAGCATTAAAAAAAGGTTTGCATTAAAAATGCCTGAGCATTAAAAAAGGTGGCTTGTGCTACAATAACCCCCAAGCCAGGGCTGCTGGCTTGAGGGATACAGGCCTTGAGGGATCTGGGAAGAGGTGCAAAGTGACCCAGGCCAGGAGTGGATCTCGGTGCAATTTTGTGTAGGATGGCAATTTAGAAAGCACGTCCTGAGCATATCTCTCTCCCTCTCCCTCTCCATTCTTTCAGGGATAGCTTCTTCTCTTTCCTTTATCTCAGGCTTTTCAAAAGGAGACCCCTTACTCCTTAACAGGTCCTCTCACCCACTCGCAGGGAGAATGGAGAATTACCTAGCTGAATCATGCCAATGTCACAGAATCATAAAGCTGTGGGGTAGCTCAGCCCAACCTGCTTCTCAGTACAGGATATGGAATGTAGGATGCATCCTTGACAGTCTGGAAAAGACCTACCTGGACCCCAAGATCATAATCTGAGAGCCTTCATCATGTGTCTCCTCCACGAGAGGTCCAGAGGGTGGCAACACAAGAAATGGTCTTTTTTGTGTTGGCTCCCTGCTTGTGGATGGAGGTTCGCCTGGGGACATCATGATATACCTTTAGGTGCCAAGTGAAACTGTTTCTCTTCAACCAGGCCTTTGGCTGATTAAAACCTTTAAACGCGGGTGGCGCTGTGGGTTAAACTACAGAGCCTAGAGCTTGCCGATCAGAAGGTCGGCGGTTCGAATCCCCGCAATGGGGTGAGCTCTCGTTGCTCGGTCCCTGCTCCTGCCAACCTAGCAGTTCGAAAGCACATCAAAGTACAAGTAGATAAATAGGGCCATCTCAAGCCGGTCGGGCGCCCTGGCGCAGTGGTGCAGAGATCGCTCCAGCACCCCCGCCCTATTGGGCGGGCGCAGCGAGCAGTGCCCTCCTGTCGGCCCGGCGCCCTGGTGCCCCGCGCCTCTGACACTGCCCCTAGAGCCGGACCTGGTACCGCTCCAGCGGGAAGGTGAACGGCACTTCTATGCACTGCTCTGGTTTGCCAGAAGCGGCTTAGTCATGCTGGCCACATGACCTGGAAGCTGTACACCGGCTCCCTTGGCCAATAAAGCAAGATGAGTGCGCAACCACAGAGTCGGTCACGACTGGACCTAATGGACCTTTACCTTTACCCTTTTAAATGTGTCGTGGAAGGGAGGGGTTATTGGTTTGTTTTTTTGTTTATTATGTTGAATTTTCATGTTGTAAACTGCCATCTCCAACTCTTCGAAAGATTCCATCAACGGTGTCTCCGAAAATTGTTACACATCTCTTGGGAAGACAGGCCAACTAATGCCAGTGTACTGGAAGACCCAAAGATCACTAGTGTCGAAGCGATGATTCAACATCAGCTTCATTGGGCTTCAGGTTGTAGACATCATGTTGTGTAGATGCTTGATTATTGTCTTCCAAAGCAACTATCGTATTTTTCTGTGTATAAGACTAAGCTTTTCCCTTTAAAATAATGTCGAAAATTAGGGGGCGTCTTATACACAGATACATCTTTCCCCATTTTCTTAAATCTTAGTCCCCCAAAATAGGGGGTGTCTTATCAGGGCCGTCTTAAGCACATCCAGCGCCGTGGTGCAAAGGTCCCTCCGGCGCCCCCTTCCTTTCACAAAATTTAGAACTTGGGGCCCCAGGAGCCGCTGCCCACAGAAAGCGGCGTCGGCAACATCGGCGTCCAGGTGGAGCAAGGCGGACAGTTGGAGCAGCGCCAGGAGGAGACACCCTGCATGGCAGGTTCATTTCGTCACCAAGTCAGGCGGCGGAGCTGCTCTCTCTCGCCCTGGCTCTCCCCGGCGCCACCAGCTCAGGCTTCCCGCCGCCCCTCACCTGCTGTTTCCAGGCGCTGGATCCAGTTGCCTGTGGTGTCCCGCTGCCAGGTTATGCCACTGACCCCTCTCCGCCCTGGCCGGGGTGCGGACAGCTCCCGGGCTCTTGCCACCTCCCCGGCCTGGAGGCTGCGTGGCCCAGCGGGCACCATCCGTGCCGGAGGAAACAAGTGTGAGTGGCGAATTCTGAGGCCTGCAGCGTGCCGCTTGCTCCCCGGCCAGCTTGCTGGTCGGTCTGCCCCGGCCTCCACCTGTGTGCGCCCGAGGAGTGCCCAGGCAGCGAGGGAAACTGGATCTCGCGCTCACGGTTGAGTGACTGAGGGGATTCCCGCAGCCAAGGGAGAGGCAGCGATGGCAGAGGAGACATAGGGCTTAGTGGCTCATTGCACCCCGCCAATGCTGGGGCGCCCCTGAGAGGCCGGCGCCCTGGCGCAACAAGCCACTAGCCCCTATGGGAAAGACACCTCTGCGTCTTATACATGGGGACGTCTTACAGACGGAAAAATACGGTACTCTATACTTAGAAATGGAAAGCGTAATGCTGGTGGTCAACAAAAGAGGTTTAAAGACTGTCTCAAGGCAAATATTTAAAAATGTAATATAAGCACCAACAATTGGGAAACACTGGCCTGCAAGCACTCCAATTGGAGAACAGCCTTTGCCAAAGGTGTCAAGGGCTTTGAAGGCACTCAAACTCAGGACGCAAGAGAGAAACATGCTAAGAGGAAGGCATGCTTGGCAAATCCACACCGTGATAAACTCTCGCCCGGAAACCGATGTCCCCACTGTGGAAGGACGTGTGGATCCAGAATTGGCCTCCACAGTCACTTACGGACCCACTGTTAAAACCGTGTTTATGGAAGACAATCTTACTTGGTTACGAGTGATCGCCAAAGAAAGAAGAAACTGCTTACTTACTTACTTACTTACTTACTTCCTGGCTGAAATGTCTGGAGATCGACTTCCAGCCATTGCCAACAATACCGAACTAGATAGACCACCAACCACTCGCCTTGGTATATAATAAGGCAACTTCTCATCCTCCTAACACAGCTTGTCTCAAGGCTGTTTTGTCTGCTGCCCAAAGTGGAGCTGGGTGAAAACGGGCTCATCCATACAACTCCTGAGAAATGCCACCGGCGTTCCCTTTGAAATGTTGCAGCGGTTTTCCAGGGCACATTTCACCTTTGCAAGCGGCCAGGAAAAGGCAGCTCCGTGTCCTTCATCCAGGCAGGCGCCTCTTCATTTTTGGCGTGCAAGGCAGCTGCTTGGCTTGCCTGTACAACTGGGCCAGCTGTATTGCAATACCTGAGACCCCCTTTGGCAAGCTTCAACCAGCTTGGAGCACAAAGTCGTCACTGCTTACTAGAAGATTGTCTATTGATGCACAAAGCAGGACTCCTGGCCTGTTCTGTGTCCCACATGAACAACACTCACAGGTGTACTTCAGCAACACTTGCAAAGGCTTCCTGAAATAGTGGGGGATCAATGCAAAAGGGAAGGCCCCACCCCGCTCCACCCTGTTTCTTCCACAATCTTCAGCATTGTTCAAATTTCTGGCCTCCTGCAGGTGGCGCCACAATGTAGGTTTTGAAGCCGTTTCATATTTCTTGTTCAAAACACCCATTTACTAGCCTGATTTTTTCTGCTTTAAAAAGCAAACTGGGGGGGGGGGAGGGGGGAAAATACCCAAACAAATGTGGCACCGGCTGATTTATTTAACAAGCAAATCTGGCTTTTATCAACTTTAAATGGCAGGTTGCTTTATGGACCTGTAAAATGTTGGGGATTTAAGTGCATGGGGAGGGGGGCCAGAAATAATTAAGACCTCTCTCCTCAGCTCTCCCCCCCCCTCTACTCTACTCCTCTTACTTTTTATTTGTCTTCAATTGGCTTTTGTGTATAGTAATTAGGGGCAATTGAGCCCCCCAGGCATCGTCAGGAATAATAATCCTGTAACAGCTATTTCCCGCCTCCTAGGCTATATTTCCCTCCAAAGCATGAAAGGAAGGTTTTTTACATGCTCTCTGTTGTGTTTCCATCCTGTCATCAGACAAATGGCAAAGTGGCTTCACTGCGGGAGGGTCTATGGAGTTATTCAAATGTGAAGAAGGTTGACCTCGCGTTTTGCTCTTTACCCACCCTCCTACCACCTCACTGGAACGAAAGAGCTAATTCAATACCTTCCAGGTGCTACTCCTCACCATTGAAGTGAATGGGCAGCCTTTGAAAACCAAGGGCTCTGTACATGAGCACTGGACCCCAGCTTAACAAAAAAGAAGAAGAAGCAGCTTTGGATCATGTCAGGACATCTCTCTGGAGATCTTCAGATCCTAAGAAGAGCCTATTGCAGATATTAATATTCTGCAGTTTGAAGCAACTGGGTGCATAAAAAGGGACTGCGTCTGAAATGAAGCTTTGTCCAGAGCCATTAGATTCTCCAAGAAGAACTTCCTTCAAAACAATACAGAAACATCCATAAGGCACATGCCAGTCCAAGGGATATTGGACTTGCAAAATATTAATAATTCCAACAGACCTAGAAGCAGAGGTCCCTCTCTCCCCACAGCCTGCATCCCAGCCTCTGTTAGCCTGGAGCTGTTCACCTGGAGAGCTTCATTTATATCCCTCCTCTCAAAGAGCCTGAGAACAAAGACTCCACCCACCACCCTTCCAAGATGGTGGATCTGAACTCAATACCTCTCATGTGATCTAAGGTTAAACACTCAGGTGCTAGTTAGCAGAAAACAACAATAGTTAGTTCCCATTTTGTGGATAGACAGACTGAAGATGAGAGAATAGCAGGTAACCCACGAATGCTCATTGAGTTCTTGGCTGCAATGAGATGTGAACTGTGGGTTGCATCCAAGCAAATCTTACCCAGAACCATTGAAATTAATGGACTTAAAATTAGTCATATCCATAGGATACAATCCTGAGGGGTTCCTGTCTCCATACTCAGGGATCACTAGCTAAGTAATACAGCAGCTCATTATGGCATGGGCATTTTGGGGTATTATTTCTGCTGTATTATACTGCTAGTTTTTTGAGTCTGCATTGTAAGACTAGAATAACACATGCAGATTCACTTACCTATTTTTATGCTGATAATAGATTGCCTTCTGATTAATCAAGTTGGGCTCAAGATTATGAGGACATGGACTCACAAGACCAGCAGCATATGAAAACTAAAAGCTGATACCCGATAAGCAGAAGCAAATCACTACTCATAGGGTGAATTTTAAATAGAAATTTGAGGGAAACAGGGCAGTCTCGAGCAGGTCGCGCGCCCTGGCGCTGAGGGGCGGAGATTGCTCCAGCGCCCTCACCCTCACAGGGCGCAGCATGGCTTCCACGCGGCTTTGCCGCGCGGCGCCCTGCCTACCAGCCCGGCGCCCTGGCGCCCTGCGCCAACAGGACTCTACCTAGAGCCGGCCCTGGAGGGAAACAATGTGGGGTTTTTGGGTACAGTGTGACAAATGTCTAACTGGGGAGTCTAGGGATAAGGCATAATAATTAATAATAATTTTATTATTTGTACCCCACCCACCTGGCTGAGAACCTTTGTAGGTGGTGTTAATTCCTTTAAACATCAGGAAAAACTTTCTGACGGTAAGAGCTGTTTGACAGTGGAAGGGATTCCCCCCGGAGGTGGCGGACTCTCTTTCCTTGGAGGTTGTTAAGCAGAGGTCGGGTGGCCATCTCTCAGGGATTCTTTAGCTGTGATTCCTGCTTTGCAGCAGGGGGTTGGACTAGATGACCCTCGGGTCCCTTCCAACTCTTTGATTCTATCACAGCACTGGTGAAAAGCCTGAGTTTGCCTCCTGGTGTAAATTCCTACAATTCTCTTTTTTGCATTGGCTCTCTGTCCTATAACTCCCTGTCAATCAAAAATTGGGCCCAAATTGTTCAAATTTTGCTTTCCACCATCCTAGATATTTCTGCAGAACTCAGGGGTGATGGTGATGATTAATTCCATCCGTCCCCTTTTAAGCTTTCGCCTTCCTCTGATGATTCTCCCTCTGATGACAGCATTTTCGAAGGGTGAAAGGGCAGCATGGGTTGTTCAGAACAGCCCTTTTCTACTACTGCTGCATTTTTATTTTTGTTTTGGTTTTTTTGCATCTCAGGCCTATAAATACAGTCCAATTTGTCACACTTGCCTACAAATTGCCATGGGATCCGTTAACTTGAGGCTTAGCCATTGTTTAAAGAAATAGCTTTCATCATAATAAAATAATAGAAACCCCTCCAGTAACTGGATGTGTCCAAGGCACTGCCTGTTAGAAGCTTTTCTTTAAAGAAGTAAAACTGGTGCATGCTCGTTTGCCTCTGTTAAACCACAGAACCTAGGGCTTGCCAATCAGAAGGTCAGTGGTTCGAATCCCCGTGACGGGGTGAGCTCCCGTTGCTCGGTCCCAGCTCCTGCCAACCTAGCAGTTCGAAAGCACGTCAAAGTGCAAGTTGATAAATAGGTACCGCTCTGGCGGGAAGGTAAACAGCGTTTCCATGCGCTGCTCTGGTTCGCCAGAAGCGGCTTTGTCATGCTGGCCACATTACCTGGAAGCTGTACGCCGGCTCCCTCGGCCAATAACGCGAGATGAGCACCGCAACCCCAGAGTCGGTCACGACTGGACCTAATGGTCAGGGGTCCCTTTACCTTTTTTATCTATTGTTTTATGCCGTTTTTGCATCTGCTGATCAAAAATATGACTCATGGAAAATTTGAGGAGCAGGCTGATGTTACTCAGGGAGCAGATACAAGGAGCTGTGAGCCACTTGAAAGGGGGCTTCTGTGTCATAATTAAGACACCCCCTCTTTGTAGATTGTCAGATACTGTACGTGTAAATTCCTGGACTGACATATGCTGGGAAGATACAGTTCAAGAACATTAGATGAGCCTGCTGAATCAAGCTGATAGCCCCTCTAGTCACAGAATCATGGACTGTTGAATTGGAAGGGACCACGGGGGTCATCTAGTCCCACCCCCTCCAATGCAGGAATCTTTCGCCCAATGTGGGGCTCGAACCCATGACCCTGAGATTAAGTGTCTCATGCTCTATTGGCCGAGTCAGCATCCTGATCTCACAGTGGCCAAAAGCAGAACCTTAGCACCTCAACCCTCTCTCCACTTGTGATTCCCGGCAATTTATTCAGAGCTATAAAGTCTCTGACAGTGGTAGGCTAGTCGCCATTGACAGGCTTCTCCTCGGTGATTTTGTCTATTCTTTTAAAGCCTCCCCCACTGGTGGCCCACATTGCCTCTTGTGGGAGTGAGTTCCGTAGTTTAACTATGTTCTGTGTGAAGAAGAAGGATTTTATTTCATCTGTCCTCAATCTTCCAACATTCAGTTTCGTGGATGCACTCAACTTCCAACTCTATCATGATTGGCTGCTGAGATATTGGGATCCCAAGGCATGTACGCGCAAGCATTTATTTATTTTTACAATATTTGTATGCTTCCCCATAACATGAAGTTGTCGGTGGCTTATAACAAAGAAGCACAACCACCGCTTAAATACAAAACAACACATTAAACCGTGCAATTGAAAGCTACATAGTGACAGCAAATGCAGTAGCAGCAGCAGCAGCAGCAACAACAACAACAACACACACACACACACACACACACAAACACAATATTAAAAACAGAAATTTTCAAGACTGCACAATTACATCCTTGCACAGGATTCCATTTGCTGTTTCAATTTCCAGTTCAAAGCCTTTTTTTCCTTGTGTCAGTTTAAGTGTTCTGCAGCAAACTGACAGCGCAAAGGAACAAGTGACGTTGGGATAAAACCCTGCACGGAAGGCCAAGGGGGGAAAGGCTGGCAGTGGCTACTAACCCTGATGGCTGTGTTCTGTCTCAGTGTGCCTCTGCATGCCTGTTGCTGGAAACTGCATGCAGGGATGGTGTTGCTGTGCTCAGGTCCTGTTTGCAGGGTTCCCAAGGGCATCTGGTTGGCCACTGTGAGGACAGAATGCTGGACTTGGGGCTCATCCACACTTACATTTGCCACGCAGTTCTAGGCGTAAGTCTGGGCTTTCCAGGTATGTGTCCAAATGCTTTTTTTCTTTTTTTGCCCCGAGTTTTCCCTGCAAAAAAACCACGCTCTTTACTGCTGAATCGGAGGAAATGGCAATCTGTGAAAAACCCAAATTGCATTTTGCTCCAATTCGATGTCAAAGAGCAGGCTTTCCTGGGGAAAGTGGTGGAGGGGGGGGGAAAGCACTTGGATACAGACCGGAAAGATGCAGTCCTGTGACTCGGAAGCAGGGGGCAAAAGGTAAATGTGAATGAGCCCTAGGTGAGCCAGTGGCCTGATCCTGCAGGCTCTTCTTATGTTTGTATGTTATTTTTATGACAGCATTGCAGGGGGTTGGACTAGATGGTGCTTGGGGTCCCTTCCAACTCTCCAATTCTATGATTCTACCCCAGGCAGAGCAGAGCACATTGCTTTTCTTGAGAGTACCATAGTGCTCTTGCTTATTGCAGCAAGGCATGGGCAGGAAATATCTCTGAGGATTGTGCCCCATGAAAACTTGTGGCCAGGGAGGTTACCCCTGGGATATTTCAACTCCCACACACTCTTTGGAACTGCATTCAGATTGGGTTTCAATTCCAGTTTGTGTGTGTGTGTGTGTGTGTGTGTGTGTGTGTGTGTGTGTGTGTGTGTGTCACCTATGCAGAATGGTCTCAGAATAGAAACAGTCAATATGGATAAGTCAACATGATTAATTTTTTAAAAAAGAAACCAGTCACCTCAGTTTTCAGCACCACCAAGGCTCTCAGATCAACTTAAACAAAACAAAATCCAAATGTCACGACACAAAAGGAAAATAAATCGAGATGGAGGAGGAAATAGGCAACACAGTCCAATCCAGTGCATATTTATTTGTAAATGAATCCCACAGCATTCAATAAGATTTGCTTCTAAGTAAGAGCCAAATTGTATAATGGTAAAGGCATTATTAAATAGCAGACTTAAAACAGCCCATGCTACTTTCTTTAGAAAAAAAAAGCATCCACCGGATTCCATGAGCTGGATTAGGAATGTGGTGTGAGGGTGAGGGAGACTTAACCCTTTCCCCTTGCCAATTTCCACACTGAAAATCCCCCCCCCAGCTGCACTTTGCTGCAAAAACAACAATGCATGTCTGAATTCTCCTGGGAACATGGCTATACTGTACTTCCCTTTCAAAAGAGCTGCTGAACAGTGCAACACTATGCTTGTCTGCAGCAAAGTAAGTTGCATTGAGTTCATTGGGGCTTACTCTCAGGCAGAAATGGATGCATTCTGTCGACTTCAGTCTTGAAGTCCAGTTTGCCATGTTTCTGCTTCAATTTCCTTCATCAAAAAAATCATGAAAAATGATAGGCATTTTTTGTTTGTGCACTTCTCCTAACATATGCGATTTGCAAGCAATCTCCCCTAATAAGGTTCATCTTTTAGAAATGTACACTTCTTTTGTTGTGTGCAGTGTTTGGCAGGGTAACTGCTTTGCAAAATTCAAAGGACTGTGAATTTCAAAGGGCAGCTGCTTTTTAGCTCACGGATTGCTTCGGGAAGGGCAGATCAGGCAGGGTTGACGAAGCAGCACCCTCCCCCGCCATCAATACCCGGTCCCAGGTAAGTGTAAATGCAGATGGATATACTTACCTATTCCCCCCCCCCCCCGGCACCACCCAGCATTTCTGCCTCACTTTTCTATCAATTCAACCAAGGCACTTGACAATCGCTCATTTAGAAAAATGAAATGAAATGATAACTTGCAGCAAAGCATTGCCAGCCAAAAAGCAAGCTGTGATGGGGCCAGACATAGCTCAGTTGGTAGAGCATGAGACTTTTAATCTCAGGGTTCTGCGTTCAAACCCCACGTTGGGCAATAAATTCCTGCATCGCAAGGGGTTGGGCTAGATGATCCTCGTGGCCCCTTCCAACCCTGTGCTTCGATGATCTCTCTCTGCCTTTGCAATCAAGTGCACACTCAAGAATTAAACTACGGGACTCGCTCCATAGAGGCAGTGATGGCCACCAACTTGGCTTTAAAAGAGGATTTGGCAAATTCAAGGGGGAGAGGGCTACGCTGGCTGTTAGCCATGTTGTGTAGGCTCTGCCTATGCAGATGGAGGCAGCAATGCTTATGAACACCAGTTGCTGGCAACCATAGGATGAGGGAGGGCTCTGGTGGTCAGATCCTGCTTGCTGGTTGGCCTCGGGCATCTCGTTGGCCACTGTGAGAACAGGATGCTAGGTTAGGCGGGCCATTACCCTGACTCAGCCTATAGAGTGAGATGAGCGTCCGCGACTGGACCTAATGGTCAGGGGTACCTTTACCTTTTAGTGTGCAAAACAGCCCATCCCACAAAGCCATTTAAGAATCCTTCTCTGCCCTGAAGCACCTAAGCTTCGCCATCATGCCAGAGGAACCTAAACCTGCCAAGTGCGAGTTTTCATTTTCTTCTCCTTTTATTGGGATGCAAAAGGCAGGCTGGATTCATAGTGTGTTTTCTAATTGAATTATTGCCGAGCTTGGAGGGGAGGAGATATCAAATGTTCCAGGAGAGGGGGTGTCCCTGCTTGGAATTAAGAACAGACATTTAATAACACGGAGCTGCCTTGAACAGCATCTGCCTGGAGAGGTTAGTCACCTGCCCATTGTATCCCCTGGTCTTCCCCTCCTCCCCTTCCCAGTTTGCCGAGTGTTTATTACTCTTTGGTTTTTTGCACATGGCATTCATTTCTGTGAATGAAAACAAATGGCTGTATGTGAGAGTCAGGAGATAAAAGAATAATAAGTGCATTTTATACGCCACCTTTGGAAAATCAAATAGCAATATTAAAAAAAAAGAGGCTATGAGGCTCTCATCCATCCATCAGGAAATGTAAAATGCCTCAGTCATCAGAGGCATGCACGCAGAAATGAACATCATCTACTGGAGAGATAATACTTGCTTCAAGGAAAGGGTAATATTTGTTTTCTTAAAAAATAATAATACAAAGGAAGGAATGTATTATTGCAAACAAGACTGGCATTGATCCACACACACACACACACACACACACACACACACACACACACACACCCATTCTGTCGCATGAAAAGGCAGCATTACAAAGATTTAAACCTGAATTGCAATGTTGGGCTTGTTGAAGAATTACATGGCAAGTCAAATGCCAAGGTCTCTTTCGGACATCAGCACTCTTTCCCCCCTCCAATGGGATGGTTTTGTAAATAATTCTCATCATAAAGGAATATGCGCCTGGAACCTCACATGGGTTTTCTTCAATAAAAAGCCTTAGCAGGCTCCTGACAGCTTTGGCCCGCAGTTATTTGTTGAAAAATCCACATGGATTTTTGAATTCAGTGTAGCTTTAAAAGAAAACTCCTTAAAACACATTTCCCACATTAATCCCTTTTTAAATGCAGCAAAATAGAAAACTGGAATTCTAAGTGCATTTACTCTGACTTACTCCCAGGTAAATATGCAGAGCATAAACATGTGCATATGTTGTTGTTGTTGTTTAGTCATTTAGTCGTGTCCGACTCTTCGTGACCCCATGGGCCAGAGCACGCCAGGCACTCCTGTCTTCCACTGCCTCCCGCAGCTTGGTCAAACTCGTGTTCGTAGCTTCGAGAACACTGTCCAACCATCTCATCCTCTGTTGTCCCCTTCTCCTTGTGCCCTCAATCTTTCCCAAAATCAGGGTCTTTTCCAGTGAATCTTGTCTTCTCATGAGGTGGCCAAAGTATTGGAGCCTCAGCTTCAGGATCTGTCCTTCCAGTGAGCACTCAGGGCTGATTTCCTTCAGAATGGATAGGTTTGATCTTCTTGCAGTCCATGGGACTATCAAGAGTCTCCTCCAGCACCATAATTCAAAAGCATTAATTCTTTGGTGATCAGCCTTCTTTATGGTCCAGCTCTCACTTCCATACATCACTAATGGGAAAACCATAGCTTTAACTATACGGACCTTTGTCAGCAAGGTGATGTCTCTGCTTTTTAAGATGCTGTCTAGGCTTGTCATTGTTTTCTCCCAAGAAGCAGGCGTCTTTTAATTTCGTGACTGCTGTCACCATCTGCAGTGATCAAGGAGCCCAAGAAAGTAAAATCTCTCACTGCCTCCATTTCTTCCCCTTTTATTTGCCAGGAGGTGATGGGACCAGTGGCCATGATCTTAGTTTCCCCCCCACCATATTTTGTGCTCTCCTCTTTCACCCTCATTGAAAGGTTCTTTAATTCCTCCTCAATTTCTGCCATCAAGGTGGTGTCATCTGCATATCTGAGGTTGTTGATATTTCTTCCAGCAATCTTAATTCCGGTTTGGGATTCATTCAGCCCAGCCTTTCGCATGGTGAATTCTGAAAATAAGTTAAATAAACAGGGAGACAATATACAGCCTTGTCGTACTCCTTTCCCAATTTTGAACCAATCAGTTGTTCCATATCCAGTTCTAACTGTAGCTTCTTGTCCCACATAGAGATTTCTCAGGAAACAGATGTGCATATAGTCAACTGCATTTGCTCACATTCCCCTTTTTATCACAGGCTCTCCCCCCCCCATGGTAAAACTTTAGACCGTGTAAGCTCTTTGGGGCAGAGTTTTTCTTTGTTGGTTTTGCTGCGCACGATAGCCAGTGATGGTGTTGTGGCAACAATTCATTTTTTAAAAACAAGCATGTTTTCTTCATTCCTAAAATTCTCTTCTGGAGCAAAGCAGCATTTCTTCTTACTAAATGAAAGAAAAAGAAAGCCTGGTATTAGGTCAGACATTTCTTACAGGGCTGGCAGGCTGGATGTGAGCCACTCTCAATGCTCAGAGCGCTATTTTGATACTGTTATTAATGGCCAGCCGGTCTTTAATGAATAGTGTGCCTTTTGCACATAATTTGCTCCACTCTTGCCAACAGTCAAGAGTTCATGGCAAGCCGTTTGGAAGGATGGTTCACACCATTCAGGAGGAAACCATTGTACAAATAGGAATGAAAACAAACCGATTACAGTTGATGCTGGCCACTGGTAAGCAAGGGATACACTGCTCTGTTCACCATCTTTACATGCAAACTGAATTGAATCCCCCACACCCTTACGTGGCACACTCAGTTCTGCCTGCTCCCTGCCTCCCAGCACCTCCTACCTGCGGTCAAGGCCTCAATCTGCCTAATGGTAGGGCCATCCCTGACCTGGGGTAGTCCAATGAAGATGTATGGTAGGACCGCCAGGACAAGAAAAGGGAAGTACTTCTTTACTCACTGCATAGTTAAACTTTGTGTTTTGCTACCACAATATGTAGCGATGGGCACCAACTTAGATGGCTTTAAAGGAGAAGGCTATCTAACGCCCCCAAGTCACAATGGTTATACTAGGGGTGGATAGATCAGTCTGTTTCCATCTTCACATGTGTTTATTAATAAATCTCTTCCATTCCATTTCCAAATTAGCTGGCAATATTTTTTTTAATCTGTATGAAAATGGTTAACTGCAAATTAAAAACATACCTAAGTTTCATTCTGATTAAATTGTGACCAAGTTAGGTCCGTTTATTTCAATGGGTTTACTCTCAGTAAGTTGAATACTGCTCTTTATCACAAAACATTTAAATGTGTATTTTATCTCAACATATGCATTTGTATATGTATTTTGCATGTAAATGTCTTTGCACAATTTCACTTTTTTTTTTTAGCTGGGAGCCGCATCACAAAATCCAGGGAAGCACAACGTTCAAAGGATAATTACGTTTCTACCCAAGTGATAGCCTGGGAGGTGCACATCAGCTCGCTTGAATATGCAGGCTGGACAAATTTCTCCTTCAGACTAATTTTATACTACCTGTAGGATCGGAAGCCACAGGCCTCAGAATAGCATTTCCTGGGGGATCACGAGCAGGAGAAGGAGAAGGAGATTACACACATGTCATGAAGGTGGGCTTCCCATCAGCTTCTGGTTGGTCACCTTGGGAAACAGGATTCTTGACTAGATGGGCCTTTGGTGTGATCCAGTAGCGCTCTTGCATTCAGGACTTCAACAAGATGAAGTTGAGTTTGTTATATTCTTGATCTCAGCTGGAGAAAATAGCAGGTGGTAGGAAGATTGTGGCTGATCTTTATATATAACGATAATTGGAGAACCTCTTTTGGACTTCTTGGATTAGAAGGGAAAAGGAGGGAGGAATAACTGGATATTACTCTGGATTGAACATTGGACTATTTTGAGGAACTCTTGCAGACACAATTGACAGGTGGATGGTTGGAAGTCGCTTTTACTTATCTCTCTCTCTTCATTCTGTTATTTTTCTTATCTCTTTGCTTGTTTGCTTTCTTATTCATTTTCTTTCTTATTTCTTGTTTTCTGTTTTTTACTATATTTTGAAAAGTGTGTGTGTGTGTGTGTGTGTGTGTGTGTGTGTGTGAATGAGAGAGAACAAACGTATGAGAGAAAATAGCAGGTGGGAATAGCATGGTACTGATTGCACATTTTGTCAATATGGTTAAAATTCGCAGAGTAAATCAAGTTCATTGCTTTATAAGAAAGCAAGGACACACCGAAGGAAGGAACTAAACCCAACATATTGCTAGGGGGGGAAGGTGTAGGGCATCCTTCCAGGGTACCTCTGCCTGCCTCTTAAGGCATATAAACCCCTGTTCTTTAGATAGCTGCCATCCACAAACCGGAAATCACACTCCATTCAAATCTTCCATAATCGTCCAATTCAGCAACATAATTAAAATAAAATAAAAATTAATGAGAGATGGGTACAGGGGATCCATCTTCTGCCAAAGTTGTGGTGACAGGATTATACTCTTTCCAGATAAGCTTCCATTTGTCAACAGTTCTAACCCCCTAAAATTGTAGGCCCCACCTGTTAAATCCAGTAACTTTTGCACCAAAAGAGAACTGAATTAGTGAAGTCAGGCCTGAGAAATGAGTCCACCATTGGTAAGCCAGGAGCTTAGTCTGGAATGCAGAAAGTGCTTGCAAATATTAATATTAAAATCAAAACGAATCCCCCATTGTTGTTGTTGTTGCTGTTGTTGTTGCTGCTGTTGAATTTATATACCACCCTATACCCGGGGGGGTCGTCTCCAAAATCTAGATACTTCCCTTATTGTGACCCCCAAACCAACAAATCTGGAAGCTGTCGTCTTGAAATCAGTCTTGTCTCCTTGACTTTAGTGGAGCTGGTCCAAACTGCAGCACTCAGATAGATACCGGTACTTGAGCCCATATTGGTTTTGTGCAATGTACACACACACATCCTGCTTAAACCTGCCCACTGGCTTAACTGTTTTGTGTGTGGATCAGACAGCATTTCTCTTCCACCTTTCTGGATAGGGCCAGTCAGGCAAGTGTGTTCATGTGTTACCTAATGCTGTTGTGAAATATGAAGTGTGCTGCCCCTGTGGAGAGGAATGGTAATGGAACAGTGTGGGTGGTGCTTTGGAAATCGGTGCGTAGGTACTGGGGAAAGGCAGGAGATGAGCCTGTAGCAGTGGAGGCAGATGGAGCATTGCCACCCTAGCCTCAACCTGCCATCAACCAACTCTCACCTTTCTTACAGCCAGTCAGAGGGTCCTGACTCTACCGGGACAACACTCTGCTATTGGCCTCTGGCTCCACCTATGGCTGCTCTCCCTGACTTCTGCTCCACCAATCCCAATGGGACACTGGCCTCCTCAGATATGAGGACCACAGTCAGCCTAAAAAGTTATAGGTACTTTTTTTGTTACACAAGAAAATCTTTATTTTTTATTTTTTTAAGTTGCTTCCTTAAAAAAGAAAAGCGTAATCAGTTCTCCACTAAGGGAATGGCCACATTAGCTATGATTTGATGCATGACATTTATGCCTTACCGTACACCAGTGTACAGGGCTCTCATCTTATTTAATGATGTTTGAAAAGCCCTCCTGGATCCGTCCCAAGGGCATCCTGTTTCCTATGGCCAACTGGATGCTGCTGGGAAGCCCATAAGCAGGGCAGTTTGCTTGTTTGCATGTATATGTCACACCCAAACGCTTGGAGGTTCGAGATAGTTTGGAAGGACTGAGCCCTTACTGCATGCCACCCAAGGTCATAGTCTATGCCACCTTCATCCATGGATTTAGGTGACCTTGTCGAAAGCCTTGGTGAAATCAAGTCAAACTATGTCCACGGATGGCATCTCCCTAATCTACCAGGGTTATCAGAAGAAACCCTATTGGTTCTATGTGTCGTTTACTTATACTGTACTCAGCTACTGAGTCGGGCTTAAAGGGTTGATCTGTAAACTCCAAAACCGAAAGTCTCCACCTAAAAGTTGGCCTTGGAGGAGCTGTCCAGAGGCCCCTGCCTGATAGCACAAGCAGCACTTCTTGGTCGTATCCATATGAGTGTGGATGAGAGCTTCCAGGTTTCACAGAACTCTTCTTCAGGAAGGATGTGCCTCCCCCCCATGTGAAGAAGACTCCAGTGTGGCTCAAAAGTTTGCATATTCCCCTACCAGTTGAATTAGAAAAGGCCCACTTTTTAATTCATAAGAGAATGCTGCTGGATCGGACTGCGGACCCATCCCTTTCGGAATTCTGTTTCCAAGGAGGGGCAAGCCAATGTTTCCAAAGAACCCACACGTGGGGAAGGGAAGACCTGCACTTTCTTTGCCTCAGCCGCTGCCATTCAGATTTACACTGCGCCCGAACCTAGGGATTCCAAAGAACTGTCATGATGACTCAATGGAAAACCCACCGACTACTTTTTGTGCGAGAGAGAGTGTAACAGAACAAGAACCACTCCGCCGCGGAACGAACCCTCTTCGGAAGGGGGCGGCCTCTCCATCCATTTCAAGCAGAGTTTGGGTGCCCCCTTCACTGCCGCGGTGCCAGGGCTTCTTCAGCTGTGACCCCTGCGTCGCAGAGGGTCGGGCTGGATGACCTTTGGGGGACCTGCCCCACTCGACGATCCAGCCACCAGCAGCAGCAGCATGTGCGTCGCCAGCCTTTGCTGCCTGGAAGAGCTTCTCCCTCTCCCCAAGCCCCCACCCTCACCCCCACCCACCCCAGCACCCCCCGCCTCCCGGCCGTAGCTGGCAAAGAGCTCGCACAATTAGCCCAATCAGCTTGGAGATCCTAGATGTCAGTAGTGAGTAGGAAGCGAGCGCGCGAGGACGCAGCGCCAGCGCCAGAGCCTCAGTGGCGAAGAGGCGGCAGCGGCCGCGGCAGAAGCAGCGAGACCCGCCGCAGCGCCCGGCGCCTCCTCGCCAACAGACAGCGGCTGCAGCAGCCTCCTGCAGCTCCGGCAAACTTTCCGCCCAGCTGGCCGGCGGAGAGGCGCGCAAGCCAAGCACCCGCCACCAGCAGCACCCATTGGACCTTTCCTGCAGCCTCTGCCGCCGCCGCTCGCCCGCCTGGACCGGCACCTTCCCCCCTGTAGCCTCTTCCTGACCCCCAGCACCACCCAAAAAACACCCCCCAGGGCGGTTGCAGAAAAGCCATGAGCCCGGAGGGGGGCGGCGGCGGCGAAGCAGCAGCAGCAGCAGCCAACCCGAGACTCCGCCGGGAGCTCCCTTTGCAAGGGAAGCCGCAGCCGCAGCCTCCGCGCGCCCTTTGATGCGCTTTGCCAACGGGGCGAGTGGCCGGTTCGTTGCTAAGGAGGGATTTTTCCCTTGAAAGAGAAACCTCTATTTATTTTTGCCACCGTGGGGTTGTTTTTTGCCCCTTGTGCAAAGGAAAACCTGCAGCCCGCCGGGTCTCGTGCATGCAGGGTGGAGCTCTGAGCGCCGGGCTGCAACCGAGGATCGGCCGCCTTCCGGGCGAGGAGGGAGGCAGGCGAGCCGAGCGGAGCGGGAGCTTTCCGGAGGAGGCAGCGGCGGAGGCGGCGGTGGCGGTGGCAGAGGCAGTCGCCGCAGTGGGCGCTCCTCTCTCGGGCGGGCACGGAGGAGGAGGAGGAGGCGGAGAAGCCGAGCCAGGCGCTGCGGAGATGCCAGAGTGAGACGGGCACCCGGGGGCGCCGCGGGATCCAGCCCCGTGCCCGGCTGGGAGCGAGCCGCCGGGTCGGGCGGGCAGGTGGGGAGGGGGGCACGGAAGAAGAAGGAAAAGAAGAAGAAGAAACTGGTCCCTCCACCTTTTTTTTTTTTGCTTTAAAATACACACATATATTTGGAGGAGGGTGTTTGTTGCAAACCCAGTTGCCGATTCCTCTCCACCTGCTGGCTGATTCCTGGAGGCGGTGTGTTGCAAATACCTTGGACAGGGAGCGGGAGAGGAAAAGCGCCCGCTGGACCAGTGCAGAGGTAAAGGCATACAGTATTTATTTTTTTATTTTAAAAAATCTGCTTTTTTAAGGCTCCTTTTTTTGGGCAAATAAATGCATGGATGCAATGCATGCAAGGGATGGAAATAAAGGCAGGCAGGCACACACTCACAATGTTTGTGAGATATATATATATATTACACACACATACATACACACACACACCGAGACACCATCTGCAGTGTCAATGCGGCGCCTGTGCTGAGCAAACGTGTGTGGGGAGGAGAGAAGCAAGGAGGACGGCGGGGAGGTGGCGGCGGCGGGGGGGGGGGAAGCATCAGCAGCCTTTCCAGGTACGGAACTCCCCATCTCCCATCCCGCTCCCCGCCCCCGAAATTGCCTCCCTTCCTTCGCGCCAGGGGGTTTGGGTCGGCCAGAGTCCACGCACCTGCCCTGATGGGGTGGAAGAACGATCCTGTCTGTGGAGTGGGGCGGGGGCGAAGAGAAGGGGAAGTCTTTTTCGCCTTCCTTACACACCCTGCCCTCGCCTCCTGCGCCTGGATAGGGGCGGCAGAGGTGCTGAACCGAACTTAAAAGGAAAGGAAGGAGGGGAGAGTCGACTGTGTGGAGGAACCCTCCTGGACGGCTCTCCAAAGGAAGACCGGGGCTCGCGGGTTAAAAACGCGTGAAAAACCAGCGTGGGTTATCCCCAGAGCTCAGCGAGTTTGGCTTAAGAATGAATGAACTATACGAGGGTTGCCTTTATATGGGAGGGAGATGGAGAGAGAGAGAGAGAGGAAAAAAAATGCTCTTGGGTATCAGCAGCGCTCGCGCGTTAAGACGTGACACCGACACTGAGGTTGGCGTCTGGCTTGCGAGGACTTTGTGCCAGTCAGTGTGTGAGACAACTATTGAACGAGCCCCCTTCCGCCGCCACCACCAACCACCCAAGCCCACCCCCGATCTTCTAAGCAGGCAAGTTTCACTGAGGATGGCAGGCAGGTGTTCAAGGAAAGCAGAGCCGAGGCTGTTGTGGGCACCTTGCGAAATGTGCGTGCGTTTGCTCCAGTCCAAATTGCTAGGTTTTCCCCCCTTCTTCTCCCACCTTTCAGTGGACACCGTCCATAGCTTTCTCGTTATGGGCCTTGGATCATATAGAGGTGCGAAGAGCTCTCTCCAGCCTCCCTAAACCCCTTCCCAACTTCCGACACCCATCTCTCCTCAGCTGCCTTGGCAGAGCCCGTCGTAGAAGCCGGTTCCTTTTCGCTGGCATTGCTCAGGCCCCGTAAGAGACGACCGGACTTTGCAAATGCTACATCTTCTTTCTCCTTTCCGCCCTATGCCATCTTTTCTATTTCAGGGAATGAACTTTTCTAGGGGGGAGAGAGAGGAGGAAGGAAAGGCACTTGTCTCTCCACCAATCTCCCACCCTCACCTTTTTACAGCAGGTGTAGTATGGGTTTGGTTTGCCCAGAGATATTGTTTTCCTGGGTTTCCGACCCCCTCAAAAGCTGATATCAGTGGGGGGGGGAGCGTGGACGAGGCTCCACGTGTGCCAGCGGTTCGATCCTGGCGTCTCTTTTGCACCATCCCTGGCAAATGTCGTGCCCCGGGAATGAGCAGAACTGCCTTCGGACAGGTGCGGGCACCGCTGGCCCGGGAATAGCCACAGGAAGGCTGGCAGGCTGGTGTTCTCAGACAGCGCCGAGCCTTTCCATCTCTTGTTCTGGAATTAAAGCAGCGGGTGGATGCCACAGTTTAAAATCTGAAGGCTTGACAGGCTCTGGGTGTAGGTGGTGGCCGTGGCTGCACACACTCATGTGTTCCCCGTGCGAAGTGACTCTCAGCAGAGCTCAGGCGTTTGATGTTTGTAGGTTTTCGTCTGTCCAGCTCCCGGCATTAGAAACGGGTCAGCCTCTGAGGTCCTGCAGGGTTCTTTTTCGGTTCGGGCTGCAACGACACACATGGGAGACGATCAGCTTTTAGGGGGTGGGGTTTGGAAGAGGGAAAGGGGCTAGCTGTTGGCCAATGCCCATTTACAATCTCCTCCTCAAATCATTCATGCCGTACTTATGGTGCTCTCTCAGTCATTGTCCTAGCAACCCTATGATGCAGGACGCTGATGTGCCC
Source organism: Zootoca vivipara (assembly GCF_965207765.1). Classification (NCBI taxonomy): domain Eukaryota; kingdom Metazoa; phylum Chordata; class Lepidosauria; order Squamata; family Lacertidae; genus Zootoca; species Zootoca vivipara. The sequence continues at coordinate 65,818,187 of NC_142592.1, read as the reverse complement.
ATTTTACAGATGGAGAGGTGAGATACAGAGAAAACAGTAGGAGGAGGTGGCAATATGGGTAGCCCGTTTTTTGAGGTTTTTTTTTTTAAGCAATCCGTGTTGGGAGTAGGGGGACCAGAATGTCACAGTGCAATGCAGGCTGCATGTTGGAATTGTCAAGGATGGTCTGCGTAATGGAAGAAGTTTGATTCCTGCCTGCTCTTCCTTTGACTCTCTTCCTGCGAAGTCCAAATTGATCTGGCATCCCATTGTATTACAGTTGATTCTCTGCTTGTTCATAAGGTGTGAGCAGTGCATACGCCCCCCTTTTTTGCAGGGAAACATTAATAATAATAATAATAATAATAATAATAATAATAATAATAATAATATGAAAAAGCCAGGTCCCCGCCCCAAGGAGGCTGCAGTATAAATTTTGAAAGTGAGGGAGACGGCAAAGGGAAAGTTGGAAAGGGAGATGAGGTTGGCCAGATTTGGTGACACTTATTTAAGCTTTGTTTCAGTTGCAAAGGAGGATTAAAGGGTTAAGCCACAGATGGAGGGGCTGACTTTTGAGGAGAGGTTTGGAGGCAGAAAGAGAGGCTGGTGTTTCTTTGGTGTCTTGTGAATCTCTCCAGGGGGGTTTCTTTACGGAATAATAATAAAAAATGTGTTGAATGATTTGCTGAAGGCCTCTCAGTGAGCTTATGACTTAGTACATGAAGACAAGTTGAGCTATAATGCTGTATCGCGCCGGACCATTTTCTGCCTCTCTATCCATCTCCATCCTGTATCTCCATCTTTCATCTGACTAATAATTCATCATCAGGAAGAGAAGACAGTATGTTTACAGCTTGCATGTTTCTCTATTGTCATATTTTCTCAATATATCCTGAAAATCAAGGACTTCATTTGAGAGAGGGCTCATTCAATGCCAAAGCACAGTTTAGGAACAGGTGATTTATAGCTAGCTGAAGGCAGGTGCCACCGAGCATATGATGAGTGCTTTTCTCCTTGCCGGCGAATGGCCATAATCAGCCCGGGCACATGTTGGAATGACAGGGTTGGGGGCAGAGGTGCCAGCTTGAATAAAATATTGAGAGGGGCAGAGAAGCCCCACCCCACTTAATTGATCACATGACGGGGCTCATCCATACCATTTGAATAGCAATGTCCGTCAACTTTTTGGGGGGGATGACCCTCTCAAATATTTTATTGGTGGGGGTAAAGGGACCTTGACCCCTAGGAGTTGGCTTCTATGGTTGGGGGAGAGTTTCAGGGTCAAAGCATGGTTTCCTGGCTACTCTATAGGAATTATTACTGTTGGGAAAACGTGAAGATGATAAATGGTGCCATATCCTACAAGATATGCTTTAAATCCCCTCTCGTTGCTTTAAATGGTTTTTTAAAAAATGTATTTAACTTTCTCATTGAAGTCAATGAGACTTAACTTTGATTGCATAGTGCTCTAGTTAATTACATGCTATAAACATTTATGTACTTTTTTCCAGTGTGCATTTATGTTCTCACTCTAAAGACAAAATGATAAGCTCCACCCCCCCAAGAAAAAAAAAAGTCACAGACATAATTTACTTTGGAGATACTTTGGTGTGTTATGGTAATATTTAAGCAAAACCTGTTTGCATTGACCGAGGGTCCCTGTTCCACTGACACCAATCCACCCTGAATGCTGTGTAATGTGCTCCCGAACTTCTCTGGATTTAGTCAGGGCTAGGTAGCCCTCTGGCGCTGTGGGTTAAACCACTGAGCCTAGGGCTTGCTGATCAGAAGGTCGGCGGTTCGAATCCCTGTGACGGGGCGAGCTCCCGTTGCTTGGTCCCAGCTCCTGCCAACCTAGCAGTTCGAAAGCATGTCAAAATGCAAGTAGAGAAATAGGAACCGCTACAGCAGGAAGGTAAACGGCGTTTCCATGTGCTGCTCTGGTTTGCCAGAAGCGGCTTTGTCATGCTGGCCACATGACCTGGAAGCTATACGCCGGCTCCCTCGGCCAATAATGCGAGATGAGCGCACAACCCCAAAGTCGGTCATGACTGGACCTAATGGTCAGGGGTCCCTTTACCTTTACCTTTACCTTTACCTAGGTAGCCCTCTGCTGGGTTTCCGAGCACAGATCCCCCAAGATGCCACCTGGACTTGAGTTGAGAATCCAGGCAGGTCTAACTCTCGCCATCAAGTGCTGAAAAGCAGCAGCACTCGGTAGACTTTCCATGCTTGTTCTATTCTTGGGGGTGCCGGACCTCTATCTGTCTGCAGCTGGCAAGCTTAGCATCCTTCCCTGGCTTGCGATTCTGCGTGGAGTTAATCTCTTTGAATCCCATCCAAAACAATGGGATTTTGGTCATATGCAATTTCCATGGCTTGAAGGTAAAGGAGGTCCTTATTTCACAACTAATCCAGAATGCGGCAGCTAGACTGGGGACTGGGAGCGGCCGCCGAGACCATATAACACCGGTCTTGAAAGACCTACATTGACTCCCAGTACGTTTCCGAGCACAATTCAAAGTGTTGGTGCTGACCTTTAAAGCCCTAAACGGACTTGGTCCAGTATACCCAAAGGAGCATCTCCACCTCCATCGTTCTGCCCGGACACTGAGGTCCAGCACCAAGGGCCTTCTGGCGGTTCCCTCATTGCGAGAAGCCAAGTTACAGGGAACCAGGCAGAGGGCCTTCTCGGTGGTGGTACCCGCCCTGTGGAACACCCTCCCATCAGATGTCAAAGAGAAAAACAACTACCAGACTTTTAGAAGACATCTGAAGGCAGCCCTGTTTAGAGAAGCTTTTGATGTTTAAAATATTATTGTATGTTAATATTCTGTTGGAAGCCACCCAGAGTGGCTAGGAAAACCCAGCCAGATGGGCGGGGAATAAATAAATTATTATTATTAAGAGTCAGGAGGTGACAACGGCCTGCCATCCCCTTGGCTGTGATCCTGTGCACAGTTGGGGTCCTTGAACCCTGTAGAAAGCAATGGGATTTTAAGCAGTTTGACCATGTGCATGATTATAGCCTTTGCAAATCTATTTAGACTCTTTTCCATTGCATGTGCATGAAAAAGGCAATCTTCATTTTGCCCCAGGTGATAGACAATGAGGTCTAGTGTGGTGTTCTTCATCTGTGGGTCCCTGGATGCTGTTGGACTACAACACTCATCATCCCCAGCCAGCTTAGCTAGCAGCCAGGGATGATGGGAGATGTAGTACAACAACTTCTGGGGATCCAACTGGGCTCGTGGTTGCCGTCTTGGACTTAGATGAGGAAGATCTGGTTTCAAATCCCCGCAGAGCCATAAATCAATGCCTCTCAACCTAACCTTCAGACTTGGCCCCGTCAGACCGGAGAGTGACAGAACCCAGAACGAGGAGAGACAACCTTGTTCCTCAATGGCTCAGGTCACCAGAAGTCAAGGAGCAGGTTCAGCCTCTGTCCCCAACAGAGTCCATTGAAACCATTTCAGGGTTTCTTCCCCCTGTATAAGCACATTACATCTGGAAGGAAATTTGAAGTGCCACACTTATAGGGACTCTATAGGGATGGCAAAGCCAGCTGTGAGTTTCTGACACTGGCATTCCTTGCATTACCGGCAGGAATCTGATGGGGTGGGTGTGAGCTTGCACAACCGCTTTTTGTGAAGTGAGCAGTGGGGGTGCTGTATCCCACCTTTGTTGCTTTGGCAGTCTTTAGGCCTTCCCACTATACCCCCTGCCCCCCCCCAGCTGCCATACTGGTGTTTGTTGTACTAGAAGTGTGTCCAGTGGCCCCTGAAGCTTGACGTGTCATGGGGGCCCCTTTGCAACCAGCAATGATGTGATCTTCTTCAATGGGGTTGTTCCACGACAGATCACCACACTTTTAGAACGACTGTGCTACTGACTGCCAAACTTTGGGATTGCTGAAATATATACAACGAAACAATTAATCAATTTGAGTTGTGCCACTCAAATTGGGTCTACTAGACCCCAACATTTTAAATGTGCTTCTGGGGCCCCTCCAGGATTAGGGGCCCTGCATATGAGTTTCATAGAAAATCCGCCCTGGGTGTGTCTTTTTGTACATCCATCTATCCATTCATTTATCCCAGTTCCCAGGATGCAACTATGCAAGGAGCAAGCTTGATTCGGGGCTGGACCCCCCTGAGAGCAAGGGGCAACTTTGCACCCACTCCAATAATGCCGCCCACCAAATTGCGCCCTACTTTCCTCATATAAGCGAATGGCTGGCATTTGGAAGTATCAGGCAAAAACCAAGGTGCCGCGTTTAAGACTCTCTTGCTGATTGTGAGCAAGCCTGCTTCCTGCCCCTAATGCGGCAGAGCCCTCGCCAATGACGTTTCTGCAAGATTGTACCCAGGTGTGTGATGTGCCTGCAAAGAGCCTCTGAACAACGGGCCCCTAGAGATGCAGTGCACCCAGCCAAGAGCCCATACAATGCAGGATAGTGGCAGCCATTCCAGTCGGTAGAGCCTGAGAGTCAGAATCCCTTGATTGTGGGTTCGAGCCCCACATGGGGCAAAAGATTCCTGCATTGCAGGGGGTTGGACTCGATGACTCCCGTGGTTCCTTCCAACTCTACAATTCTGTGATTTTGTTAGTTTATGGTGGCTATACCAGAAGAGCACCCCTCTTCCCCTCCACCTCCCACTTCAAGCTTATCCTTTTCCTTTGCATTCCAGCCGTGTTGGAATCCCGGGTTGTGTCGATGTGTGTCTGGAGCTACAGCTGAAACCTGGCTTTTAACGTCCCCCACCCTCCTTCTTTCCCCTCTAGGCATATGCCCCTAAATTATGTAGACACGGGAAAGTGATCTAAACGCGGAGAGGCACATGCTTTTGATGGAAATGTAATGCTCCACAGCAACAGCAGATGAGTTCCTTCCAGATAAACAAATGGAAAGCTTGCTAAGCCTTGTAGCAGTGTTAGCTGCTATTTAGCTACATCTGAAGGTGATGTATGTTCGCGGTGTGGGAGCATGTGGAGTGCATCATGGAACCTTTGCATAGGGACGCAGGAAGCTGGCTTATACCGAGTCAGACCATTGGCCCGTCTTGCTCAAGACTGTCCACCCTGACTGGCAGCAGCTCTCCGCGGCGTCAGGCAGGAGCCGCTGCCGGCCCAACCTGGAGATGCGAGGGATTGGACATGGGAGCTTTTGCATGTGAGCTGGGAGCTCTAGCACTGAGCTATGGCCTTTCCCTTCTTCCAGCCAACCCCCTGGCACAGATTCGCTAGCAAAGATCGTCCAAAAAACAGGGGGAAGTGGCTGGAGGGAAAGGGTTGTAGCAGAGGGGAGAAGGGGTGCAGTTCCACCACTGAAAAATGCTTCCTTTCCTTAGCATTTTGTATTTTTTTAAAAACCCACAATAATTTAGTTGTGATTCCTGCATTGCAGGGAGGGGAGCTAGATACCTCTTCTGGTCCCTTCCAACTCTACAATTCCACAATTCTGTAATACTCAGGTCTTAAGTCCCCGCTTCTCTTCCATATATCTCTAGTTGGTGTACTCCAAAAAGGAGATCTATTCTTTCCCCTCCTCTATAAGCTTTTAAAAAATTAATTTAAAAAATGCATTTGATGCCCTACTTAGAACAGACTGAATAGTTTTTATCTATACATTATGTTTATATTCTGCCATTCCTTCAAGGAACTCAACGGGGTGCACTCTGTTCTTTACCTCCCCATTTTATCCTCAGAACAACCCTGCAAGGTAGGTTAGGGCCAAGAGACTTTGCTGGGTCCAGGTCACCCGGGGAGCTCCATGACTGAGCAGCAGTTTGCAGCTTCACCACTTTGGGGTGTGTGAACCAGAGCTCTGCGTGTTTGTGTCAATTTGGAAAGTGTGCAGAGGAGGGCGACCAAGATGTTCCAGGGTCTGGAAAGCCAGCCTTATGAGGAATGGTTGAAGGAGCTGGGAAAGCTTAGCCTGGAAAAGAGGAGACTGAGAGGAGATATGAGAGCCATCTTCCAATATCTAAAGGGTTGTCACATGAAAGATGGAGCAAGCTCTGGAGGGTAGAACCCAAACCAATGACTTCAAGTTACAAGAAAGGAGATTCTGTTGGGACACCGGGAAGAGCTTTCTGACAGTAAGAGCTGTTTGACAGTGGAACGGACTTCCCTCCTTGGAAGTTTTTAAGCAGAGGTTGGATGGCCATCTGTCATGGATGCTTCATCTGAGACTCCTGCATCGCTGGGGGTTGGACTAGATGATCCCTTCCAACTCTATGAGTCTTTGATTCTATGCTTCTGTGGTTACATCTCAGCCTGCATTAGCCGAAATCTCCCGCTGCCTCCACTCATTCGCATATGCCGTTCATGGCGCATGACTTCTGTAACGTCTCGGTGGCAGGATAAACACGCTGCATTTTTTTGTCCCCCACCTCTCCTGCTAAGTTGAGGATCTTGAGGAAGAGAATGACATATTTTACAGGTAGCTGAGCAGGGGAGAAACCCCAGTCGTTGAAATCCTTTGAAATCTGTGTGGCAAGGGAACAGCTGTCACTGTTCTCTTTGCCTGTCATGCTAAAGGAGGAGAGGAAAAAGATTGTTTGCAGGAGAATCAACCGTCTCCAAAGGAAGGATTTATTTCACTTGGGCCCTGGCTTTCGGCAAATATTTTTGAAAGCATAAAAGCAAGCTTCCGGGCTTCCTTTATCTGCTGTCCTTATTTCACGTGAAAGGCTGTAATCGAAAGACCAGTGGAGAAATGGACTGGCTTGCCTGTTCTTCTGGTATAATTACAGTGTGTGCGCCTCTTCATATGAGATTACTTCCTTCTCTTTCCTCAAACCCCCCCCCCCCATGAGCTACAGACTTAAGGTTTCAGGGATCAGAGCATTACTTGGGTAATTTTAATTGTCTAGAGGGTTTTTCATCTATTCCCCACCCCCCAATCTAAAAAGCTCTTGTAAGAAGCACGGTTAATAAGGAGCTGAGCTTCAAACAGCGCAACAGATGTGCTATGTGCGAATTGGTTTTTATTTTTGTTTTATAAGCGCAGATTAAATGCATAAATATATAATTCCATGATTTAACTCCCCCAGCCAGCTTGGGAGACGGGTGCCTTTTAAAACAAGGGGAAAGGAATCTGATTAAAGGAAGACTAGCTTTCTTCCTTGGCTTTCATAGTCACCTGAAATTTGGATGTTTTGGCTGAAACTATAGTGTGTTTGTGTGTTGGGAGCCAGCCTTCTTAGGGTGGGTGCACTGTAAGAATTTTTGTTTCAAGACAGTATCTGCTTTTGCAGGCATGTAAATGGCCACCTAGCAGTTCGAAAGCATGTCAAAGTGCAAGTAGATAAATAGGGACCACTCCGGCGGGAAGGTAAACAGCGTTTCCGTGCGCTGCTCTGGTTTGCCAGAAGCAGCTTTGTCATGCTGGCCACATGACCCGGAAGCTGTCTGCAGACAAATGCCGGCTCCCTTGGCCTATAGAGCAAGATGAGCGCCGCAACCCCAGAGTCGGACACGACTGGACCTGATGGTCAGGGGCCCCTTTACCTTTTAAATAGCCACTAGCCTGATCACCTTTGGTGAGTTGGTATCATCCTGAAGGCGACCAGGCTATGAAGCTTTCCAATTCTTACCCCTAATGCATTAGGCAACAAATGACTAACATGTATATAAGCAGACTGTAGCTGGGTTCGTACATTGCATTAATAAGCCATAGTTTGAAACAAACCATGGTTTTATGTGAAAATGATGGTGCACACTGCTCAAGAGTTCCTGTGGCATCCCTCCCCTGTTCTTCCTCCTGCAATGCTGTGGGCAAAGCAGGACAGGATCTGTCTTGTTGTGTCATCCAAACTGGTATCTGTGGCTTGTGTCTCTCCAAAGAAACCAACCCCAAGTGCTAACTGAGTTTATTCTTGGCTTATCACTCATGGTTTGTTAAACCGCAAACTTGGATATATTGGTGTGAAAAGCCAGACTGGCTTGCTTCATCTATGGCATGTAGGAATGGGAGAGGAGTGCCACGGAAACTTTAGGACTGTACAAGCCAACGTGCTGCTTGTTCATATCAAACCATGGTTTACTGTGACATTAGGAACTGGGCAAATGAAAGTGCTTGTGCAGCAGTTACTTGTCTAGATTTACTTGCAGCCAAGTCATCAAAGGTGTTCATTTATCTATAGTTGAGGCTATACTTTGGATGCTTATTGGATGTCGGAGCTGGCTTTAAGGCCTGCAGGGGACAAGAGAATCAGTGCTGGTGCCAGCGAGACAACTTCAGTGGGCCACTCCTTCCTCGCTGCCACTGTTGCCAGCTGCGCTTGTTCCTCCTCACCACCATTGCTGCCACCTGCTCACCTGGCCATCAGTGAATAAACAGGTGAGCGTGATGGCTCCTCCTCCTCACTGTAGCTGCTGCGCACTCGCTCAACTCTTCTGGAGAGGAGACAAGTAGCCATTGAGATACGCAGAGCAACGTGACCAAGGGCTCTCGACTGCGGGTGCTCTGCTGGTGCCTGTGCCTCAACTGTGGCCTGACCATAATAACAACAATAATTTTATTATTTATATGCTGCCCATCTGACTGGGTTGCCCCACCCTTCATCTATACCTTCCAACATTTCTCCGAGGAAAATAGGGACGTCCCATTCCATAATTCGGCTGATCGCCGAAGAATTGATGCTTTTGAATTGTGGTGCTGGAGGAGACTCTTGAAAGTCCCATGGACTGCAAGAAGATCAAACCTATCCATTCTTAAGGAAATCAGCCCTGAGTGCTCCCTGGAAGGACAGATCGTGAAGCTGAGGCTCCAATACTTTGGCCACCTCATGAGAAGAGAAGAATCCTTGGAAAAGACCCTGATGTTGGGAAAGATTGAGGGCACTAGGAGAAGGGGACGTCAGAGGACAAGATGGTTGGACAGTGTTCTCGAAGCTACGAACATGAGTTTGACCAAACTGCGGGAGGCAGTGCAAGACAGGAGTGCCTGGCGTGCTATGGTCCGTGGGGTCACGAAGAGTCGGACACGACTAAACGACTAAACAACAACATTCCATAATTATAATTTTACTATTTATAACCCACACATCTTCCTGGGCAGCTTCCAACATATATAAAAGCCATAATAAAAACATTTTTAAAACTTCCCTGTACTGTACAAGATTGCCTTCAGATGGCTCGGATAACTCCATACCCTCCAACATTTCTCCAGTGAAAATAGGGACATCCTAAGGAAAAGCATCCTAAGGATGCAGGTGGCGCTGTGGGTTAAACCACTGAGCCTAGGGCTTGCCGATCAGAAGGTCAGCGGTTTGAATCCCCACAAAAGAGTGAGTTCCCGTTGCTTGGTCCCAGCTCCTGCCAACCTAGCAGTTCGAAAGCACGTCAAAGTGCAAGTAGATAAATAGGTACCGCTACAGCGGGAAGGTAAATGGCGTTTCCGTGTGCTGCTCTGGTTTGGCAGAAGCGGCTTTGTCATGCTGGCCACATGACCTGGAAGCTGTACGCCGGCTCCCTCGGCCAATAACGCGAGATGAGCGCCGCAACCGCAGTCGGTCACGACTGGACCTAATGGTCAGGGGTCCCTTTACCTTTAAGGAAAAGTGGGACATTCTGGGATCAAATCAGAAACTGGGATGGCTTCTCTAAATCAGGGATGTGTCGAGAAAATAGGGACACTTGGAGGGTCTGTTCACCTGTAGATGTCAGGGAAGTTCACAGTATAAAATACAAGATAGAAACACAACATAGATAATAAAAACAAGAACAGGAACAGTATTTGACTGCTTATGTTACATCCCACAGTATTGTGCACTTTTAACTGGAGGTGCCAAGGATTGAACCTATCACCTACTATGTTGAAATTGCATGCTCTGCCATCATAGCTGTCAATTTCCGGATTGGAAAATAAGGGATCAGCAGCGGCGCGGCACGGGAAGTCGCTTCTGCGCATGCGCAGAAGCGACTTCCGGTGCCGGCTCTGCCCGATTTCCGGTGCCCAGACATGGGCAGAGCGGCACCGGAAATTGGTTCTGCGCATGTCCAGACATGCGTAGAAGTGACTTCCATGCCGAGCTTCCCGTGTGCACGTCTGGGCACCAGAAATGGCTTCTGCGCATGTCCGGGCAGAGGCGCAGAGGCGATTTCCGGCAGCACTCAGTAAGCCAAGTGAGCGAGCAGCCAGCCGGGAGCTGGGACATTTATGCAGCTGAGGAGCCTCCCTGGCCGGCAGGAGCTGCTTTCTTATAAATCCGGGGGATTTACGGGATATTTTGCAGTTCGGGATAACAGCGGGAAACAGATTTAAATACAAAAAACAGGAGAGTTGACAGCTATGTCTACCATGGTCCATCCATTGCTTTCTTCTGCAGAGTGACCGAGCTGCCGCCAGTGCCAGTTCTACTCAGAGCAGACCCATTGTGTCTGTACCCAGTATGGTGCAGCTTAATTGTTGTTAGTATGAGTGGGGAGCAGAATCTCATTGGAAAGCCCTGTGCCCGGCTGTCTCGTGTCATCCAAGCTCCCGCTCTGGGTGCTCTCACTTATGGATGTTAGGCTGGTGGATGTTGGAGACGGGACTTTTTCAGTGGTGGCCACCTGTAATAAAACAAAAACAATAACCCCTCCTCCCACAAGCACATTTAAAAGGCCATAGAATGTTAATCAGCCAAATGCCTGGTTATAGAGAAACCTTTTGCCTGGCGCCTAAAGGTATGTAATGAGGGCGCCAGGTGAGCCGCCCTGGGGAGAGCATTCCACAAACAGGGAGCCACTGCAGAGAAGGCCTGCTTTTGTGTTTTCTGCCCTCTGGGCCTCTTGTGGAAGAGAGCACACAAAGAAGGGCCTCCGACGTTGATCTCAGCATCTGGGTCAGTTCAAATGGGGAGAGGCGGTCCTTGTAGCAGTAGTTCTCCAGGGTTTCAGATGGCAGAGATTCTCAGCCGGGCCCAGAGATGCAGAGGATTGAACCTGAGACCTTTTGCATGCAAAAGCAGATTCCCTACCACCGAGGTGCCGCCTCAAAGGTTTGCAAGGTTATTTTCACAGTTCTGTTGATAAACATAGCTACGTTTGAAAAAACCTAGCAATGATCAGCAAGTAGATGTGCCTGGAATCTCTCATTTCTGGCTTCTTTGGTTACTATTTTAGGATAATAACCCTAGGAGAACTACTTCTGAATCTTGACTGTATAGACAAGTGCTAATTAAAATTAATGTGTTGCCTCATTAATTTTTTTGTGTATGTTGATAGAGTTGGTTAGATGATGAGTGAGGGTCACAGGAACTGTCTCTCAACCTCGCCTGGTGCTTCATTAATTGCTGGTGATAACTAGCTGCAATTTCCTCATGTCCTTGCAGTGGTACCCAGCTGACCCTGGGGTGATATATGATCAGACACACAGAAGCTTTATATCCTTCACCTTCCCTATCCGGATTTCATCCCAATGAACTCTATCCTATCGTCTTGTGAGATGAGGTAGATGATAAGATACATGCTGTTGCACAGAGGCTTTTTGGTGGTGGCACCAAACTCGTGGGATGCTTCCTCTGTGCAGAGCCACTGAGCTCCTCCTCTTTCAGTTTTCAGGCATCTGTTGCGGTGGGGTGGGGGGAGAAAGCCCTTTTTATTTCAAGAAGTGTCATGAGAACATAATAATAGCCTGCTGGTTCAGGCCAATGGCCCATCTGGTCCAGCATCCTGTTCTCACAGTGAACAACCAGGCGCCTTGATCAGGATTCGAACATAATAGCCCTATCCCCTCCTGTGGTTTCCATCAACTGGTATGTAGAAGCATTGCTGCATGCAAGAGTATAGCCACTGTGGGATACACAGTCGTACCTGGCAATTCAAACAGAATCCGTTCTGGAAGTCCGTTTGGACTTTCAAAATGTTTGGAAACCAAAGCACGGCTTCTGATTGGCTGCAGGAAACTTGCTAGAGAGAACTCAATGAGAGGCACTCCCATTGCTTAGTCTGAGCTCCAAGCTCAGACTACATTTTAAGCTACACTTAAGTACATCTTTGTAACGGAATTACCATTTTAAGGCTGCCAGAACAAAGCTGCTGTTATCTTCAACAAGTATTCTCAGTGGGTAAATGTTATTTCTACCTTTTACGAGACTGCTTGTGTGAGTATTGTTTGAGGGGGGGGGGGGGAAGGGGAAAACCAGGGATATCCAGTCTGCCTTAAAGCATCCTGGATTACTTAAACTAAAAGGCTAAAACTAGCCTATCTAAGCTTCCCTTTAAGATACAATAGAATGCATTCTGCTCAACTCACAAATGTGGGGAAGGAAGAATAATATCTAATGAATATATATTCTCCTAGCATCTAATCGCACCCTAATCTAATAGCGTAAGTAGCCACTGATAGCTTTTATCTCCATGTAAATAAGAATTTTCTTTTTCCTGTCTCCCCCTGGCCCGCCCAACCTGGGGATGCTAATGTCCACCTCTTCCTTCTTGATGTCTCTTCACCTGTTGGCACTCATGACTTGAGTTTGTTGTTAAACAGAGCGACAGTTGCCATAATGCAGAGGTGCCCAAAGTTTTTTCAAAGAGGGCCAGATTTGATGAAGTGAACATGCGTGAGGGCCGACCAAAGTTGTTGAGCTTTTTTTTTTTTTTGCAATTTTACGCCAAGGTTGATGAGCTTTTTTTGGGGGGGGGGGATTTTACCCCAGGGAATGAACTGCCACAGGGGCCAGATTAGGCCCCCGAAACGGACTATGGACATGCCTGCCATAATGTATTCATGCTTAGCATAAGAGTCCCACCCTGAAATGACGCAGCTGAATCACAGCTCTGCACAAACCTCCATCATTTAGCCTCCACTACTTCGGCAGCGATGCCTCAGTCGATACAGCACAAGACTCTTAATCTCAGGGTCGTGGGTTCGAACCCCATTTAGGGCAAAAGATTCCTGCATTGCAGGGGGCTGGACGAGTTGATCCTTGGGGGTCCCTTCCAATTCTAAAATTCAAAGATGCTGTGATTCTGCATAATTGCCACCGACTGCAGCGGAGGCCACAAAAGCCCTCTCAGCGGCGGAAGGAGAGATGCATTATCTTATCAGGAGCAGCAAGTGATTAGAGCACTGGCAGGTATCTCCCTGAACCAGCTTTGGTGATGCCTGAACATGCCCCGAGGTTCTCTCTCTGGTCCTCGCCTAAGTAATTAGCTGGAGACAGCTGCTGGCCACAGTTGGATCTGAACTCGCGACCTAGGGGGGATAAATTCTCCGCAGCTAGCCCGAGTCCGGCCCGGCTGGTTTGCAATTTCCCTTCCAGCCGCCCTCACCGGTGGCTTGCATGTCCTCGTCCTCCCCCCGCTTTGCGATGAATTAACGAGAGGCAGCTGGTGGTAGGAGCCTGGCTTGTGCTTCCAGACAGGGAGGCTGTGGGGACCTAATGTAGATCATCTGGAATCTGTTTGCATTCAGCACATTTACATGATCTATCCTTGCATACTCCCTACCCAACCTCCACACCCCTACACAAAAATCACACACGCCATGTAAAAGAACTGGGGGATATAAATCTTGGCGCTAGAAAGATGAGTACTGTGCCGTTAAACAGCACGCCTTTCATGCAAATATTTGCCAAATGAATTGGCTTGTCATGCTACTCAAGAGCGAAAAATATTCTTTTGGGAAGAGAGGTGTGGAGAAGGAGAAAGATGGAAAAAGAGAGCCGGTGAGGTATAGTGGTTAAAGTGTCAGACTACAGTAGGACCTGGGAGACCAGGGTTCAAAGTCCCCACTAGGCTATGAAGCTTGCTGGGTGACCTTGGGGCCAGACACTGCCTCTCAGCCTAACCTACCTCACAGGGTTGTTGTGGGGGGGGGGGCTAAATGAGGAGGCCAAGAACCATGTACTCCACCGAGAGCTCCTTGGAGGAATGTGTGGCATTTAAATGAAATAAATAAATAAATAAACAAACAAACTATAGATTTTTATTTTATTTCCCTGCCCCCTGGCAAAATTTGTTCCCTTTTTAGTGTTCACAAGATGGTTAGCACTAACCATGGTTACTTGGAAATCAGATTTTGACCTTGCTGGCACATAACTCTAAGCCAAACCATGACTCGTGCTTTAGCTCTTCCAGGCAAACCTTGGTTATAGCTTGTGGTTTGTTCTGGGGAGAGCGACATCATAAGGGGGTGATATGATAGCCATGTTCAAATATATAAAAGGATGTCATATAGAGGAGGGAGAAAGGTTGTTTTCTGCTGCTCCAGAGAAGCGGACACGGAGCAATGGATTCAAGCTACAAGAAAGAAGATTCCACCTAAACATTAGGAAGAACTTCCTGACAGTAAGAGCTGTTCGGCAGTGGAATTTGCTACCAAGGAGTGTGGTGGTGGAGTCTCCTTCTTTGGAGGTATTTAAGCAGAGGTTTGACAGGCATATGTCAAGAATGCTTTAGTGGTGTTTCCTGCTTGGCAGGGGGTTGGACTGGATGGCCCTTGTGGTCTCTTCCAACTCTATGATTCTATGACAGGGTTGAATGACACATGGAGACAAACTATGGTTTAGCTGAGCACACAGCCACATGTCTGGAGCGGAGTAAAGCAGCTGTGGCCTCCTCTCCAGGAGCCCATCCATGCTAAGGCATAGTTTGTCTCAGCTTTTCATGTCAACTGGACCTTTGAAACCAGGTTTTGGAGCTGGTTCATAAGCCCTGGCTAAAGGCAACCAGAGCTAACATGAGCCACAGTGAATATGCAGTGCTAATGGAAGGGTGATGGTGATGGACATTTGTTCAAGGAGGAAGGAAGAGAGAATGAACCATCTCACAAGATACTCCCAAACTCAGATCAGGAAATGTCTGCAGCTGGCCCTGCCAGTGAGCTAAGAACCAATACTGTAAGAACGATCTCTGACACATTCCTTCCTGAAACCTGGAAGAGCCAAGGTCAGTTAGTGTAGACCAGGGTTTCACCAACTTGGGTCTCCAGCTGTTTTTGGACTACAACTCTCATCATTCCTAGCTAGCATGACCAGCGGTTAGGGATGATGGGAACTGCAGTCCAAAAACAGTTGGGAACCCAAGTTTGGGAGACCCTGGTTCTCCTTTGGCTTGAACCCGTGTCCATAGCTGCCAAGTCCGGATCGTAAAGATCCGGGATCGGCAGCACGCGCATGACCGGAAGTTGCGTGACGCAACTTCCGGTGGCGCTTCGCCCTTCTATGGGCACCAGAAAATGGCGGCGCCAGCGCCGGAAGTCGCTTCCGCGCATGACCGGAAACACGTAAAAGCGACTCCCGGCGCTGGCGCCGCCATTTTCTGATGCCCATAGAAGGGCGAAGCGCCACCGGAAGTCGCGTCACGCAACTTCCGGTCATGCGCGGAAGCGGCTTCCGGCGCCGGCGCCGCCATTTTCTGGTGCCCATAGAAGGGCAAAGCGGCACCAGAAAAATGGCCGCCGGGAAGAAGCGAATTTAAGGGACAATGCCAGGATTTTCTGCCAAACGGGAGACCGCCGGGAAACGGTGAGAAAAAAAGGGTTTTCCCGGCGGATACGGGATACTTGGCAGCTATGCCCGTGTCTCTTGAGTGACCACTGACTGTGGCTCAGCTCTGACATTTGGTTTCTTTAACTATGACTTGTGTGCACATCATACATTTAAAGCACATTCCCTCCTACCCCAAAAGAATCCAGGGAACTGTAGTTTGTTGAGGGCGCTGGATATCATAGCTCTGTAAGGGGTAAACTACAGTTCCCAAGATTCATTGGAGGGGGAGAATGTGCTTTAAATGTGCTCTCAAGGTATGATGTCTAAACAGTTTAAGGTGCTGATTTAGTACCAGCTCTGCCTCTTCAAAAAAGACAATTGCACTCAGATGCAATATAAATAATATTCTTGTATTCTTTCTTATTGGTTGTATGTTTGTTCTTTTTCTTTGTTCTTTCCTCTTTTTCTTTATTGTCTATTCTTAATTGTATCTTTGAAGTTATTTGTTTCGTGTTTTTGGTTACTGTATTTAGCAATAAAAGTAATTTTTAAAATTGAAAAAAATATATTCTTGTAATGTTGAACTGGGAGGAAAAAACCAAAGAGTTCATATGGAATATTATGGTTTGTTCGTATGTCCCACCCATAATGTGCAGGGAATTTATGGGAAGCAGGTTCGCAAAGGCGAAAGTTAGTCCAAACCAACTCGTAACAGTTCTGCCATTGGCTTCAGAAATGAATGCTTAAGAGAGCAGACGGGTCCTCTGGAGGCTGTAAAGCAAGTAGCTTTCAAAAGAGTGCATTTATCAGGGTTAATTTGGTTTGCAGAAATGCAATAGTTAATACTGTACCATTTGTCATGCCCAGTATAAATTTATTGGGCAGGTCACTAAAGGGATAAAAAGACCATTAGGCATTAGCAACCTGCGTTTCAGCTTTGTACTAAATAATTGAAACCATGTGGCTGGATCCCCAGAATCACACGGTGGTCCCAATAAAGCCCCTTGTTGACATACTCATTTTGCCCCACTAATTGAAATGAATGCTGGATTGCCCATAATTTTCTGGGTAATAGAACAGGCCTACCAGAAAGACTACCTGTGCCTGGGATAGGGATGGAGAACAGGTGGCCCCCCAGAGATTGCCACAGCCAGCATAACCGTCATGGATTGGCTGGATTCAGAGAAGTGGTGGGAGGCACTAGCTGGGGAACCCCCAAGGGAACCCCCAGGAGAAGAAGGCTCAGAGCCAGGGGATTGGTGGTGGGATGATGATGCGTGGTCAGAAGGAGAAGAGGGAGCAGACAGGGAGCAGGAGTTGTTGGAAGCTGAAGAGGCAACAGGACTCTGTGAGCAGGAAGAGGTTGTGGCAGAGAGCAGTCCAGAACCACAGGCAGAAGCAGAGGCTGGAGAGGAAGGGGGCCAAGAGGGAAGAACAAAGACAGACAAGGCAAAGAAGTCTCAGATTGCTTTGGAAGGACCTGGGAGAGGAGGAGCCTTAGAGAGCGGACGGAAGGCAGGGACCTTCAGTGTCCTTGCAGCATTGGGGTAGGACCTACTGGGAAGAGTTGCTGGGCTCACTAGGCCGGAGCTGTTTTGTTTCTTTGAATAAAGAGTTAACTTCATTGACACCTTGTGAGCTATTGCTGACCTGCTCCTGACTCCCAATGGGGAGGATGGGATTCATTGTCCAGCAACATTTGGAGAGCCACTGGTTCCCCATCACTGCTGAGGTCCGAAGATCTCCAACAGAAGCCTTTCTTCATGGGCCACTGAAATGTGGCAAGTGGCTACAGGGTGAAAGGCCTACTTGGTGTTTGCACCCCAACTTTGGAAAGCTCTATCCAGGGAGGCTGCAATGGTGTTTACCTTGGTGCCATTTGAGCATCAGGCAAAGGCTTTCCTCACCACCCAAAACCACATGAGGGTGCTGTTAGAATCATGGAATCATAGAATCGTAGAGTTGGAAGGAACCTCAAAGCAAAGAATCCACGGCATCCAATCTTTGTTTAAAAACTTCCCATGAAGGACAGTCCACCACCTTCTGAGGGAGTCCGTTCCACTACTAAACAGCTCTTACCACCAGAAAGTTTTTCCTGGTGTTTAGCTGCAATCTCTTTTCTTGTCATTTGAATTTATTGGTTCAGGACAGTCCTAGGGACCAGCAAACTTTTTCAGCAGGGGGCCGGTCCACTGTCCCTCAGACCTTGTGGGGGGCTGGACTATATATAGATTTTTTGGGGGGGATGAACGAATCTCTATGCCCCACAAATAACCCAGAGATGCATTTTAAATAAAAGGACACATTCTACTCATGTAAAAACATGCTGGTTCCTGGACCGTCCGCGGGCCAGATTTAGAAGGCGATTGGGCCGGATCCGGCCCCTGGGCCTTAGTTTGCCTACCCATGGTTCAGGTCCTGCCTTCTGGAGCAGCAGGGGGAAAACCAAACTTGCTCCAATGCTCCATCTTCTAAGTGACAGCCCTTCGGGTATTGGAAGATGTTACTGGCGTTCTTACCTAACCACAATAACAAGTGCTGAAAGGCACACAAATGTAACAATGTATTGATAATGAGAAGAAGTCTTCGGTAAAGTAGACCCAATACTGTATCATTACAACTGCAATCAGCAAGGTTTACAAAGAACCCTACAGCTCAAAAATAATAATCAGAAGACTCTAAGCAGCTGACAACAGCCGACCCCTTCTTAAATCCTCTGTATATTGCTCTTATACTTCTCTCCCTTTGGGAACAATAAAAGGGGTTGATTTTCACCAGCTTCCCAGCTAGCATAAATCTCTTCTCCTCCCTGATCCTGGCCTTCACTGCCGGATGAAGAACTCGAACTCCCAGCTCAGTCTCTTCTTAAGACTTTAATGCTTAAATCAGTGTGATACATAAGCAAGGCACACTTACAAGGTACGGAACATGGCGAAGGGGATTAGATACAAAGCTAGGCGCAAGCGAAGATGTTGATCCAATGAGCAACACACCCAGTGGAGCAGCTGGAGGAGGAGGAGGAGGAGGAGGAGGAGGAGGAGAGGACAGAGGGTGAAGAAACAGCTGTGAGTGGAAGGGGCCCCTCTTCCCACCCTTTGGACCCCCTGGGAAACTCATCAAAGTTGCTGTACCTGGAACTGGATGTGGAGAGTGCAGCTGAATGGAACACAGCTGTGGGGAGCCTAAGGAAGAGCCATCCGCCTTGAGCCAGCCCATAAAAGCAAGTCTAGAGTGAGAGACTAGGGTGATGTACACCTTTTCCAGGATCTCTTCTCATTGTGAGACTTTTGTGGGTGAGCTGAGAACCCAGAGGCTGAGAGGGAGAGTGTGTCAGAAGGAAAACCAACTGATCCTATATAATAAAGTCCAAGTGTCTCTGCGTCCAAGTTGTCCCGTGTGTCCCTGGGTTACTGCGCATGGGCCCCAGGGACACAGGGATTGGACAGCAGAGACTGGACGCACACACACACGCGCTCTCCCCCCCACCTACTGTTTCCCTGCGGCTGCCAACCGCCGCTCCTGGCTGGACTGAGCGTTGGCGGGGGGGGGGGGAGCGCGCACGTGTGTGCGTCCAGCAAGGACAGGTCCCGGGGTTCGGAGAAGCGCTGCGTAAGCGCTTTTCTGAACCCCGGGATGCCTCCTTCCTGTCCGCGGCTTGGGGAGAGGAACGCAGGAGGAGAAAGCAGCGCTTTCTTCTCCTCCGTTCCTGTCCCCCTGCCGCCGACAACAAGGACAGGTCCCAGGGTTCGGAGAAGCGCTGCGCAAGCGCTTCTCCAAACCCCAGGATGTTCTAGCACCCATTATTGAACGGGCTGAAATACACTAGTATTTATATATATTAGTGATTTTGTATTAATGTAACATTTTTATCTGTCACTGTAGTTTTTTTAAAAAAACATTTTGCTTGTACATTGCTTAGATATATACAGTGGTACCTCGGTTCTTGAACGTAATCTGTTCCAGAAGATCGTTTGACTTCCGAAACGTTCGAAAACCGAGGCGCAAAGGGCTGGCGCTGCAAGTTCAATTGGAAAAGTTGAAAAACACCCAGCGGAAGCCGTTCGACTTTGGAGGCATGTTCAAAAGCGGAAGCAAATACGTCCGGGTTTTCAGTGTTCGAAAACCAAAGCGTTCTGCTTCCAAGATGCTCGAAAACCGAGGTACCACTGTATTTAATACATTAAGCAGTATAGAAATGAAATAATCAAATAAAATGGCTTTGCCCTCCTTTTGAAGGATGGGCTGAGCCCAGCTTGGAAAATGGCCAGAATCCTAAGACTGGGCAAGCAGACAAACACTCCTCTGGGAGGGTTGAGTCTTGGTTGCCTAGGAGACGAAGAGGATGGGGCTCCTGTCCTCTAATTTCTGTGAGGTGCTGGACCAGATGGGCCACTGGCCTGATCCAGCAGGCTCTTCTTACTTTATTACATTCTTCTGGAAGTTCACCAGTACTACTAGCGCTATTTTTCTAGAAGAAGAGGAGCTGGAACTCACCAAGAACATCTCTATCCTCTTAGAATGGCAATGGCGCCCACCTGAGTGGTGCTGGAACTGAATTGCACTTTTCCCGTACCTAGAAAGCATGGGTCCAAGCGGTTTTCCTGCTTGTCTCTGTGCTTTCTAGGCATGGGTCTGAGCAATTGGACCAAAACATCAATCTAGAGAAAACCCGATTGATGTTTGCTGCTTTTCACGACGTCCACCTATTTCCACCTATTTCCACCTCAGCTAAGAATCCAGTTTAGCTCCTTCCAAAGGGAATTGGTTCTAATAAACTACGTTTCCAGACACCGTTCTCCCCATGATGCTCATGTATGAAGAAGAAGAGAGTTGATGTTTTCTATCAGCCTTGCCAACTGTTTGATGGTTGGATTTGGGATGATTGTGTCCCGAGGAGTGAATTCGTAGTAAATCAAGCGCCCCTCGGTGCCTCTCCCAACAAACCTGCAGCGTGTTTTAAATGAAAGATTTCTCTGCGAGATGTGTAGTCATCGTAAATCAAGCAGGATTGCGTCAGGCTGTTTTGCGGTGAGGAAGAGCCCAGCCGCCTTGGGTCAGAACACCCACAAATAAGCTTGGATATTATTCCAGAATTGGAGAGTTGCCATTTCATTCTTTTTATAAGCTATAAGCTATTTTTGTATTTGCCAGTGCTTCCTTTTTTCCCCCTTTCATTTTCTTTACCCCAAACATGAAGAGGAGGAGCGGACCCGTGGGTTACAAAATGCAACCACTACAGGATTGGTCTGGTTTTACTTTATGAGTCAATATTTGCTAGCTTTTATATGTGTTGGGAGCCACACAGAGTTGGTGGGGAAACCCAGTCAGATGGGTGGGCATATAAATAATTTGTTGTTGTTGTGGTTGTTATGTAGCTCAGAAGCATGAAACTTCTTCTTCTTAATCTCAGGGTCGTGAGCTTGAGCCCCATGCTGGGCAAAAGATTCCTGCATTGCAGGGGGTTGGGCCCAATGAGTTGTGGTCCGACTCTCCAGGGCTAGGATTCTTGGATCTTTAACAACAAAGGAGTGCCCCAAACTTGCAGGTGTTGATTTGGGGGGACAAGGGACCAGTCTAGGACAGTGCTGTGGGATCCGTTGCGTGTCTGGTGAGCAGAGACTGGAGGAGGAGAGGACGGAAGAGACACCCATTTTAATACTTCACAAAAAGTGTCAGAAGTCTGCCTAAAGCAAGCCTTGTCAGCCACTTGTCGAGAAATGTCACAGTGCTTTGTACGGGGAGTTTATTACAGTGGGGTGATGTCATAATATTTTAATAACATCTCGTCAACATGGAAGCAATAAAGAGAAGCTCGGAGTGGCATTGATCGGAAAATGGCAGGAGCCTGGGAAGCGAATGTCATGCAGCCGTGGTGTTGGTGGGGAAGAAGGGGGGGTGGAACGCAAGATGATGTGTGTCAAAGCAAGTCTTCCTTTCTTCCTCTCCAATAATGGAGTTGTCTCCTTAGCGCTAGTTATCTAGACATATGGCTCAAAGGGGCCCACTCTGAAAGCAAATAACAACTTTAGGGCTAATTTTTGTCTGCATAATTTCTCAAAGGAAAGCAGGAAAAGGAAATCTCGAGAAGGCATAATTAGGTAAGCCTTTTCCCCATTAGGGCGGGAAGCAACTTTCAAGCTGTTTTCCATTTTCTCAACAGCGCACAGTTGCTCGATGCATGATTTACACACACACACACACACAGAGAGAGAGAGAGAGAGAGAGCGCTCACTGACAGTTCAGGTGAGTGATGTTCTGAAACAGGATCTTTCTTGGTTTGGGGAAGTTAAATAATCACAAAGGCTGCTCACCTGTGGAGGCCCTTTTATTTGGAGAGCTTTCAACTCCCTACGCATTCGCTAATAGCTTAGATGCCACATAATTTAGGTGTTAATTGGAGGTTGGCACTCTAATCCGACCTCTGCTACTGACGATGGAAGGGGCTGGTCAACTTTCTTCACTTCCCATTGTTTGTCCAGATTTTTCCCCAGACATTGCCGGGATTTCAAAGGCGGAATTGATCTTAGACAAGTCAACCCAAAAACTGCCTGTTGGGTTTGTCATAAAAATAAATAAAAAAATAGCTCAACTAGGGTGTCCTGGTTTTTTACTTTTTGAAATATGGCAACCTTATTAATGGGGCATACTGGACATAGTGGAGGAGAGATAACTGCCCAGTTGTATCTAAGTTCCCCCTCTATTGTATTGCATGTTTCTTCGTTGGTCAAATGCCATGCAACAGAAATGGGGCTTCTCTTCAGCCACCTGGGTCGCTCAGAGATTGCTTCTCCCTCCCATTACACAGTCCCACTTTGCGTCCTGCCTAGATTATTTAGCATTTCAATACCTGTGCACTGAGCATCCTTGTTTTGATACTAAATCGGTCGTCATTACCACGAAGCCTTTGTAAGGAATATATGCCATTGCCTTGGGGGTGAGATTGTTTCCCATCTAAATCTTTCCTCTGCAGCTGTTTTGAGAGTAGGGTTGTTCTTATCTTGCGGGGAGGTGCTTGGTAACAACAGCCTTCACACAGGTTTGGTCTTGTAAGGCTTCCGGTTCGTTGCAATTCCAGCTGAAATTTCCTTTCCTTTCCTTTTTATCGGCCATAGGTTGGCATTTCTTCTGCGTTAATTTTTGGCTATACGTTGCCAGTTCTTTCTTTGTAGAAAAGGACCACCATGTTCATCTAAGCAATTGTTTCAAATGTGTCCCACTAGATCCAAAGGTTTTACAGAATCTTATTAGGGGGTTCCTCAGGGAGAAGATCCAATGGGGGACAAGATTCCAGATTTCTTGCTTACCACAGATCTTCCCTTGCAGTGCACAGTTTTGACAGTGTTGGCAGGGGTTGCCATCGTTTTGGGGTTGTGGGCAAGCTTGCAGAAACTGTTGCAGGCACCACACAAACCCCACAAGCAAGCACACACCTCTGCCTTTTCTGCCGTCTACTTCGTTAGTTTGGGCTTTACCTGCTGTCTGGGCTCTCCTCCCTCCCAGTCCCAATGGGCACCATTTCCTTTGGAGGTAAAGGTAAAGGGACCCCTGACCGTTAGATCCAGTTGCAGACAACTCTGGGGTTGTGGCACTCATCTCACTTTACTGGCCGAGGGAGCTGGCATACAGCTTCCGGGTCATGTGGCCAGCATGACTAAGCCGCTTCTGGTGAAACCAGAGCAGCGCACGGAAATGCCGTTTACTTTCCCACCAGAGCAGTACCTATTCATCTACTTGCACTTTGACGTGCTTTCGAACTGCTAGGTTGGCAGGAGCTGGGACTGAGCAACGGCCACAGTGCCACCCGTGTCCCTTTGGTGGTTGTTGCTGTTTAGTCGTTTAGTCGTGTCCGACTCTTTGTGACCCCATGGACCACAGCACGCCAGGCACTCCTGTCGTCCACTGCCTCCCGCAGTTTGGTCAAACTCATGTTGGTAGCTTTGTAGTCTGACACAAATTCATAAGAGCATCACTGGCGCTCTGCACAATGGCTCCTTCTGTTCTGTGAAGAGCTGAACTTGCACCAACGATGGCCCAAACAGCAGCATAGAACCCAAGGTCAGGCTTTTGGCTAAAAATTATGTTCAGTGAGCCTCGCTGTCCTCTTCAGGAAGCCTTCGAGGAAATGAGCAATCGTTCTTGGAAAGGGTTTGTATCATCCCTAGCAAGGGCGTACCCACCATGCGGCAAGTTAGGGCAGCTGCCCTACTCTAGAAGCAGGGCTGGTGGGCAGAGGCGGAGCACAGCCCGGCGGAGCGCGAGTTCGCCATTCCCGCCGCACCGCGCCGCACCCTCCCTCCAGCTCCCCGTCGCGCCCTCTGGCAAGGCCAAGCGCGGCGGGGAACCAGAGAGCGCGGCGCGGCGGGCGGGAACGCTGAACTCGCGCTCCGCTGGGCTGGGCTCCGCCTCCGCCTACCAGCCCTGCTGCTAGGGAGGGGCACAGCCCGGCGGAGCGCGAGTTCGCCGTTCCCGCCCACTTTGTGGCCCCTCCCCTTCCGTGCCTTGGCCCCTCCCCTTGCCCCCCCCTAGTTTTGATCCTGGGTACGCCCATGATCCCTAGTGATGAAATTAGGCTTCTCTGAACAATAGGGGGGGGATTGCTGCTAGAGCATGCTGAACAAAGCAAGGATTGCCTGCCGCATCTCTTCAGATGGAAAGTGCAACTGCATCTGTTTCTAAAGTAGCAAAACTGCACAAAGTGTTCCCTTATATTCCTTTGGTAGTATTGTACCTTGTTATTTTAAGGATTTGCAGGAACGGAGAGGCAGGCAGGCTTTGAACTGTTTTAGAAGGGAGGTGCAGAAATCTGCCATGGCCTGAAGATTGTGCTCTTATTATTATATACCTATTGCCCTTTATACAATTGTCGAGAGAGAAATAGTATCTATGCCTGTGTGGGTCCTGCAGGGCTTAAAAAAAACAAAAATAAAAATATAGTTGAAATTGTTATTACTCAAAGCAATACAGCATTTGCCCACAGAAATAATTTGTTTAGTGGGCAGACAATGCAGTAGAACCCTTGAGTCCAAAGAGGAAATTACACCGTTTCCCCCTGCAAAATGTGTAGTCAGTTGGTCCAAATGTTCCACTAGTCCACCGAGGTGCTGAATATTTCAGAACTGCTTCTTTGCAAAGAGTTTGAATCCCAAAGCAGGTGGTCAACCATAGCAAATAGCATAATATGCAGCCTGGTGGACATAGCCCTGCATTTATAATGCAATTATGACAAACAAAAAAATCCCCCCATTTTTGGATTTCGTTTTCTCTTTTTTGAGGCCTGAGGGTGTGGACACAATGTTTGGCCAACAACGCCCGCTCTTGACCCTTGCTCTTCATGGCCGATTTGAAGTTGCCGTGTTTGTGTGTATGCTTCAAAAGGAGAGTTTGGGGGGCATGCTGGTTTAGCATACATATATATGTGAATTCAGTTTGGCTTATACGAGGCAACAAGGGCCCAGAAGTTGTATTCATATTGCAACAGAACAAGGTTTAATCCCCTCTTTCTAGCTCTCCATATAGTGGATAGGAGCCAACCCCTAGGGGCTGAGGTCCCTTTGGCCCCCAATGAAATATTTGTGGCGGCTGGTCTCTCCCCCCAAGTTAATGGGCATTACCATTAAAACGGGGTGTATGTGCCACGTCTTGGGATCCATTTTATTCAAGTTGGCACCCCTGACTGAGTGACTCCTCACCACTGAGCTAAACCAACCCATTTGTGGGGTTTACATAAATAAGAGCTCTGCAGCCCTCAGTCACTTTCCCAAAATGTTATGCCTCCCCCTTTGCTGGTGGCACATCAGTTTTGCAACTTCATGACCAAGCAGTGACTCTGCATCACAAAGGGAGTGTGGGGCATTAAGGAGGAGAACAGGTGTGGCTGCATACAGCATGCAGCCAAGGGCAACTCTTGCAAGGAAGCTGCTGCACCCACATGACCACCTGTCGTGACTCATTGAGTAAGTCGTGCCCCAAGGGATAGAAAAGGTGTGTATGGAGTGGAGGGAAGGAGCCATGTTTTTGCAAACTCCCTGCTGTGCTTCTCATGAATGGGGAGATGTCTGCCGTTTGGAGGGGATCCCAGATTTCGGGGTTCGTAGTTAATGAAGCTGGGAGACCAAATGAGGGTGGTTAGTCTATGGATTTTCAGCCCTATTTGGATTCTGGCTCTGAATCTGTTTTTACAGCCTGAAATTGCTTACCCTCCAACACCTTGAAGCCCAAATCCAGGATGCCACTTTCCTGGACACCATCTTGTCAGGCTTCGTGGAATCGGCTTCCTCCCCCATGGCAGTAAGAAGCAGATCAAATGAAAGGAAAGTCTTACCAGTTACTTTCTTTAATAAGTGAGAGACAAAAGAAAGTGTCTTCTTAGAATGGCGGTGCTCCCAATTAAGGCTAACCCCATGTCCCTATTAATCTACGTCACTCCTACGTCTTGTAATCATAGCTTGTACCCTCTGCACTTTCTGTTCTAACACTCTCTGAGCTCTCTATGTCCTTCGGGATGGCGGGGAGTGGGTGGGAATGCTGTCTAGAGACTGTGAATGTTAACCCTCTCACTTCCAGTGTTTCTTCTGCTAGCTGTTCCCCATCCAGTATTTCCCAGCTTCTGCCTTCTAAACTATGCCCCTCTGCAAACAACTGTTCCAAATCTATACTGTCCTCCTGCTCCTGGGAAGATTCAGGGTCAGGAGGAGGGGGCAGCTCCCACCATTCCTCCTCAGTGCAGCCCTCCGCAGCACAATCCCTGACACATCTTTTCATTTACCACAAGAGCACATTGCTGTGATCACACTCGATTTCGCACCACGGTTCCTCCCAAGCACTTTTTTCATGTTTGGGGCACCATGTGAGATCACACCAACCCTAAAGGGTTTTATGTTGTAGGGAAATCACTCAAAGAATCACATTATTTGCTTTGAAATAACGTGAGACCATGGCAACTCAAATGGCCACCGTTCTCTTGTGATAAAAACACGGGATGTCCCGGGTTTTCCTCTTGTGGGATATGCAATTGTCACCTTTAGTGTGCTCAACGTGACTCCCTAAATGGGGTTTTTCAGGGCCTTATTAGACAAAAGGCCTTTAAAGTACAGAGTGCTTCAACAGTTGGACAATCTAGGGTCAGTTTCTCCTCACAAAAAGTGAAATGTTTCTTTCTGCTTATCCGACTGATGTGACCCCGTGCTTGTCATTTGGTTGGTGTCTGTGGCCACACGCAATGGCCTTCAGATGCAACAGCCTTACACCAATCGGACAGAAAAAAGAGGGGCGGTCTCCCACATGCTCTATAAATATGTCAGTGGATTGTGTACATAATTTGGCAGGGATTGTATAATTTAATTCCAGCAGTGTAATACATATTGTATCAGAGAACACGGGTAGCAGAGATTTCCCCAGAAGAAGGACTCGTGATCAAAGCACACCAGGCTGGTTTTATCTGATTTTTTTTTTTTGAATAAATACAGCTCCCCCCCCCATTGCATATTGGGACTACCTCCTGCTTTTTCCATGCCTGAGGAAAACACAGCTCAAATAGTTGATCCTGCCAGAGATGGGCAGATAAAAATAAGTTAATGCCCCATTTGTATTCAGGGAAAGCAAGCAAAGCCTCTGGTTTTTAGTCTGAGGCTCAGGTGGGCTGTTTCTCGATGCAAGGAGATGCATTGCAAACAAAAATGTTGGAAATCCCTCATCCTGAACATAAAAATGAGGCTGGGAGGCTATGGGTTGTGGCAAGTTTTGGTGGCTGATAGGACTCACGGTGCCTGGGAATCTCAACCACATTTCCCCCTCGATTTTGGAGTTCTAAATGTTCCTGTCTTGTTTACAAAGTGGAACTGTCGCAACACAGTTGTGTTTCTATTACAGTGGTACCTCGGGTTACAGACGCTTCAAGTTACAGACGCTTCAGGTTACAGACTCCGCTAACCCAGAAATAGTACCTCGGGTTAAGAACTTTGCTTCAGGATTGTTGTTGTTGTTGTTTAGTCATTTAGTCGTGTCCGATGCTTCATGACCCCATGGACCAGAGCACGCCAGGCACTCCTGTCTTGCACTGCCTCCCGCAGTTTGGTCAGACTCATGTTTGTAGCTTCGAGAACACTGTCCAACCATCTCCTCCTCTGCTGTCCCCTTCTCCTAGTGCCCTCCATCTTTCCCAACATCAGGGTCTTTTCCAAGGATTCTTCTCTTCTCATGAGGTGGCCAAAGTATTGGAGCCTCAGCTTCACGATCTGTCCTTCCAGTGAGCACTCGGGGCTGATTTCCTTCAGAATGGATAGGTTTGATCTTCTTGCAGTCCATGGGACTCTCAAGAGTCTCCTCCAGCACCATAATTCAAGATAAGAATAGAAATCACACGACGACGGCACAGCGGCAGCGGCAGGCCCCATTAGCTAAAGTGGTACCTCAGGTTAAGAACGGACCTCCAGAACAAATTGCTTCTTTGCCTATGGCCGGGAGACTAACACACATATGATTGGCGACAGGGGCTGGCTTTGGTCTTTCAAATTTCAGCAGCGCCCTGTGCGAAGCCAAAATTTGGTGCCCCCCCACCTCTCGCCTTCCATTCTGCATGTGCGCTACACCATAATTGTGATATCTTGTGGTCCCCCCCCCCCCGTGCCCAGTGTGGGGGAACTGGTCGTGCTGTCCTAAATCTGCCTCTGTTGGCCACCACCATGACTGACCTCTATACTGAGAGGTGGAATGCCACACGGTGACAGGGTTCTGAATGCATTTGCACCCACAATCCTGACTGCACAGATTTCTGAATCCACCAGCTCCCTGTGACACCTCAGTGTGCAGAGATGTGATTACCATTGCCAGCTGTTCAGATGGGGGGGGGAGTAGGCCTGGCCTATACTCTTGTGCCTTTAACAGCCATTTGACATGTTAAAATTAGCAGCTGAAGCATTTTCTGTTGTCACCTGTTAATTGCCGCAGATCAAATAGCTCTTTAAAGGCACAGCTAAACATTAGCAACCTTTCTCGCTGCATGACAGTCCATGCAGGCGCACCAGTTTGCAAGAAGAACTTACGCATTCCCCCCACCTCCTTTCTTTAGCTTTGCGTGATTCAGTTTGGGCCCTTGGTCAAGACAATGGATCTTACCATCCTTCCGGTAAAATTCTGGTTGCTTGGTGGCAAGTGATGCTGGTCATGGTTCAAAAGGTGCGGCGGATACAGGTGCGAATGCCTTGCGTTGCTCAGCTTTTTAATCGCACCTCCAAACAATAGCGCTCCTTCTGCAGCGACGATAAATATTCGCTAATGAGGCTAAGCAATTACGTTGTTGTTGCTGCTGCTGTAGAATGAGTGTTGATGGCGCTCCAACATCTGTATGTGCAAACAAAGGGCCCGATCCCTGGGAAGCCCTCAGGACTTGTGCGGGCAACAAAGTCTAAGGGATAAAAAGAATGTTTTGTCTGCAGCCTCTCCAGATGTGTTTTACTGCCTTGCAAGCTGAAGCCATTGCAGAAGCAGCTTTTAAAGTCCCATTTAAATTTCCACTTGTGTGGATGAATGATTGGATTGGATTATTTAATTTCTATACCGCTTAATACATTAAATATATATCTAAGCAGTGTACAGAAAACTGAAGTAACACACAAGTCACATATAAAAAATGTTACATTCATGCAAAGAGGGCTGGCTCTAGGTAGATCCCTGGTGGCGCGGTGCGGCAGGGCGGCAGGGCGCCAGGCCGGTAGACAGGGCGCCGTGCGGCAAAGCCGCACGGAAACCATGCTGCACCCTGCGAGGGCGGGGGCGCCGGAGCGATCTCCACCCCTCAGCGCCAGGGCGGCCGACCTGCTCGAGACTGCCCTGCATGCAAAGCTCCTATATATAAAGCAGCTTCCTAAATATCCTGTATTTTAAGAGATAGCCCTTTCGTTGAAGAGGTTCTACAGATTTGGGGGGGGGGGGAGTTCTTGCATTTCAATAGCAGAGTTAAGGAGGTTGTAAAACACAAGAGGGCTAACTTTAAAGAGCAGAGGTTTTGCCCAGTGAAGATAACAGAGAGCAAGCTCTAGCAGATCATTGCACAATTTACATTAGTTTACATCGCATTACATGCTGATAATGTTATGTGAGAATGGCTTTGAAGAGCAAATTGCTAAAGACACAAGACAGTTTTTACACTTGGACCCATCACATTGGAAGACCAGGGTGTGGGTGTGTGTTCACGAATGTTGGAATCCAGCCGTTAGTTAACTTTATTGATAAGCTGCAGATGAGTTTGGGTCTCGCAAGGAGCTCTGCTTCGGTCACCTCAGGTCTTCCAAAGCTTATCCAATGGCACAGTTTGAAGATCCCCAACAGAGAAAAAAAGCTTTCCTGTATTAAAGGTCTACGTGAAAACAGCTGGAGCAAAAGCAAGTTGCAAGGGGGCTAGGAAGGAAAATAACCCTTAGAGCAGAGCTTTCCAAACTTTTCATGTTTGTGACACACTTTTTAGACATGTACCATTTCGCGACACAGTAATTCAGTTTTACTTGAGTCAGTAAACTAACCCCTTTCCAGCCCCGGGAGGAGCGCAGGGAATGTTCGCGCGGCACATCTACACACCATTTGGAAAGCTCTGCCTTAGAGTGTTAGTCTATTACCCATTAGAGCAGAGACAGCAGGGGGAATTCTCATCTTTTTGCCCCTGTCCATAATCTGGGGGATAACCACCGGTTAAGGGCATTTATCCAAGGAGATAGGGCAGTGGGCAGCTTCCCCTGCTAGTCAGCAGTGGGGAGAAAGGGAGTAGCTGAGCCCTTACTTACCAGTACCACCCAAACAACCTTATTACAGCTATCCACAGACCACTTATAGTCAATCACCCTTGCCACAGCCCAGCCTGGAATTTTCTCACGGCGGGAGACCTCTGTCAACATAAGTGCAAAGCATTCCATTAGAGCCCGCTCACGTCACTTCTCTTTTTGACTCCTGGACCTCTGTGGAGGATAATGGCATTTTTTCCCTATTTTCATTTTTTTAATAAAAAAAAAATCTCAACTGGAAACCGGAAAGGAGGTTTCCAGCGGGCGAGTGGGGGGAGGGATGGAGGCACCCAAGTCCAGCCAAGTGGTGGCTCTGCGTGTAGTGAACTCTCTGGAAATGCAATGGCTGATTCCACTTTTCAATTTCCAGGCTCTTGTTGATGCGGGGAAGTCAATCCATGTTGACTTGGGGCTTATCCACACTTCCTCTTCTCCTGCTGCTTTCTTCTTTAGTGCTCAGTCAGAGCAAGTGGCAATTTGGGTTTCCCCCGGAATGACGTTTGCTCCAATGTGTCACTAAAGAGTGGGTTTTACCTGGGAATTGAGAGGGGCAAGGAGGAAACTGCTTGGAGCCATGCTTTTGTGGAGAGCCAGTGTGGTAGTGATTAAGAGTGGTAGACTTGCAATCTGGGGAACCGGGTTCGTGTCTCTGCTCCTCCACATGCAGCTGCTGGGTGACCTTGGGCTAGTAACACTTCTTTGAAGTCTCTCAGCCTCACTCACCTCGCAGAGAGTTTGTTGTGGGGGAGGAAGGGAAAGGAGAATGTTAGCCACTTCTTCCGGCAGTGATAAAGCAGGATATCAAATCCAAACTACTCCTCCTCCTCCTCCTCCTCCTCCTCCTCCTCCTCCTCCTCCTCCTCCTCCTCCTCCTCCTCCTCCTCCTCCTCCTCCTCCTCCTCCTCCTCCTCCTCTTCTTCTTCTTCTTCTTCTTCTTCTTCTTCTTCTTCTTCTTCTTCTTCTTCTTCTTCTTCTTCTTCTTCTTCTTCTTCTTCTTCTTCTTCTTCTGGCACCGGTGGTGTGTTTCAAAGCCAATGTGCAGTGGCAACTATATCTTGTTTCTTTAACCTGTGTCTTAATTTCTCTCATTGCTATTCAACCTGGTGAGGGCTAGGCTTAGACTGAAAGATAGTGAGTTGCCCAGAGAAGCTTTGAACCCCTGCCCAGTAGATCCCATTGGGATTAACTGGGCCAATGCCCACATTCCAACTCATCCTAGCCTTCCTAAGAAATAGATCTGAATCAGGGTTTGGGTTTTCTGAAAATCTCAGCTTCAAAATTTATGCTTACTGTTCTTGCATATTATACTCACCACTCAGTGGTTTATCATTATTTTAGGGTTCAAATCCCTGCTTGGCCATTAAGCTTGGTCCAGTCACAGTTTCTCAGCCAAACCTACCTCACAGGGATGTTATGGGGATAAAACAGGGAGGAGGGTGAGACCCGTATGTGCCACCTCGTGCTGCTCCTTGGAGAAGAGGTGGGATGCAAATGTGACAATGATGCTTCCCAACCTTGCAGCTCATTGCAGCCAAGCGCCATGGTAAATAGGAAAACTGTTCTTATGCTTTGTGCTTTAAGAGAGCTGTTCCCGATTTCCAATGGGCATATCCCTCCTGAAAAGCACCAAGAGCAGGTGCACACACACACACACACACACACACACAGAGAGACAATTGTCCTGTGTTGTTCATGTTCTGTGTGTGCCGTGTCTGATGCGCACAGCATGGCCCAGCGCAGAAGATTATCTCCTGGACCGGATGAGCCAGTTGCCGGAATCGGTCAGGTGTTTGGTCTGGAGTTAAACAGCCCCTGGAGATTTCCCGAGGAGGTGTAGAAATTTAATCTCTCTGTTTGGACATGCTGCAGCTTGCTTTATTATTATTATTATTATTTCGGCGTGTGTTTGTGCGGCTGAGATCTGTTTATTACTCTAAGCTCGGTAGAAAAGACTCTCTCCGGGTAGGATCCTCTCAGAGGGAGGCCTGCCTTCAATTTCCACCTGGCTGTGACTTAAAGGGAGGGAGAAGGGACTTAGCTGCAGTTGGAAGGTGCTCTTTGCTGAGGGGGGGGGGGGTGCAAAAAGCTGTTGACAATGTCCCTTGGCTGAATTTTCGCTCTCTCTGTGCAGGTTTCCAAAGAAAAAGCTCTGCCCATGGTAATCAGGGTTTATTAAAAGAAGCCGGAGGGGGGAAAGAAAATGTTCAGCTGAGATTAAGGAGGATTGTGTAGCTGAGCTTGGTGCTGAATTGCTGCACAGTGAATCCGTTGCCGCAAGCTTGCCTTAGTCAGCATCCCACGCGCAGGGCCCCCTCTCGCTCCGGCATCTCTGGAGCAGAGCAAAGGTAAGCGGAGGGAGGCAGTGCCGGATTAGCGCTGGCAGCGGTTCATTAACCGCGAGGTCCATCCTAGCCAGCTGTCCCCTCGCAGAGCTCAGGAAAGGGGAGACGTGAGAATGGCTGAAGGCCGCAGCTTGTTAATAGGACATGTGGGTGGTGCAAAGCTCTCCCGTTACTCCTGTTTCTGCTGTTCTCTTAAACACAACCTGAAGAGAGAGAAAAAGAGGAGAGCTGTGAAACTTTGCCGTGGCATCGCAGAACTGTAGGGTTGGGAGGCACACCAAGGGTCATCTAGTCCAACCCCCTGCAATGCAGGAATCACGACGGAAAAACCACCTGCCAACTTTTGTCTAAAAACCTCCAACGAAGCAGAACCCACCGCCTTCTGAGGTGATCTTCCGTGCCAAGTGAAACCTGATTTGCTCTGATTGTGTTCTCCACCTTCTAGGGCCACGTTTTAAAGCCCCTAATCGACTGAGTCCCAAATATCTGAAAGACTGCCTCCTTCCCCACAGACCCTTTTGGGTGCTGAGATAGGCAGAGGAAGCCCTCTTGGCAGTTCCTGCACCCCCAGAGGCTCGGGGGTGACAGCCTGGGAAGAGGGCCTCCTCTGTGGTGGCCCCTAAGCTATGGAACAGCCTCCCCACAGAGGCATCTTCATTACACAGCACTATAATTTATATTATAGATTCTGTGGAGGAAGAGCTAGGAGGTGAAGATAGCCTCTGCCTATTTTGGGGTGTGTACCTGTGTGCCTGCATTTTCATATTTTATCCAGCAACACTATAATACATTACAGTGGCCAGAGTGAGGCCTACTCTAGTGTGAGGCCTACTTCTTTCTCAGATAGCAAACTCGTGTTTGGTGTCAGTTTTGGCCCTCGTGAGGTAAAAAAGAAAGAAAGATCATGCACACAGTGCTCCCTTCGCAACTCAGCAACTGCCATACATCTGAGAGGTTTGGTTAACACCATGAGAACAATGCAAAGAGCCTGCAGGATCAGGCCAATGGCCCATCGAGACCAGCATCCTGTTCTCACAGTGGGCGACCAGATGCCTATGGGAAATCCACAAGCAGGATCTGACCACAAGAGCCCTCTCTCCTCCTGTGGTTTCCAGCAAGTGATAGCCTATTCAGAAGACTAGCTGCTTCTCCCTATAGAGGCAGAGCATAGCCATTCTGGCTAGTAGCCATTGATGGCCCCCTCCTTCAGGAATCTGCCTAATCCTCTTTAAAAACCATCTAGCATCAAGGCTTCCTCCTGTCCTATAGTTAAACTATGCACCTCGTGAAGAAGTGGTTTATTTTTTAAAATTTGTCCTGAGATCCCAACAATTCTCGCTAAGTCGTTTGGGCCGCACTACCTGAGGCCGAAAGATGTTTTGACTGAAATATTCCTCCATACAAACAAATTCCCTCCTCACAGGGCTTTTTTTAATCCAGAACTTGCCAGAACTTATTACATATTGTTTTAATGTGGAAGTCATTCTGCTTATTATGGGGATCTGCCTCGATCTTGCGAGGCCTCAACTGCAGCCTCAAAAGGGACAGCCTAGGTGCAGATTTACCACAGCAAGAGCTAAGGCCCTGAGAATTATTCCTGAGAGGGCGAAATAAACAACCACCACCAAGGGAGCATGGGAAGAGTGCCAGGCTGGAGTTCTTGCTGTGTCTGCTACAGTGCGGCGCATGACTTCGGGGTATTTAATCAGCGCTGTGCAGTTACCCAGCCAGTTCAAACGTGACCAATAAAAAGCTCACAGCTGGCTGCTTCCTCCTAGCGCCTCAGCCCTTTGCTTTAAAGAGCTCCAAGCGGCTTGGGAGATGGGATGTGCTTTGCAGCACAAGAATTTAGCAAAGCGCGCGTCCCCGGGTGCCGTGGCCTCGCTTGCAGTGTTTGCTCAAGGGCACCCCGAGACAGTTCGCTCCCCGGCGTTTTGAGAAGCGTGCCACACACGTCTTTGCGATCTCGCAGCAGATCTGCCTGTGTTTTTGCAGGTAAAGGTAAAGGGACCCCTGACCATTAGGTCCAGTCGTGACTGACTCTGGGGTTGCGGCGCTCATCTCGTGTTATTGGCCGAGGGAGCCGGCGTACAGCTTCCAGGTCATGTGGCCAGCATGACAAAATCGCTTCTGGTGAACCAGAGCAGCACACGGAAACGCCATTTACCTTCCCGCTGTAGCAGTACCTATTTATCTACTTGCACTTTGATGTGCTTTTGAACTGCTAGGTTGGCAGGAGTTGGGACCAAGGAACGGGAGCTCACCCCGTCGCGGGGTTCAAACTGCCGACCTTCTGATCGGCAAGCCCTAGGCTCTGTGGTTTAACCCACAGCGCCACCCGTGTCCCCCAGGTAGGGATTTTTTCAGGTAGGGATGTGCAAAACTATCTCAGGTGTTTGTAGTTTTAGCAGTTTTGCCCGGGGACAGACCTTTCAAAAACCACAGCAGATTTTGCTTCAGGTGGCAACTGGCGATAACCTTAGCGGTCGGCAGAACACCGCTGGAAAGTTTTCGTAGGCATATTGAAACTCTCTTTGGCCCCACCCATAGGAACACAGGGAGCTTCCTGAGTAAGACTCTGCTTCCATCTAGCTCCATATTGTCTACACTGGCCGGCAGCAGCTCTCCAAGGTTTCAGGCAGGGTTCTCTCCCAGCCTGCCATGAAGGTTTATTTATTTCATTCATTTATTAAATTTATATACCGCCCTTCATCCGAGGATCAGAGGGCGGTTTACAGTATAAGATTCAGGGGATTGTTTGTTTGTTTGTTTATGTCAGGGGTCAGCAAAATTTTTCAGCAGGGGGCCGGTCCACTGTCCCTCAGACCTTGTGGGGGGCCGGACTATATTTTGAAAAAAAATATGAACGAATTCCTATGCCCCACAAATAACCCAGAGATGTATTTTAAATAAAAGGACACATTCTACTCATGTAAAAACATGCTGATTCCCGGACTGTCCGCGGGCCAGATTGAGAAGGCAATTGGGCCGCATCCGGCCCCCGGGCCTTAGTTTGGGGACCCCTGGTTTATGTTGTTTATTAAATTTGTATACTGCCCTATACCCGTAGATCTCAGGGTGGCTCACAACATAAAATTACCTGGGATCTTCTGCATGGATATTTTGTCCAAGAAGAGACACCCAGATTAGCATCCAACATCCGTTTAGGTGACATTTTGATGGCTGCCGTAATCGCAAAGGATTATGGAGCAGAGCTTTCACAGTGCAGTTTTATGACAGCCACAACATGAGGTGACTGGAGGCATACCTGCCAAGTTGTGGCAGAGAAATAAGGGACCGGGCCGGAAATAGCAGACCGGAAGTAGCGCTGCCGCCATTTTGGAACTGGGCGGAGCATGCTCAGAAGTGACTTTTGATGCTGCTTTGCCCAGTTCCAAAATGGCCGCCGCGCCAGAAGTCGCACTGCAGCCATTTTGGAACTGGGCAGAGCAGCATCAAAAGTCGCTTCTGAGCATGCTCCACCCAGTTCCAAAATGGCCGCCACGCCAGAATAAACCGGGGAAAAACAAAAAAATCTGTTTTTTCAGCTAGGAACAGCTGGAAAAACGAGGATTTCCCGGGGAAAACGGGAGACTTGGCAGCTATGACTGGAGGCGGTCTGAGAAGCTGGCAGGCCCTGAACCCTGCCCAGGCTGGTGGCAGTGAGACCTTCATAGTGTGGCATTTGTAGCAGAAGGAGGACAGGCAAAAGCACACGAGAACGCCTTTCTCGTTACTTTCCAGCTCTCCCCAACCTGCTGCCTGAGGCGGCTGCCTCAGCATGGCTAATGGTCTGGCCGGCCCTTGATACTGAAGGTGACATTTCTCTTTGTGGTTCCATACATAATGCCTCCTCTGTTTTCCTGTCTTCCTACAAGCATCCTCTTTGCTGTAGTTTCAAAGCTGCTGCAGAAGGCTGGCTTGGGTTTTGTCTGGAAATAAACAAAGCGGCAGAATCCAGAGCCTCCGGCCTCATTCTGCCTTGCTCTTTATCTTTTGTTTCCTTGGTGTTTGTTTTTAATCAGTCTCTTCGGAGCGCCGTGTGACGATAGGCTGGGTATTGCTATCACATTAGCTGTTTAGGTTCTTTTTGACGGAGGCGCTGTAATTTCACTGTACTCGGATATGAGCCACGAGCATTTTGGAGGCGCTGCGCTTCTTCGTCTCTGCATTTTGGGAGATGCTGTGCCCGAGACTCAGCAAGAGAGCTTGGCAGGCTCTCCTCGTTCAGCAAATACCTGATGACTTGCTTTGGAGAGCCGGATCCTGAGCCACCTGTTGCTCCATGGATGGCGCTGAGCATATGGTGAATGTGATCCAATTGTTCTGAAGGCGCGCTATATCTCAGGTACCCCGTTGTGCCTTTGCGTCGCTTCTCCCTGCCTGTGCAAAAAGCCCCCATCACTCAATACTCCGCATTCACTTGAATGGGGATCTTTACTATTATTAGAATTGTGTGGGTGCAGCGATGAGTAAAAAGGATTATTTCCAAGTTATGTTTGTGAAGGCATGGCTGCTTCCTGACAGCTGATCACACATTTGCATTGGAAGGCTTGAGAAAGTATGGGAGCCACAAGTGTTTAGAATCATAGAATCATAGAGTTGGAAGAGACCACAAGGGCCATCGTTTATATTTATATTTGTATAATACGTGTGCAATAAATAGGGAACCGTGATTGTCTGCACACTTTTTTGGGGGGGGGTGCACTCTCAGTGACGTACACACTCACCCCACATTTATAACAAATCAATCTTTCTGTATGGCAGCACCCAAACTTTGGAACTCCCTGCCTATTGAAACCAGGCATGCCCCTTTGCTGTACTCTTTTCGGTACCTGCTGGAAACATTTTTGCTCAGACACGTCTAGACAGATATGTAGCATCCTTCAACCCATGTTTAGATAATAATAATAATAATAATAATAATAATAATAATAATAATAATAATTTATTACTTGTACCCCGCCCATCTGGCTGGGTTTCCCCAGCCACTCTGGGCAGCTTCCAACAAAAATTTTAAATACATCAAAATGTCACACATTTAAAGCCTCCCTAAACCGGGCTGCCTTCAGATGCCTTCTAAATGTCAGGTAGTTTTTTATCTCTTTGACATCTGGTGGGAGGGTGTTCCACAGGGTGGGTGCCACTACTGAGAAGGCCCTCTGCCTGGTTCCCCGTAGCTTTGCTTCTCGCAGTGAGGGAACCACCAGAAGGCCCTCGGCGTTGGACCTCAGTGCCTGGGCTGAACGATGGGGGTGGAGACGCTCCTTCAGATAAACTGGGCCGAGGCTGATTTTAATTGTTGTTCAAACACTTTAAACAGCTATTTAACCACTTTTAATTTTTTATTTTGTTTTACCCTTTTTGCAAACAGCTTTGTGAGTTGTTGTTGTTTTATTACCAAATGAAATGAAAATTAAATAAATAAATAAATACAGTGGTGCCTCGCTAGATGAATGCCCTGTAATACAATTTTTTCGCTTAACAAAGAGATTTTTCGAGCAGTGGTTGCCTCGCTACACGAATTCGTTTTGTGGAAAATTCGTCTAGCGAATCGCGGTTTCCCATAGGAATGCATTGAAATTCAATTAATGCGTTCCTATGGGCAAAAAATAAAAATAAAATAAAATTCAATGCATTCCTATGGGATTCGCTAGACGAATTTTTCGTTATACGAATTGACCCGTGGAACGAATTAAATTCGTCTAGCGAGGCACCACTTTACAGACATACAGGGCACAGTCAGTTGTTAGCTCTGGCAGGCTTTTCTGCACATGGGTGCGTGCAATTTGATATGGCGACCCTCTTCCCGGATTTACTTTTAGAGTCATTCTGAGCACTTTCACGTAAAAGTGCAGCTGGAGAAGCATGGCTCAAGGCAGGTGGAGATCAGGTGGGAGGAGTTTGGGTTTCTCGAGCTGATTGGCACAGGTGGTGGTGGTGGTGGAGCTCTGAGGACCATCTCTAGGTGGGGTGGCACCAGGAGATGGGACAACTATGACTTATGACTGGGGGATTTGCACCTGCTTAACACCTAAATAGGGACGCGGGTGGTGCTTTGGTCTAAACCACTGAGCCTCTTGGGCTTGCCAATCAGAAGGTCAGCGGTTCGAATCCCTGTGACAGGGGTGAGCTCCCGTTGCGTGGTCCCTGCTCCTGCCAACCTAGCAGTTCGAAAGCACGTCAAAGTGCAAGTAGAGAAATAGGTACCGCTACAGCGGGAAGGTAAACGGCGTTTCCGTGCGCTGCTCTGGTTCGCCAGAAGCAGCTTAGTCATGCTGGCCACATGACCCGGAAGCTGTATGCCAGCTCCCTTGGCCAGAAAGCGAGATGAGCGCCGCAACTCCAGAGTCGTCCGCGACTGGACCTAATGGTCAGGGGTCCCTTTACCCTTTACCTTTAACCCCTAAATAGTACCATTAGTACTCTCCATGGTACTAGGCTGCTGCCCTAAAAAGGCACTTTGTTTAATCTGAACCTCTGCCTGCTTCTCTCGTCCTCCTAGTATATTCTCTGCTGTTTTGACAATGAGCCTGGCCTGGCCGCTTGCTTATTCTGCCTTGGCATCTCATCGTTTGAGGGGGCTCCCTTTGTGCCAGCCTTGCTGCAGAGATGAAAAGGCGAGGATTAGCAATTAAATAAGCTTTCTCTGATGATGGCATGGTTTTTGAAGTAGGGAGGATGGGGACATGCTTCTAAATAATGTTTCTTTCTCCCTCTCTCTTCCCCCCCCCACCCCTTTTCCCCCTTAGGATAATCTCCACTGGAGGGTCGGCACTTTGAAAACGCTCGCACCTCTAAAGTCACTTCCTGCCGCTCTAGGAATACAAAACTCTCTCTCTTTTTTGTAACCATGCCGGGAGACACGTGGAGGTGGACTTGCCTCGTCTTGCACCTCCTTCCTTGTGCCGTCATGCTGCCTTCCACCACGAGGCAGCAGCCTCCCAACCCAAAGAGACCTTTCCTCACCTTCACTGTGGAAACGGCGGACGTGCATTTCAACCACTTGGTGGTGGACGAGAGGAGAGGCAACATCTACCTGGGGGCCGTCAATTGGATCTACAAACTCTCCAGCGATCTGGAGATGCTGACGTTTCACCAGACGGGCCCGGATAGCGACAACCCAAAGTGCTACCCTCCCAAACTGGTCCAGCCTTGCAACGAACCCTTGAAGTCCACAAACAACATCAACAAGATGCTCCTCATAGACTACAAGGAGAACAGGTTGATTGCTTGCGGCAGCTTGTACCAGGGCATCTGCAAACTCTTGAGGTTGGACGACCTGTTTAAGCTCGGGGAGCCCTTCCACAACAAGGAACACTACCTCTCCGGGGTGAACGAGAGCGGCT
The DNA here is from genome assembly GCF_965207765.1 of Zootoca vivipara. Taxonomy (NCBI): domain Eukaryota; kingdom Metazoa; phylum Chordata; class Lepidosauria; order Squamata; family Lacertidae; genus Zootoca; species Zootoca vivipara. The sequence goes on along the minus strand of NC_142592.1, from coordinate 65,778,321 downwards.
CGGTTTTTGGGGTGATAGTCTCTTACAACAACATGGACGACAAGCTCTTCATTGCTACCGCCGTGGATGGCAAGCCAGAGTACTTCCCCACAATCTCTAGCAGAAAGCTCCCCAAGAACTCCGAGGCAGAAGGGATGTTTGCTTACGTTTTCCACGACGAGTTTGTGGCCTCCATGATCAAGATCCCGTCGGATACGTTTACCATCATCCCTGACTTCGACATATACTACATCTATGGCTTCAGCAGTGGTAATTTCGTCTACTTTCTCACCCTCCAGCCCGAGATGATTTCTCCGCCGGGCTCCACCACTAAGGAGCAAGTCTACACCTCCAAGCTGGTCCGCCTGTGCAAAGAAGACACGGCCTTCAACTCGTACGTCGAAGTGCCCATTGGCTGCGAGAAGAACGGGGTGGAATACCGATTGCTGCAGGCGGCCCACCTGTCCAAGGCGGGAGCCATCTTGGCCAGGTCACTGGGCATCAGGCCGGAGGACGACGTCCTCTTCGCCGTCTTCTCCAAGGGGCAGAAGAGGAAGATGAAGTCCTTGGATGAGTCGGCCCTGTGCATCTTTGCTCTGAAGAGAATTAACGACCGCATCAAAGACAGGCTGCAGTCCTGCTATAGGGGCGAAGGCACTTTGGATTTGGCCTGGCTTAAAGTGAAGGACATCCGCTGCAGCAGTGCAGTAAGTCAGGATGCTAACTAGAAACTCTTGGTTGTCCTTTGAGCCAGGAGTGGTGGAAGTGAGGGGGGGACGGACGGACACTGCCTCTCCTATTTCGCATAATGCAAGTCGCTGGGTGCAGTCTGGGAGGGGACCTACCAGAATTCTTTTGAACTGTGTCAAACTGCCACCTTCCTCCATTCCGCAGCCCCATTTTCAAAAATAAAGGGAATTGGGGCAATATACCACTCATTTTTTCTATTTCCCAGAATGCCCCATTCTGAGGGCCATTTTTCCTTTGTGGTAGTGGAGATGGGAATGGCAGTTCCAAGCAGGGCATTCTGGGATATCTTAATGATGGTTGCCAGCTTTATTTTATTTTATTTATTTATTTCATTTATATGCCCCTCCCCCATTCCTCCAAGGAGCTCCAGGTGGCATACATGGATCTCTGCCCACCATTTAAATCCTCACAACAACCCTGTGAGGCAGGTTAGGCTGAGAGTGAGTGACGGGCCCAGTGTAACCCAGCTAGCTTCATGACTGAGTGGGGATTTGAACCCTGGTTTCCTAGGTCCTAGTCCAGCACTCTAAGCACTAGAGCAGGCATCCCCAAACTGCGGCCCTCCAGATGTTTTGGCCTACAACTCCCATGATCCCTAGCTAACAGGACCAGTGGTCAGGGAAGATGGGAATTGTAGTCCAAAACATCTGGAGGGCCGAAGTTTGGGGGTGCCTGGACTAGAGGATAAGGACGATAAGGCTGCCAGGTCTCAGGCAGAGAAGGGAGGCAATGTAGTCATCAGGCTACAGAGCTTGAGGTGGGTAAAACTAAATATGAAAACCATCCTTTTGATGACTTTCACTCAGTCTTTGCCTCCTGTCCACGGCTGCCTTGTTTTCCGCAACATGCTGCTCCCTGCCACTGCTTAGCACCCTTTCAAAACACGGCTACCCTCCCTCTGATTTGGCTTCGTGACATCTGATTTCCTAGATAGGATAACCATGAAGTCAATTCAGAGTGAGGGCAGTGCTTCCTGTCCTTATCCTGGCAGCTTGGGCCTGAAGAGGCAGAGGGAAAACACTGAGAATCATAGGATCATAGAATTTTAAGTTGGAAGGCAGAGTCCAACCCCATGCAATGTAGGAATCTTTCACTCAACGTGGGGCTCACACCCATGAGCCTGAAGATTAAAAGTCTCATGCTTTACCGACTGGGCTTTCCTTAGGGCAAAGTAACGGGCAATGCAGTTGCTACTGCTTTTAGAACAAGCACCACAGTTAAAGCACTTTGTCCCTGTTCTCAGGGCTTCCTGGAATAATTGCTCAAAGGGCTTTTCAAAGTCAAGATGGCCACACATTTAATTTTGAATTGCTCTAAGAATGTGAGAGCTTTTGCATGCCCCGTGCCAAAAACATGTCGCCAGTCCCCTTCTGTTGCATACAATGGGCCCACCTGTTGAAAACCCAAGTAGGCATTCACCTACTAACACATGCTGTTTCCCCCCTCCCACCTTTTTGCTTTAGTGCAGCGGCAAATGGCTTTGCAAGCCATCCATATCCCTCCCGCCTGGCCGTTTACACTCCCTTCCCAGAGTAATGGCTTGTCCAGGGCCTCTATTCCGATCGGCCGCATCCTTGTCCCTGGCTGTAATGGAGTGCGGCATGAGCACAAATAATTGCAAAGGAGGAAGGGATCAGGGCTGTGTTTTGCTGCTCAGGGTGGAAGGGCGGGGGGTGAGAGTGAAATATCAAGCCGAAGCCCCGGCGTCTGCAGCTTCTGCAGCAAGCTTTGCTGCTGAGCCAGAGTGGCAGCTGTGACCACTCGAGTCAAGGCAGTGAAATGGGAAGTTGGCGACTCAGCCATGCTGCGCTGTTTGCTCAGCAGCTGGGAGGAAGATGCTGTGTATGGAAGAGGGGTTCACCTGCAGTTTAGAACAGCCTTAGAGGACCTGGTGCCCTCGAGGCGTTTTGGACTACAATTCCCATCAGCCCCTGGTGGGAGCACTGATGGGAGTTGTAGTCCAAAACATCTAGAGGACTCCAGGTTGGCGAAGGTTGGTTCAGAAGCCAAGAAGCCTCATGAAAAATAAAATAAAATTGTGTGGCCAATTGTTTAAATTCAAATGAGGAAAAGAGGTGCACTCAGGACATTTTTGAGGCTGGGGTTTAATGCACTTGTTGCAAGTGCAACGATGCTCTTCCCACCTGTATTATTAACTGAATGAATTAAACTTATACACCACCCTTCGTCCTAAGACAGGCATCCCCAAACTGCGGCCCTCCAGATGTTTTGGCCTACAACTCCCATGACCCCTAGCTAACAGGACCAGTGATCGGGGAAGATGGGAATTGTAGTCCAAAACATCTGGAGGGTCGAAGTTTGGGGATGCCTGTCCTAAGATCTCACAACAGCTCACAGTATAAACTACAAGATAAAAGCACAAGTAAATAATTAAAACAAACAACAAAAACAAACCCCCTCTTTCCACAGACACATGAAAAGGCTGTAGAATATTAATCAACCAAAGGCTTGGTTGAAGAGGAACGTTTTCACCTGGCCCCTAAAAGATATATAATGAAGAGGTAGTGAGAAGTCACCAACTTGGATGTCTTTAAAAGAGGACTGGGAAAATTCATGGAGGCGAAGGCTATCCATGGCAGACAAAAGTAAGGACTGCTCTTCCATTCAGGTCAAGTCTGGGCAAGTCGAGTCCCACCAGAGCAGGTTAAGTCCCAGTATGTTGTCTAGGCTATGGATGGTGTCTCAGTGAAGGACCGAGGGCTTAAGACAACTGGCAGGGTATTTTCCTTCCAGTGACTCCATCACCCAAGGAGTCCTCTGGGGGTCCATAGCTGGTTCCGCAGTCACATTTGTGGCTATGGAGGAGGAGAAACCACAAAAGAGTCTTCCCCAGAATCAGAGAGAGCCATGTCCTCAGGCTGGGAGGGTGCAACAGAGGGCGCTAAGCACTCTTCCCTGGGTGACCTGGGGTTCCTCTGAATTCAGATCCTCCATGGGCCAATGGTGGGACTGGGATCAAGGGGACCTGTCATTGCAGGACTTGCAGCAGCAGCAAAGCAAAGGGGTAGTTGGGAGCCTGAATAGCTCACTTGGTTAGGCACTGATGGCGCTGATAATGCCAAGGTTGCAGGTTCAATCCCTGTATGGGACAGCTGCATTGTAGGGGGTTGGACTAGATGATTCTAACTGCACAACTCTATGAAATTAGCACTTTTGGTTCCCCTTTCACCCTCTTAAGCTCCCTGTAACTTTGAACCGAAAGTTATCCTTTGAGAACTTTCAGCTCAAACACTACAGTTTTATGCTTTTTTCTTTTTGGCTTCAAGTTTTAACAAAAATGGGACGTGGGTGGCGCTGTGGTCTAAACCACAGAGCCTAGGGCTGGCAGATCGGAAGGTTGGCGGTTCTAATCCCCGCAACGGGGCGAGCTCCCATTGTTCGGTCCCAGCTCCTGCCCACCTAGCAGTTCAAAAGCACGTCAAAGTGCAAGTAGATAAATAGGTACCGCTCAGGCGGGAAGGTAAACAGCGTTTCCGTGCGCTGCTCTGGTTCGCCAGAGGTGGCTTAGTCATGCTGGCCACATGACCCTGAAGCTGTCTGTGGACAAATGCTGGCTCCCTCGGCCTATAGAGCGAGATGAGCACGCAACCCCAGAGTCATCCGCGACCGGACCTAACAGTCAGGGGTACCTTTACCTTTTTATTATAAGAAATGGAAGATTTCTGTGCAGGAAAGTGCTTCTGGGTCAGCCCCGTCTGAGATCAATTATGGCTGAAGGCAGGCAGTAAATTTCGACAAAGTTGTAGGGTGAACATCAGAGTTATCATTGCCTGCACTGTGCACACTTCAATTCACCGTTATTTCGGATCAAGTAGGTCTGCAAGCTTTCATAGCGCTCCGTAAGCCTGCGATGCCTGTTTGAACAGCAATGAAATGCTGCCTATATGAGGCCACCTCTAAGAGGTTCTGTCTCCAGGCTTTCTGAGTGAGGTTGATGGATGTGAGGATGATGGTGTGCACAAATAAGACATTGCAGAGGAAATAGGAGTCCCGAAAACCAGCCTGCCCCTTTAACTGGCCACTTGCCAAGCCTTCCCAACTTAAAGCATCGCTGTGCCTTGACTTCTTGTTTCTCCCCCTTGACCCTTCTCACACAACATGCTCATTCAGGGTGGAACAGGGCCTGGGGCGGCTGACTGGTGCTATTGTGTCTGAGATATTTCAGGCAATATCCTCCTCCCTGATGCCCTCTCTCCGGAGCCTATATTAAGCCTGCTCTTTGTGCGATTGGCCCACCACCCCGGGGCAGATACATTCTCGCCCAGAACGGGACGGTGATCTTAATCAGCTCCTCGTGCAGGTGAACTTTGCCCAGGGGACGCTTTCTTTGCCCGTTCTCCTCTCCCCAAACCATCCTTCCCAGCCCGAGTTTTTCAGAGCTTTCCCTTGGCAGCTGCAAGTAATTCTTCGCCGTACGCCTCACGACCGATTAGATTTACTTGGGAAGGAGTTGATTTTAGATGCTGCGCCTGGCATTGCTGCAGGGGACCCCCGGCTGCTTTCGTATGTGGTTCAGTAGGTTTTTGTCACATGTGGCCCTGCTGGCGGTTTCCTGCATGCTCCTCCGTGCTGTTGTTTACATGCCGCTTGTAGCCAAACCTGACCTCACATTGCCTTGCTGTTATGTTGCTTTTGCCAGTTAGTAAGCTGAAGGGAATAGTTATGCAAGAGGCTCTTTTGCCCCCTTCCCTTTTTTCTTTAAACCAAGTGAAAAGGAAACAGAACCGGGGAGCCGGGGAGCTGGAAGCAAAGTATCAGAGGCTCCTTCACAGAGACATTTGGGTGCTATTTAAAGCGCCGCTGGTCTGGGGGCTGCGGCGCGACTCGAGTTTTGCACAATAATCATTCTGTTGAGGAGTGTGGTAATGGGCTCAACTGGATTTAGCTTCGTTCCCGGAGCCAAATCCCTCTCCGACCCCAGGGCTGTGACATCTGCAAGGGAGGGTGTGGGTGGGAACTCTGCTTGACTTCACAAGTTTTTGTACTTTGTTAAAACAGAAACAGCACCCACACACCATCCTAGCAGATGCCGTCTGAAATCGCTTAGGGCTAGGGATGCAGCGAGGTGGGTTTTCTTTCTTTTTTTGTTGACAGTGGAAGTTGCATCATCACAGCTACAGAGAAGCACCCCGGATCTGGCAATATCAGGAGCCTGCATAATTGCTTGCAACCAGTGGCAAGCACATTCTTTCTTTCCTTTTTATTAAAAAAAAAAAGGTTCTGATTTCCCCAGACTTTGCGCGCTCAGTCTCTGAGGCACTCATAATTAGCTTTCTTCCCATATTCTGAGCCTTTCCCAACAAGTTTTGAGGACCTTTTCCAGGCTCAGGAGAAGCGCAGGGCATCTCCCTAATATCACACTGGGCCTCAAAGAGGCTTTGAACCTTGATCAGGCATAGGCAAACTCAGCCCTCCAGATGTTTTGGGACTACAACTCCCATCATCCCTGACCACTGGTCCTGTTAGCTAGGGATGATGGGAGTTGTAGTCCCAAAACATCTGGAGGGCTGAGTTTGCCTATGCCCGACCTTGATGTTTCTTAATCCTTTCTGAGGTTCAGTTCGATAGAGAAAAGACCACAGCTCCTCCTCCAGGTCGGAGTTAAGAGTTTTTGTTTCTAAAGCAGAAACAGTGTGCTAATTAAACTCAGTCCAGTTGGAAACCATGCATGCTAATGTTTTGATGTGCACTAATTTGCAGAACAACTGCTTATAAGATCACCTATCCTTACAAAATAACAATAATTGTATTCCCACATGCATAGATAAGTGACTCATAAAGAAGTGCCATTTTGCACTGATGGTGGTATTAAGTACGAAATAAGAGAAGAGGTATTGCAAACAGCAGAGGTTTTGCATGTTCCCTCTCAGGGCCCCATATGCTGGGAATGTTTAGTGTGAGAGAGACCTGTTGAAAGAAATGGGAATATGCTGCACACACCCCACTTAAAGCTGCACATAACTATGTCGGAGCAAATCCCATTGAAATCCATAGGGCTTACTTCTGACATAACATGGTTAGGATCAGACGTTTAACTCGTGAATGGCCCGGTAGGCACCTTCATGGCAGCATTTGCCACAGCAACGGCTGCTTCGCTACACCCCTGCCTTCTCAGGATAACTCAGTGATGCTTGCCAGTTTGCTGAGGAATCTCAAAGGTAGGCCAAGATGCTCGAGAAATGCCAAGCAAAACGTTCTCTGTTGTTGTTTTGGAATTTTATCGAGCACTGTTGTCACACGCGCCGAGGCGCTTAGGAGCCCAAGTCACAATTTTGCCTGCAAAACAAAATAATAATTATGCTAATTGCTCTTCGGCAGAGGCTGCCTTAGTGCCAGGTTTCCAGCTGCACCTGGGCTTGCTTTGAGGTGTGTTTGCTTCCGTACGATGGCTTCAGAATGATGGTACCTGAGCATTTGCAGGTGACGCAAACAGAACTGAAAGCCTGAAATGGGAACTCTAGATTTGGATGCATGGTGCCAAAACTCCAGGGTGCGATGGAAAGGGGTAGCGGTAGAAAGAAACTTCATCCAGAAGGACTTGGGTTGGCATTTAGGAAGAACTTTCTTGTTGTGGAGTGCTGGAAAAGGGACCCCAGGGTGGAAAGTGTCTTCCCCACTATTCGCCTCTGTAAAAGGACCCAGCAAGTAATTGGTTGGGTTCATTCTGGGCACACTTGATCTTTCAAAGAGGAGTAGCAGCTGGATTGTATCTCGATGTCTCTTTCAGCTAAGGTTGGGGGAGAAATTTGATTCAGTCTCCACTTTGCACTTTCTGAAACAAAGCAAGAAGCGAAACAGCTATCCTACAAAGATTCATACTCCTCTGAATTTTGCAATTTATTTAATTTGTATGTAGCCCTTCATCTTAACATCTCAAGGCAGTTCACAGCATCAAGATACAAGATAAAAACACAAAAACATGGATTTTGTTTTGTTTTGTTTTGAATTGTCCAACTGAGATGGAAATGTGGGAAACTGAACTTATAACTGGAAAAATGGGAAACCGAGATAAACCAAAATGGACAGATTTGTTTGTCCCTACTTCCAGCTCTACATTCCACCTGCTAATGTAGTTGCAGTTACAGTGCACACCTCATTCTGAAAAGCAACAGCTTCTTCTAAGCCTTCCCTGCTACCCTACCTACTGGGTGGTGCTGTGGTCTACACCACTGAGCCTCTTGGGCTTGCTGATCAGAAGGTCGGTGGTTTGAATCCCTGCGATGGGGTGAGCTCCCATTGCTCTCTCCCAGCTCCTGTCCACCTAGCAGTTTGAAAGCACGCCAGTGCAAGTAGATAAATAGGTATCGCTGTGGCGGGAAGGTAAACGGCGTTTCCGTGCTCTCTGGCTCCCAGCACAGTGTCCCGTTGCGCCAGAAGTAGCTTAGTCATGCTGGCCACATGACTCAGAAAGCTGTCTGTGGACAAATGCTGGCTCCCTCGGCCTGAAGTGAGATGAGCGCCGCAACCCCATAGTCAACTTTGACTGGACTTAAGCGTCCAGGGGTCCTTTACTTTTACCTTTTATCTACCAGAGAGAGAGAGAGAAACAAGCCCTCACATGATTATGAGGAAAGGTTGAAGAAGTTTGCTATGTTTCGCTTGTAGAAGAGACAATTATGATATTCGAAGGGTTTCCACACAGTAAGAATTAATGGTTATTGTGTGGCGATGCCCCGAGTCCTCCCCGCAAGAAATAAAGACACAAGACACATTGCATAGGGTTAATGGGCATGAAAGGCCACAACTTTATTGATTACGGGTGTAGAGGGGTATGAGCCGGGTCAGGAAAAAAGAGGACGATTCCCCACCGCACGCTCAGTTAAAAGCCCGAGCCACGCCCCCATGGGGCGCCCGGATTGGGTGCGCCAAGGGCACGCCGCGGCGGGGGAGCAACCAATGGGCTGGGGGGAATGCTAACCATTCCCCCCCACGTGAAGTCCTCGTGGGCCCACAACATCTCCTCCCCCCGAGGAGGGAAGAGATTTTTCAACAACTCAGGGAACTATGGAAACTGCAGTTCTGTAGTGTTGGAAATATTTCCCCAACATAAAATTTTCAGCACTATTGTTAAACTACAATTTCTAGGGTTCTCTGGCAGCCACGACAGTTCAGCAGGTACACATTTGATATGTTTGTAGTGCTGATATAGCCCCGAAAGGAGTTCTGTGCCGCCTCGGATCAAATGCTCTTACAAAATGTACTTTACTCCTGGAAAGCCTTTGCTTTTTCTCGTGAAACGTAACCCATGAAAGGGCCTGCTTGACTCACCAGGAAGGAAACCTTTGGTCTAAGAGAAATGCAGGCTTCCTTCCAGGAAATTACACATTTTACGATGCATGGTACATGCTATATTATTGCCTGAAGCCATATGTTGGGAAGTGTGGTGATAGCAAAGACAGGCGACGAAGTCTGTGGCACATTAAGATTCTATAGTTCTCCGGAAATTTGACACCACTCCTTGATCTGATGCAAAAAAAAATAAATAAAAACCTGAGCAGACACAACTCCCAGTAAATTTGAGCAACTTCATTCTATCTTCTGTTCTTGCCTAAATTACATCTGAGTGAAAAACCCTCTTAGCTTCAGGGTTGCAATTCCCCTGTAATTGGTAAAGTAGCTGTAACTGCATTGTCACTTATACATAGTGGCATGTAATTGCACGGTAACCACTGCTGTGCTGGCACGAATGACATGCGGTGTGCAATTAGGATGCAGCTCTGGACGGCCTCTCCCCATCCAACTTCCATTATCTTGCTGGAGACTTGATTGAATGAGGGCACCATTGGGATAAGACCGGAGTTACGTTTTCGGGTTAACTGTTGGGTGAAAGGTCCATGCCTTTCGGCGAAAAGGTTTTTTTACCTGTCCTCCAAAATCACCAAACCATCCTTCCTAATTTGGCACTTGCCATATTATCACTAGATTTGACGTCCAGATTCTACCCTTACATCTAAAGAATTCATTTCCTTCTTGTCCACAGCAGCTAGACTAGTTATTGCCCAACAATGGGAGGAAACCTTAAATAGCAACAACAACAACAACAACAACAACAAATTATTTATACCCTGCCCATGTGGTTGGGTTTCCCCAGCCACTCTGGGCAGCTCCCAAAAGAATATTATTATTATTATTATTATTATTATTATTATTATTATTATTACAATAAAACATCAAACATTAAAAATTTCCCTAAACAGGGCTGCTTTCAGATGTCTTCTAAAAGTCAGAGAGTTGTTTATATCTTTGACATCTGCTGGGAGGGCGTTCCACGGGACCTCGCTTCTCGCAGGGAGGGAACTGCCAGAAGGCCCTCGGAGCTGGACCTCGGTGTCCGGCTCAGAACGGTGGGGGTGGAGACGCTCCTTCAGGCATACTGGGCCGAGGCCATTTTAGAATACCAACAGAGGCATAAATTGATAACATCAGAATGCCTCACATACCATCGGTGAGTAATCAAAGGCATTTCCAAAGAATCACACCAAAAAAACCACCTTTGACATGATCTGGTCTCCCTTTTTCTCTTTTATTGAAGAAGGACAGACAGGATATTTCAATGCCATCATCATCACAGACATTTCTGTGGAGGGGATATATTGATTGAAAATGTCTAGCCAACCTGATTGGTGGCTGGGTTCCTAGTGAGGTTATTCAGCAAGCCAACATGACAGTGATGTGGGATTGAGGTTTGGAGTGATCATTCTGTGATATTATGGCAGCAGGCAAAGCTGTAGTGTAACTTTTGAATAAATGTTATTAAAACACACAAACCAACTGTTGGGTGCCAGGATCCAAGCCCTTTCCATGGAGAGGTGGCAAGTACCCTGAGTGAAAAGATGAGCAGGTAGAAAGAGAGGTAACTTAGGAGCATATGGGAATACTTCTCTCAGCATCTTCTCTCAGCAATGAACTGCCCAAACTGAGAGAGTGTGCAAACCCTGGGGCTGTGGAAGAGGCAACAGTGTCGGATTGGCTCTCTGAGGTCACATGATGATTCCATGGGCTGGCAGGATGGAAGCATTGGTTGACTGTCAAATTAATGGTCAGCGATTTCTCCGTAGGCAGAGTGTGGCAGCCAGTTTAAAAACAGCACTAAACTAAAAACCTAAAATAATCACCCAGTAGTATACTGCCAACTCCCAATTCATGTGAAATTGCATATCATTGAAACACAATTGAGGAACACAGTTCCCCATTCCACCCCACCCTCCCGCCCTTTTTAGTGACATTTCTGTGACATTTCCGGGTCACTTTCAGGTTTGGCGCGATGCGCACGTGGACAGTCGCGCCTAAAACAGTTGCTGCCTGTATTTAAAAAGTCCTGTGTCCACCCCACTGAAATAATGAAATACTCAGCAAATACTTAACACAATGAAATTGCACAGGCAAATGAAGAATTCTGTAATTAGTGTGCAGGCCAGGGGATTGCACTAAATGACTGTAGTGGTCCCTTCTAACTCTGCAGTTCTGTGATTCTATGAGTGAGTTGCATCCTGCACTGCAGATCCAAGGTTGTATCCAACCACATTTTACTCAGAGTAGACCAGCTGAATTAATAAACCTAATTAGAGCCATAGAATCACAGAACCATAGATCTGGAAGTGACTATGAGGATCACCTAGTCCAGCAACCCCTTAATCCATGTTTATTCATTTCAGTTAGTCTCCTCTGAATAGGATCAACATTGGCTAGAGGCCCTTGGATTGAAGAGTGGGGTTGAACTAATAGATGATCTCAATAGTCCACCCTGATTCTTTTATTCTCCGCAAGGCAATGTTTGATGTTGGAAGAAGCACAGTGTTCAAATGAGCGAATTATAGTTCCCCAAGTAATCAAAGGAATAAAGTGAGCTGATCACAGATTTACAGCTGGCCAGTGGCAGCCCCAGTCCCTCAGGCAGGGGCTTTTGTAGGATTCAGTAATAGGTCTCCCTTTCCAAGAGGCCTGACTAAGCTCTGACGTAGGGGCAGACGGACTGCCAAAAGTGAAAGCGAGGAGGGACGGCAGGAGGAGGTGCTAATCCTTTGGCTAGGATTTCTCCCAAAATGTGGATTTGGCTGTGATCGCAATTATCTGGAGAGGTACATTTTAAAGCAGATGTTTAAAGGACAGTTGAGGCGCATGCTCCGGCTTCTTTGGCACCTGGACTGCGCACTGTGCTGCCAATCTGCTTCCTAGTGGATGTAGAATCAGGAGGAGGGGAAAAAGGATATGGCTTTAATCCTTGTCTGGCGCCTCATGCCAAGAGATCCCCTGTGATGTCAGCAAGAGGACTCAGCTGCCGATGTCAGGATGCAGAGCTGCAGGGGATGTCTTGAACCGCAGATTTGGGAGCAAAGCTAGCATTCTGCTCCTTCTCCCTTGACAGCTGCAGCATACCCTCCAACATGTCTACGATGAAAATAGGGATAATAATAATAATAATAATAATAATAATAATAATAATAATATACCCTGCCCATCTGACTGGGTTGGTCCAGCCACTCTGGGTGGCTTCCAACATATATAAAAGCATAATAAAACATTAAACATTCAAAACTTCCCTAAAGAGGGCTGCCTTCAGATGTCTTCTAAAGGTTATACAGTGGTACCTTGGTTTAAGAACAGCTTAGTTTATGAACAACTTGGATTAAGGACACTGCAAACCCGAGAGTAGGTGTTTTGGTTTGTGAACTTTGCCTTGGAAGCAGAACATGTTCTGCTTCCTGTTGAGTGTAAATTGTAAATTGAGTCCCCGACAGCTATGGGAAAGCACGCCTTGGTTTACGAACACTTTGGTTTAAGGACAGACTTCCGGAACGGATTAAGTTTGTAAACCAAGGTACCACTGTATAGTTATTTATCTCCTTGGGTCAGAGATCACATAACTCCATGCTCTAAAACATTTCTCTGATGAAAATAGGGACATCCTAAGGAATAGCAGGATGTTCCAGAATCAAATCAGAAAACTGAGATGGCTTCTGTAAATCCATGACTGTCCCAGGAGAATAAGGACACATGGAGGGTTTGCTGTAGTTCTCCTAGACTCCAAATGGTTTAATCAATCTTTTGCCTTCCCTGCTTGGTCAATGCCATCTCCTGTTTCTGTATAAATTAAATTTCCTTTTGTGACTATCCTTGCAGCTCAGACTTTGCCTTGGTCCTAATGAGCTCTTCTTAGCTTTACTAGACAGCTCACTGGCTTTGTGAACCCTACGGTATTTCTCAACCTTTTTTGGGCCACGGCACACTTGTTCTGTGAAAAAAATCACGAGGCACACCACCATTAAAAAAGTTAAAAAAATTAACTCTGTGCCGCCCTATATTATAATTATGACTGTAAGAAACACTTGCCAAATATTGCTTTCCGGTGGGTCAGCGCTGTGTATTGGCGGCCGCCAGGCTCGTTTGCACTGAGCTTTGGGAAAGAGGAGGAGAAATATTGCTTTCCGGCGGGTCAGTGTTGTATATTGGCGGCCGCAAGGCACGTGACAATGCAAATCGGCCTTCTCGTCGCCGCACGTCGCGGCACACCAGCCAGCGTCTCGCGGCACACTAGTGTGCCGCGGAACAGCGTTTGAGAAACGCTGACTTATATATTCTGTCCATAGCTGCCAAGTCTCCCGTATTCCCCGGGAAACCCCCATTTTTCCAGCTGTCCCCAGCCGAAAAAATGTTTTTTTTTTGTTTTTCCCAGGTTAATTCTGGCGCGGCGGCCATTTTGGAACTGGGCAGAGCATGCTCAGATGCGACTTTTGATGCTGCTCTGCCCAGTTCCAAAATGGCGGCAGCACTACTTCCGGTATGCTACTTCCGGTCCGGTCCCTTATTTTTCAGAGAGGAACTTGACAGGTATGATTCTGTCTGACCTGGCCTGCTTGGACTGCCTGCTTGGGACTGATGGTAGCTTGAGGTGCTGACAAACATGTCACATCCTTCAGTTAGACTCCGTGGCCGGACTCACACACTTGGAAAGAGCCATGGTGGTAGCACTCACTGCCTTATCACTGCCCGACCACCAGAGGCACTGATTCTGAAAGGAAGCGCTGGGCTGCTCCAAGGCACGAGAGTTGACCTGGCTTACTTGTAGGGATGGTTGAGGAATGTGATCTTGTAAATTCCTGTATGCGATGTCCAGCTCGTGGTACAGTTCTCAGAGGTGCATCAAAGAGTATTTTGAGGGGATGTTAAAAGTAACAATAATCTGCGGTTTCATGAACAAACAGGACAAAACCAGGGGTAAAAACAAATGAGTGTGACTCAGAGCAGAAATACACAGATTCGCTCACCCACACTCTACTTTTCTTTAGAATATTTTGCATTTACGGTAGTAATTCGGGTGACATAAAATGGCAATCCTAAAGGAGCATCATGATGTCTCACAAAATGCCTGAGATGGCTTCTTGCCGGCCCAGCTCCCCAAAACCCAACACTGCTTTATTTCTTTCCACAAATTTGCCTTCCACAAACCGAGACCTTGCCTTTCTGATAGGCACTACCCTATTACCCTGTTACCCCTTCTTTTTAAGTTGTGGCCATCAAAACAATTCCTGTTGTTCACTGCCCACTTCCAAAATATTTGAGAAATTAGAAAGGTTCTTTGCTTCCCACAGCAGATCAACCTGTCCCCTTAATAGAGATTCTCTCTCTCCCTCTTCCTTCCGTTGCAGCTGTTAACAATTGACGATAATTTCTGTGGCCTGGATATGAATGCCCCACTCGGAGTATCTGAAATGGTACGAGGACTCCCCGTCTTAACAGAAGACAAGGACAGGATGACGTCTGTCATTGCTTATGTCTATAAGAACCACTCCTTGGCTTTCGTGGGCACCAAGAGCGGCAAGCTGAAAAAGGTAGGCCTGGCTTTTCCTAACTTGATGTGGTCCGTAGCAAAGAAGACTTGTGAAATGGTATGGATGCGAAGGTATGCGATGTATGTTATCTGAGGACTATTTCTGCCAAGGTTTGGCCTATGTGAACGAGGAGAGAGCAGTTATCTGGGAACAGGCCTAAGCCAAAGCAAATTAGCAGAACAATTCTGCAATCTGTTGAGTGGAATGTATCTTAGGACAACAGGGATCGCAACTGGGTCACAATCTGATCTAAGATCACAACAGCAGGACTATCACCATACCAATATGGTAAAAGGAAATTAAGAAACATCTCACCAAATGCATGTTAAAGGTGGTTCCTTGGCTTGGAAAAGCTGAAGGCTACTGCCCTAGGATGTCCGTTAGCATTTGGAAGTACTATTAAGATGATTTCTTAAAGCCAGCTTATGATTTGCATGATCCGGTGGAATGCCTGAGTTTAATCCGCCGCAGAAGTTACTGGCGGCTTTGTGGAAAGTAGACTTTATTCCCGTTTCTTCCAATGTATGAAAAGGAAGTCATGTTAAATGTTCTGTTTACCAGTGACAAATTCCAGAGGGGTGACTATATCAATCCTTTGCAGCAAAAAAAAAAAAAAAAAAAAAAAAAAGTGAGTTCTGTGGCACCTTAAAGACTTCTTAACAAATTGATTTTTAGCACAAGCTGTTCTGGGCCAGAGCCGCACAGTAGAACACATACTCTGTCCTACAGAAGTTTTATGCCTCAATAAATTTGTTAGTCTTGGAAGTGTCACAGAACTCTTTGTTGATTGTATTTACTGGGTTGCCACCAGGGACTGGATATAAATAGGCGTCCTTTCCTCAGGGTCTGATCTCCCTTGGGCACCATCCAAGAGAATGGGAAGCTCACCCTTGTCTTTCCTGTGGCTTTCCTCTATTACATCAATTCCAATTTATCATGTGAGACCATCAGTATTTGTATTCTGGAGCCAAAGCAAAGGCTGAAGGAGGCATTTAACTCTGAGTTTTTGGCAGGTGTTTTGATTGTCTCTCAAGATCCATTGGAGGTGACCTTCCAGTGGAGAGATATTGGCTTGGTATGTTCTGTCTGGTGGTTTAACTGTCTACTCACGTATTCTTGTTCTCGGAAGAGAAGATACTTGCCTTCTTGCGGAATGTTGTACCTTTGCTAACTCACTGGGTGTTTTTGAATGTTGAAATTTTCTAGTGATGAATGATTAATTTTCTGGAGGAACTGCCTGTCTTTTCCTTAAAATAGAAAAAAAGGAACTCTAGAATAAACCTTCTTGGATGGAGATCATTTGGACTTTAGATAAGATTAATAATAATAATAATAATAATTTATTGTTACGGTCGGAGTCCAGCTTGTAAAACACAAATGGGACTACCATCGCAGAAACAAAACCAACATTTAAAACATTATACAACAATGGATTTAAAGTTTAAAAATGCGACAGGCATATAAACCCATAAAAACTTTAAGATAAACTACCATAGAGAAATGACCCAGAGTCGCCCGTGGATCCGAGTTTCGGAATTTTCTTAACAAACTAGTTTGAATCGGGGGATGGTCTGCGCCTACAGATCTGTGCGCAGAATCTGGCGACTGTCCGGAACGTCTTGTGATCTTTGCCTAACAGGAGAAGATCGAATTCTAGCTTTTCCGGGAGGTCAGCAAGCCTCACTAGCAGGGGGTCAATGGTATCTCTACGTGCCTCATTGAAAAAGGGGCATGTAAAAAATATGTGTTCGGAGCTTCCTATATCCCCCAATGGGCAGGCGCAAAGTCTCTGGGCATATGGGACTTTTTAAAAGGACCCTTCCAAGACCGGCGAGGGCAGAGCCAAGCTTCTGGCAAGTGTAAAAGCCCTTCTTGCATTTTTGGATACGAGAAAAAAGAGATATGCTGCCGGTGCAGCTATATATCTCTCGATTTCTACAATGTTGTAGTCGGACCTGTTGTCTCTCGTTGTCTATAATTCTTTGCCTAACCATAGCTTTTGTTTGGCCCAAGCCCAGACTTAGAAGGGCTTGAGGGGGCAAACCCAGTTTCTGAAGAGTGTTCAGGACTGGTTAGATAGGATTATTTCTGTCAAGCATGACATAAACTCTGAAATCCGTACTCGTGATGTCGCTGCTCTCCACGAACAATGCTACATTTCTACACTGCCCCTAGTGATTGACTTGGCCCTTCCTGGGTTTTGGTCCTCAGGATAGTGATGTCAGCAGCGGTGGTACCATTTAATGAGGGCAGGGGAGGAGCAACTGCCCGCTCTAAGTTTCAAGTTGCATGAGGTTATTCCTTTAAAACTCATTATCGCTGATCAGCTCATTGTGGTTACTGTTAAAAAGAAAAGAAAATTTTAAAGACCTTCTAGGTACGCATGTCAAAGCCAGCAAGTTCTTAACTTAAATATGGTGAATCTCCTTTTATTTGTTTATCCTGTGCTAGTCCTAATCTTTGAAGTTGATCATGAACATGACTAAGTTAGCTTCATTCATTTCAGTGGGTCTTCTCTGAGTAGAACTCAGTTGGGTGCAACTCATGATGTCCTCGCACTCAGGCTCACAATGAAGGGGGGGGGGAGATTGATGCAAAAGGACAAGGGACTTGGAGAGTTGGGGGTGGGAATTTGCCTAATTTGTGAGAGAGTGACAGAGTGCAATAATAGCAGAAAGAATGCAGAAGTTAACCTGGAAAGAGGGGGCAATGCCAAATCAAGTGAGAAATGCACATGATAAAACAATGCCTTCTGATACTTTCTTAAAGTGGGAGAGAGAATAGGCCAGGAGGCTATTTAAAGGCAGAGAGTCCTGCACACAAGGGGCTTCATTTTTGCACATGCCTCTCTAGATGTAGAAGGTGAAGACAAGTTGAGGAGGGTTTTAAAGCAAGGGCAGGTGACCTGTGTCCTTATTGTTGGATTACAACTTCCATAATCTTGACCGTTGGCTGGGGCAGAGGGGAAGTTGGAGTTCCATCAATATCTGGAGTTCAATGCAGGTTGTCCACCCTGTCTTAGATTATGGGTTGCCGTGGGTTAGAACTGGGAGTTTTGTGTTTTCATTTTGTGACTGAGAATCCCAATTCCATGGCAGCATGGAAAACGCCCTTGTGTTACATTGAGATGTAACACAATGTAGATTCTGTTTCTGTTAGATTCTGTTTCTATTCATTTTCTCTGAATTTTGGAGTTACTAAATTCTTGAGTGGGCCGTGTCAGTAGTGGTTTGCTTGTTTCTCCCTCTGACACCCCCACCCCAGCTTCTTTGCTCAGCATTAAAAGTACTGTATGCCTTTCTATTTCCCCCTC
Source organism: Zootoca vivipara (assembly GCF_965207765.1). Taxonomy (NCBI): domain Eukaryota; kingdom Metazoa; phylum Chordata; class Lepidosauria; order Squamata; family Lacertidae; genus Zootoca; species Zootoca vivipara. Next base: position 65,760,429 of record NC_142592.1, on the reverse strand, counting down.
AGGGGCTGCATCGGGGTGTGTGTGTTATAAGCAGCAAATGATTCCACACAGATGCTTCCGACAGATCTGAAAGTTTTGGTCTCTGTGCTTGTCTTCTCTCTCCGATACAGAAATAATAAAAAGGATGAAGGGGTCCTTTCTGGTTTTGAAGCTTTTTTTCTTCCTCTCCGCCCTCTTCCCAATCAAGCTGCAGCCCTTTCGCAGTACGAAGGTGTAAAAAGAAAAGAAGAAAAAAAGACTTCCTAGCTGTGCTCATTGCTATTCCAGACATAAGACCATCAAATTGGCATCCACATTTGATGTGTGGGGAGGGAGAGGAAATACTTTGTGGTGGGGTTATATTAGTTGTTGCCTAAGAAGGATGAAGCAAAAATAATATTAATGCAGACATTGCTGGAACGAGTGCAGGAAATGTTTTGGATTTCTATCACTTGCATTGTTTACGTTCACATTATTGTATTTGTATGGAACTGTTTATTCTTTAGAGGCGCCTTGGGAGCCTTTTGGGCTGAAAGGCGGCGTATAGATAATAGAATTACAGAATTGTAGAGCTGGAAGGGACCTTGAGGATCATCGGGTGGCGATGTTTCTATTTTACTCAATGTATGTGTGGGGTTTTGTGTCAGCGACGCTTGTGCGGGTTGTCTTTGCTCTTTGCTTGTGTTCCTTTGGTGGTGAGAGAAATTGGGGTTGGCCTAGGGTGCAGTTGCTTGTTTGTGATTGGCTGTGGTGAACTTTGTTTTCGTGTGTGAGTGGGGTGTGTGTGTGTTTTTTTTTGAATCAGGTTAGCCATATTGATTTGTATGCTGTTCATACCTGCCAAGTCTCCCGCTGAAAAATGTGGGATCAGCAGTGGCATGGCCGTCTTGGTGACGGCCACCGCCATGTGGCCACCACCAAGACCACCACCAAGACGGCCGCCGGGCATGTGTAGAAGCGACTTCCGGTGCCACTCTGCCCTATTTCCGGTGCCCGCACATGGGCAGAGCATCACCCAAAATGGAGGCTACCTGGCAGGTAGGAAATCCGGGGGATTTCCGGGGTGTTTCTCCATTCGGGAGAACAGCGGGAAACATATTAAAATCCGGGGGTTTTCCGCAAAAAAACCGGATACTTGGCAGCTAAGATGCTGTTGGTAGATTCTTGTCTATGTCTTGTTGGGTTGTGTATGTGAAAAGGGGGGGGCATACCGGAGTGAAGGTGTCTTCTTCCATTTGTCCCCATGTCAGTTTCAGTTTATGGGTTAGTTTTTCTAGTAAGGCTGTTTCCCATACTATTTGGTACCATTGGTAGGAAACCCATGGTTGAATCTTGCTTGAGATTGATTCTGAAGAATGAGTTCATTAGGTGGCCTTTGGCAAGCAAACGTAGAGACAGAAACCTTGGCCTTTCTTACTGGGCTCTTGTAAGAATTGCAACAAGATATGGGCACTTAGACATTCTAAAGTGCTGAATAAATCACCATCACCATCACCACCATCCCCTTGGGTTGTGTTTTACTTGTGATGTGAGTCCATTTTACCTGCTGGCTTGTTGCTAAGGAATTTAGACAGGCAGTTAGGAAAACTTTTCTCGCCTCCTTTTCCCTCATGCAGTTTCAGAATTGATTGATGTTTGTTGTTTATACGTTCATATAAAAGATGATACAGATCATATTTCAGGCTTCCGAGACATCCGATTCGTGAAACTCTTGCAGAGTACCTGGAATCATAAAGCAGCACCAGTTGGTTGATATACAAATGTCATCCACGTCAAAGGATTTTTTTCCAGTGACACATGCAATTGAAGTAAAATATTGTGCTTTACAAGAGTGTATTATTAAAATGAAAATGAGCAGCGTATCAGGAGCCTGGCCACGTAACCAAGACAACAAAGGAAAAGGGGAAAGACAGATAGAGCGGAGGAGAACGAGGCGTAGGATGGAGTGGGATTTCCAAGAGGAAATGTGAAATATTGCAGGGCAAAGGACTTGTTAGGTTTCAACGCTGTCTTAAAAGTTTGGAATTAACATCTGTCATCTGTGAGTTTACCTTCCGATGTGATGCTATGAGGTGTCTCGGACACCTGTGGTTGTTAAAGATATTGTGGCACCTTGCCTATGATATATATAGATCGGTAGTGTCTAGGGCAAATCCCATTCCTAGTAATTGCCTCCCTCCTGTTCTTGTTGGCTTTGGAATATTTGTCTTCAAGGAGTTCTCCCTCCACCCTGCCTTGAACTGTCATGCAATATTGATATATGGAGCCATAGAGCTGCCAGTTGCATTGCAGAAGAAGAAGCCTCTATGTGATGGTTGAGATGACAACTTGTAAGATGTGCCGATAATGAATTATCCTGCCTGACCATTAGGGCGCACTCCGCAGAGATGACTTGAGAGAAGCTTAGTGTAGAGTTTGTATTAGCAATGCGAACCTGCATAAAAGTGCTGCTTGGGGTGTTCAGCTCCTATAAATCAATGGAAAACATCCATTAGACTCTGTTACTGATGGCCAAGAGGTACAAGGTTTAGTGTGCGAGTATTTCCTTCTTTGGATTGCAATTACATCGGCAAAGTGCCAGAGCCCTGAGAAGAAGGGAGCTAAATGACTCTCACCCTCTGGCAAGGAAGTTTGTAGGATGGGACACAACTGCTACACCTCTGTAAAGTCATTAGTTAGCAGTTAGGGATGGGCAAATTTGCTGATTCCTGTTTCTCCCCCTTTCTCATGTTCCCAGTCTTCAGTTCTTTACATTTCCACACCAGTTTGTGATTTGCTTTAAAAAATACTTGCTGATTTTTTCCCCTTGCATTTTAATGCAAATTTCTCCTAATGCGCACCCTTTGATGCATTTTTCATATACACATTTTTAATACACACATCTGGGCAATGGATTTCCCTTAATATAACACATGTATACCCGGCGTGCTCTGGTCCATGGGGTCATGAAGAGTCGGACACGACTGAAGACTAAACAACAACAACATACATATTTAGGCTGAAGAACTGCCTGACAAAATCCGGAGGATTGGCAGCATTTTGGTTCATATATTGTTTTGAGAATAGACTTGACTCCATATGTGAACTAAACAGTTTTCTCCCTCCTGCCCATAGCGAAGATGCTGCCCTGCTCTTTCTGACCTGAGGTTATTTCATAGCCCAGGAGCATGGGCTTTTGTTGCTATGGAATGGAACCAGGTATTTAACAGCAGGTGTGAGATTCCCTACTGCCAGGGTTGTAGTGACTACTCTTGAGTAACGACCTTCCACATGCTTGTCTTTCAGACGTTTTTATTGGTGCACATTATTTACAGTGTAACGAACTGCTGATTCATAGCTGCCAAGTTTTCCCTTTTCTCGCGAGGAAGCCTATTGAGCATAAGGGAAAATCCCTTAAAAAAAGGGATAACTTGGCAGCTATGTGCTGATTCCATGTCTACCTGCTCGAGTCAGATTCCTGCACTGCCCCCCTCCGCGTTCTGGACCAACATAAAAGCCTCGGAACTGAGAAGCGCCTCCCTTTCCTTCTCCTCCTCAATTCCGGCGTCGGGGGGGGGGGGGAGGAACGGGTCTTCTGTCTGACCGATTCCTGTCCTCTCTTTCCGCCTCCCTCTCTTCCTGCCTATGGAGCAGGGGCTCTTGGATGTTGCCAGAGCCCTGGCACTCCCTCTCCATTTCCTGACTCCCTCCATCAGACCCTTCGCTCTCATGACTGCCGGGAGACGGGCTGCTTCGGATGAAGGGGGGGGGGTTCTCTACAAGCCCTCCCCCTTACACCTACTACTCCACGTTGCCTGCTGACCTGAAGTAGCAACAGGAACATTTGCAGGAGTGAAATGACCTTGCAGGATACAAAATTCCGTTCTTCTCCAGCCCACCGCTTTTTCTCTGTAACTTTCCCCTCAGCAGCTCTTCCGTGCTTGACCAGGAAACCCGTACTGGCAACCCAACTGGTGAAATAGTGATGGATGAGGGAATGTTCAGAAGGGGAAATGGCCAGGCAGGGAAAGGTTAACATTCCCACTTCTCCTTGGCAAATCATATAACCAGAGAGTTGGAAGGGAACCCAAGGATCATCCGGTCCAACCCCCCGCTGCAATGCAGGAATCTCAAGCATCCATGACAGATGGCCATCAACCTCCAAGGAAGGAGAGTCCACAACCTCCCGAGGGAGTCTGCTCCACTGTGGAACAGCTCTTACTGTCTGAAAGCTCTTCCTGGTGTTTAGTGTGGTTTAGAGCCAGTGTGCTGTAATGGTTAAGAGCGGTAGACTAGTAATCTGGGGGACCGGGTTCTCGTTTCCGCTCCTCCACATGCAGCTGCTGGGTGTCCTTAGGCTAGTCACACTTCTCTGAAGTCTCTCAGCCCCACTCACCTCACAGGGTGTCTGTTGTGGGGGAGGAGGGGAAAGGAGATTGTTAGCCGCTTTGAGACTCCTTAGGGTAGTGATAAAGCGGGATATCAAATCCAAACTCCTCCTCCTCCTCCTCCTCCTCTTCCTCTTCTTCTTCTTGTCGGAATCTCCTTTCCTGCAACTTGAAGTCCCACCTTACCTTCCAAGTCCCGGACTGCAGAATCCGGGACCGGCAGCCATGTGACACCAGAAGTTGCGTCGACGTAACTTCCGGTGTCACTCTGCCCATCTATGGGCATCAAAAATGGCCGCCGCCGACACCGGAAGTCCCGTCTACGCACTTTTGGAGATGCGTAGATGCGACTTTTGAAGCTGGCGGCGGCCATTTTTGGTGCCCATAGAAGGGCAAATCAGAAAAAAATGGCTGCCGGCAGGAGAAAATAACGGAGAAAAACGGGAGACGAAGTGATACGGGGGACCACCAGCAAAAGGTAAGTAAAAACGGGGGTTTCCCGGGGAAAACGGGGTACTTGGCAGCTATGGAGTCCCACCCTCTAGCAGGAGAAAACAAGCTTGCTCCATCTTCCATGTGACAGCCCTTTAGATATATGAAGATGGCCATCATATTTCAGTCTCCTTTCCCCCCCAGGTTAAACATACTCAGTTCCCTCAACTGTTCTTCATAAGGCTAGGTTTCCAGACCCTTGCTCACCTTGGCCTCCTTCCTCTGCCCTTTGAAGGAAAAAAATCTGCTGCTGTCACATCATGTTTGGTCCTCAAGATGCTGGCATTAAGGGCTTTGTGGGGAATCCACAGCCCCTGCATATCACAAGACACCACTGAGCCGAACATGTTCCATTGTGTAGTGGTGATGCAGTGCACAATGGCATGGCTCCCCTCGTCTCCTTCCCGGAAGGTGGTCCAACAAGAACTTCCCCCCTCTTGCTCTGAAGCTTGTTCTTTGGCCATATAAAAATGCAGAGCACAGCACCGCTGACGAAACACGACCGGCAGCCAAGTGCTGCCAGTCTTTGAAGTAGAGATTGGATCTGGAGGGGATTAGATCTTCCATTTGCAAATCTCATTCCATGGTCACAAGATCCACATCTCCAATGACACGCTGAGATGCCTCTAAAATCAGAACATCGGATAAAGCGCAAGAGTCCAGCCCCATTTAAAAAAGGAAGAGAGGAGAGATTAATTTAGAACAAAGATGACGGGCTTGGAATGAGGACATGATAGTTTTCAAAATTACAGATGGGACAAGAAGAAAGAGAAATGATTCTCTTTCTCACTCACTCACTCGAGATATTAGAATTCTATTGAAACAGGCTTGCTCAGGACAAACAAAGGAGGGCCTGTTCCCCATTACTGTCATATTTAAGCTACAAGGCCTAATCGTGTTTTGTAGGAAGCAAATCTGCAAAGCAGTTATGCATTCTTAGCTCAATGCACAATTACCTTGTGCATTTCCTCACCATAAAACATGATCAGGAACAGTAGTTTAGATATGAAAAGTAATGAGGAACAGGCCTTTCGGTGGCTATTAACCAATCAGTGTGCTCAGAGTCAGTATGCCTCTGAGTACCAAATAATGCGGCTGGCTTTGCTCAGAGTTGCGTGGCTATAGCTGCTACTGAAGATGGCATGCTAGATTGGATGGCACTCTTGATCTCATCTCTCAAGACCAGGCATCCCCAAACTGCGGCCCTACAGATGTATTGGCCTACAACTCCCATGATCCCTAGCTAACAGGACCAGTGGTTGGGGAAGATGGGAATTGTAGTCCAAAACATCTGAAGGGCTGAAGTTTGGGGATGCCTGCTCAAGACAGTTCCCTTTCTTGGCCACAGTTAAGTGGACTTAGTTCCTGGCATACGGAAACAAACCCAGATAAAGCCTAGGGATTTCTCCTCCTCATAACAATACTTTGAAAGGAAAAAACAAAAAAACCGTCTCTCTGTCCATCAAGCTGCTTTGGTATTCTGCAAGCATCCTGCCCAATTATCCAAGCCCACACATGACGACAGTCCTGCTTGTTCCTTGGCTGTGTTTTCCTCTGAGAATGTGTTTTGAAATAAACAAGTCCATTTCCCTTTCCTTGCTACCCGCAACAACAAACAGCTGTAAAGATCTGAGCAGTCAAAATAAGACTGAATTAACACAAGCTCGAAGCACGATGGGAAGCCCGCTTTCAGCTCCATGCTCACAGCTCCTGAGAGCATAGATGACTGGATCCTGCATGGTAGAATTCACATGGGCTCCCAAGACCGTGGTGCAGAAAAGTGGGGAGATGCGTGGAAATTCAGGGCTTGATTTTGCACACTGCTTAAAAATAAAATAAAATCACCCTGATTCCTAAGGCATGCATAATGGAATGGTGCTTACTAGCCATTCATAGCTAGTATGGAGTGGCAAGCATGGGGAGAAGACTGAAAGGAGATTTGATAGCCATATTCAAATACAGTGGTACCTCGGTTTACGAACTTAATCCGTTCCGGAAGTCCGTTCTTAAACCGAAACCATTCTTAAACCGAGGCGTGTTCCCTAATGAGGCCTCCCGCCTCCGGTGCCCTTCCACTGTTTGGATTCTGTTCTTAGACCGAGGTGAGGTTCGCAAACCGGGACACTACTTCCAATTTTGTGGAGTTCGTAAACTGAATCGTTCATAAACAGGACTGTTCTTAAACCGAGGTACCACTGTACAGTGTTATTTTGGGTTACAGACACTTCAGGTTATAGGCGCTTCAGGTTACAGACTCCGCTAATCCAGAAATAGTACCTCGGGTTAAGAACTTTGCTTCAGGATGAGAACAGAAATCACGCGGTGGCGGCACAGCAGCAGCAGGAGGCCCCATTAGCTAAAGTGGTACATCAGGTTAAGAACAGTGTCAGGTTAAGAACAAACCTCCGGAACAAATTAAGTTCTTAACCTGAGGTACCACTGTATCTCAAGAGCTGCCACATGGAGGATGGAACAAGCTTGTTTTCTCCTGCTCTGGTGGGTGGGACTCGAACCAGTGGCTTCAAGTTACAAGTGAAGAGACTGCAACGAAAAACCAGGACGAACTTTCTGATACTGTAGTAATAGCTGTTTGACAGTGGAACGGTCTCCCTTGGGAAGTTGTGAGCTCTGCTTTCTTCAAGGTTTTTAAACAGAGGTGGGGTGGCCATCTGCCATGGATGCTTTACTTGAGATTCCTCCATTGCAGGGGGTTGGACTAGATGACCCATGGGGGATCCCTTCCAACTCCACAATTCTATGATTCATGTCTCTCTAAAATGCAGGTCTACCACAATGGTATATGAAAAGGTGTGTGTGTGTGTTAGTTAGAGCAAAAAGAGTTGAGTCTGGGAGATGCAATACTTCCCCACCCTCTCCTGCTTTTTCCTACATAGCCTGTCCCCACATTTTCCCTCTCTCAGATGATACCCTGATACCAACCAATTCTGTACTTGAGAACACTTCAAGAGCCTGCTGGATCAGGCCAATGGCCCGTCTATTCAAGCCTCCTGTTCTCAGCATTGCTGCTTCCAGCTGGGGAGACAAGAACACAGCCATTCTGGCTGGTAGCCATCCATAGCCCTCTTATCCATGAATCCGTCTAATCCTCTTTTAAAAAAGCCATTTAGATTGTTGGCCACCACTGCCTCCTGTGGGAGCCTGTTCCACGGTTTAACTAGGTGCTGTACGAAGAAGCGCTTTCATTTCTCTGCCCTGAAAAGCTTGAAAGCTTTCTGCTTGGAGCTGATTTTAAAAAGTGCTACAGCGATCATTGTTTGCCCACACCTTCGCATACCTGCCAAGTTCTGGCCTGAGAAATAAGGGACTGGACCGGAAGTAGCAAACCGGAAGTAGCGCTGCCGCCATTTTGGAACTGGGCAAAGCAGCATCAAAAGTCGCTTCTGAGCATGCTCCGCCCAGTTCCAAAATGGCAGCCGCACCAGAATAAACCGGGAAAAAACAAAAAAATCCATTTTTTCAGTCGGAAAAATGGGGGTTTCCAGGGGAATACTAAGACTTGGCAGCTATGCACCTTCGGTCCTTGTGACCGCATGAGAAATGGCTTCATGGCTATTTGGCATTGAGGGGAAGGGCCCCGCTGTAGCTGAGTGGTGGAGCAGCCACTCAAAGGCGTAGGAAGGTCAGGTGGTACCCGGTGCGGAAAATTTCTTGTCACCCTCCCCCCCCACATACACATTGGTTTTTGTTTTTTTTTGCCTGCAAAAATGGTTTTACGTTATTTCATATTTTCTTACAAAGGAATGTGGATTCTGAGCCTCTGATAACAAGTAGGCGACTATGGACAGATACTTAAATCTACAGGATGGATTGTGTTTTGGCTTCTGTTATTTTATCTATGTTTATTTATTTAATAAAATATATTTTAAAAAACCTGCAAAGTGGTTTACCAAAACAAAAAACAAAACAAAACAAAACACCACAGCAGTAAAAATCAAGAAAAATTAACAATCCTACTTTAAAACATACAAAAGCTTAAATATTAAGATTAAAATTACTTCAACTTTCTAAGCATCTAGGTATGCTTGCCTAAAGAAGAATGCTTTTAGCAGGTGCCCGAAAAGAGTCTAGCAATTTGACATTTCAGCTTTCACGACATAGGAAAACGGCCAAGTAAACAGCTATTTTCGTGGAGGAGGGTCAAGATATTAACTGATGTCTATGAAATTTCATATGTAGCTATATAATCCCTACTGTAGTAAAATAAGACCTTTGGAGCAGGCATTTTCAAAAAAAGCTTTTTTTATGAACCGCCCTAGTAGGGCAGTAATTGTACTTATCGCTCAGATAAATTGCTCTCTTCCTTTCTCTATATAAGGAGGCCATGGGTGACTCGTTCTCAGTCTAGCCTTCCTTCAAATGGATAGCAAAGTTGGGATGTTTTCAATCAACCCACCTCTCGATTCACGCCCAATGAACTGCCTAACCCTAACCCTCGGCTCTCATCCTGCATTTGGTGGTGTGTTGCCCCCTCTCCTTCCCACCCCATCCTGCTTCAATTTCTTCTGCTATTTTCAGTGCCTTTTGCATCTGCCTTTCATTCCTGCGCCTCTCGCCTTCTCACCCCACTTACAGGCAGCCGGCTTATGGGTGATTCTCCTAATTAGTTTTGCTTTCATTTAATCTTTTGAAAACAAATTTTGTCAGAAGGAGACGGGGTGGGGGGTGGGGGGGAAACCTTCCACCACTCCTTGCACCTTCAAAAGCACAATCTCTGCATTTATTTTCCGTTCCATCGTTCTCCAGATAGGACCTCATTTGCATATTTGATTAAGCTCTCTATGTTATCAGGGAGCTTGTTGGAATAGCAGCCAGTCCGTGATAAGACAGTGCAAAACCCATCTCTTTCTTCCTTCAGGAACTGAGCTCCTCACCCATCTGTCGGCAATCTTTAGTCCCACGATTCCCTCCTCCATGATCATTGGGGTTTTCTATTATTGTTGTGTGTGGGTTTTTTTTTTTTTTTTGCCTCCTGTGTTTCATCTTTTAATGACCTGGCTCTTGATCCCTGATGCATTCAGGAACAGTTGGACAAAGATACTGGCATCAGTTCCATCACTGCTTTTTGTGGGTTTGTAAGACAGATGACACAACCTTGATGGCAGAAAGTGAGGAGGAATTAAAGAACCTTTTAATGAGGGTGAAAGAGGAGAGCGCAAAATATGGTCTGAAGCTCAACATCAAAAAAACCAAGATCATGGCCACTGGTCCCATCACCTCCTGGCAAATAGAAGGGGAAGAAATGGAGGCAGTGAGAGATTTTACTTTCTTGGGCTCCTTGATCACTGCAGATGGTGACAGCAGTCACGAAATTAAAAGACGCCTGCTTCTTGGGAGAAAAGCAATGACAAACCTAGACAGCATCTTAAAAAGCAGAGACATCACCTTGCCTACAAAGGTCCGTACAGTTAAAGCTATGGTTTTCCCAGTAGTGATGTATGGAAGTGAGAGCTGGACCATAAAGAAGGCTGATCGCCGAAGAATTGATGCTTTTGAATTGTGGTGCTGGAGGAGACTCTTGAGAGTCCCATGGACTGCAAGAAGATCAAACCTATCCATTCTGAAGGAAATCAGCCCTGAGTGCTCACTGGAAGGACAGATCGTGAAACTGAGGCTCCAATACTTTGGCCACCTCATGAGAAGAGAAGAATCCTTGGAAAAGACCCTGATGTTGGGAAAGATTGAGGGCACAAGGAGAAGGGGACGACAGAGGACGAGATGGTTGGACAGTGTTCTCGAAGCTACGAACATGAGTTTGACCAAACTGCGGGAGGCAGTGGAAGACAGGAGTGCCTGGCGTGCTCTGGTCCATGGGGTCACAAAGAGTCGGACACGACTAAACGACTAAACAACAAGACAGTAGACACTGATATTAAATTTGCATTTGCTTGCGGTGGTGGTGGTGGGAGACAAGCGACCACAAGTTTTCTGTGATGCAGAAAGCCAGAGGAAGCATAGAACTGGACCATCTTTTCTTGGGTACCATAGGAAGCAGGCAAGCTATAAAGGAAGATCCTTCTAATGCACGGTATTTCAATTCAGGGTTTAGCCACACATACCGGTACCTTTTGCCATGTTATTTTGAGGCACAGGTCCACGCTTTAAAGCTCTGTGTCCAATTGCCCACCATTTTTCTCTCTCCAGAGCTTTCCTTGTCAAAAAATTGCTCTTTAAAGCTGCATTGGAGCAAACAGCTATTAGGGTTTTCTGCAGGTTGACTTTGCTCGAATTGAGCTATGAAACGTGGGTTTTCATGGGGAAAGCTCTGGAGCAAAAGAAAGGATGCTCAGACACGGAGCTTTAAATTGTGGACCGTGCCTGGAAAGCATAGAAGGAAAGGTACATGTGGGTAGGCCCTCATTCAGACCTTTCCAACGTCATGGTTGGGCTGCCCTTGACGGCTATCTGGACACTACTGCGACCCAAGCACTATACAAATAATTGAAATAAACAGAAATAAATAATACTGCAGTGCGGAATACATAGCTGCCAAGTTTTCCCTTTTCTTGCAAGGAAGCCTATTCAGCATAAGGGAAAATCCCTTAAAAAAAGGGATAACTTGGCAGCTATGGCGGAATAAGCAGCTCATTTCTTTGCTGGGGTGGACCACATGAGAGCGCATATATATATATATATATATATATATATATATATATATATATATATATGAGATATCTGTTATTTGATATCAATACCCACGGTTCTGCCTTTTAAAAAACCAATGTTCGCATATTGAAACATGCAGAACAACAGTTTGCTAATATTGGATGGGCATTTTTTATATGTATTTGGATAATAAAAACACTTATATACTAGAAAAGCATATATGGAATTGGAATTGTAGGGATATATAGTGATATAATAAACCTGCCTCTCTTCTCTTCTCTTCTCTTCTCTTCTCTTCTCTTCTCTTCTCTTCTCTTCTCTTCTCTTCTCTTCTCTTCATGCACTTTTTCTTTTTCTTTGTTCAATTGAAATACTTCCAATAAAATAAAAATAAAAAATAGCTATGATTCCTGCATTGCAGGGGGTTGGGCTAGATGACTCTTGGGGTCCCTTCCAACTCTATGATTCTATGCTCAGCAAAGCAGAAAAAGTCATGGCATGCCAGCAGAAGTCAAAAGTCAAAAGGCATATTGGTGTCAGTTGGAGCCATGTTCTTACAGTTCAACAGAGCTATATAACTAAGCAGGCTTCCCCTGGGAGGGCATTCTCTGCCCAACTGTGCAACCAAGAAAGCCCTCTCCTCGGTGGCCCTCCCACCATTCTTCAAATGGAGAAAGCACACACCGAAGAGTGTCCATTGCTGATATAATGGGTTGAATAGGCACCTATGGGTGGGAGTGGTCCTTAAGGTATCCCGGGCCCAGGCCCATTATGGACTTAAATGATCAAACCCAGGATTTTGAGTTGGACCCAGAAACAAATTGATAGCTAACAGAGATGCTATAACATGGAATCTTGTGCTCCGTACTTAACACTGTGGCAGGCCCGTCCTAGCCATAGAGGCTAGTGGCGCGGAGAACCACGGCGCCGGGCGCTGGAGGGCGCTGGAAGGGCGCCAAGTGAGTGCAGGGTTCCGGCAATCTGGCCAGGACTGTGCTCCACGAGATGAGAGGCTGCGCTGCGTCTCTCTCCTTCTCTGAGAACTCTGCGCTGCGCCTCCTTCTCGTTTCCCCAGCGCTAGGTTCCGCTCAGTCGAGCTTTGCCACCAGCGCGCGCACAGCACCCAAGCAGCTCTTGCTGGTCCCGTGGTGCACGCGCTGGTGGCGAAGCTTGACTGAGCGGAACCCAGCGCTGGGGAAACGAGAAGGAGGCGCAGCGCGGAGTCCTCGGAGGTGGCCTCCCGCTGCTGCCGCGGTCTGCTTGGCGCTCCCGGGTCCTTGGAGAGGCTCTGGAGGGGGGCGCTGGAGGGACCTTAGTGCCAGGGCGCTGGATGGGCTTAAGACGGCCCTGCACTGTGGTGCCTGAGTTTTGAACCCATTGAAGTTTTCTCAACACGTTTCAAAGACAGCTTTGCATAGAGCACATTACAACAATTAATCCGATCTGGATGCTATTAAGGCACGGATGAGGGTGGCCTGGTCTTCTTGGAAAAAAAGGGTATTAGCACTACAGCATATGTACCATTGCCTCATTGTCTTCCTTATACAACTGGAAGTGTTAGTTTTAGCCTTTAAAAGCCTCAGCTGTTTGGGGACTGCCTTGTTTCTTTTGCATCGCAGCCAGAAGTTTATTATCACCCATGTGCCAAATTTGAACAGCAACGGCACTCCACAACTATAGAACTTCCTCCCTCTAGAGGTCCAACCAGGTCTGAGCCTGGACGCTTTCTGGAAGAGCTGTGTGACCCTCCTTTTTGGTATTCAACAGCCAGGATCAAGCAGCTGTGGGATTTTGCAAGTGCGTTTTGTTATTTTTAACTGTTGTCACCCGACCATCCTTGGGAGAGTGCAAAACGAAAAAAGGAACTTAATAAAAAATAAATACGCGCAGGCAGGGCTGCCAGATCAGCAGTCTAGTATAATGGCTCCTGTTGATGGGGTGGTATGCGCAGCATCAGAATGTAGGAGAGGAGCATTAGTTCAGTTCATGTGGCACATGCAAAAAGTCTCGGGCTCAGTCTCCAGTTAATAGTATATCCATAGCTGTCAACTTTCGGATTTGAAAAAAAAGGGATCAGCAGCCTCATCGGGGACAGTCTACGGTATATCTAGCAATCCAGGATAGCAGCGGGAAACGGCGCTGGAATAAGGGAATTTCCAGCAAAAAAATAGGGAAGGCTGACAGCTGTGGCTTGGAATAAAGGAGTTTCCCACAAAAAAAAGGGAGGGTTGACAGCTATGAGTATATCTGAGGGCAGCTCAGGTGTGAAAGGCTTCACCTGAGATTTTGGGGGAGGTGGTGTCCATTGGAGAACATATGAAAAGCCTGCTGGATCAGGCCCATAGCCCATCTAGGATCACAGAATTGTAGAGTTGGAAGGGACTACATTGGCCATCTAGCCCAACCTCCTGCAATGCAGGATTTGTTGGCTCAACCTGGGGCTTGAACTCGTGACCCTGAGATTACAAATCTCAGTCTCTATCAACTGAGCTATCCCAGACCTGGGTGTCCAGTCACATGCCCCAATGCAGTCATTCTTTGCAGGCACCAAAGCTCTTTCCTGTATAGGCCCTTCACCATTCAGTTCTGTGGAAGGGAGGACGTGCTCCAAGCAGGCTTCCATTCATCGAAGCAAGCGTGGAAGCCTCTGAGTGCGCAAACTCTCTATTTCTCTCTCACTCTCTCACACAGTTGTGGGTCAAAGCGTAGGGTCAAGGTTTCATATGCCACGATGACATTCCTCTTGTACTCATCCCGGAATGCAGTGCTGAGATGCGTTCTCAGCTGTTTGAACCCCCAACCTACGTTGCAAAAAAGCAACACATGCTATCGGTGTCACAGACCCCCGCCGCTTCACACTGAGAGTGCGAAACTGTCAGGGACTGATTGGCGTCATTGTTCAAGCACATTCCGAAACTTTGGAAGAAACTATCAGGCAGCAGGCACTGTGGCAGGCTCAAGATGCTTGGAGAGGGCAGAGTTCCTCCATCAGGATGTGGCTTATTTCTTGAGAAGAGGTGCCTCTGTTGGTGTTCCTGTTTCAAGTGGTTTTTTGGAAGCGGCCATGGCCACCCAGAAACTCATGCCGTTAGATGGGTTCTCCTATGTGGGGTCAGTGAGTTATGCCAGTATAGTGGCCCCCTCGGCCGCACAGAGTAGTGCAGTGGTAAGAGTGCCAGGTGGGTGCAGAAGGCAATCTCTGCTTGACTGGGCCTACCTCGCAGGGTTGTTGTGCTAAAAAAAGTGGGCGACTCTGGTGTACACCACCTGGGAGGGTGCAAACATGAATAAGCATCATTTTATTCTTCATATGCCACCCATCTGACTGGCTTGCCCCAGCCACTCTTCCAGCAAAGTATTAAAAACACAATAAAAGCATCAAACATTTAAAACCTGTCTGTACAGGGCTGCCTTCGTATGTCTTCTAAAAGCCAGATAGATGTTTATTTCCTTGACGTCTGATGGGAGGGCTTTCTGAAAGGTGGATGCAACCACCAAGAAGGCCCTCTGCCTGGTTTCATGAAACCTCACTGCAAAGTGAGGGAACTGCCAGAAGACCCTTGGAGCTGGAACTCAAACGTAATAAAATAACAAAAAATAATAATCCAGATTTCCATGATTCAAACTAGCACTGCAATGTGGAAACCACTTTTGTTTCCCCCATTATGTATTGCTTCCCTTCCCCTTCCCCTTCCCCTTCTCCTTCCTTCCTTCCTTCCTTCCTTCCTTCCTTCCTTCCTTCCTTCCTTCCTTCCTTCCTTCCTTCCTTCCCTCTCCTTCTCTTTTTTTGACACACACTCTCTTTCTTTTTCTCCTCCTCTTTTCTTTCTCCAACAGCCAATTGTTGGGTCTTCTTGTGAAGCCCACCTTAGCTCAGGTCATGTTCCAGTTACCGGTCTTGAAGAATGCTATACACTTGAAGACAAATACATGTTTGGATAGTGAAAAGCAGCATTTATCTTAGCTTCACTTGATGCCCAGGATTGTGGTAGTGATGGTTCATTCTTTGTAAGCAAAGGTGACTTTTTTATATAAAAAAAGTAAAGGCAGAAAGAAATATGTCTCAGTTTATTAGGGTGAGCAACTTTCAGCTGGGGTAGGAGTCCTAGCTGAATGCTGCTTAATGCTGGCTGTTCTGCTGTCCTGAATGCTCATCTCCTTATGCGCACTGAAATGAGCAGTTTGCCAAGCCTGCAAGACTCATGCCCGGGCCATTTCCCTCTTTCTCTGCCTCTTGTTTGAGCAAATGACCTTTATATAAAGGGACACTGTCGGGTCCCCTTTAGAAGTGAGAATAAGATAGTTGTGCCAAAATGGCATTGCTTGCCAAAACCACTCTTTGTGGGTGATCGGGTGTGAAGGAAGACAGGTTCTTACACCTTTGATTGTTGAGTCAAAGGTAGATTTTTGGCAGGTGCATCTTGAGGTGCTGGGGTGATTCTAGTCCCTTTGGGTGCAATAAAAATGGGTTGGGAAAGCCTATGGGGAACGCCTGAAGAAATCTCAGAGGGAAGAGAGAAGTGGCTGCTCCACATTGCCTTCCCCTGCGATAGGCAGAAGCAAAGTGAACAATGCAGAATAATAAAAATGGCAGAATAAATAAATTATGACAAAGGACAAGTATGCATATCTGCAAAACTGCATGAATTATGCAAAGTTTCCCAAGTCCTACAGATTGCAAAAATTCAGGTTTCCTCGTCACCAAATGCATGCATTTTTAATCGTCAGGCACACAACCCTGTCCCTGGTTTTATTTCTTTAACATGGGGCTAACTTTGGAAGCTGTACCAAACCTCGGCCAATAAAGCGAGATGAGCGCCGCAACCCCAGAGTCGTCCACAACTGGACCTAACAGTCAGGGGTCCCTTTACCTTTACCTTCCCCATAACAATCTGAACCTGAGGGAGTGAGGTTATGTGCTGTGGCCCCACTTCCAACTTCCACGTGTTGGGGGAATGTGCGAGTAAAACTTCCGAACAGTGCTACCAAGTCTGGCCTGTTCCTTTACCTGGGCATCTGTCTAGTTGAGGTCTCACCTGTGTGTTGCTGAAGGAAGCTAGGAAAGCAGCCATTGACAACCCCTTCTATGGGACCTCACGGATTAGTCTTGGCATATGGAGGAAATCACATGGAAGCGAAATGAATCATGGGGGCTTCCAGTTGTCCACTTCCAACCATTCCAGTTCTAAGTCAGTTGCAGCCAAAACAACAGATAATTTTATGGCCTCTTACAGACCAAGAATGGAAAACTCCAGGTGTTGCTGGACTGCAACTCCAGGAAGTCTCAGTCTCAATGCTCAGAGGTGATGGGAGTTTTAGTACAATAACCTCTAGAGGGCCATGGGGTTCACAACCCTGTAAAAGACCTATAGATTCTCTGTGGAGGGTGCTTCTATGGGTTAGATGCATGACGTAGTCCCCTAAGTTGGCTGGTATATGTGCCTCAAGTTCTGAGAGAAGTAAACACATTTGGTTCCCCCCCCCAATTTAAACCTTTAAAGCCCTAAATGGCCTCAGTCCAGTATACCTGAAGGAGCGTCTCCACCCCCAACGTTCTGCTCGGACACTGAGGTCCAGCACCGAGGGCCTTCTGGCGGTTCCCTCATTGCGAGAAGCCAAGTTGCAGGGAACTAGGCAGAGGGCCTTCTCAGTAGTGGCGCCCACCCTGTGGAACGCCCTCCCATCAGATGTCAAAGAGAAAAACAGCTACCAGATTTTTAGAAGACATCTGAAGGCAGCCCTGTTTAGGGAAGCTTTTAATGTTTAATAAATTATTGTATTTTATTTTTCTGTTGGAAGCCGCCCAGAGTGGCTTGGGAATCAATTATAAATTATTATTATTATTATTATTATTATTATTATTATTATTATTATTACAATGAAGTGTGACCAGAAGACCAATCAACGCAGGGAATGCACATGGTTAAGCAGAGCAATTGAATACGAGATCCATTCAGCGTGGGTGTAATCCACTCTTGACTCGTGGCAGCCACTAGTGATGAATAGGCACACCAAGATCAAGAATATTACTGAAAATTTAAAGAGAAACTTTCTGTAGTGAGTAATGAATTCCCAGCAGTAGCTGAGACCAGGTTCTACCATGCCAAATTAGCAATTTTATTCCATTTGTGCATATTCATTGTGCAGGACTCTCCTTCTGAATCACTTCAAGACTTCAAGGTCTGGAAAAACAATGTCCGTACCTTTGGCTCATCATTTTGAGGATCTGATTTGAGTCTAGTTCTTTTCTTCCATAGACAGTGATAGCAAGTTACAACAACAGTAGACTACAAATAGATTAAAACTCGAATAAACTTTCTAAACATCCAGGGAGGCTTGTCTAAACAAGGACATTTTTCAGCAGGTGCCAAAAAGAGTACAGAGAAGGCGCCTGCCTGATATCAATAGGCAAGGAGTTCCGAAGTTTAGGTGCTGCTGCACAAAAAGTTTGTGTTCTTACAAAGGCAGAGTAGGTACTGTATTATGTAGCAGCTGCTCTTTTCAATGAGGTCAAGTGGGCTTGTGTGGGGTATAAATAAGACACGTGGCTCAATAAGCCTTTGTTGATATGCCTGATAATGTTTTGTCCCATGATAGAGTTGTTTGAATAAAGAGTCGGCACTTTTTGACTTACGTTTCCTGTGAATCAGGGATGGGAAATCTGTGACTATGACTCCCATAATCCGTGACCATTGATTATACTTAGAATCATAGAATCATAGAGTTGGAAGAGACCACAAGGGCCATCCAGTCCAACCCCCTGCCGAGCAGGAAACACCATCAAAGCATTCTTGACATATGTCTGTCAAGCCTCTGCTGAAAGACCTCCAAAGCAGGAGACTCCACCACACTCCTTGGTAGCAAATTCCACTGTCGAACAGCTCTTACTGTCAGGAAGTTCTTCCTAATGTTGAGGTGGAATCTTCTTTCTTGTGGTTTGAATCCATTGCTCTGTGTCCGCTTCTCTGGAGCAGCAGAAAACAACCTTTCTCCCTCCTCTATATGACATCCTTTTATATATTTGAACATGGTTATCATATCACCCCTTAACCTTCTCTTCTCCAGGCTAAACATACCCAGCTCCCTAAGCCGTTCCTCATACTTGGGGACAATCCAGTAAGACCTGGAGGGCTATAAGTTCCCCGTCTCTGTTGTAAGATGCGGCTTATATCCTTTCCTTACACATCATGCAATTTGGAACCCAGTTACTCTATTAATGAGTGGTATCATCATGCCTAGTGATAACCCCAGCAGCCTTCACACTCCCCTCTTGCCAGGACCCAGGCATGCACTTGGGGAGTTCCTGCAACTTCCTCCGAACTGACAGCTGACTGTAAATTCTGAAGGTTTCAGGGAGAGGTTATCACTGGGGCTGGCGGAAATCTCTCCATATTAATTTTTCAGAACCTTCCTGATTAAATCTAATTAAACACAGCAACCCCGGCAGTGTGCAAATCTCCTTGTGTTTGTTTCGTTTGTCGTCGGTATGATTAAGGGGCAGGGGGGATCGGAGCAGGGTATATGTTGGGGGGGGGGCTTGTGGCACAAATATCACTGATCCTTTGATCCTTTCCCTCCTAAGCTTTTCTTTTTCGTAGCTTTCTCTTGTAGCTTTCTCCTGGATTGTTTCTTTTGTGTTTGTGTGCGTGCGTGTACGCGATCAATTTAGCTCCTCGGGGCTTGAAGGAACATATTGATGACAGACTAAAGTTGTGCAACGAAGGTGTGCTTTGCATGCTAATAGTCGCTCCTCTGACCCTGCAGATATCTCATCCAAGTTATTGGTGGTAGAGCCTCTTCTTGCCTAGTGGGCTTCGCTTGCAAATGGGCTTTTGGATAGGCTATGCTTGCTTTCCCCTCCTAGCAGACGACTTTCCGTCTGAGATCTGCAGTAAAAGTATCTTGAAATCCTCTGCCTTTAAGCACTTAGGGTGTATGCATACATCACATTTCCCTCAAAAAAGAACAGTCCGCCAAGAATATAATCAGAGGCGGGTATGGGAATTCCTTCTTAGGCAAAACGAAGTTTGAGGGACGGGGTGTGAAAAGAGTTACGACGAGAGCACTAGCAGCATTTTGTAGGCTGGTTTAAGGATCACACATCGACCTAAACACTGCAACCCCTGTGTGTAGCGTTGGTGCGATTGAAGGGCTTTCATGCACACGCAGCTCCACATCTAATGCACAACTAAGTAACGCATAACTAAGTAAAACTTAGTTGACTGCCGCCCCGTTGGAACTAAAGGGAGAATTGTTTTGCCTACCGAAACCCGCTTCCATCACCTGCATTCAGAAGCTATGGCATTGTTCCCTTCCCCTGTTAAGGCAAGTCCCACTTGCACGCCACTTAATGTGACAGATTTGACATTGCAATGCCTTCTGCTCTCCATCCTGAGGGCCCCCACAGCTTGGGACGAGGGTATCGCTGGCGCAGAATGCAGATCAGCCATCAGGCCCTTTTGCTTGGTGCCAGAGATCTGCTGGCAGACACTGGTGTGACTTTGCATTTTGTTTTCTGTACTGTTAGCCCTGTTGGTAGTAAGTGATTGCATTAACTGCTGCTTATTTGTCTGTGGGGAGCTCAGCAACCATTTGGTATCATTTCTCTCTCCCCCCCCCAACCGCTCCCCAGAGAGAACTGGCTCCGTTTTGGATGCTTCATCCCTAGCGCTCTCCTCCATTATTTAGCCGTTGCTATCCTGATTTGCAAATATTTGGGAGGGGGCATTTCTCCCCCCCCCACAAGTGTTAATTATGTTATACTCATGCATATGTGCTCACAGATACAAATAGTTTGACATAGGCCTGGTTGAACCCATGTGCGGTCTGAAGTATTTCCAAATGTGGGTGTCACAGTGATATTTTTCTGGAAAAAGAGGTGCCAGAACTCACCATGAACTTCTCCCTTGTTCTCTTTTTATAATGGCAAGTGCTGGAGCTCAGAGAAGTGCTGGAGCTCAGCTGCGACTGAAAAAAAACAAGCCCTGGTTGTGCATCTCATAAAGGTACCCCTGACCGTAAGGTCCAGTCGTGGACAACTCTGGGGTTGCGGCACTCATCTCGCTCTATAGGCTGAGGGAGCCGGCGTTTGTCCGCAGACAGCTTCTGGGGTCATGCGGCCAGCATGACTAAGCCACTTCTGGCGAACCAGAGCAGCGCACGGAAACACTGTTTACCTTCCCGCCGGAGCGGTACCTTTTTATCTACTTGCACTTTGACATGCTTTCGAACTGCTAGGTTGGCAGGAGCTGGGACTGAGCAATGGGAGTTCACCCCGTTGCAGGGATTCAAACTGCCGACTTTCTGATCAACAAGCTCTAGGCTCTGTGGTTTAGACCACAGCGCCACCCGCATCCATGTGCATCTCATGGTTGAGTGCAAAAGTGATCCCTATGTATGTGAGACTAAAAAGCATTAAGTCTGGAACCAGCCTTCCTGATGAGGAAAGTTTGTTTTTAGACATGGGGGTGGGGGTGGGTGGGAGTTTGGTTTGGAGGAGTGAGCCCTCATTTCCTGTCTGAAGTAGCACAGCTGAGCATAGCTGCCAAGTTTTCCCTTTTCTCACGAGGAAGCCTATTCAGCATAAGGGAAAATCCCTTAAAAAGGGGATAACTTGGCAGCTATGCAGCTGAGACACAAGTTTATCACTTCTCTGAGAATAGTTAAGCAAACATTTGCTAACAAAACATGATGTTCCTTCCGGTGCCATCTTTAAAAACCTTTAAAAATAAAAAATGCCAATTAATACATGATATTGTTTATTGATTATTAGTCTGCTTAGTTGCTTATGAACCCATGGTCTCCAAGCAACTGACATTTAAAGGCATACACATAAATACATTATACTGTTAATATAGGTAAAGGTAAAGGGGCCCCTGACCATCAGGTCCAGTCGTGTCCGACTCTGGGGTTGCGGCGCTCATCTCGCTCTATAGGCCGAGGGAGCTGGCGTTTGTCCACAGACAGCTTCCGGGTCATGTGGCCAGCATGACAAAGCTGCTTCTGGCGAACCAGAGCAGCACACGGAAACGCCGTTTACCTTCCCGCCGGAGCGGTCCCTATTTATCTACTTGCACTTTTATGTGCTTTCGAACTGCTAGGTGGGCAGGAGCTGGGATCGAGCAATGGGAGCTCACCCTGTCGCAGGGATTCGAACCGCCGACCTTCTGATCAGCAAGCCCTAGACTCTGTGGTTTAACCCATATATGCACCTTATTCTTGTGAATGTGATATAGAATTGTAGAGTTGGAAAGGGCCAATGTTTTAACTGTTTCTCTTTCTGATTTTTAAATTGCTGTAACCCGCCCTGGGTCCTGTTGGTGAATAAAATTAATTATTTTTCTAATACTATGGGCATGTTGGTCGGTAGCAGAGATGCCCCTGGTCTGTTGCCTTCATAGATCTGATGAATACTTTTGACCTTGTTGGCCAAAAAGGACTCTTCACACTGCTCAGTAAGCTAGGATGCCCACCTGCTACTGGTACTACCACTACACACACACACACACACACACACACACACACACACACACACCCCAGAAGCAACAGGAAGATTTGGTAGCACATTTGTAACAGAACAGCATAATCTGATTATCCCAAAACCTGGGATTCACTTCCTGACATCTCAGTTTAAAAAGTAACAATCTCAAGTCTATCTCACACAAACAACAGGTTGAGGTGTTGAAACACTTACTGGGCTGCTGCCACTTCAGGGTGCAGGGCTATGTGTGTGGGGGGCGGGGGCGGGGGCGGGGGGGGGAGGACTCATGGCTGAATGCTCCTTCAGTTGGGGAGGGTATCCCTGGACACAAAAAGTGAAGGTGTGTGGATGGGGGAATTAAATTGTAGGTGAATCTTCCTGTAGACAAAATAGCACCATCTGTACCCAGAAGGAAGCTCTCAGTAGACCTGGGGGAAACCCCACGAGTATGTATACCAGGCATCCGCAGATGTTTTGGACTACAATTCCCATCTTCCCCGACCACTGGTCCTGTTAGCTAGGGATCATGGGAGTTGTAGGCCAAAACATCTGGAGGGTCGCAGTTTGGGGATGCCTGCTGTATACATTTTAGGTTGGGGGGGGAAGCTAAGGAGGGGGAGAGACCCTCATAACAGACCAATGAAGACTGAGCATATTCAGTGACCACTTAATACTGGATGGCTGTTGAAGTGGGAGAATAGATTGGCATATCCTTGAAGTGGGCATGGCTGCTTGCAACCTGAATGGTTGCATTCTGCATTTCAACGTCTTGTTGCAGATTTGACCTGTCCTTTTAAAATATAATAATAAGAATAATTTATTACTTATTATTTATACCCCACCCATCTGGCTGGGTTTCCCTGTAGCCTCCATATACTGTGGCCATGAGTTCCCTAGGTTACTAAAACGTTCTGTGGGGGGGGGGTTTCCTCGGTCTTTGCATTAAACCTGCTTCCTACCCATTTCACTGGATATACCCAGCTGTTTACATTTTGGGAGAGTGAATAATGTATCCTCTTCATACTCTGCACCTGTTGATTCTCCCCTGCCATTGCCAACTCGAGGCTGCTGTGTGCTTTGCGATTTCATACGGTTATTTTTGCATCTTCACGATGACTCCCTCTTTGTTAATCCACCTTTAAGTTCAGTTTACAGAAAACTAGTGTATGGGTTTTAGAAATAAATGTCAATCATAATACATTTCATACTGCACTGTCAGCTTGCTTGGAAATTTACAAAAGCAAAAAAACCTGACCGTTCAACTCCCTGCAATGCAAGAATCACAAGTAAATAAACCATTGCAGGTAGCCATCCAACCTCTGTTTAAAGATTTCCACTGGAGGAGAGTCCACCGTCTTCTGAATTAGTCCATTCCACCATTGACTTCTTCCCAATGTTTAGTCGAAATCTCCTTTCTTGTAATTTGAAACCACTGGATCGGGTCTTGTTACATGTTAAGTTTCCAGTCCCTACGTCACAGGGTGCTGGACTGTTTCCTTCACTGGAGGTTCTGTGTGTCATAAATTGGCATTGTTTTGCATTTAAATACAATAACACACAGTGGTACCTTGGTTCTCAAACATAATCCGTTCTGGGAGTCTGTTTGACTCCCAGAACCGTTCGAAAACCAAGGCAAGGCTTCCGATTGGCTGCAGGAGCTTCCTGCACTCAACTGGAAGCCGCGTAAGCTGCGTCAGACGTTCGGCTTCCAAAAAACATTTGCAAACCAGAACACTCACTTCCGGGCTTGTGGCGTTCGGGAGTTGACTTGTTCGGGAGCCAAGCCGCTCACCAGCCAAGGTACCACTGTACAGTAACTTGCCCTTTGGTACAGTTGTACTAAGTTTCACATGCAATACATAGTACACAAGCAATACTCTTATTTATGTAGTATCAATTCAAGCAGCCCGTCCACAGAGATTCTTCTGCTGAGCATGGATTAAAAATATATTTAGGATCTACATAGCCTGCCATAGCTCTCCTTTCTGTAACATCTCTAGTCTTGCTGCGTCCCTGTTGGGTATACAGGTTTTTTATGTATACTGTAATCAAAACTCTACAACACAGATCACTTGGATATCTTAATTGTACACTCCAATAGGTAGTGACAGAAAACATCACATGTTTGTACCTTGATGTTCCAGAAAACCTGGTTTTAAAAATTTGTTGCTGTAGGAGTATAGCATCTAGATCTACAGAAGTAAAAGTACCACTGTATTCTGCTCTGGTCAGACCTCACCTGGAGTACTGTGTCCAGTTCTGGGCACCACAGTTCAGGAAGGATACTGACAAGCTGGAATGTGTCCAGAAGAGGGCAACCAAAATGGTCAAAGGCCTGGAAACGATGCCTTATGAGGAACGGCTTAGGGAGCTGGGTATGTTTAGCCTGGAGAAGAGAAGGTTAAGGGGTGATATGATAGCCATGTTCAAATATATGAAAGGATGTCATATGGAGGAGGGAGAAAGATTGTTTTCTGCTGCTCCAGAGAAGCGGACACGGAGCAATGGATTCAAACTTCAAGAAAGAAGATTCCACCTAAACATTAGGAAGAACTTCCTGACAGTAAGAGCTGTTCGGCAGTGGAATTTGCTACCAAGGAGTGTGGTGGAGTCTCCTTCTTTGGAGGTCTTTAAGCAGAGGCTTGACAGGCATATGTCAAGAACGCTTTGATGGTGTTTCCTGCTTGGCAGGGGGTTGGACTGGATGGCCCTTGTGGTCTCTTCCAACTCTATATTCTATGATCTTATTGCCAGCAAAGCTAGAGGACGGCAATGGAAACGAGTGTCTACAGGGTTCTTTTGCTCCCAGAGTCTACTCAGGTAGATTACTTCAGGTTTGATATAAAAAATAAAAAGTATATTCTATCTCATTTATAAAGGGAAAGGAAGCCAAGTCTCACCAAAAGTGTCTATCCTTGAAGTGCCTTTATTTGCCCTTCTGTGGCAAGCAAGGTGTTCCAGCAGAGCCACACTCCAAATATGATTTCACCAAATTCCAATGGGGATTTCTGTGGATTGTTTCAGGCTATTGTTAATTGGGCTGCTGATAACAGATAAAGTACAAAATCTACACATAATGATAATAAGGCGGGAACCTAATTGGGCAGGAGGGGTCGCTGCATAATTTCGGAAATAATGCGAAACACCCACCCACCCCCAAGAGTTTGCCAACCTGCAACTCCACCATGCATGAAAATATGACCCCGTCTCTTCACAGCCTTTCCAGCATAGATGCTGGTGTTTATTTTGGATGAAGTGCAGTGCCAGTGAAAGACAATTTTGAGAGAAGCCTCCTGCAGACGAACAGAGATTGTTCGTAGGGATAGGTTCATTGGAGGGTTTTAAACAGAGGCTGGACGGCCATCTGCCCAGGGATTCTTGACCTGTGATTCCTGTATTGCAGGGGTGGTGCCAAATGACCCTTGGGGTCTCTTCTAACTCTACGGTTCTATGACTCTATGAAGCCATTGCCATGCAAGGTTCCATACTTTATCTTGCTGCTGTTGACGCATGGAAAGGCAACACACCACCCTTTCCCCATCCTCTGTGCCTCCCTCTTCCTCTCTCTCCCCCGCAACCCGCACTCACCATAAATTAGGTTACAATGTGTATATTGAATTTCCCTTCAGTCTCTGGTGTTGTGGCACATCTGCGATACCTCCTGGCGTTAATGGCTTTACACACAAAAACGAAGTGTAATAAAGGTTATGATGGCTGTGTTTTAACCTCCTGGCCCCCATTGTATGCGAGGCTGGCAGGGGATTCTAGGGAACAGTTAATTCCCATCCACGCCCCCCCCCACTCTGCATTTTCAATGCCTCCCGCTAGATAACATGGCTTCTTTGAGCTACCCTGCTGCTGCTTCGGGTTGGGTCTGCCTTTATTCATGGAACAAAGCAGGGAAACGTTCTATAAATATGCTTGCTCATATGGCGAAGATGGAGAGATTGTTTTCACTCTCAAAGGGAGTCATAGATTTGAGAGACGTGGGTGGCGGGGAAAGCAATGGAAAAGTGTGGGGAAAGTGATGGAGAAAAAGGACCATGGAAGGAGAAAAGTTAAAGACTTAAAGGACGGTTCATCAGAAAGTTCTCCAGCTCCACCGACATGAACCCTGCTGTGTCTGCAGTAAGTAGCAGCCGCAGCTGGCAGCGGTGTTGGGAATTCTGGCTTGTCTCGGTTGGCAAACTGGCTCAGGCAGGCTGTCCCTGGACAGACTCCCATTTATAAAACAAGAGCCTGTTGGATCAGGCCAAAGGCCGATCTATTCCAGCATCCTCTTCTCAAAGTGGCCAACCAGATGCTCATGAGAAGCCTGCAAGCAGGACATGAGCACGATAGCAATTCTTATTAACACAGTGCGTTGCTAAACTATGGAACTCACGGCCAAGGGAGGCAATGATGGCAACCAACCAGATGCTCATGAGAAGCCTGCAAGCAGGACATGAGCACGATAGGAATTCTCCCCATTTGGGATTCCCATAAACTGGTAACCAGAAGCATCACTTACCTTGAGCTGTGGAGGCAAAGGATGGCCATTGTGCCTAGTAGCCGTCAATAGCAGTCTCCTCCATTAATGTGTCTAATCCTCTTTTAAAGCAATCTAGGTTGGTGGCCATCATTGCCTCCCTTGGCCGTGAGTTCCATAGTTTAGCAACGCGCTGTGTTAATAAGTCCTTCCCTTTAACTGTCCTGGTTCTTCTACCATTCAGCTTGCTTGGAGGTTTGTGAGTTCTAGTGTTATGATGGAGGAAGAATAACGTTTCTCTATCCACTTTCTCCATGCTGTGTATAACTTCATAAACATAAGTCTCTGGACTAAGGAAGTCCCAAACGCTGGAACTTTTCTCCATAGGAGAGTTGTTCCACCCCCTTTATCACTTTTGTTGTCCTTATCGCCGCCACCACCTGCTTAGAGCATTCTCTCCAACATCCTACTGGTCAAACAGGGTGCTTGTTTTTTTAGTCTTGCCCTCTTGGTCATCTTTTGGTCCATGCAATAGCAAAAAAAGGGGATATTCCGGGATGCAGTCAGAAGCTGGGATGACTGGTAATTCTGGGATGTCCTGCTCAATCAGGACTATTGAAAGGTATGTTATAGTAGACCAAAATATGAACCCCCGTAAATGTGCATGACTGGCAAAGCTACCAAGCAAGCAAGCAAACAAGCAAGCAAGCAAACAAACAAACAAACAAACCGCCTCCATTACAGAATACACCACCTGTGATACAGGAATCTTCTGCAATCTTCTGAAAAACCTGCTCCTTCCCAATAAACAGATCATTTCCCCCCCTCCCAAATGAGTTAAATAAATAACCCTTTTCCTGCTCGGAGGTGGACTATTTAAACATTGACAAGGATGAGGGCTCGGAAGTAGCGGGTGGGGTGCTACCAGTTAGCTGCTGTTACTCGCTTGACCCACATCTTGTCCTGTGGACCTTGGAGCTTGGCTCTGTTGCTCATACTGTGGCTCTGGGGCACTGCCAGAGCATAGGTTATGCAAGAGGTTGGCCATTTCTTGACATCAGAGCTGGCCTCCCTCAGAGGGGAAATCTCAGATGCTCTTGGAGATAGCAGGAGATGTAAAGCCGGCAACCTTTACCCTACAGGACCACGGGGAAGAGGAAGCCCAGCAAATGCAGAAGACAGAAGGGCAAGCAGGGGGGGGGGGGATAAAAGAGTGGTTCCACTTTTCGGCATGTGGAAGGACATACGTTTCTGGCACGTCAGCGGAGTCAGACACCAGCAGTAGCAGAATACCAATGGGAGGCCTGCAGGCGAAGCTGAGTCATTATTTCAAACTGATATGCAAAGCTTCCTCGCCTCTTCCACTCCCGATCTCTACTCAGTCCTTATTCTTTAGCTTTCAAGTGGTGCCATTCCTGTGCACCACCCCTTCTCCTAAATTTCAGCCCCTGCTTCCTAAATCTTCTGCCTCGACAGAGAGCAACCCTTAGCAGTTTCAACCCAGGCAGCAAAATCGCACTGTTGGTCCCTGTGCCTAGCAGCTGAGATTGTCACCAGAGCTCCTGAAGGGGGGAAGGGGGCTGTAGCTCAGGAGAACACCTGCTTGGCATGCAGAAGGCCCCAGGCTCAATCCCTGGCATCTCCAGGTAGTGATGGGAGAGAAGCCTGGAAAGCCACGGCCAGTCAGTGTAGTCCATGCTGAACTGGATGGACCAATGGACTGACCGTGCATAAGGCAGTTTCCTATGTTCCTCCTCCTCTGAGTGCCCTCACCTGTGGATCTGAGGCAGGTGGATGCTGGAGCGGGGCCTTTTCAGTCCTGGCACCCTGACTGCAGAACTTCCTCCAAAGGGAGACCTGGCTGGTATCCTTATCACTGGCCTTGCAACATGTCAAAGGGGCTGTTAGGAATGCAGGTTTATTCGCAGGCCAGGAAGTGCAATCAGCTTTTATTCACAAAGGTAAAAACACAGCATTCAAGCTAATCTTCCCTAGTTGAAGAGGATGCTGGGACTGGCGTCTGGCCTCTCCTCCTCTCTCTGCGGTGAGGCGGGGTGTGTGGCCTCTGCCTCTGGACCTGTCTGCTCCATTGCTCAGTGAGGCTCTACATTATCTGGGTGTCAGTGGAGGAGGAAGGCTGGCTGAAGTGGGGCTGTCCAACTGCTGAGCAACTGAAGCAGCGCCTGGTTCTACTCTGTCAAAACTGTATGCTCACACTGGGACCCTCAGCGCCCAGCCCAGTCCTGCATACCTGCCAAGTTGCTGTCAGAGAAATAAGGGACCAGGTGGAAATAGCAGACTGGAAGTAGCTCTGCCGCCATTTTGGAACTGGGCAGAGCATGCTCAGAAGTGACTTTTGATGCTGCTTTGCCCAGTTCCAAAATGGCCACCGTGCCAGAAGTCGCACTGCAGCCATTTTGGAACTGGGCAAAACAGCATCAAAAGTCGCTTCTGAGCATGCTCTGCCCAGTTCCAAAATGGCCGCCGCGCCAGAATAAACCGGGGAAAAACAAAAACAAAATCAGTTTTTTCGGCTAGGAACAGCTGGGAAAACGGGGATTTCCCGGGGGAAACGGGAGACTTGGCAGCTATGCAGTCCTGTCCTGGAACGGCTTTCTTCTTCAGACCCCTCTGTGTTCACTCAAACCTCCTGCTTCCATCACCGCTCACCTTGTCCCTTCTGCAGAGTGGTCCTCAGTGTCCCACCACCACTTTCCTGGGTCTAAGTCTTCTTCCTCTGTGTCAACCCACTCTTCCTCATCCAGCCAGTCCCTGACTCGATGGATCCGTTCCGTATAGATGAGCTTTTGCTAGCTTAGCTGATCTGTTGCATTTGCTAGTGTCTTTTTCTTTTTTTCTTTTACCTTGCCCTCAGGTTGGCCTGTTGTCTCCTGAATTATTTAACTGCTGCTTCCATTCCTATTATTTATGCATAATGGCATGCACTTTGATTTCATTTGCCTTTTTTGTGATTTCCGTTCCGAGGCCTCCCAACAAGCTTCACCAAATGCCATTTTGGGCAGGAAGGCGGTATGCAAAACATTTGAATAAAGGGACAAATGCACACATGGATCATAACCATGGCCGCAAACGCTGCAGGCAAATCAAGCTCCTCGGGTTCTGTCCATACATTTGCTTTATTTATCCTGCTTGTAAAACGTGAGTTATCGTTCTTTGGTAGAGGCTGGGGTGCTGACGGGGCAGAATGGACAGGTAAGGTGGGACATGGAGGACAAGACAGGCAGAAGAATGTAGGAAAAGCTCTGCTGGAACAGATCAGAGACCCATTTGGTCCAGCATCCTGTTCTCACAGTGACCAACAGGCAGTGGCATAGTGTGGGTTGCCAGCTCCCGGGGCCACGTGAAGGTGATGGGAGGGAGGGAGGATAACCAACAGAGTACGTATACACATTCAGCTGCCTAACCGTGTCTATGTCACTCAGGAGATCACAGCCACAGATATAAGAAATGCAGAGCCTTTCAGTGGAAAAGCCATTTTCAATGGAGCCCAAAGACGGAAGCACACGGCTGTATCGAGGCAGCACAGGATGTTGGAGTAGATGGGCTGCTGGCCTGATCCAGCAGGCTCTTCTCATGTTTTAGAACATGGCAACACATGTTCCAGAAAAGCTTATTGATTTCCTATTCGTCCGAGGATCATGCTGTGTTTTAACAAACATGCTGCTGATTTTATTCCATCTCTGCTGCAGAACCTCCATTTGCTCCTCAGGCCTTTCTCATCCAAATCCTTCCATAGTATGTTCTTAAGCAGAGCCTGAGAAGGATAAACAGAAAAGGGGCAGTTGTGCAGTCCTGCCCCATGAGGAGCACAAATGCTGTTCAGAGTCTGCAAGCTGCAAGCATTGTTTTTAGCTTCTTCTTTTAAAATAAATAAATCATAAAATAAAAGCTTTTGGTTTTAA
Source organism: Zootoca vivipara (assembly GCF_965207765.1). Taxonomy (NCBI): domain Eukaryota; kingdom Metazoa; phylum Chordata; class Lepidosauria; order Squamata; family Lacertidae; genus Zootoca; species Zootoca vivipara. The sequence goes on along the minus strand of NC_142592.1, from coordinate 65,730,096 downwards.
AAACGGACTCTGTGCTTTTTGGTTTGGTGGATACTCCCATGCTCATACCTCAAGCCAACTTGCTCCCTTACAGAAATGGAATCCTGGTTCAGAACAAAAAGGTTACTCACCTTTGGCCTGGGGTCGCTCACAAGTTTAGCATTTCAATGGAGGACTTACAACCAGTTCTTTAAGGCTTATTCTACCTATCGATGCCATTGATTTTTCAATTGGAAGTGGTGGTCAGTAATAGCACTTCCAAACTCCCAGGAGGGCCATATCCTGCCATCTCTAGCTTGAGAGAATACATTTGTAAATGCCCTTGTCACTAGGTCTGCAAGCTGGATAAATTCTGGCTTCTGTAATCACCTGCTGGGATTTGTCTATGTGCAACTGCAAGCTCTCTGTGGATTTGTGTAGTACTACCAAGACAAGTCACCTGTGGATTCCAAAGACTGATGGTCTACCGAACTGATGCCCTCCAGAAGTTCTTGGACTATAGTTTCCATCAGCCCCAGCCAGCACATAGCGATAGGACACATGCTTCACAGGTAGAAAGTACACTGAGATGATAACCTCTTTGAGTAATTGAAGCAAAAATTGAAGCAAATAATTCAAATAACCCAAGCAGAATCTGATGTGCAAATGAGGATTGGAGGGATATCTGACAGTCAGCGACTGTTTTGGAGCCGGCCCATCTGAAAGCACTTTGAAACAAAACAAAACACCCTTCCTTTGTTCCAGCATCTTGGAGTCCATATATTTTTAATGTCTCTTGACTATAAAGGAAGAAATAGATTTGATGGAGACATCAGCATGAGAGCACACGCACACACCAAGATGCTGATGGACGTCTTTCTTAGACAAATGTACCAAAATACCTGTTTGTCTCCCGGATTCTGTTAATAAAGAGGGGTGGTTGTTGCTGTTGTTTTATAAAAAAGTTGTTTTTTCATGGCATTGTTCCATTGTGCTTGACAATAGGCGAAATCAGCAGTTTTGAATGCAAAACTTGAGGGAATCTAGACTGTTTGTTTGTTATTTTAAGCACAGCCAGTTCATCCCAACTCTTAATTGACTGCCAGGGAATATCTCTCTCTCTCTCTCTCTCTCTCTCTCTCTCTCTCTCTCTCTCTCTCTCTCTCTCTCTCTCTCTCTCTCTCTCCACTTCTTTTTAAGATCATCCCATCTGCTGGGAAGTGTTCCATCTTTGGGGCGGTGGAAGAACCAGGCAGAAATTGACATTTGAGGGGAGCAGCAAGCACTTATATTATTATTATTACAGTTTGAGAATGTCTCTTTATGCCTGAGATGTCAAACACTCTGAATAGCTATCATATATTTAAATAGGGGTTTACAGCTATTCTTATTGCACACCCACCCACCTGTGTGGCAATATATATATGCCGTGTATCTGAGTGCATAAATTATGTTGCTATAATTACACCCATGTGGAAAGAGAACTCGATAGATTTATATAGAAGCAGCTCTTGAAGGCAGACATTGCAGCCCCTTTTGGGGTGTGCTTTTCGGTCTGATTACAGGGTAGTTAATGGTGCTGCTCTCTGATAACAGTCATTGCTTCCTTTATTCCTCTTGCCCCAAACAACTTGACTGATAGAAGAAAGTGATTAATGGTGTTAGAAGCGAATAATGTATACCCCTAGGCACAACAATGCTATGCAAGTACAGCCCCAGCAACACTTGAAAATAATATACAATTGGCACTAATCCTATGGCAACTTTGCCAACAATAATTGCTCACACAAGTGCTGACATACAGTGGTACCTCGGTTTATGAACACAATTGGTTCCGGAAGTCTGTTCATAAACTGAAGCGTTCATAAACTGAAGCGAACTTTCCCATTGAAAGTAATGGAAAGTGGATTAATCTGTTCCAGACGGTCTGTGGAGTACTTAAACTGAAGCATTCATAAACTGAAGCGAACTTTCCCATTGAAAGTATAATGGAAAGTGGATTAATCCGTTCCAGACGGGTCCGCAGAGTACTCAACCTGAAGCATACTTAACTCAAAGCATGGGTGTAATTGGTTCTGGAAGTCTGTTCATAAACCGAAGCGTTCATAAACTGAAGCGAACTTTCCCATTGAAAGTAATGGAAAGTGAATTAATCCATTCCAGATGGGTCCGTGGTGTTCGTAAACCGAAAATTCGTAAACCGAGGTGTTCATAAACCGAGGTTCCACTGTATTGGGTTCCTTTGAGGTGCAGGTACTTCAATTTCAGTCTGGTTTGATTTCAAAATGTGTTTCCCATCTGACTGAGGTCCTATGGAGACGTAATGCTCAACCATGGTTTGTTTTCCTCAACCATGGTTATTATGAACTAGTTCAGAGTACCTAAAGCACAGATAAGGATTGGCTGCAAATCAGGTCAAGAAAATCCTTATTTGAAATGAGCTTGTATTAACCATGGCTACGTGATAAACATTTGCACTTTGCAAACCTTGGCTAAGGCAGCACCCTGGCCAGCAATGTCAAACTCTTGTTGATGTCTCCCTATTCAAGGGGCAAGGCTTCACTTGGATAAGCTAAACCAAGCATGCACTACACACACACACACACACACACACACACAAACACAGGGATTTTAACCAGGGTTAGAGCAATAAACCTGATTGGTGGTAACCATGGTTACGCACTCTGCCTATGCCAGTGTTTGGTGTTTAAAAAGCATATCTGATTTTCTCTGTCCAGCATTGGAAGGTAAGTGTGGCTGCTGTGCATCTCCCTGAAGTGGATAAATTTCATGTCCTTCAAGGTGGCTGCATAAATGAGGTTATAGTTTAAATGAATTAGCTTGTAATTAGGTAATCAAAACCATAATGTGTTGGACTGGTGTCAGGGTATGGCTTCGTGCCTTTTGAAGGTAGCGGGTTGTTTTTTTTTGTTTTTAAATAGTGGAGTCATTATATTTTAATTGCGGCAAGATAGTGCTGTAATTACCAGAACTGAATCGTCTGAGATGATGCCGCTTCAGTTCAAAGAGAGTTTCCCAACGAGAAAAAGAAAAACAACTGTTTGATTTTGGGGTGGTTCCATAGAGCGCGCTGCTATTTATCAGATGTTATTCCAATTTCCTTGTGCTGGTGGAAATGCGTGTAATATAAAAGCGCTCAGCACCACTGTGGCTGCTAGCCTCCCCTCCCCCCTTGGAGTCCTCTGGCCCTCCTGCCTTGGCACATTTTAATGCTGCCAGGCCTGTCTCCTGGACAGCTGAGAGGGACATGCAAGGCTATGTCAGAGACGGAGCAAGGAGGAGAATATGAAACCTGTGCAACAAAAGCAGATCTCCAAGTTGCTCCTCGACAAGAAGCTTTTGCCTGGGTCACGAGCGTGTCCACCTCTGGCCTACCGCAGTGAAGACGCTCCCTGCGGCTGGTCTCCCTGTAGTTCTTTCCATTAGCCGGAGAGTCGCCAGCTTGATGTCTGAGGTGGACTTGAGCTCTGACAAATACCTTTCATTTTATTTGGGTTTATTTTTGCAGGGTAGCTGCAGAGAAGATCCCCAACTAGAGTTTCTTTATCCATGTGGCAATAGTTTTGAACAACAACAACAACAAAATTATCCCAAGGAATGAATCCTCCAAAGGCAAAAAAATTATATGCATTTCCATACATTCCCTAGACCAGAATCTAAATAATAATAATAATAATAATAATAATAATAATAATAATAATAATAATAATAATTATTATTTATACCCCGCCCATCTGGCTGGGTTTCCCCAGCCACTCTGGGCGGCTTCCAACAAAAGATTAAAATACAATAATTCATTGAATGTTAAAAACTTCCTTAAAAAGGGCTGCCTTCACATGTCTTCTAAAAGTCAAACAGTTGTTTATTTCTTTGACATCTGATGAGAGGGTGTTCCACAGGGCAGGTGCCACTACTGAGAAGGCCCTCTGCCTGGTTCCCTGTAACTTTGCTTCTCATAATGAGGGAACCGCCAGAAGGCCGTCAGCGCTGGACCTCAGTGTCTGGGTAGAATGATGGGGGTGGAGACGCTCCTTATATTCCCTGCCATTCTCTCAGTCCTGCCCTTCATTCTTCTCCCAAGTTGCCTTTCTGCATTCCTCCAGGTTTAACCTGGCTGCTGCTGCTGCTGCTGCTGTAACTGTAGGCTCACCTGTGGCTTCTCAGTCATCTGCATCTGAGTCTAGCAAAATCTGGTTGACCATTTTAGGCTGTGAGTCCTGGAGGATCTGCTCTCTGCCTTTTTCGACCTGGCGTAGGAAGAAGAAGAAGAAGAAGAAGAAGAAGAAGAAGAAGAAGAAGAAGAAGAAGAAGAAGAAGAAGAAGAAGAAGAAGAAGAGTTTGGATTTGATATCCCGCTTTATCACTACCCTAAGGAGTCTCAAAGTGGCTAACATTCTCCTTTCCCTTCCTCTGCCACAACAAACACCCTGTGAGGTGGGTGGGACTGAGAGACTTCAAAGAAGTGTGACTAGCCCAAGGTCACCCAGCAGCTGCATGTGAAGGAGCGGAGACGCGAACCCAGTTCCCCAGATTACGAGTCTACCGCTCTTAACCACTACACCACACCACACTACACCACACCACACTGGCTCTTAGGAGGGCAGAGCTCTGACTAACTCCAGCTACAAAAGCTGCGGCTGCTGAACAGGATCATAGGCTGGGGGTGTTGTTTATTACTTATTTATTTATTAGATTTATATACTGCTTTTTTCCCCTTCCAAGGAGCTCAAGCTGGTGCACATTCTCCTCCTCCTCCTCCTCCTCCTCCTCCTCCTCCTCCTCCTCCTCCTCCTCCTCCTCCTCCTCCTCCTCCTCCTCACAACTCTGTGAGGTAGGTTTGGCTAAGAAATGGGGGACTGACCCAAGATCACAGCTTGTATCTTTATTTTTGACCTTATGAGTTATGTGGAAATGTTTTCTATTTGACTGTGTCCTTTTTTGATGTTCTGTTCCTTGTTTATGGCTCCTTTTGTTATGATTGTAGTCGTGTCCTTTTTAAAATATGTCGCAAGCCTCCTTGAGCATGGTTTTAACTTTGGAAAGGCGGCACTCAAATAAGCTGGTTGGTTGGTTGGTTGCAGAAAGGTGGTTCAGTGTGGCTTCCCAGTTTAGATTCTGGCCTTGGGCCTGGCAGCTTTTGGTGGGCCCTCGTTTTCCAAGGGCACATAGGCTTGGCAATTCGTTTCCACCCTCTGTTCCTCCTCCTCCTCTTTGCATTTTATACATGGGCAGAAAAATATTTTGACAGACCAGTGGTGCAGAAAATGACTTGTTGCTGCTGAAGTGCAGCGTCTCTTGACCACAATTACGATGCAGTGTATGTAAAAGCATCACTTGCTCAGGTGTTCTGCTGATCCACTTACTTTTGCCTCTGATCTCTCTGACTGAAATGTACATTATCGGAACTCTTCTGCAATCATTTCGCCAGCATGAATAATTTCCGCCAAGTAATAATGCAAGGATTGCTCCACTCGATTACCCTCAAGGACTACTCTGCCTGACATGACCTTCAGGTTGGGTGCTATGTGATCTTACTGTTCTTCCCATTACTGCTTACAGGTAGCAGATCGAGCGTTTGCTTTATCGTGACGTCGCTCTTTGATGATGTCACTACGGCTTAGTATGGTTTGCAAACAATAACACTTAGTGTTTGCATTGGGGGCTTCCTTCACATGTTATTCTTAGCAATCTTGCAGTGTTAGAAACTCAGATATATAAGCTAATCGTCGAATGGCACCTTGAACCTAGTTCAAGGTCGCCACAACTGAATGTCTAAGCCCCATTTTGTTTTGTTTTTACAATGAAATTTATTATTGTTTTTAATATTCATTATTCGTTCATTTCTATACTGCTTTGTATTTTAAATTTTAAAAAATCTCAAAGCAGTTTATAACACGTTAAAACATCAAATAAAACAATCCAGAATAAAATTAATTCAAATTTCAATAAAAATATTTCAGATCCTTCTCCAAGTGGTGTCTTGCTTTTCACATATTTATTGACCTACTTAATTTACAGTGGTACCTCGCAAGATGAATGCCCTGCAAGACAAATTTTTCGCAAGACGAATGTGTCTTGAGATCTGATGGTGACTCGCAAGACGAATGCGTTTTGCGAAAAATTCATCTTGCGAATCGCGGTTTCCCATAGGAATGCATTGAAATTTAATCAATGCGTTCCTATGGGCAAAAAAAGAAATTTCAATGCATTCCTATGGGAAACCATGATTCGCAAGATGAATTTTTCGCAAAACGAATTGACTCGCAGAACGAATTAAATTCGTCTTGCGAGGCACCACTGTATATAGCTTCCCCATAGCAGACGTACTCTAGGAAACCGGTGTGGTGTCGTAGTTGGCGTGTTGGACCTGGGAGATCAGGGTTCAAATCCTGACTCAGCCATGAAGATCACTGAGTGAGCTTGGGCTAATCTGAACCACTTGGCAGCGTAGAAGCACAAGACGTGCTTCTTTTGTTGCAATGCTACCACATGCAGTGCCAACCAGCTAGGTGGAGATGTCACTTGGCAACCTGGCACCCAGGGATCTCTCCACATGGTCGCAGTTGGACCCATGCCATTCACAAAATGTTCCTGAAGTCAGGAACCAGAGTCAGGTGAAGGTCAGCAATTAAAAAGGTCCCGGTTTCAGTGAAGTTAACTCTTTATTAAAAGAAACTGGAACAGTGCAGGTCTAGTGATCCCAGCAACTCTTCCCAGTAGGTCCTGCCCTAATGAGGCAGTTGCAAGGACTGAAGTTCTTCCCACAGCTCCGTAGGTCCTCTCCTCTTCAGGTCCCCGCCCCCCACAAGCAATCAGAGACTGTGTCTGCATGCAACCAATCTCTCATCTGCTCTTTTCATTTCTCTGCGTGCTCTGGGAGACCAGGAGGAAGGGAGCTGGTTATAGCAGGAGGGAGAGATTCCCTGGATTTTTCTTTTTTTTAAAAAATTATATTTTATTGATTTTACATAATAAAGAGAACATACATAAAAATACATAACCAATTTTCCACCTACTTCTGTCCACCCTCCACGGGCCCTCTCCTCCCACAAGAGGATCCCCCAAAAAGCGGGCAGTCGACAGTGGTTCATTTTATGATTGAATTTCTACCCACCCCTCACTCCCACTCCCGGAACCCCCCTTTGCCACCAAGAGACTCCAGGTTGGCAGGAGAGATGCAAGTGAGTATCCATCGAGATTCCCTGGATTTTTCAGCAGCCTGACTTATCTCTGTCTCTTGCTACTCCTCCTCTCCAGCCTCCGAATCAGGACTGCCCTCTGCCACAGGCTCTTCTTGCTCACTAAACCCTGTTGCCCCTTCAGCTTCCGACACCACCTCCTCCCAGGCGGCTCCCTCTTCTCCCTCTGGGGAGTCTTGCCAACACTCCCCAGGCTCTGAGTCTTCTTCCCTTGGGGATTCCCCAGCTGGTAACACCCCCCCCCCCCACTCCTCAGCATCCAGCCAGTCCAGGCTGTGGTGGGAAAGAATTGCTCTCTATGAAACCTGGTACACAATACTGGGCTAGATGGACCAATGGGATATAAGGCGGCGTCCCGTGATCTTTTGCTGCTCTGCAGTCCCTTTGAATTGAGAAGGACTCAAGCCTTAGAAACAGGAAGAACCCAGCTGGAGGCTGGCCATTGCTGGAGGAGCCTGGCAAGGCAAGAGTAGAACGGCTGGTTTCTCATGGCCCAAAGACCAGGAGGCACCTAAGAACGAGCTCACATTGATATTTGAGCCATGCATTATTAATCCTCGCTCTGAACGCAAATTAGCTATGCAACATGTGTGCCTGATAGAACGCTCGACGACCATGCGGCCAAGGAAGCCAGGATTAGTATTCAGCATTTGCCTCTTTTAAAAGAATTTGCTTCCAAATCGTATTTTCTCCTGACTTGCCGTTACATTCTGGGTAGCAATCGGTATTTAAAAAAATAAATAAACACACACACACACACACACACACACACACCCCTGGTGTTTAAACCCTGCAGAACCTCTCTTTAATATGAATGAGGCATGTGATGCATGAGTGACAGGCAATGGCCAGACTCTGATGGATCTGTGGTGACTTCAAGCGGAAGAGGTTTTTGTCTCCTTAGATGGAACGGAGTGGCAGCTAAATATCTCTTTAATAATTTGTAGCATGAAGTGCAGGGCAAGGGGGGCAGGGCAGGGCCAGCGAGAGCCTGACTCGGAAGCACAATAATGTGGATTTGTGTGTGTGTAAAGGGTGTGGAACCAGGAGTTTTGTTCGCTCCGTTGACTTCCTGCACCACAGTGGCATGTTAGCAGCGGCGGCTGCAGCGGGATTTACTGCTCTGTCCTCTGATTCACTTGGGTACCACGTCTGGAGAGTGCTAAAGGGCGGCAGCCAAACTGCTGGCTCAGCAGTGGACAGGTGAACACAAAGGACCAGTGAGGTTTCACTGGGACCTATAAAGCAAGGATGGAGAATCTGTTTCCCTCAATGAGAGCCAGCGTGGTGTAGTGGTTTTAGAGAGGTGGACTTGTAATCTGGTGAACCAGGTTCGCTTCCCCGCTCCTCCACATGCAGCTGCTGGGTGACCTTGGGCTAGTCACACTTCTCTGAAGTCTCTCAGCCTCACTCACCTCACGGAGTGTTTGTTGTGGGGGAAGAAGGGAAAGGAGATTGTTAGCCATTGTATTTCTTCTTCTTCTTCTTCTTCTTCTTCTTCTTCTTCTTCTTCTTCTTCTTCTTCTTCTTCTTCTTCTTCTTCTTCTTCTTCTTCTTCTTCAATGAAGCATTCATCATGTTCCGGACCCAACCAGTCAAACCAGCTCTTCTAGATTTAATAAGCTGGGGGTGGGGGCAGGGGGTCAAAAGGGCATGTGTTTGTTGGAAATGTAAAGAAAAAGAAGGGAGTTTTTAATCACATGCGGTGGAGTTCTAAAGATGTAAAAGCTTACTGGGAAATGATATATAATGAGTTAAAGAAAATGTACAAAAATACTTTTGTTAAAAAACCGGAAGCATTTTTGCCGGGAATAGTGAGGGAAGAGATGGCAAAGGGAGATAAAAATATTATTTATGTATGCAACAACTGCAGCAATAATTATTTTAGCCCAGAAATGGAAACAATAAGAAATACCAACTAAAGAAGAGTGGCAGATGAAGATGATGGATTACTGGCGAAGCTGATGGGGAAAATCCGAAACCTGCGTGATCAAGCATTCCAAAAAGACTGGAGTAAATTCATACAATATTTGAAGGACCATTGTAAGCAACTAACAACACTAGCAGGGTTGTAAGAAGACTTTTTAACGATAATTGTTCTTACCTTTTTATATTTACCTTATTTTTCTGTCTATAAGATGCCCCCATGTAGAAGACGCCCCCTATTTTTTGGGGTTCAGATTTAAGAAAATCCACACTCGGCACTATCCATGCCTCCTAATTTTTGACATCATTTTAAAGGAACAAAACCTAGTCTTAAACACAGAAAAATACGGTATTTAATCATTGTGATATTTTGAAGGAGTGAAATGTAAACTGGAAAATGTATAAATGCTTTGATATAAAGATTAACTTTGAAACCCAAGAGGTGGGAGGGAGGGAAGTCAATAAGTTTGTAAGAGCAAAATAATTTAAGTGGATAATGAGGATGTGTTTAAATGTTATAAAAAGAAAACTCAATAAAAACTATTATAAAAACACACACACACACACCCAAAAGAGGGCGTGTGTTTTGCACCAATGGGAGGGTCTCCTTTGAAGTTATTGGTATATGGGGAGCTTGATATGGAAGCAAACAGTCTCTCAAATAACTTGGTCGTAAGTTGTTTAGGACTTTTAACAAAATCTTAAACTTGGCTCAGTTGCAATTGGGCAGTCAATGCAGATCCTCGAGGAATCCTTTAATCAGCAACCTGTTTGCCGCATTCTGCACTAGCAAACCCTTCAACATGTTGAGTCCCAAAACTGGGACGGACGTCCTCCCTTCCGTGCTCCCATGTGAGTCACGTGACCCACTTGAGATCACAGAGCTCAAATGATGTACCTTTTCTGGGGCCATGCTCTCACAGCACCCAAAAGCATGCGTTCATGGCCTGGAAGAAGCATTTTTTGGGAGGCAAGAGCATGGCCACCGTGGTCTCATGGGAAAAACACAGGATGTCCCAGTTTCTTCGTGACACTTGCGGAGTAGGCGCTAGATGTAGATACCCAGCCAGGCCTACAGAGAGTGCCTTACAATGAATGAGACTTTCGCCGGTGACATTTACCTTCAGTAGGTGACTCAATATTTCCTGGTGTTTCCTGCTTCGTCTCCGTTTCTGAATCTGTATGGACAATGAGTGCTCGCTGACCGAGAGGAGTGTTTCAGCTTTCACCGCCCTCTTGTAAACTGTCCATAGCCTGACAACTCTGTCTGCATCTCACATTCCAGCAGGAAGTCCTCACAATGTCCAGGCAGGTGTAGGACTGATGTCACAATGGCCTCTGGCCAATCAGTGAGCGCGGAAGTATAGTCACAACTCTCCAGGACTTGTGGCTGAACTTTCTGGATGTGATGCTACTGGGCAAGGCACTGGACCCCTCCTCTCTTTCCCTCCCCTCTCAGGGTGGCCTAGTTCTCTGCTTTCTGGAAATACAATTTTAAGCGGCATAAATGTTAGAATCTGAAAGGTTTTGCCAAGCAAATTGAATGTTAAGAGCAAGATCTAACTTGCTGAATAAGAATGTGGCTATTTCTGGATATTGGATTTCTCTCTCCAGACCCAAGCAAATGATTTTCAAATGGGCAAGATGTTGAAAGAGGAAGAAATGTGATTATTTTTATTTTTTTGCAGTTTGCTTTAACCAGTACATAAAAATGATTTGTAGGGCAATTTGTATAAGGGGACCAGTACAGTATTTAATTTCAAAAGGATGTTGTTATCAAAAATCAGACACAATCCTGCTTACAGTTGACCAGTTTCAAGTTTCGTAATTCAGTTTTTTAAAAACTGTCCCTTTGAAATCAGCGGGGGCTTCAGAGTGTTTTGCAAGCATTTTGTATGTTTCGAAAAGACAGAACACTATACAAATGTTTTAATTTCGTCTTCTTTAGACTTAATTGCTGTTTTAACTGTGCAGGGGTTGCCAGAGAAGCCTATTCTTGGAAACATGTGCATGGTGAATCTTAAAAAACCAACCAAACAAACAAACCCGAAAAACAAAACAAAAAAAACACTTTTTATTTCTTGCTTCCGTGGATTGGCTCCCCTACCCCTCTGCACCTCCTGGGTAGGATTTCGTCCCCTTCTGCACTTTGGTAATGGTACTGGCCCACCTTAAAGCACTGTTTTTCTGAGTACTGCACTTTAAACAATTAGTAGTAGTAGTAATAGTAGTAGTAGTAGTAGTAGTAGTAGTAGTAATCTTATGCATTTGATGGCGTTCTGAGAATTGGGCGCCGTTTCCTAATAAGTCACGCCATCAATGATCTTCTGCTTTTTCCCAGTTAAGTTTTCAGGTCTCCTGATGGCATTTCCATCCTCTCTGCTGAAACCCGCCAAGCAGCTTGGGGGGGTTACGGTGGCACTTGTGCTCATTGCTGATTGAGCAATAATGAAATTAATAGCCTCTTACAGCTCTTACATTAACAATGAAGTCAGCGTGTCAGTGGCTATTTACAATACAAGTTACACTGGTGACATTCTAGTGCACCGAGCAGTTCATATTCCTAGATCTTTGCCACAGCAATAAAATCAATCAGCCCTTTGCAAGCACAAGAGCATAATGAGGGGGGCTCTTCAAAGGGCAGAACTCTCCACACTGAGCACCAAGAAAATTCAAAAAATCCTGCTCTTCGAATGAATTATTTGGAGCTGGCAAATCTGCCTATTTACATTTATTGGTTCCGACTGCAGTATTCGAGGTGTACCAAATTTGGGGTTTTTATTTGGCTAGGGCTAAAAGCAAGAAGGAGGCAGCCCATTTACAAATTAGATGTGTAAAAGTGTGCACCTGCAGCTCTGTACATCATGATCCTTGTGAGAAACACCAGGGTGTTCCCTAAAGCAAAGACGCAAAGTGTGGACCTCATATGCAGGTATATGATGTAACTTTGCACATTGGAGTACGCTGGCCTGGGGGACCCAAGACATACCTGCCAAGTTGCTGTCGGAGAAATAAGGGACCGGGCCAGAAGTAGCAGACCGGAAGTAGCGCTGCCGCCATTTTGGAACTGGGCGGAGCATGCTCAGAAGTGACTTTTGATGCTGCTTTGCCCAGTTCCAAAAAGGCCGCCGCGCCAGAAGTCGCACTGCAGCCATTTTGGAACTGGGCAGAGCAGCATCTAAAGTCGCTTCTGAGCATGCTCCGCCCAGTTCCAAAATGGCCGGCGCGCCAGAATAAACCGGGAAAAAACAAAAAAAATCCGTTTTTTCAGCTAGGAACAGCTACCAAGAAAGCCCTCTGCTTGGTTCCCTATAATTTTACTTCTCACAGTGAGGGAGAAGAGGAAGGTCTTAGTACCCATCCCACTTCTGACACCATTGGTTTGTTTAGTCGTTTAGTCGTGTCCGACTCTTCGTGACCCCATGGACCATAGCACGCCAGGCACTCCTGTCTTCCACTGCCTCCCGCAGTTTGGTCAAACTCATGTTCGTAGCTTTGAGAACACTGTCCCACCATCTTGTCCTCTGTCATCCCCTTCTCCTTGTGCCCTCCATCTTTCCCATCATCAGGATCTTTTCCAGGGACTCTTGTCTTCTCATGAGGTGGCCAAAGTATTGGAGCCTCAGCTTCAGGATCTGTCCTTCCAGTGAGCCCTTTGCTAAAACATCTTCAGGAATTCTGTGCGATCAGGCTGTACGAGGGGAGGAACTCTGCATATGTTCAGAGTAAGTGGTCTTTGATATTGTTCCCCATATTCCAGAACTCGGGCTTGAGATTCATTGAAGGTTGATGGCTGGTCCCTGGCACAAAGTAAGCTCAAGGTCTGCCCTCATTAGAGTTGCCTGTGTATTGGGCTTTTGCCTTTTCCCTTTCCTGACTGCTGCAAACTCTTGAATCCTTGCGGAAGAACTGATGGGCTGGTGCATCTGGGAGTGGAATCTTTAAAAGGGTTGAAATCAATGTGAAGTGTCACTCAAGTGGCCCAACAATGCCGGGAAATCAATGCAGAATCCGAAATGAAGAACATGCAGGGGAAATGATGGCATTTGTTTGCAATTCTAATACCGTGAATCAACAGATCGCTTGCAAAACGCTCCTAATGAAAAATGCACATAATAGATGTGCCAGAGGCAGATGAGGAGAGTGGGGAGTGGAGAACAAGGTGTGCACGTTCAACTTTGGGGAAAGAGAACAAAGAAGGCAGATAAAATGTTTTTTCCTGAATCTCAAAACTATTTCCACAGTCACGGCGGTGAGTCTATTCACCCTTGAAGTGCCGAGGAGGAAAAAGCTGGTAGCAAAAGGCACATTAAATTATGGGTGATGGGTTGGCATTTCCTCCCAGGCAGTGTTGGCTCTGGGTTTCGGGGGGCCCTTGGGCAAGAGGACTCCAGGGGCCCCCCTTTCCTCATGGAGTAGCCCTATCAACTTGCTTTGCCCTGTCCCTCTGGACCATGCCACCAGCATGACCCAGAGGGGAGAGGGCAAGGCAAGAAGCAGGGAAGCTGTGCCCCTCCGGATATTGTTGGATGAAAGCTTCCCTGTCAGCCCCAACCAACACAGCCAGTTCTTAGGAACATTGGGATTTACAGTTCAGCAGCACCAGATTTGGGACCCAGGTGGTGCTGTGGGTTAAACCACTAAGCCTAGGGCTTGCTGATCAGAAGGTTGGCGGTTCGAATCCCTGTGACGGAGTGAGCTCCTGTTACTTGGACCCAGCTCCAGCCAACCTAGCAGTTCCAAAGCACGTCAAAGTGCAAGTAGATAAATAGGAACCGCTACATCGGGAAGGTAAACAGCATTTCCATGTGCTGCTCTGGTTCGCCAGAAGTGGCTTTGTCATGCTGGCCACATGACCTGGAAGCTGTACGCCGGCTCCCTCGGCCGATAATGCGAGATGAGCACGCAACCCCAGAGTCGGTCACGACTGGAGCTAATGGTCAGGGGTCCCTTTACTTTTACCTTTAGCACCAGATTTAGGGTGGTATGGGCTGTTCCCCAGCACAGGTCACCGAGCTGAGGGGACACAAGATTGAGAAAATCCATAATTCAGGGGATCCATTTGGGGGTGCCAAATTTTGGCCTCACACACGGCACAATATTATGAATTTTTTAAATCAAAAAGTCCACCTCGGAATGCAGCAATATTTGGAGGGACCCAGGTTCCCCAACTTTGACCAAAAGGAAAAGCTAAAGAATTGGGGGGGGGGCCTGTTCTGTCCAAATGGGGGCAGGGACAACCAGAGGGTTTTCTTTTGGGGGGGGGGGACACATGACATGAAAGCAGTTTATGAAATTATGAATGGTGAAGAGAAATTAGATAAAGGAGAGTGTTTTGCTCTGTGAGAATCTGGGGTCTCTGGGTGTAGGTTTGTGGAATTCACTGCCACATCAATGTGATGATGACTAGTAGGTTGTATGCCTTTTTATAAGGGCAGCACGGACCCATTGTTGAATGGTCAGCCATGGTGGCTGCATGGAACCTCCATCTTCTGAGCCCCTATCCCTCTGAATACCCAGCACCCCGCTTGTGGTCCTCCCCATTGAAGGCACCTGGCTGGAAGCAGACTGCAGGACGAGATGGGCCTTTGGATTAATCCGTCAGGGCTGCCTTCATGCTCTTTAGAGAACATTGCCAACATCTCTGCTACTAACAGATGGGAAGAGCAGCGATGGTGCAATTCTCCCAGGCTTCCTAATCATTTAGCACTTTGTAGCACAGGGGTAGGGAAGCAGGCTGCCTCTGCCACAGAACCTTCCCCCTTGGCACTGAGCAATTAAGGGTGTGACAGAAGAGGAGGTGCTGTGGCTCTGGGCGAGAATGGGATTGAATGGCGTTTAATAAGGAGAGGGATTCGCGATGTGCTCTCCCTCTCCCTCTCTCTCTGCGGCAAAGCCCTTTCCTGAGAAGGTGTGTTTGTTCAGGCTCCAGGCTAAAGCTGATGATGCGATGGGGGTTGCTGAGCACTCACCAAGCAAGGCCATGCTTTCCCAATCAGTCCTTTGCCTCTGTCTTTTGACCCTGGAGAGTTTGCACCCCTCTTTGACCCTCTGGGGCGGAAAATGCAGAGTAAGGCCTGCTTAAGCACAACTTGCTGTTTTCTGACCACCAGTCGCCATTTCTACTTCATCCTCATCGTATTATTCAAGGAAGCCTATTAAATACTTGACTTTGGAATTGATTAACTCTCCATTTTTGTTTTTGTTTTTTTAAAAGATTACCATTGAAATTCTCCAATGATTAGCACTTGTGGAAAGAAGGAAAGGTCAGCTTGGAAAAAAAGTTTTCTTCTTCATCAGCTGGGGACAAGAGGGCAGCTTGAGAAATTCTGCCGAAAAGCACACACCGTTGCTCTCTGATTCGCCTTTCCTCCCTTTCTCCATTTCACATCCCCCGATGGGCACGCTCGCCTCGCCTCAATTTGGAATTGAGCTAAGCAAACCATTCCCCTTCCCCAGTAAAATACATTCAGAAAATTGGTTCAATTTGTTCCAAGCCCAGAAATACAACCGTGGGCAAAGAAAAACAAACAAAGTACATTTATTGTAAAATGCACTACTTGTGAAAAGTCCTTAAGAAGGGAACACTCTGCCATAATAGTCTGTTTTGTTAATTCACAGGAGAGCTCTCTCTTGAATTTTCTTACAACAACCCTGTAGAGCAGTTGTAGAGTCCAGAATGTCTCAGATGGAAAACAAACGAACCGCACTGAGGTTTGCGGTTGTGCACAAGATTGCAACCAAAATTTCAAATGTTCACATTGCATGGCTCTGACACAGCAGGAGTGCGAAGCCCAGCTTACAACCTGTAACAAATGCCCAGCAAGGTACTGGGAAATGTAAAACATTTCCCCTTAGTCCTGTTCGGCTTCGGCAGCCCACCGACGTCAGGTAGGGCTTCAGGGATCGTGGAGAAATAAAAGAAGAAAGACATAACAAGGATTTAAAGAGCTCTGTGGAATTGTTTTGCAGAAATGGAGTTCAGTGATCTCTCTCTCTCTTAACATCCTAGGTGGACTTGCTCAGTGCTAGGCTATAACTTCCATTTTCTTCTTCCTCGTATTTCTAGATAGAGATGTCTCTTTCCTTCTTACCCCCTTCTTGTGGGGAGGTATAGGATGTGTGGGCCATGCCGTTGAAGCCTGCTAAGCATGGAAAACCTCAGAAGAACTAAGCAAATATCTCAAGGACTGCTTCTCCCCATATGAGCCGACTTGGACCCTGGGGTCATAATTTGAGGCCCTTCTTCATGTGCCTCCACCACAAGAGGTCCAGAGGGTGGCAATATGAGAACAGGCCTTTTTTGCAGTGGCTCCCTGATTGTGGGATGCTCTCCCCAGGGAGGCTCACCTGGCTCCTTCATTGTGCACCTTTAGGCACCAAGTGAAAACATTCCTCTTTCCCCAGGCCTTCGGCTGTTTAACGGTCTATGTCAGGCATCCCCTATATCCTTGGCAGCAGAGCCCAGAGCTTGCAGCAGTCCAGAGCTCCAACACCAGTTCCTGGACACAGCAGGAGAGGAGAGTGCTCAGGTCCTGCTTGCAGGCTTCCCAAAGGCATCTGGTTGGCCCCTGTGAAAACAGGGTGCTAGAAAAGATGGGTGACATTGGTCTGACCCTGCAGGCTCTTTTTACGTGAAACCTTCATTTTTACCTTACAGCGTTATTGCAACTGCATATCGCATAGCCCATTTTGAACATCAGAGTTAAATTGGTTTCTAGATGCTACAGGGACCCAGGTGGTGCTGTGGGTTAAACCTCTGAGCCTAGGGCTTGCTGATCAGAAGGTCAGCGGTTCGAATCCCTGTGACGGGGTGAGCTCCCGTTGCTCGGTCCCAGCTCCTGCCAACCTAGCAGTTCGAAAGCACGTCAAAATGCAAGTAGATAAATAGGAACCGCTACAGCGAGAAGGTAAACGGCGTTTCCGTGGGCTGCTCTGGTTTGCCAGAAGTGGCTTTGTCATGCTGGCCACATGACCTGGAAGCTGTACGCTGGCTCCCTCGACCAATAATGCGAGATGAGTGCGCAACCCTAGAGTCGGTCACGACTGGACCTAATGGTCAGGGGTCCCTTTACCTTTACCTTTAGATGCTACAATGAACTTTTACTTGGTGCGTCCAGTCTTTCATTGCATACCATTCATTTTACCCTTAGCTGTGCTGTTTTGAGTGCTTAAACTGGTGTCAGGAATGAGCCAGCTCCAAGCGAAGATTTGCAGCCAGCTGCAGAAAGCAGCCAGGAACAGAGAAGCTTAGATGTTAGTCAGGCAGGGGAGAGCCGGCAGCTGCAGACATTGGCTCTTCCTGACCTTGATGAGCAGGCTGATAAGGCAGTAGCTGAGAGCAGGCTAGAACACGGCCAAAGCTTGCAGGAAGCACAAACAGGCACAAATAGACTCAGAGATAGCTTATCAGAACAGGAAGAGGTTGGAGCTGATCCACTGAAGAGTCGGTGAATGGGAGGGCTGCTAGATAGGAAGCAAAACAAGAAACGTAAAGGTTGTAAGTTCAATGTCTTCTGTAGATGCCGGAAGGAGTCTTCAGAAGGGTCATTTTGAGTAATGATGCTGGAGGCTTTGTTCAGGTCGTCTGGAGCTATCTGTTTGTTTTTGCAATAAATCCTCCTTTTTTAATTACCTACCCTTCCTGTGTTATCAAGCTGGGAACCTGGATTCCTGACAACTGGCTCTTAGCATCTGGGAACGGTAGATTGTGCCACAAACTCCAAATACGCCAGCATAGCCACATGCTTACAGCAAGGATGCAGAACTTGAAGACGTACTAATGTTTCAAGTCTACAGCTCCCATCGTTCATCCTTTACCACTAGCCATACTAGCTGGGTCTGATAGGAATTAGAGTCCAGCAATAAATGCAGCAATATCAAGTGATGTAAAGGTATGTGCGGATCTGGCCCAAGTCAATTTACATTCCACACTGATTCTATTCTGGTCACTGCTGCCTTTCTCGCTTGACTCTTCCCAATTACCTCCACTGCAGCCCTCAGAGAGACAAGCAAAGAGGGAGATAACCTTGAAGTTTTCTCAGAGATGTGAAGCAAGAACATAACCTTTAATAAAAATGGAAATTTTTTTAAAAAGAGAGGAATGGGGGCAAGAGGTGAGGGCTACAGTCCTGCTTGCAAATAACCCAGATTAGTATTCACCCTTCTTTAAAAATATACATTGCAAGAAAGAGCATCTTTTATCATTCCGGTGATCAGCAGCGAATCTATAAGGATGATGTGTGGGTTTCTCCCATTACATTCTGTCAATATCTCATGGGTTCGCTATGTTCAGCTGCTCCTAGTTTTGGGTTGGACTAGGAGAACTCCCAAAATTATTTCTGGAATTTGAGCCTCCCGTTCATGGCAGTTTTCAGTTTCTGCAAGTCAACTGCCTTTCCCTCGACTCCACTCTTAACTGCTTATATGCACACTGTAAACAAGCAGTCTTGATGTGACTATTCATACGGCTTAATCAAGGCTATTTTTCTGCAGCCGTTTTACTGATGCGTGCATGTGTTCCTCTGCTCTCGCAGAACATCGTGCCCACCCCCCACCCCCAAAGCTTAGCCAACCATAGCCATATCAACAGTGGGAAACAGTTAATGAATGGAGGAAGGCTTTTTAGAGACTTCAGATTCATGGCAATTTTAAAACTAGGCACATGTAGAGATCTGTAAATTTGTGTGTGAGAGGGAAACATACCAAAGAAGAAGAAACCCACGTAATTTCAAAGCTCAAAAATAAATTCAGGTTGGGAGACACAGTTTGTGAATGATAATGACTATCACAACTTCCAGGAATCCCAACACCTCTTTTCCATTATGTGTGACTACTGTGTATGCTATGATTTTTGCACGAATCCATAAATACATATCTTGGACTCGGCATGGGATTCAGCACCCTGAGGGTCTCAGCGTTCTTTTTGATTTAGAACAAGTTTGTAGTTGCTTTAGCTGTAAAGATAGGATAATGTCTGGTGTTGAGTCTTCAAAGCTAGAGGGGGACATTGTGGAATTTCTGGAGGCCAGTGCCCTATGTAGCTTTTTACCAGTGCTATTCCTGATGAGTGGGGACACCTTTAATCAGATCAACTTGTGTTGGCGAAAAGGGCAGGCAAGAATCCAACACAGAACTTTGGGAAAGTCCACCAAGTTATGTTCTGCATGAAATAGACTCGCCACTGTTATTGTACCCAAAGTGTAATCTGGAATATATGCAGAGGTTTCTTCCTTGAATCAAGCTTTCATATAATTTCAAGAGAAGCAAGGAGGTGGAGGAGGAGGAAGAGGAAGAGGAAGAGGAAGAGAAGAAGTTTCCACCGGATTTCATCTAAAGAGATGTTCATAGGGACGTAGGAAGATGCCTTATATTGAGTCAGACCTTTGGGATCCACCTAGTTCAACATTGTCCAAACTGACCGGTGGCATTTCTCCTGGGTTTCAGACAAGGTGTCTTCCCTTGCCTTAGCTGGAGATGCTGATCTGAGGGACAAGTTGCATAGTTTAGTCAGAAGATCAGCAAAGCCACATTTTAGTTCTTCAATAACTCTTGCATGGATTTTATCCAGGCCTGGCATTTTACCAATTTTTATTTTGTCTGTTGGGCCTAGAACTTTGTCTCTCATCACTTCTATCTGCCTGAGTTCCTCCGACGCCTTTCCTGCAAGTTCAGGCACTGGGAGAACTGGGAGCAAGCTAACAGAATGAATTTCAGTAGGGACAAATGTCAGGTTCTACACTTAGGCAGGAAGAACCAGATGCACAAATATAGGATGGGGGACACCTGGCTTACTAGCAGTACATGTGAAAAGGATTTAGGGGTCTTGGTGGAGCACAAGCTTAACATGAGTCAACAATGTGATGTGATGCAGCAGCAAAAAAAGCTAACGCTATTCTAGGCCACATCAACAGAAGTATAGTGTCCAGATCAAGATCATAGAATCATAGAGTTGGAAGAGACCACAAGGGCCATCTAGTCCAACCCCCTGCCAAGCAGGAAACACTGTCAAAGCATTCTTGATATATGCCTGTCAAGCCTCTGCTTAAAGACCTCCAAAGAAGGAGACTCCACCACACTCCTTGGTAGCAAATTCCACTGCCAAACAGCTCTTACTGTCAGGAAGTTTTTCCTAATATTTAGGTGGAATCTTCTTTCTTCTCCCCTGGTGCTGGAGGAGACTCTTGAGAGTCCCATGGACTGCAAGAAGATCAAACCTATCCATTCTTAAGGAAATCAGCCCTGAGTGCTCCCTGGAAGGACAGATCGTGAAGCTGAGGCTCCAATACTTTGGCCACCTCATGAGAAGAGAAGAATCCTTGGAAAAGACCCTGATGTTGGGAAAGATTGAGGGCACTAGGAGAAGGGGACGACAGAGGACGAGATGGTTGGACAGTGTTCTCGAAGCTACGAACATGAGTTTGACCAAACTGCGGGAGGCAGTGCAAGACAGGAGTGCCTGGCGTGCTATGGTCCATAGGGTCACGAAGAGTCGGACACGACTAAACGACTAAACAAAACAGGATGGCCATCTGTCATGGATGCTTTAGCTGAGATTCCTGCATTGCAGGGGGTTGTACTAGATGTCCCTTGGGTCCCTTCCAATTCTATGATTCTATCTGCCCTATATGTTCTGCTGTGAACAGACAGAAATAATTTATTCTGTTTCTCTGCAATGTCCTTATCCTCCCTTAGCGCTCCTTTGACTCCATGTCATCCAAGGGTCCTTGTTAGGCGGTCTCCTGTTACTAATGTATATAAGAACTTCTTCTAATTAATGGTTCACACATGGGGCGAACAAGAGCAATGATTCAAGAAGGCTGGTTTCCAGCTGGAAGGTGTCTGTCGACAAGTTCCACAGCTCCCGATGCCTCAGTCATTCAAAGGCACCCTGGGCTCCTTTGGGAGGAATGGCGGGATATAAATAAATTTAATAAAATAAAATACTTCGCGGTCCCGTGTGCATGCTTTGTTGACTCATAGCTGGCTCGATGGAATGCTGATCGCAAATCTCTTTTGACTTCTTGCTTTATCTAAAGCTTTAAATAACCATAGCTCAGAGACTAAGGCACAAGTCATACCACTTGCATATCAACAACTGTGTGCAGCAAAGCCTCTGGGGTTGTAGAGAGTGATTTGCTAATTGTATTATTGAGCCAAATCGGATCCTATAAGTTTGCATTGCCTGCATTGCATTGCCTAATTCTGACTGTGTGACTTAGCCCCATATTCCTGGGTGCTTTCCTTTGCCTCTGTGCATTTCAGTGCCACTGTGTCAAAGTGTAATGAAAACATTCAACAGCTAGACAGGATGGCCTTGCCAGAAAGCACAAGGAGCATCAGGAGATGCTCAAGGTCTACGCCAGGAGATGACGCAAATATCAGGCACACTCAAGGCTGCTTGAGGCAGGCACTGGGATAGCTTTGTTGAGTCAGCACAGGACCAGACACAGATCTTCCTTATATGTACTTGTGACCCCCTTTGTGTTTATGAGAAGGACCGGACAGAGTGCGTGCACACTCTTACAGAGGGGGAGGAAGGAGCCCAAAGAAGTGTATAAGAATCTTTGCAAATGTGTGTCTCTTTACTCCTGTCGTGAGCTTGACCACCAGGAGTCTCTAAATTTAAGAATTAAATTCTTTCTCTGGATTCAACCCCCCCGTGTCATTATTGGCTATCTCTGTCCTGCCTGGGCGCAACTTAAGGACCCTTAGTAGCTGATAAGGCTACAGGGTGATGTTCCAACCGTCTGCTTCAGTAGGGGTGCTTGCAAAACCTTCCCCATCCAAATTCCTCCCTGGATTTTGGGGGTTCTGAAGGACCCAGTCTTCTTTCTGGAACGGCAGCCATTCACCAGCAATCCAGAAATGTTCTGTTGTCACCTCTGTGAGATGAAAGCTTAGCCGAGGTGAAAAGTTCCAGCCTCCTCGTGCTGAAGCATCAGAATGCCTGCCTTCCCCTGCTGTCTTCTACAATGGCTGAATAATTTTCTTTTTTGAACTGAGCCTTTTGTTCATTGTGACACGGCTGCTTTGCGAAACATCAAGCATGATTACTGAATTATTGGTGATGTTCAGGAAGTCGGGGGGGGGGAGAACACACACACACACACACACACACACACACACACACACACACAGTTCTCCGAGAAATTATTGCTGAGCAAACAGCTTGGCAAGGAGGAGAATGACGGCCACCTTACGATTAGCTGCGCGCCACACGTTGTCTCGGAAGAGCTGGAAACTTTGAAGAGTTGTGGTGGGTGACCTTTGCGTGAAAAGGAAACAAAGAAGAGTGAATAGGGGAAAGTTTTCCTCCTTCTCTCACAACGCTAGAACTAGTGGGCAACCAAAGAAGCTGAATGTTGGAAGATTCAAGAAAGATAAAATAAAGCCTTCTCACAGTTAAACTATGGAGCTCCCTCCCACAGGAGTCATTGATGGCCACCAACCTAGATGGCTTTAAAAGAGGATTAGACAAATGCATGGAGGAGATTGATAGCTATCAGCCATGATGGCTATGATCTGCCTTCACAGTTGGAGGCAGCGATGCTTCTGAATGCCAGTTCCTGGAAACCACAGGAGGGGAGAGCTGCTCTTGTGCTCAGATCCCGCTTGAAGGTTTCCCATGGGCATTTGGTCGGCCACTGTGAGAACAGGATGCTGGTCTAGATGGGCCACGGGCCTGATCCAGCAGGCTCTTGTTCCCCTGGAGCTTTCCTGGGGCTCCTTAACTATAAAATAAATAATGGTGGATATGTTTCCTTGAAAGTCAACATACAGCATGGTGTTAGTGGTTAAGAGTGGTGGACTCGTGATCTAGTGAACCAGGTTCGCTTCCCCGCTCCTCCACATGCAGCTGCTGGGTGACCTTGGGCTAGTCACACTTCTCTGAAGTCTCTCAGCCTCACTCACCTCACAGAGTGTTTGTTGTGGGGGAGGAAGGGAAAGGAGAATGTTAGCCGCTTTGAGACTTCTTAAGGGGAGTGAAAGGTGGGATATCAAGTCCAAACTCCTCCTCCTCCTTGTCTTCATAGTCCAGGTTTCTACATGGTACAACATGCTCCAGAGTCTTCAGCACAGGATTACAACAGCAGGCAGATCCATATGGGAAATGTTCCCTGTAACTGTAAGGCAGGTGTGGGGGACCGTTAACCTTCCAGAAGTTGCTGAATTCCCAACTCCCATTGGGGCCAGCAGGCACCAGCAATGTCCAGGGATGATGAGAGTTATCGTTCAGAAAGATCTGGGGGGCCAAAGGTTCCCTACACCTGCTGTAAGGAGAACGGTTTGGAAGCTCGAGAAAAGATGGCCGAGGATCCAATTTTTTTGAAATATGCCGATGCTGAGAGCGAGTGAACAAACATCTGCTATGTCCATTAAAGACAAGAACATCTGGACCTGTGTGCAGTTGCCCCATGGCAGCCTTCTCTGCAGATAACCTTTCAGATTGACTTTGCCCACCAAGATGGCCATTGGGTCATTCTGGGTAGGAAGGAGTATAAAATGATTTCCTGTTCCAGCTATGCTTTGCTTGAGCAACAAGGTCTTCCTGAGCTCTGGTGTGCTCCTTCCTGATTTGTCCCTTTGTCCTGCTATGTTCAGTGGTTACTACTACTACTACTACTACTACTACTACTACTGGAACACACATGGAAGAAAATGACACAATTCTCAAGCAGGTGTGAGAGATGCTGGAATGTCTAACAGTCCTTAAGGCACAAGCAACAGACACATAATCACCCTTCATGGGTTAAGATCTTTGATTTATTTCACTGAGGTTCACTGGAGCTTTCCCCCCCTTTCCTTTCATTTCCTCCCTCTTGAGAAAGAAAGGATGAATTAAAGAAAACAAAGCTAGGCAAACATTTGCTGGCAACTAGGGAAGAAAGGTGGTATGGGAAAAAATTACTTCCTCTGGTCTTTTGGAATTGTTATCATATTAAACTCCTGTTTCACAGGTGTAAGTATTTTCCGATCCAGCAGCATATCTTTTCCCCTGGACAGTGAGATTGCTATCCTCTCTCACGGTATAAATTACCTGTCAGATCCTTTTAGGTACTTTCAAGCTGGTTAGTTCAGAGACAAGGGAGCAAGGAGAAAGCTGACTGGCTTGGCTTTGGGGAAGGCGGAGGCGCAGGCGGTAGAGTTTTCTTTTATACTTTAGAGCTGGTGGTTGCCTGTCACAATGTTATTTTCCTTTATCTCCTTGAGTTTGTGTGACTTGACAGCCCCATAGGACAGCAGCAGCCTTCGAGGGCCAGGCATGGGCCTTTTACCAAAGGGCATTTTGTGTCTGACTTGAGCCAGGTGAAAAGGTAAAAAGGTAAAGGACCCCTGGATGGCTAAGTCCAGTCAAAGGCGACTATGGGGTTGCAGCGCTCATCTCACTTTCAGGCTGAGGGAGCTGGCATTTGTCCACAGGCAGTTTTCTGAGTCATGTGGCCAGCAGAACTAAACCGATTCTGGTCCAGTGGGGCACTGTGACAGAAACCAGAGTGCACAGAAACACTGTTTACCTTCCCGCTGCAGCAATAGCTATTTATCTACTTGCACTTTGGGGTGTGCTTTCGAACTGCTAGGCTGGCAGGAGCTGGGACTGAGCAACGGGAGCTCACCCTGTCGTAGGGATTCAAACCGCTGACCTTCTGATCGGCAAGCCCAAGAGGCTCAGTGGTTTAGACCACAGCGCCACTGAGCCAGCGTCCTACTTGAGACAGGATGGGTTCTTAGATTGGTGTGCTCAGAGATGAGGGGAAAGTACCTTGGATGCCTTTTTGCTAGTTCCCATTAGTCACGTGGAAAAGGTAAAGTGATAATCCTGCAATTAGTGGATAAGGACGCATTGTTATTCGTGTGGCTCTATGTGGATTTGTCTCTCTCATTTGCTGGTGGTTTGGGTTTGTTGTGTCCTCCCTACACCAGAAAGCTCAGCAAATTGTCTGAAGGCCTGAAGCTGGTTCTGTAGGGGGTAGGTTGGCAGGTCTGGTCCTGTAAGATATCTGGAAATGTGACCTCCCGAGAACCATACATAAGCTGTTCTTTGGAAGAAGAGTGGGGTATAAAAACATAAATGTCAAATACTTCATAAAGAGCTGGCGCCATCTTTTGAGGCAGTTTGCTCCTTGGACAAAATATACAATGCATTTTGAGGTAAGAGAGTTATCATAGGATTATAGAATTCTATCAGCATCCAGATTGAAACTTTTGTATCCTAAGGTGAAAAAAAGAGGTAAAGATAAAGGACCCCTGGATGGTTATGTCCAGTCAAAGGTGACTATGGGGTTGTGGCACTCATCTCGCTTTCAGGCCAAGGGAGCCGGTGTTTGTCCACAGACAACTTTCCGGGTCATGTGGCCAGCAGGATTAAACCACTACTGGGACAATGGGACGAGTGCCAGAGTGCACAGAAACGCCGGGAGCAGAACCGATGTCCATGGGCCATTTTGTACTGCATGGATTTCCTTCCCACCCAAATCTCTCTTGTGTCGTTTCTACTAACTTGCCCCATACCGTTTTCCAGCATACAATTATGTGGCTTCTCAGACCCATGTTAAAGAGTCCGAGCTTTTTAAAGCAGCAGCTGTGCTAAGAGAGCTTTGTAGTCATGTGTGTGTGCGCGCAGAAGCCGCCTTTTTATAAAACTTTGCGAGTTTCCTCTCGTCTTCTTTTTCTCTCTTTTTCTCGTCTTCTTTCTCTCTCTGTTATTTTCCTCCCTTTGGAATCGTGTGGCCTATTGCGGGCTGGGAAGAATAGCTTGAAGCTGGGCAAAAAGAATAATCTTGTCATATAATCCAGAAAATATCGGTCAGCTGTCTTGTTCTGTAAAGCTGGCAGGCAAATGAACTAGGGCAGCTGTGAAGGGCAACAGAGAGTGTCTTCTCTGCTCTAACCTTCCAAAACTTTGCCTCCTATGCTCTGCCAGCTGCCAGAGAACAAGCAAAGCCTTCATTCACCAATGCCCCCCCCCCAGCCCACCTTTGGCGGTGCATACTTACCTATGGTCGAGAGTATTCATTGCTTGGTTGGAGCAGTGGCCATGCTTGGTATGACCAGGGTGCAGATTTATGTCACTTAGTAATAATCAGGATACCTCTCTGGGCCTGCTCCAGGTCTGCGCAGGATTTCAGCCAGATGAAGCTGGTAGACAGCTGCCCTTGACGCAGAATTGACCTGCGCCTTCAAGGACAGCTGTGAGTCCAAAATGACTCCCTGGTCCTTCAGGGGCACAGTTACCCCATTCAGGATCAGGGAGTCCCTCATCCCCCCCAAAATGGTACTTCTGCCTTTGCCCTGCACACCTTTTCTTTCTTTCTTTTTTGCAGCAGAACCAGGCTCCTCCTCAAGTCCCTAAAGCGGCACCATACATCACTACTGGGTTGCGTTTAGTTCATCCAAACGGCAGCGCTGAAAGCAGACGGAAGTGTGCGATGCCAAAGCAATTCCACTGGGAGATTTCAGAAACGAGAAGCATTGTGAAAGCTGGTGGGGGTGGTGTGTGTGTGTGTGTATGTGTGTGTGTGTGTGTGTGTATGTGCAGGGCAACAACCCGACCCCCCCCCCAAAGCGAGGAATCACTAATCAGCCAGCTTGAGCTTCACCTGCTGTCACCTCCGAGACCTTCCTTTTATAAAAAGAAAAACCCACTCTGAGCTCTCTGGGCACCTAGCTCTGTCTGTCAGGGTGTTGATCTGTGGGAAGGGAGAGCGGACCCTGGTCTAGACTTCACTGGCAAATGCTAGCGCTGATTAAAACAGACTCGAGTTTGAGCTACTGTACGTATAAAAAGGTTGCTATGGAAACAGGCATTCACTTCTGTCCAGATTTCAAAACTATGTTCTCTCTCTCTCTCTCTCTCTCTCTCTCTCTCTCTCTCTCTCTCTCTCTCTCTCTCTCTCTCTCTCTCTCCTTCCTACTCCCCCTTCCATTCTCCATCTTCTTTTGCTTCAGTTTTGCTGCTCCTGTTGATTGCTTGGTGAGCAATGATTGGGTCCACCTGTTGATGTGACAATGTGGTGGTCGCATGGACTGTACCACTTCGCAGTGCAGGCGACGGCTGCTTTTGAATGCTCTTCCACTTTCAGACAAACATACAATCAAACATGCACTTTCTGCAAGTAAAAAAAGCTGCTGCGTGAGCATTAAAGGTTCTTGTCCAGCCTTTTCCCTGATGCCCTAGATTTCTGTTTGGAGGGTGTTAGGGCATAGAAGAACATCTCCACCCCTCTTTGGAAAAAAAGGAATACCCCTATATCCTGCAATGGTGGTCTAAACCACAGAGCCTAGGGCTTGCCGATCAAAAGGTCGACGGTTCGTATCCCCTCGACGGGGTGAGCTCCCGTTGTTCGGTCCCAGCTCCTGCCCACCTAGCAGTTCAAAAGCATGTCAAGTGCAAGTAGATAAATAAGCACCACTCCGGCGGGAAGGTAAACGGCATTTCCATGTGCTGTTCTGGTTCACCAGAAGCGGCTTAGTCATGCTGGCCACATGACCCGGAAGCTGTCTGTGGACAAATGCCAGCTCCCTCGGCCTATAGAGCGAGATGAGCGCGCAAACCCAGAGTCATCCGCAACTGGACCTTACGGTCAGGGGAACCTTTATGAGATGCAGAACCAGGGCTTGTTTTTTTCAGTCGCAGCTGAGCTCCAGCACTTCTCTGATGGGTGCCATTGCCATTATAAAAAGAGAACAAGGGAGAAGTTCATGGTGAGTTCTGGCACCTCTTTTTCCAGAAAGGGGTA
Organism: Zootoca vivipara; assembly: GCF_965207765.1. Taxonomy (NCBI): domain Eukaryota; kingdom Metazoa; phylum Chordata; class Lepidosauria; order Squamata; family Lacertidae; genus Zootoca; species Zootoca vivipara. The sequence continues at coordinate 65,702,252 of NC_142592.1, read as the reverse complement.
AAGGGTTACCTTTACCTTTTAAGGAAAAGCGGGACATTCCGGCATCAAATCAGAAACCGGAACAGCTTCTGTAAATCCGGGACTGTCCCTGGAAAATAGGGACACTTGGAGGGTCTGCCATCTACCACCAAGAAAGTTTAGTACAGTATAAGCTGCAGATCTGCTTTTGCAAAGAGTCTTTCACACAACCCACCTCCGTGAGTGTGTGTGGGGGGGTGTTGCAGGGGGTGGGGAAGCCCTGCAAAGCCCATGGGATCTGGCCTTTCTCTGGTTACCTTGCTCCAGAGATACCGCATCTGTGCTTCCTTTAAGAACAGGGAATTCAGAATCTGCCTGCTGCTGCTGTCACCAGGAACTCCTGAGCAGGCAGTGACAGCAGCTGCGAAGGCCTAAGGATGGCCTAGATTTGTTACAGCATGTAAGGCTGCTATCAAATCCTTTTGGAAGCCGCGCGGCTGATGCCTGACAGCCCGGTTGCCTGTGGTTGGCTCACAGCAGCCCTTTCCCTCGCAGTCAGGTACTATTGCATAAGCCTCCCTGAGGGTTTTGCCGAGCCGATTCAAAGGCTGCCTTGTTTGAGCAGATGAAGCCAGATGGGCCAGACTCGAAATGTCAGCGAGGCACTAGGTTATACGGCTGGGAGGTGCTGGGTTGCAGCAGAGCACCTGTGATGCAGCTCGGCTTTAGGGTGTACAGCAAAGAGCGGACACGGCAGAGGGGGGGGGTATAGAAGTAGGCATGGTGGAGAGATAGTGCGCGGAGATAAGTTTCTCTCCCTCTCTCATTATACAAGAACCCGGGACCAGTGAAGCTGAATGCCAGGACAGACAAAAGGAAGGATTTCTTCACAGCGGCGCCGCTAACCTTCTGGCTACCCGGGGCGGCAAACCAGAAGGCACCCCGCCGGGTGTCACGACGTGGGTGTCACGACGCACACATCACACTACGGAGCGGGTTGCTGGAGCACCGCCGCCGGCAACCTGCTCTGTAGTGTGACCCAGGGCCAGCTCTAGATAGACCCCCAGTGGCGTGGTGAGCCAGGGCGCCGGGCCGGTAGGCTGGGCGCCGCGTGGAAACCATGCTGCGCCCTGCGAGGGTGGGGGCGCCGGAGCGATCTCCGCCCCTCAGCACCAGGGTGCGCGACCTGCTCGAGACTGCCCTGGTGCAACGTGTGCTTCTTCCTACTTAGGCGGAGCGGCGAGGGAGCACCCACCCTGCCTCCTTTACCTGGTTTGCGTGGCAGCACCTGCGAAGTGGCAACAGCAGCAGGTTCTGGCAAGACCTCCCCAGAATCTTGTGAGTTCTTCTTCTGCGCTCTGCTAGGTATCATGAGATTTCAGTGAGATTTTGTGAGATTTCAGCAAAATCTTGTGAGATCTCAGCGCCACTTGTCCTCCAGCAATGGCGGCAGACAGGGGCGCCCAGAGGGGGGGGGTGTGTGCTTCTTGCGCTTCTGCTGCCCAAGGCAACTGCTTCAGCCTGCCTCATGGCCAGGCCGCCCCTTGGTGAGGAGAGTGTTGTTGCGCTGAGTTACTGAGTTCTCCGTAGCATCTTTCTGCAAGAATGCATATGCAGCTATTGCAAAGTTTATAACGTGTTGTTTCCAGTGCTAACCTGGATCCTGGCTTTTATTTATTTATTTATTTACTCGCTCACGCTATGCTTTTCACAATTAATTTACAAAACACTTCTCATGCAGTACTGTAAGAAAAAGAGATCAGAGAAACAAGGGAGGACAGTTGGCAGCAGTTTAACAAACAGCCTCGGAGGAGAGATGGAGCAGGGAAGTTTTCATATAAAGTCATATCTTGGGTTGCGATTGCTGCGGGTTGCACGTTTTCGGGTTACGGACGCGTCAAACCCGGAAGTACCGGAACGGGTTACTTCCGGGTTTCAGCGCTTGCACATGCGCAGAAATGCCAAATCGCGCTTTGCGCATGCGCAGAAGCGCTGAATCGCATCACGTCCATGCGCAGATGCGGCACTGCGGGTTGTGAATGCTGCGGGTTGCGAGTGTGCCTCCCACACGGATCATGTTCGCAACCCAAGGTTCCACTGTGCTTCCAAATGAGCGGCCGGTGACACAATTAATATTGTTTGTTTTATGAATCCTTTCAGAGTCCTAATTTACAGGCTGTTGCCCACCTTGCTGCAGATTCCCAACCACCTTGCTGCAGAGGCGAAGCATGCTGCTCTGGTACAGGAGCAACACTTGTCCCAGGGGGCGCGACGCGCATCCCAGGGGGTGTGCGGCAAGCAGCTCATGCCTGGGGGTGCAGTAGATCAGGTGTCAGCATTTTGTCACCCCCCCTTTGGAATGGCACCCTGGGCGGACCGCTCCCCCCCCTCGGAACGTCGCTGCCTTGCTATTGCTCATCCTAGATTCCCATTCATTGTGCTGGCCAGCTTGCTCTTGCACACAACAGGCTATTGCCTAGCAGCCTAGATTTAACTCTGCTCTGTTTTCCACAGGAAGGCATCCAGCAATGGATGCACAATAAGGGTTCAGAAATCTATTACTACTTTGGAGATTCTACCTGTGCACATGTGGTTCTCTGGTCCTGAAAAACTAAAACTCTAGTTGGTCATTGCATCTGTATCATCCCTGCGGGTCATTCCGTAGCAAATGATCCAACTTTAATGCCATCCAATTTTCTCAATTCTGGGCTGAGCTTTTAAGGTTTTTGTGTAGTCTGGCAAGGCCAAAATTGTCATATATATTTTTTGAAATTTTAAACCCTCATAACTCACAAACAGGATGAGATCAATAATTAAAATTTTAGATTTGAACTTTGTTTTGACCATTCAACAAGTGTACAAAATATTAAGAAAACTGGATGACATGAGGTAAAAAGCTGCATCACTTGATATGGAATGACACACTCGTGTATTTTCTCTCAGTACGGCTTATATTGCTTTTATTAATTATCTACTCTTCTTTTATGATTCGACACCACTTGTGGGCTGGCTGTTATTACTTGATTGCTCTCTTGACTTTTATTATTATTGATCACTGTTTTCGGTGGCCCTGGGCATGGTTAATGGAAAGGTGGGAGGTGAATATTTTAACTGGGGTGCAGAAGGTGTGGTCTGTGCCCCGTCCTGTGTTGGCTCTGAACCAACCTTTGCTGGTGCACAGCTATCCTCAGAATGTGGCGGCCTCCCCTTTGCTGGTGGTTTTTAAAGAGAGATTGGATGGCCACCTGCCATGGATTCTTTGCTGCGATTCCTGCATTTCAGGGGGTTGGACTAGATGACCCTTGGGTCCCGTCCAACTCTATGGTTCCATAACTCTGTCCTCCCTTCTGCAAAGTTAGAAAACTTCTCACTGTACAGTGAGAATTTCACAGGCACTGGAATGGGGCAGAGAGCGTGTGACCCACCATTAATTATCATCTCCTTGAAGCTTTTGTGCTAGGCTGTGACTGTGGAGTGGGAAAGCGTGTGTGTGTGTGTGTGTGCGTGTGTGTGTGTGTGTGTGTGTGTGAGAGAGAGAGAGAGAGAGAGAGAAGGAGAAAGCCGAGCCTTGGATTCAGTAGCCTGTAATTATATAATTCTCCCTCGTTATCTTTTCTAATTGTTCTCTGCGCTGTTTCCGAAAACGACGGGAAACAATGGCAGATGGGGATGGTGTAGAAGGCAGCGGCAACCGTGGCAGGCTGCCAGGGCGAAGGCAGGCTTCCCAGAGAAGAGGAGGAGGAGGAGGAGGAGGAGGAGGAAGAGAGCTCCGCAGGGAACTCAATGCCAGAAAGCTTGAATCAAAAGCAACACCTGACTCATCACCCGAAAGGGAGGGGGGACTCATTCACATCTTCTTGTGACCTCCGTGGGGCTTCATCATTCAAGGAGCTTCACCTCCCTCCCTCCCTGCTTGCCAGCTCCCCAAGGCCTGGATGTTTTCCTCCTCTCCTGTGCCCCAATGACGTGGATAGGGCCCCCATGGGGGGTCATTGCCCCATCGCCAGAGGAGATCTTGGGCCTGTCTCCCTGGCATTGGGTTGTTTGTTTGCTTGCCAAGTGGAGGTTGGCTCATTAGTGGTGCTTTGCTCTCTCCATTTTTTTCTTTTTTAGAAGCAGGGTTGCAAGGAGGCTGGGAAACGGGAAACAGAGCATCTTGCGAGGAAGGCTCTTCTTCAAATCTCAAACAATGGCAACTGACCAATAGCGGGGTGAGGCTGGGCGGCAGCAGAGACGGCTGCGGCTGCCTGTTTCTCCTCCCTGCTCCATCTTTCCCTCCAGACGGCTGTTACTGAGCAGTGTCTAGGCTTCTCCTCGCGTGCCAGAGCTGCTTGTTGTTTGTGGCAATGCCTGCCAGTTTGGAGAGGGTTTCGGGAAAGGGCCATGTACCTTGCGGGATAATCCCCTCCCTTCCCACCCACTGCATTTTCAAGCCAGGGAAAAACAAGATGGAGGAAATAGAGGAAGGTTTCTCCAACTACACAGAGATCTGTGAGGACAGTGTTTTCTGAATGGCCCCTGGAGGATTGTCAGTTGATCTCAAGAGGATGAACAAAGCCATGTAATAGTGGAAGCAGGAAGTACCAACTCCTCCTTCCCTCCCCATTATTGGCCGGTGCAACCATTGGGCAGAAGGAGGCCACTGCCTCAGGTAGCAGTTGTTGTGGGGCAGCAGTAGAACCACCTCTTTGGCTCTTCCCCTCTGTTGGAGGGCAGAGGTGGGTGCGACAGCTGACCTGACCTGCTTTCTTGCTATGCTGTTGCTAGCATTGAACTTTGAGTCAGCTCTCGGTCCACTCAACTTCTGAACATGGAAGGGGAGCGCCATCTTGTCCTTTGCATCAGGCGGCAAAATATCTTGGACTACCTCTGGCGCTGCATGATAACTACTGATGAGGACCAGGGAGAAGTCCCCAAAGGCTGGCGTCTCTTCCCTCCGCATAGTTTGCCCATTTCTGGAGTTGGCCCATGGATCCATTTTGGATTCAAGCTAAATTGTGGCCTCACCGATTCTGGAGCTGATATGAACTGTATCTGTTTCTGCTGTGAGAGATGCTTTTTACAGCCCCGCCGTGCCCTCAGTGTCCCAAACTGGGAGGGTTTTTGGAAACTGTTGCAGGTGTATATTTGACTTGTATACCTTGGAACATCAGCAGACATGTGCAACAATGCTCAGAACCTGAGTACTCCGCTACCTTCACCTTGGTGACTTTGGGAAACCTAGGTGGTAGAAGGAAGGGCTCTTGAAAACTGATGCTTTTGGGCCTGAAAAGCCTTGGCACTCTGAGACCAATTTGTAGTTTGGATTTTTTTTTTCTTTCCAGACAGCCAAACATTATTAGATATAATAAAATGAGATTTCCTATTTTCAAAGTGGACTGTGATGGCTCAACACATTGCTAATCATGTGCTCACTTCTGCTCAGCTCTTGCAGATCCGAATGCTTTTGCAAGTGCCGCTCTAACACCTTTTAAAAATACTTTTCATTATGGTTAATGTGGCATATAACTTGGGAAACATTCAAATTAAAATGACAATCTCTACAAGCACAGCTACTAAACTTAAATTATTTGGTCGGTGCTGTTTTTTCCTTCTGCTGTGAATTCCCCTGGTCCTAGAGATGCACTTAGACTGATAGGTCTAAGTAGGTTAGACTGATAAGTCTAAGTAACAACAACAACAACAACAACATACTGTTATTATTATGCCACACAGAAACACAACAACAACAACAAACAACAACAAACAACAACAAACAACAACAACATAAATTTATACCCAGCCCACCTGGCTGGGTTTCCCCAGCCACTCTGGGTGGCTTACAACAGAATATTAAAATACAATAACCTATTAAATACTGAAAGCTTCCCTAAAGAGGGCTGCCTTCAGATGTCTTCTAAAAGTCTGGTAGTTGTTTTTCTCTTTGACATCTGATGGGAGGGCGTTCCACAGAGCAGGTGCCACAACCGAGAAGGCCCTCTGCCTGGTTCCCTGTAGCTTTGCTTCTCGCAGTGAGGGAACCGCCAGAAGGCCCTCGGCGCTGGATCTCAGTGTCCGGGCTGAGCCATGGGGGGGTGGGGGTGGAGATGCTCCTTCAGGTGTTCTGGACCGAGGCCATTTAGGGCTTTAAAGGTCAGCACCAACACTTTGAATTGTGCTCGGAAACGTACTGGGAGCCAATGTAGGTCTTTCAAGACCGGTGTTATGTGGTCTCAGCGGCCGCTCCCAGTCACCAGTCTAGCTGCCGCATTCTGGATTAGTTGTAGTTTCCGGGTCACATAGAGCACATTGCAGTAGTCCAAGCGGGAGATAACTAGAGCATGCACCACTCTGGCTAGACAGTCTGCAGGCAGGTAGGGTCTCAGCCTGCGTACCAGATGGAGCTGGTAGACAGCTGCCCTGGACACAGAATTGACCTGCGCCTCCATGGACAGCTGTGAGTCCAAAATGACTCCCAGGCTGCACACCTGGTCCTTCAGGGGCACAATTACCCCATTCAGGACCAGGGAGTCCTCCACACCTGCCCGCCTCCTGTCCCCCCAAAACAGTACTTCTGTCTTGTCAGGATTCATCCTCAATCTGTTAGCCACCGGTGTGCCTTCTCCCGAACCATAAGGCATGGAATTTCTAAGAACATTCTTGAGAACTAGTTTTGCTGTGAATACCCCAGTGGGTCTACTTGTCAAACTTGAGACATATGTGTAGGTTTTGGGAGGGGCAGGATAGGCCATGTTTTAGAGCCCAGGTGCAAACATTGGACTCCAAACTCGGGCCAAGAATGCCGCGAAGGATCCACACAGGGTCTGAAGTTGATAAGACCTCAGCACCCCCAATGAAAAGCCTTGAGATGTCTGGCTGTCTATGTTGCTCTTGCCAAATGCAAATTGATGCAAGCGGGCTGCTTTCCAAGTTATGCACCATGGCAAGTTACCAGTGTGAGTAGCCATGTGTTTCCACTTGCTGCGACTTCTAGGATCCTTGGGTGCAGCCTCTTATGAAGCTGGACTTGTAGGAAGCAGGCAGGCAGGCAGGCACTGGCCATGGGCTGAGAGGAGAGCCAGCCAACAGGTTGGCAGCAGTGGTTGGACAGCGATTGGTGCCAAACAGAGCCTTCTCCAAGAAGCAGTTCAACTTCCCTTGGACTGGATGGCCCTTGTGGTCTCTTCCAACTCTATGATTCTATGATTCCCAATGCTCCAGGCCAAGAGCCCGATTTGCAGAGCAGAGCCTGGTCACTACCTGTCATTATCCTTACACCGAATCATTCCCCCTTACCCAAACCTTTCTCAGTGTGATGATTTCCACTGCAGCCTTGCTTCTTCCAAATCTGCATTCCTTTTCACAGCTGATCCCCCTGTATACTTAATAATATAATAATAATTTATTATTCATACCCCGCCCATCTGGCCGGGTTCCCCCAGCCACTCTGGGCGGCTTCCAACAAAACAATAAAATACAGAAATCCACCAAACGTTAAAAGCTTCCCTAAACAGGGCTGCCTTAAGATGCCTTCTAAAGGTCTGGTAATTGTTGTTCTCTTTGACCTCTGGTGGGAGGGCATTCCACAGGGCGGGTGCCACTACCAAGAAGGCCCTCTGCCTGGTTCCCTGTAACTTAGCTTCTTGTAGCGAGGGAACCGCCAGAAGGCCCTCGGCGCTGGACCTCAGTGTCTGGGCTGAATGATGGGGGTGGAGACGCTCCTTCTGGTATACTGGACCAATTGCCGCCCAGAGCTGATATTGCAAAAAACGGTGACATACAGGGGGAATGCAAAAGCTCAGCAGCAGGCAGAGACAATCCATCCAATTACATCCTGCAAGCTTTGCACCTTGTGAAGTACCCTGGCCTACACTGGGGGAGCTCTTCCCACATAAGCCTTAGAAGGGACACACTCCTCACCCAGACAGGCGCAGGCAAATCTTTCCATTTTGGTTTCCCTCCGTTTCTCGTTTTTCTGATCTTAAGTTCCATTGTCTGCATTTCCACATCGACTTGCAATTTTTCCCTTCTAAAACTCCTCATAAAAAATTCGCCAGCATTTTAGTGTGAATTTCTCCTAACATGAGGTATTTTGCATGTTACTTTCACTGACGTGTGCATTGCTATGCATGGTTAACTCTAACATATATGTGCATTTTTTGCACGTGCAACCTGGCTGGAGAACGGCATTGCAAAATTCGTAGAAGTGTGGATTTCAAACGATGGCTCCGTTTTACTTTTGGAAGGTGTGAATTAGGCAGGTTCAACTTAGATGTGAACTGAGTTGATTGAACATCTCTCCCACCCCAACCATAGTTTTGAAGAGAATTGGGAATGGTGTGCCCTGGGAGGAGACAACATTCATTCATTCGTCTCATTTATATCCCACCTTTTTCTCAAAGGAGCTCAAGGCGGTATGCATGATTCTGCCCGTCCTCATTTAATTTCCACAAAAACCCTGTGAGGTAGCTTAGGCTGAGAAGCAGTGACTGGCCCAAGTTCACTCAGTGAGGTTTATGGCCGAGTGAACACTTGGCCGAGTGGGGATTTGAACCCTGGTCTCCCAGGTCCTAGTCCAACACCCTAACCACTAACCACACTGGGTCACGTAGTGTTGGAGGCCACATTCCCTATGATGTAATCTGCTGTGGGGGTGGAGACAGGCCAGTGATGGGCAGGGCTGAAGCATGTGTCTATCTGTCTGTCTGTCCAGGAGTGCCAACTTGGCCCCACAACCATGCCCCTTCATGGGAAATTTTGTGGGTGCTCGGGCACCCAGGGCCCAAGGAGTTGGCACTCCCTCCCCCCTCTCTCTTTCCCCCTCTCCTTTCCCTCTCTCTTCCCCCTACCCAAAACCTTGTGAGTTCTTTGGAAAGGTCTGAAGAGGGCCTCATATGTAATGAGCAGTGCCTCCTCATTTGTGCCTTCAAAATGCTTCTCTCCCTCCAGCCCTACAGATAAAAAAGTAGACGAGACTGGAATAGATGGCAAAATTAAAACGCTCTTCCAAACCTCTTCCTCTCTGCTGCTGCTGTTTCCCCCCTGTGCTGCAGTCCTTTATTTTATTTTCTCTTTCCAAGCCTCTCTTCCCTGCCTCCCTTGTTCAGTTTTAATTGCTGCCTCTGGCATGTCCGAGCTGACTGGCCTCTGAACCAGGCTGTTCTCAGCTTCCTCCTGGATACAAATTCCATCCTTGCCAGTTCACAATGCATGCTACATCATCAGCGGGGTGAGGAGTGATAAAATCATACCCAGGCTACCTGCAGCTCATCGTCCAGACCGCTCCAGCTTGTAGGGAAAGTGGGAACTCTTCATTTTCACAGAACAACCAGGGAAAAGCTAGTTCAGAGCAGTTGGCCTCACCCATTTTTGTGATCTAGATCAATTTTATGGAGGCCCATCCAGGTGGATTCTAGCCCCCGCACTGTTCTTTTGTTACCTCCCATTACACTCTCTGTTTTGGTCAAGCTACAGGTAAAACAATCTATGCTTGTAGCGGATTTCAGTCTGTGTTCCAGGAACTGTTTGGAGCTTTTCAGAGGTTCCAATAACATACCCCACAAGTGTACCAGAAAAAAACGACACAGGGCATCCCGTTTTTTCTCGAGAGAGAGAACAGTGGGCCATGTTGGTTGCTGTGATCTCGCACAATTTCCTGGTGTGATTTCCTCTTGAAAAAAGTGCTTTTTCTGAGCTGCGATCTCATACAGTGCCCCAAAATGCATCTGCTTGGCCACTGAGGGAACAGGATGCTGAGCTAGTAGGGCCTTTCATCTGGTCCATGACAGCTCTAGTCCAAATTGCAGTAGTTTTGCAGATCTGCATTACACATAGCTGCCAAGTCTCCCGCTGAAAAATGCGGGATCAGCAGCGGCACGGCACCGGAAGTCGCTTCCGGTACCGGCGCCGTCCGATTTCCGGTGCCCAGAAATGGGTAGCGCGGCACCGGAAGCAGCTTCTATGCATGTCCGGACATGTGTAGAAGCAACTTCCGGTGCTGGCGCCGCCCGATTTCCAGTGCCCAGACATGGGTAGTGCGGCACGGGAAGTCGCTTCTACACATGTCCGGACATGCGTAGAAGCAACTTCCGGTGCCGCTCTGCCCGATTTCCGGTGCCCAGGAATGGGCAGAGCGGCAGCGGAAGTCACTTCTACGCAAGCGACTTCCGGTGCCGCGCTACCCGTGTCTGGGCACCAGAAATTGGGCGGCGCCGGCACCCAAAATGGAGCCTCCCTGGCAGGTAGGAAATCCGGGGGATTTACAGGATTTTTTCCAATCTGGGCTGCCAGCGGGAAACAGTTTAAAATATGGAGGTTTCCCGCGAAAAACGGGAGACTTGGCAGCTATGGCATTACGTACCCTGGTGTTCAGAAACTGAATAACCAGAGTACAGGTTTGGAACTGGGTGGATATGAGAAGAACTTTGCCCATGCACCAGGCCTTTGCTCGGAGGTACTGTATACATCTAGAATCCCATCTCTAGCAATCCAAACAGACAGGCAGCCGCTTTCCTTCCGCTTGGCAGTTCCTGTGTAGCTGCTCCTCCTCGAGGTTGCCCATGAAACTTGACAGCGGTAATTTTGTTTCATGCGAAGCAAGCGTCTCAAGGCTAATGTATTAATGCGTGCTTGAGGTGTTAAAACAGAAATGCAAAGGCACTCCTGGGCTAAGGCAGGAAATGTTCCAATCATGTTGCAAAGTCCTGTGGATATTACATCATGATAAGCACCCAGAAGGCACAGAGGGTTTTTTTTTTATTAGTGCTGGCATGAGCTCCTCTTGCTGGCACCCACCGTTGGCAATGCTGTGCCACAGGTTGGCCGTGGGTGTTGTGCCAGGAGGTCTCATCCAACAGGGAAGATGTAAGAGATGCCCATTGTCTCCATGGCTCTGGGTAACAAAGGGCTTTGCTCCGTGGGCCAAAGGGCTGTTTCCCTTAGATGGCTCCTTCAGTGCTTATTAACAATCTGTCATGTGTGTGTGACTGGGGAAAGACAACAGCTCTCCCCGCCCCATGCAAGAGAATAGTTGTTCAGTTGCACGTTGAGTGTTATTATTATTTATTGATTAAATTTGTAAGTTGCCCTAAGGCGACCCAAAACAGTTTACAACCCTCCTTGCTGCATGTCGGATGGCCGCTTAGCCATTGCCAAAAAAAGAAGACCCATTTGCAAACCTAGGTCAAACAAAATGCAGAAACAAAATGTAGGAACGACTGCTCTAGTTTAAATAGAAATCACACATCTCCCCACAAGCGCTGTCCCAGCCCTATCATTAGGTGAGTGAGGCCACCACTTCTGGCGGCAGATGCTGAGGGAAGGAAGCAACAGCAGCCTTTTGGCTCTTCCTCCTAAGGCCTTGGGCTGTTCCTCTTTGTTGGACGACAGGGTCAGCCCGTCTGTGGAGTTGAGGATTCTGTCTCATTGTCAGTGTTGAAGTACGATTCCACCACTAGTCCAGTTGGCTTCTATACATGCAGTAAGGAGAGGGCCGAGAGTGGCGGGGGCATAAATAATACAAATTGTTGTTATTATTGTTTAATTGTTTAGTCATGTCCGACTCTTCGTGACCCCATGGACCAGAGCACACCAAGCACTCCTGTCTTCCACTGCCTCCCACAGTTTGGTCAAACTCATGTTAGTAGCTTCGAGAACACTGTCCAACCATCTCATCCTCCATCGTCCCCTTCTCCTTGTGCTCTCAATCTTCCCCAACATCAGGGTCTTTTCCAGGGAGTCTTCTCTTCTCATGAGGTGGCCAAAGTATTGGAGCCTCAGCTTCACGATCTGTCCTTCCAGTGAGCACTCAGGGCTGATTTCCTTAAGAATGGATAGGTTTGATCTTCTTGCAGTCCATGGGACTCTCAAGAGTCTCCTCCAGCACCAGAATTCAAAAGCATCAATTCTTTGGCGATCAGCCTTCTTTATGGTCCAGCTCTCACTTCCATACATCACTACTGGAAAAACCATAGCTTTAACTATACGGACCTTTGTCGGCAAGGTGATGTCTCTGCTTTTTAAGATGCTGTCTAGGTTTGTCATTGCTTTTCTCCCAAGAAGTAGGTGTCTTTTAATTTCGTGACTGCTGTCACCATCTGCAGTGATCATGGAACCCAAGAAAGTAAAATCTCTCACTGCCTCCATAATACAAATTATCACTTATGGTCAACCGTGGATGATCACAGTCAACAACCATCTGTTATGATACAACTGCATACTAGATTATTTGCACATTCATTCATGGAACACACAAACGATGCTGGGTTGCAGAGACCCAGAGGATAGCATAAGCTTAGATAGAGTTCAATATGTTTGGCACACACTGGACTAGAGGCAAGGGCCCTCCACACACCCAACACAAATGGAAGCTGTATAGGCACCGTAGTGGTGCTTTCTCATAGTTTGGATGTGACTTGTGGCATCTTTGCCAAGAAAATTGGCTATCGCCCTCAGCCATATGTGTAAAACTCTGTGCTGCTACAAGATTATGAGTCATTGTGCAATGCAGTTCATTTTTAATTCCCAAGCATCACTGGCTATCATTCAATCTGCATATTTAAACGCGGGTTCTGAACAACACACATAGCGCCACATGGGAGATAATTACTTTTTGCAGTATGATACCTTCCTGTAGGTCCTAGTTCAGAGCTGGGGTGGGATGGGGAGGAGGGAGAGAGAAAGAGAGGCGTCATCATCAGATTTGTTAATTAATGAAATTCAATTAAACATATTAACTTTCCAAAGAATGCAGAAAACCAGCCACAAAGACTATGCTTTCTGTTCCATCTGCTCACAATATTTTGGGGGTGGGAGAGGTTGTTGCATGAGAGGCAGGGCTTTTTCGGTAGTGGCAAAATGACTGTGGAACTCCCTGCCAGCGAATACCCACCCTTCAATTCACGAAGGCTGTTTTGTGCCGGGCAACCTTTGGAGTGTGGCCTAAGTTTCAATTCACTGGTGTTTGCTTTTATTGCTGTCTTTTAAAAAAATGCCTGCTAGTTTTTCATGCCTAATCATCAGCAATTTTTGTGTGTGTAATTAATGATGCATTTACGGTAACTTTTTGCCTTTATCCTGTGATATAGCTTATCTTCTATTTGTAAGCCACTTTGTGCACCGTTTGTTGAAAGGTAGGGGAAACGCCGAGACCGTTGTATGGTTAGCGAGCAGCAGTGGAGATACCACAGAAGAAGCACCCACAGATTCACCCCACCCCACCCAATTCTCATGAAACTACCCAAACATGTAAAAAAAAAAAAGCAGGCACGTGGCAAGGCTCTCCCAGGGGTGTATACCACTTCGCACTGCAGGCGAGGGGTCGTGTTTGACAGGTCCCACGTGTAATTCTTGTTGATCATGATACAGTGGTGTACCTCTGGTTGCGAACGGGATCCGGTCCGGAGGCCCGTTTGCAACGTGAAAAACCAGCAAACTGAAACGCCATATCTGCGCAGGTGCGCAGCACGACCTGGCACTTGTGCGCATGCGCAAAGAGCGATTTTAGCGCTACTGCACATGTGCAAATGGCGAAACCCGGAAGTAACCCTTTCTGGTACTTCTGGGTTGCCGCGGGACGCAACCTGAAAAAAAACGTAACATAAGGTATGACTGTAATAATATTTAAAAGTCTGCCTCCCCCAATTCCTTCTCAGCTTCCTTCCTCTGAGATTGGCAGGAGAATCTTTGCTCATGTCCCTGCTGGTGGGCTTCCAGGTAGAACGAGAGCCACCCTGGTTAGTAGCCATTGACAGCATAAGAAAACAAAAGCAGATTTAAAGAAAAGGATAACTATGTACATCACAATGGAAAGAGGCCAGTTAACGAAATAAAACAAATAACCGGTTATAGATTTCTCTGCTTTCCCTTCCTTGTAAAAAAAGCATTGCTTGCGTCGATCAGATGGTGACCTCTCTCCTCTTCCCATCTCTCTGCAATCACCTTTCTCCCTCAAACCTTCCCTGTTTGTTTTCCTTCACTATTGTGATACCTTTTGCACGGAACTCTCTCTCCCTCCCTCTCCCCACCACCCTGGGCAAAACGCACGTCAAGGACTTGTTGCTGGGGAATATACTCACAGCAACTGTGGTTATTGCAGAGCATTTGGCACGGTTGTTTTCCTTCTGCTGCTAGTGTTGTGCCCTCTCCCACCCCCACCCCCACCCTCACAGCTCTCCTTTTTCTTATCTGGACTAGAAAAAAAAAATACATCGCAACTGGCAGAAAATTGGCAGCCTTCAAGGTTCTAAGTAGCTTAATGGACTCTATATTTTCATTCATTCGTTTTCTTTTCTTTTTGTATTGTTTTGCCAGCCTGCGATGTAGAACACAATTGAAAAGGGAAATAAAGAAATGTTACTCCCTTCATTTTAGTTTGTCCGGCCAGTTCATCAAAGGATCTGGCACTGAACTGGGTGTCTAGCCAGAAACACACACACACACCCTCTTCTTTTTGGCCTGCGCTGCCCATTCTATTAGCGCTGACTGCTACTTCTGGAAATGTGATGAATTGGTCACCGACGCTAATGAAGGAGATTTGAATTACATGCTGGGCACAGCTTTTAATGGGAAAGAATACAACCGAAACAAGCTGCTCTGAATCAAACTCCCTCTGTGTTGTTTTGCTCCTCTTCGATCCCTTCTTCACTTTCACTTGCAAATGTGCAAACTGCAAACTGCGACCTTTTGCATCGCTGACTCTCTTAAGACCAACAGGTAGGCAAAAGGACTCAGGGCTGCATTTGCAAGCCTTGAAAGCAGGTCCGTGGAATCTGGCCTCCAGGGCTGAGCTTTCTGAATTATTTTGTACTTCCCCCCCGTTTTAAATTATTATTATTTATTAAATTTCTACGGCACCCTCCATCCAAGGATCACAAGGCAGCTTACAGTATAAAAACACAAAAATATATACCTACAGTAACAAAAAATAACAATAACACCCCCAGTTTAAAAGGATATGCATTGCTTAAAAGACTTTACTGAGTAATCAAAATATACAATGCAGCAAAATAAAGAACCAAGTGGCAACAACATTATAGATCCAATTAGACTACAATTCCCATCATAACCTGACCACTGGTCCTGTTAGCTAGGGATGATGGGAGTTGTAGTCCCAAAACAGCTGGAGGGCCAAGTTTGGCCATGCCTGATCTTATAGAGTTGGAAAAGACCCCAAGGTTCACGTGGCCTAAAAACACCTGCAATGCAGGAATCACATGACATATGACGATACAAGTTCTCTTCAACAAAGGAGTCCACTACCTTCCCAGGTGTTGAACAGCTCTTTCTGTCAGAAAGTTCCTCCTGACGTTTAGTTGGAATCTTCTTTCTTGTCATTCTAATCCATTGCTTCGAGTCCTGCCCTCCGGAGCGACAGAAAACAAGCTTGCTCCATCAGGGCCCTCTTAAGCATATTTGCCGCTGTGGTGCAAAGCTCCCTCTGGCGCTGCTCCCCATTTCCCAGAGTTTTTTTAGGGAGGACGATACTGCCGGTAGGGCTGGAGGAGGTGGGCAGTGGCTGGAGGGCGGCTCCTCCGGCGGAGAAGCGGCAGAGGCTGGACGTGGCACCTCCCGGCTCAGCTGGCCGCTTTGTGCCACAGTGGCCACAGCAGACGGAGGCTCCGGGTGTGGCGCTGCTTCTGCGTGGCATGGAGGAGGCGGGCAAGGGTGGCAAACTGATGCCGGGAGCTGCCACTTCCAGCCTCCGTTTCTTCCCTGGCGCCCTCCAGAACATGGCACCCCGGCGCCCCGCGCCACTAGGGGAAGATTTTTGACCACCAAGAGATTGTACAAAGGGAGAGGACACTAAGCTCCCACACAACACTTGACCATCTCATCTCAAAATCAAAGTATAAGAGAATTTACATAGTAGAAAGAGGAGGGGGGGAAGCCATTGGCTTTCACACGGGGATCGGGAAATTATCTAGAAATCTGAGGGCAAGGATTATTCAGCACAGCACTTGTCTGTAGAGAATGAGCCAGATTTGTGTGTCTGTGTGGGCGGGATATTTATGCATATTCAAGTTGCCAATACAATACATTTGGAATAGTAATTCTAAAATGTGGATTTTGCTATACAAATCTTGGGATCTGCCAGCAATTCTGATCTGGTTTAGAAAGTATATTTTTTAAAAAACAAATCTGTGCTCAATGTTCACAAAGATGTCAACTATGTTGTATATGAACCTAAAATGTGCTATTTATTAGCACTGAATATTTAGTCAAAATAAATATACTCAAATCCAGAAATATAACTACTACTACTACTACTTCTTAAAAGAATGCATCAATTTCAAGAATTCTTCAGATTCTGAATTGTGGTAGAATTTTACTTTTGCTCTGGCCTGTTGCTCCACCAAATCACCCACAACTCTCGCCCTCCACCTTCCCTGGCAATTTATTTCTTCATTAGTATCCTGCCCTGCTAAGGAGCTAAGGAGGCATTTCGGGGCCCTCTCCACATGAGCAGTTGCTTCAGTTTAACAGCCCTTAATGTGCTTTTAATTTAACGTTTTTTGCTCAGGCCCAGTGCTCTCCCACACTTCAGAACTGCGTTGCCTTGGCAACAGGTGAAGCTCGGAAGGAGTCAGCTCCTCCGCCTAGGCTGCCCTGCTGCTCAGCGGCCTCAGGACAGCTTTGTTCCTGGGCAGCCAGAGGGGCGAAGCAGTGCCTACGAAGCCTGAGATGTCAGAGGGAACCAGCCATTTGCTGGTGGTCCCATCTGGAAACAGGCAGTTGCTCTCCTGTTCACTCAGAAAGGGGTCAAGAGCTTTTCAGGGGTACAAATGAAACTTCTGGCACCACCTGTTCTCCTTCCTCCACTTACCCAAAGCGCCCCCAAACCTACCTTGGGGCCATAGCTGCCAAGTTATCCCTTTTTTAAAGGGAAATTCCCTTATGCTGAACAGGCTTCCTCGTGAGAAAATGGAAAACTTGGCAGCTATGCTTGGGGCTAGTGATGGATGGGCCATCCATTTCCTGTCTCAGATTTTTGGATTTGTGTTCTCAAAAACACACAAAAAGCAGTTCTCCTAGGGATGAGGAGTGTAGGTCATTTTCACTACCCATGTCAAGGTAAACATTTGGGGGGGGGGCATTTATGGCAGAGGAGGCGTTTAACCTGAATTGACGCGGCCCTCCTTGATTCTGCTCCCGAGAATGTGAGCAGCCCACTTTCCCCATTCCTGTGTCGCTCCCCAGCTTAGTTTGAGATTGTTGCTGGTATCTGTATGTCTCCGGAGACAATGAGGAAATGTACCTTTGGGGGTGAAGTCAAACCGTTGGAAGGTTGCGGCGCCTGCTGTGGCTGTGGAGACCGATACGGGGGAGACATGTTTTGTTGCAGCTGGGGCAGAGGATGGTGTCCAGTTGTGCTGGCGTTTCTTCTTTCTTGGCTCCTCCCAATGGTCATTCCTCCTCTTCTCACTGCTGTGGATATTTAAGATAGCTCAGGCTATATACAGTCATGTGGGGTCATGCCCAGGGCTGGTTCTATCATGAAATAAAACGAGGCAATTGCCTCAGGTGGTGGATGTTGTGGGGCTTTGCACCTCCAGGCCCCACACATTCTGTTGCTTGTCAGCCCCTGCTTCTGCCACTGCCCAGCCACTCCTCAGATCACGTGATTCCTATATTGCAGGGGGTTGGACTAGATGGCCCTTGAGGCACCTTTAAACTCTTCAACTTGATGGTTCTATGTCTGTGTCTCCACAGCCATCCCTCTTCCTCCTCTCCGATGCCACCCTGGCCCCCAGTTGCTCATATTCCCCGCTCACAGTGTAAATTACTTTAAACTTTTAAGAAGAATTTCTATATGTGGAGGCGCAAGCCACTTTGCAGAGAATGCATTGCTCTGAAGGACCCTTAACCAGAGCGAGGCGGAAGGAAGGGGCAGCTGGCTACCTGCACTGCCAAAAATGATTAGAAAAGAAAACCAAAACATTATATGGCAGTGGGAGCTAGTCATTTTCCATGTCTGTCATTGACCCTTCTGCTGCCCCAAGCCCTATCCTTGGGAGAAAACCAGATAGGGTTTCTCAAATCTCAGTGGGCTGTAACACAACTTTATCCTATTCCAAAGTTCACCTTGCCATAGCGGACCTTGACCTGAGTTCCCCCTACCCTGCGCAATTTTGGAGAGAACATGGAGGAGGTCCTGTGTTTTCCTAAGATCTTGCCCCACCAATCACTATCACTGCCTTTGGCATGACCTCCAATCAGTGCCGGATTTATGTATAAGCTATAGCTTAGAGCCCTACTCTCTTGGTAGCCCCCCAAAAAATTAAAGGAAAAAAAAACCCCTGGATGTACATTTCCAAAATAGAAGATAAGAAACAAAATAAAACTTACATACAGCAACAGTGATTTGTGTTGTGTAGGCTCCTATGATGTAAGTCATGGGCCCCGCCTTCTAGCCTGCTTCCTAAAATATCACTGGTTTGCTCCTTTCTATGTATAGGGTGCCTACATTCTGCATGGGCGGGTTGCATGGCAACATGTGGAAAGGGCTTTCGATACCTATTAGGTCCATAAATTACCATGTAGCATATATTCAACACAAAAAACAGTGGCTATTTGTTGTTGACAAAGGACAGCTGGACACATAAAGGGCCCCATTACCTTCAGTAGCTTAGGGCCTCATCAAACCTAAATCCGGCTCTGCCTCCAATGATCCAGGACTTTTTTTTGCAGCATGCATGATCTGCTTGGGATATCTGAGCCTCTCTGGCCGCCATTAGCAAAGCAGTTCTAAAGTCAGAAAGGCAGCCGAGATTTGGCCCTGAGTGCTATGGTGGCCCTTAGCCTTGAATCCCAATCTAGATGTGCTATAGGTGTTGGAAATTGTGCAAATCAGCCACGCAGCGCCAGAGTCCCTTGGTAGTGAGTCGCTGGCTGCAGACACAGGCCAACGTCACTTATGGTAGGTGGCATTTCTTCCACGGTATCCTTCCCCCCAGTTCTAGGAAGCAGCTGCTACATGGCTTTGTTTTAGTATATATGATAAGAATAATATTGGAGAAAACTGGGTATTGAAACTTGCTTAACCTAAATCATATATCCCAGTTTCCAACGGCCCTTTAAAGTACGCTTCACGCAGAGTATACGCAGTCAGAAGTCGACCTGGCTAAAAAAACACCACCGAGAGCGTAGGGAATTTTCTCCCTTATATGAAACTCCTTACTAGCTGTAAACTTGTAAAAGTATACAGAAGAAAATACGAACGGTTGGGTTTCTTTAACTGAAAAGCAAACTGACTCAAAAGAGACTTTAAACTAAAGATAAATGCTTTCTCTCTTAGCAACTTTATCTACCCACATTCCAACCCTTCAATCCAATCCAAACCTCCCACAATACTCCCATTAAACTACCCAAGAATTAAACAGTAAACTAGCATTATAACTAAGCTGCTCTCATACTAAGATTCAACTAGGAATCTCTTAAACTGAGAGTTAAATCACACTGAGAGATAGTTATCCTAAGAGTGAGATCTAACTAAGAGATAAATCAAACTGAGAGATACAGAAGGCTTTCTGGCAGAGCCTTATATACAAGGACCAGAGCCCACGACTGTGAGCAATTAACAGAAATCACCGGCACCTGTTTCTCTTAAACAGACAGTATTTACATTAGACCGGCTCTAAAGTAACTTGACTATTCAAAAAATCCTACACTTTGCCCCTTCTTCGTATCGCAGGTACAGGTCAGAACACACACACCCCACACACACACAGCTGCTGTGATGCCCTGTGCTGCATTTTTTTGCATTTCACTTCACCAGCTGAGCAGTGGAAACCAGCTTGGGCAGGGGTTTCCCAAGGAACACCTGAGGAACTTCAGAGGAAAACAACGATGTCATCAGGTTTACCTCTGTGCCTGTTAACAGCCCGAGCGTGACACAGCGACGAGACACTCTTCCGGCAATGAAAGGAATAATATTGCTGGAGACCTGGACTCCCTCAGTGCTCATTAAAGATTCCCGGAGCTTAATGTGTGGCAAGACTCTTCCCTGAACTCAGTTTTAACTCTGAATCCTGTGCAGAGAGGAAATCCCTTAGCCAACACATCAGTTTGCACCCTTTTCTCTCTTCTTGTGTGATTTAGGGGTTGCCCATGCTTCTGCTGGTCCAGTGCCAGGCACTGGGTCAGAGGAGGAGAGGAGAAGAATTCAAGAGCCATCCTCTTGGTCACTAGAAATGCTGCCCTGACCCATGTTTCTGAGATATCGCCAGGTAGGGGCTGCACATAATCCAGCCACCTTAAGGACTAGTAACCTAATTTTAAGAAATAAATACAAAGCTGAGATTCTCGGGATAATTTCCATAGCCCCACCAAATACGGTTCTACATGTTATATTGCACAACACATGTATCGTGTGTGTGTGTGTGTGTGTGTGTGTGTGTGTGTGTGTAAAGGACTCTGCTTCTTACCCTTGTATTACGCCTGCCATTGGTCTGCAATCTCACCCAGGGGCTAATCTTTGCTTTTTGGAATGCAGTAGTTCTGTCAAGTTCTGATAGCAACAGAGAATTTTCAGATGCAAAGAAGTTTGAGTGTGTTTTGTATTTCCCTGTCTGAGAATATTCTTTGGAAACTGGCCGCAGGCATTTCTGAAGTCTGCTCGAAGTGCCCCTATGCAGCAGTTAGTTTGGATCGAGAGAGAGAGAAAATTGATTTAAGATCCTGTCGCAGAGTTAATTCCTGGGGTTTCCTTCAGAACTGGCAGCTTCTTGACCTTTTAAGATTTCTTCCGCACTAGTGCCTGGCTAATAAATGAGAGAATTTCTCCCCCTCTTCCATATGTAGACGAGGGGGGTAATTAGCAGGCTTTAAATTACTGCATGAGAAATCTACCTAATTAGCTATCAAGAGGTGGGGAAAGAAGAAGTTGTAAACACACAAACACCGTTAAAAGAAACCACCCAAAATGCACAGCCAGAAATGTATTGCAAACACATTTTGTTAAGAGTGGGGTGCAGGACCCAGGAAAGGGCAAATATACATGTGTGCAAAGCAGATGCTCTTTCACTGAGTCACAACACCTCCCTATGATTCCAAAATGTTGATTTTGCTCCATATTTTGGAGCTTTGAAGTACTACCACTGAGCTATATCCCATCTGTAGGAATTTCCAGTTAGAAGCCAAAGCGTAACGATAAATATTCAATTAGCAGTTGGTAAGCGTGCATCATGAAGCCTCCTCGAGGAAGTTTGCAGCTCTTTTAGAAACCCTTTCAAGCTTCCCTCGAAATTCCTCTGAGCTTCTGCCAGTTTCCCCCTTGAACCCCATTAGGCAAAATACTGTGGCAACTCTTTTGCCTGGAGGGGGAAGGCAGGCAAGCGTTTGGAACCCCACTGTGGGGTTGGTTGGGGGGGGGGATCAGAGGCCTTTGGGGTGATTCGGAGTAGAGCCCCAGCTCGCGGAGATGGGGCTAAACACCCCTCTCCCCTCTGCTTTCTCCACACCCAGTCACCTGGCCTTGAATCAGCTCCGCGCGGATGTCGTTGAGTTCCCATTATGCCGTTTGCATGTAATGTGCCGTTTGGCACACAGTTCTATTGCTGAACCTAAGCCGGCTTGGCCCTGTACGCTTCCTGGATGCGAGACCATCTGGGAGTCATATGTGAGCTGCTCTGATCTCTTCGGAAGAAGGATGGGGCGTGAACACCATACACAAAGCATTAAAGCACCCATTCTCCTCTTCTCGGCCTCGCTTGGAAACGAGGTGAGAACTTCACGTGGAAGGGACATCCATCTCCACCTTCAGATTGTCGGTAGGTGGACATCTGGGGCTGCATCGAGGCTACAGTGTGGGAGGTTTCATTCAGCCTTGCTTTTGCAGCTCTTGTTACCATGGCATCTTCCTTGTGTCAGGGAAAAAACCAAAGGGCCTCTCTGGGTTTGTTTGCCATGCCTTCTGAGAAGCGTGGAGCAGAAGGCGATCAATGACCACTAGCCACGATGGCTATGAATCATAGAATCATAGAATCATAGAGTTGGAAGAGACCACAAGGGCCATCCAGTCCAACCCCCTGCCAAGCAGGAAACACCATCAAAGCATTCTTGACATATGCCTGTCAAGCCTCTGCTTAAAGACCTCCAAAGAAGGAGACTCCACCACCACGCTCCTTGGTAGCAAATTCCACTGCCAAACAGCTCTTACTGTCAGGAAGTTCTTCCTAATGTTTAGGTGGAATCTTCTTTCTTGAAGTTTGAATCCATTGCTCCGTGTCCGCTTTTCTGGAGCAGCAGAAAACAACCTTTCTCCTTCCTCCATATGACATCCTTTCATATATTTGAACATGGCTATCATATCACCCCTTAACCTTCTCTTCTCCAGGCTCTCTCTCCACAGCAGGAGACAGCAATGCTCCTGAATCCCAGTTGCTGGAAACCGCAGGTGGGGAGAGGGCTCTTGTGCTCAGGCCCTGCTTGAGGGTTTCCTGCAGGCATCTGGCTGGCCACTGAGAGAGCAGGTTGCTGGCCTAGTTGGGTCTAGCAAGCTCTTCTCAGGTGCTTATTACAGTAGCCACCGAACTTCGCCTAAAGTGAAGATTTGAGGCTGTTTTGGAGGTTGTAGTTTCTGCAGCGTCCCGGAGAAAGCCAAGAGCTCCACTGTGGGCAGATGTTGCGTCTTACTAATTGGTTGCTGCGGAAGGCCCAGCTGTGGTGCTGCCTTTTCCCACAACAAACGCACAAAGCGGGAGAGCGGCATATGCAGGTGCACACACATGGGAAACCTGATTGGGCCAGGAGCCTCAGGTGCATGCACACAGGTGTGCGCAATATGTACACATCCACACATTTATTACTTCCACACTTTGCACATTTGCTGCAGGGAATGGCAGGTAGTGGTCATGACAGTGTAATGCTGTACGGTAAGGCTGAGCACACACTATGCATCGAAAGCGCATTCGCAGCACATTCTCTCCCTGAAATAATTCTGGGCATTGTCGTGTGTTAAGTGGTGCTTGGAATTGTAACTCTGTGAAGGCTAAACCACAGAGCGCAGAATTCTTTGAGGGAAAGAATGCACTTTGCATGTACTCTAAAGGCAGCCTAAGACTAGTGAAATTCCCCAGGAGGTGGTGTGTGTTTCATGTTCTCCTGTTGCAACGATGGTTTGCCCAAAGCATGCATGCATCAAAATGAGTTGGGAATGAGACGGTAGAGATCTGAGTGGGTAGAGCAGCCTTTGGGTCGGGAGATAGGTTTAACAGAAAGACCCTGCAAATTAAAAAACAAAACAAAGACAGCTCAAAGTGAGCTGGGTTAGGAGCTTTCTCTCCAGTGTGCTGGCTGTTTACTTTCAGGCATGCTTTTGTTTGTTTGCATGGAGGGGGATTCAACAATTGGCACCCCCCCCCCCACCAGCAGTGTGGATCCACACCTCCCGCAATACTGCACCAGGTGCTGACAAGATCTCAGTTCTGTTTGCTTAAAAGCCATGCATTGTTTTGCTTTCCGCCCGCTTCAGTGGGAACGCTAGTGTTTCAGCCACACTGTGTTAAAATGTGGGGGGGGGGAAACAAACCTTACTTTTCCTGGGGAGTGAAGAGGCTGAGGGGACCACGCAAAGCAGAGACTGACAAAGGTTAATGAAGGAATCTGCCAGTTAAAAGATAGAAGTGTTGCAGAGCAGGTGTATTGCGGTATTGTTTTCTGTATACTGACATTATCCGTGGTGGGAACAACCTGACGCATTCAGCCGAGGGCTTGCGTATTTTGTTTGCTGCAACTTAACGATCTCCCGCACTCCAAAGTCTCGTTTGAATGGTTGGAAATGCAGTGGAAATCATTTCCAAAGCTTATTGACATGTCAATGATTTGAATAGCATCAATTAATTGATTCATGTTTTCAGCTCTGCTTTATCCCTTTGCTCCTTTGCGTACTCTAGTGATAACCCTCCCTTGTATAGGCAGTGAACACGCTGATAGATGTTATTACTAGATGCTCTCATGCCCTTCTAATTAGAAAACTCTTTGATCCAAGCCTGTGTAGGTGGACATCTTTTCAAACAAAGCCTCTCTACAACATCTCGCGTCCCACTCTTTTCTCTTCTCCTTCTGTGCTCTTTTTGATGCTTCTCTCTCTTGATTACTATATAGCAGGGACATCCAATTCCTACTCACACGATTAAAAACTGACAGTGATCTACCCCTTTGGGGGGGGGGGGCGGGTTCAGGTCAAAGTTGTTGAGCTTTTTTTTAAGGAAGAGCGTCCCATTTTTGGAAGGGTTCAGGTCAAAGTGGATTAGGTCCACTAAATTAAAAAAGGCGCTCACCAAGAGATCGCTAATCTAGGTTGGTGGCCATCACTGCCTCCCATGTGAGGAAGTTCCAAAGTTTTAACAATGCGCCAAGTGAAGCAGGGCCTACTTTTCTCTGTTACAAATCCTGCCAACCCAAGGAAAAGTAGAAATCTATGCAAATGTGTCCAGTATTTGCATAAGTTATTCAAGCTGGAGAGTTTCCACAGAGTATGACAACTTCAGGTCCTTCTTGGTAGTGGCGCCTACCCTGTGGAACACCCTCCCACTAGATGTCAATGAGATAAATAACTATGCAACTTTTAGAAGACATCGGGAGGAAGGGAGTTTTTAATGTTTGTTGTTTTGTTACGCTTTTATATATGTTGGAAGCCGCCTAGAGTGGCTGGGGCAACCCACTCAGATGGGTGGGGTACAAATAATAAAATGATGGTGATGATTCAGCAAAAGCCGACATCTATTTGCATTGCAATCCCATGCAAACACCCCTGGGACTTAACTTCTGAGTAAACAGGATTGTACTGTTGGTGTGGGGCTCCAATCCTTCCTCTGCGTCGCTTTGCCATGTTGCCCTGTAGTGCAGCAGCACAACAGAAGGCTGGAAGGAGAGCAGAATGTTTGCCTTTCCCATTTTTTTCCCTGGGTGCTCCATTCCAAAGGAACACCCTGCCAGTAACGCGAGGATGGCAACGTCGGGTGAAGTGGAACGGAGCCATATTGAACGCCTTTCATATACAAATGTATTTCAGAGAGTGTCACAAAAAAATAATTGAAAAACGCCAATAACAATCGACGAGGATCCGCATAACTGGCTGCGGAGGGTGGAAATGAAAGCACGGGAACCCCATAAAAGACTAGAAGCAGATTGTTAATCTCTCGCCCTGGGAATGGAGATGGTGAGGAATTTGCTGACTCCTGCAGGAGGGAATGACCTTGCTCTGACACCAGAGGGAATCCAATGAATCTTTTTTCTCCCCTCTCATTTGGATAAGCTTTTTGCTAGAGTTGAGAGAGAGGGGGTTCCCCCCCCTTTTGCAGTTGGAACTTATTTTTAAGCACGATGCATAATTTGGACTCGGTTGCAGCTCAAGCAATCAAGATAGCAACATTTAGACTAGATTGATGCTTTGCAGTAGAGGCTGTTTGAAAAATGAATGGCGTTTGCTCAATCAAATACGCAGGACTGTTGTGGCTGTTTGGGTGATGACCCCAATGCCCTGATTTTCATGCCCCCCCTCCAATTTAATATGAGTGAAGCATTGCCAGTTAGCACTCCCCCCTTGTCTGTATGGTGCCTTCCTGCACCTGTAACACTGTTCACCAGTGACCCATATACACACTGAATACATGAGGGAACTGGGTTAGGCAAGATCTTGCATGGCATTCCAGCCTTGCAAATTTTACTAATTCGCCTCGGCTATTACCTAGACTTCCAAAATGGCCAGAGACGGAGCTATTTTAGTATGGGGCACCTGTGGGCCATTGGATACTGCTGGACTAGCTCAGTTAGTAGAGAGCATGGGACTCTTTATCTCAGGGTTGCAGGTTCAAGCCCCACGTTGGGCAAAATACTCCCGCATTGCAGAACGTTGATGACTCTCGGAGTGCCTTCCAACTCTATGATTCTATGAGTACAAGACGGACCATCCCTGATGACTGGTTATTCTGACCGGTGCTGATGGGAGTCTTAGAATCCCAGAACTTTTAAGAGTTTGAAGGGACCCCAAGGGACATTTAGCCCAGCCTCCCCCCCCCACGATGCAGGAATCACAGCTAAAGCATCTCTGACAGATGGCTGTCCAACGTCTCTTTAAAAACTGCAGAGAAAGGAGAGCTCACCACTTTCCCAGAGGCATAGCAAGGTCAAGGTCAGGTGGTACCCAGTGCAATTTTTTGGGGTCACCTTTCCCCTACATCGATGGCTCGGGGGAGGCTTGGGAGTTGCGGGCGGGTGGCGCACCCAGGGGTGACATTCGGCGTGCTGCCCGCCCACGATTCCCAAGCCTACCCTGAGCCGTCGATGTGGGAGGAGTGACAAAAAAAATTCCCACACTGGGTACCACCTGACCTTGCTACACCTCTGTCAGGACCTTCTCCTCCTCCAGCCACTTCCGTCTCCAAGCCTCTCCCAACTCCCGAGGTGTCAAAAGGAAGGGGGGAGGCTGCCGGCAAAGCGGCGCAGCTGCTGCGAGCTGCGCCGCTTTGCCGGTGGCCTTCCCCCTTCCTTTCGACACCTCGGGAGTCAGGGGAGGCTTGGAGTTGCAGGTGGGCGGCACGCCGAATGTCACTCCCCCTCAGGGATGGCACCCGGGGTGGACTGCCCCCTGCCCCCCTTTCTCTGCCACGGCACCTTCCGAGGGAGTCCGTTCCACTGTCGAACAGCTCTTACCACCAAGAAGAGTAGTAGTAGTTTGGATTTGATATCCCGCTTCATCACTACCCTAAGGAGTCTCAAAGTTGCTAACATTCTCCTTTCCCTTCCTCCCCCACAACAACACTCTGTGAGGTGGGTGGGGCTGAGAGACTTCAGAGAAGTGTGACTAGCCCAAGGTCACCCAGCAGCTGCATGTGGAGGAGCGGAGACGCGAACCCGGTTCCCCAGATTGCGAGTCTACCGCTCTTAACCACTACACCACACTGGCTCCAAGAAGTTCTTCCTGATGTTTAGTCAGAATCTCCTTTCTTGGCACTTGGACCTAGTGCAGTGGCTGGGTGCTGCGAACTCCAGTTCAACTGTCCAGCCCAACTGTGGGGCAAAACACTTGCTGCCACACCTTAGAGGGTTGTCATATCAAAAGTGCTGCGGAAATGGTGGCGATTGGTGATGTGGTCTGTGTAGTCCAGTAGCAAAGCAAGGCAGCGGTTACATCAGAGACGTCAGTGAAACCCCAGTTTTTACTCAGGGTGGTGGTGGTGAGGGCACCCAGGGTGTGGAAAGGATCCCGGCAAGACACGTCCTCATCGCTGCAGGAGATTTTTCATTTCCTGGCTGCCTCTGCAGCCGGCAGCTCTGATCAGGCATCTAAACTGCCGATGAAATATTCATGTCTGGCCCAAGTTTGTGGCATTTAATAATTTAGGAAGCGGTATAAGCGGTGGCATCCCACCCACCCCCTGATCCTCCAAGGAAGGGGAGGGAGGGGGGAGTGTCTGGCCAGCAGCGCAAGAAGAGGAGCGTGTGGTTGTTTGGGTTCAAAAGAAGGACTGGGGCACGTTGCCAGGCCGTGTGGCTTCTGGGCAGTTCACGGGAGCAAAACAGAATTAATAGAAGTCTCTGCCCTGTCTCTGAATCCTGTTGACGCCTTTGTTTCTCTTTCATTCGCGGATGAGCTAAACGTATAGATGGATTCATATTGCTATGCCAGCAACAGCTTGCTATGGGGAAAGCAAAAGAAAGATTGTAAAGCACTTTTGCAAAACAAGCAGACCGACACGATCCATGTTTATTTAAAAGTGGGGCTGCTGCACTACATATTCACTTTTGATTCTGAGGTTCAAAATAGCAATTCTTACTGGGTAAAAATGTCCAGCTTTTTACTTTAAATGGGTGCTGCTGCTTCCGCCCCATTCCCCCCCCTTATTTTTCTTCTTATTCAATGTGTGGGTGTGCCATTATATGGTGAACAGGATAAGGACCAGTTCTGATTGGCTGTAGTGGGTTGTCACATTATCCTATACACCATATAAACATTGTTCAGTAAAAATAGAGGGAGCTATATAACACACTATTTGCATGCTATTTTCACTTATATGCATTTATAGGCACACCTGTATGTGCATTTTTGTACACATTACTTGGGTGGAGAATTGCTCTGCAAAATTCAGAGAAGTGTGACTTTCGAAGGATGGCTACATGTTTGGTTTGTATATTTATTTATTTATTGAAAGTGTGTGTTAGGTAGGTTGGCCTTCAAGTGGGAGCTGAATCAAGTTTCTCTCTCATTCCTAACTTTGCATCCTCTGTTGTTTTCAAAAACAAGCTGCTTTCTGTGACTTTTGTGAGTTGTGGAAAGTGAAAACGCGTTCTGCACAGTTTATCCTGCAATGTGGACTCTTTTGCATAATTTATTTTGCTTGGGGTAGTCACGCGGAGCGGCAAGTAATTGAACAGAGTGCTGAAGTCTCACATCTCAGATCTTAGCCTCCACTGTGCCTTCTGCGATTTCACCACACCCTTTGAAGCATATCTTTGCAACCATGAGGTCTAGAAACTTGGGGAGATTCTCAGGAAGCTGTAGTCTGCACTCAGTGACACATTTTGCGGCTTTTCTGTACTCCTGTATTACCATGGCATACACACAACCTCAGAAGTAACCCATCCTATATTTCAACCATGAAAGTTGTAGGATTTCCCTTTCAAGTGCATATTGATTTTTGTTATATGATTAGGCCAGAGGCTAGATCTGTGTTAAACTGAAAATTCTCTCTCTCTCTCTGCCTCCTATAGAAGGTGATAACTCTTCCCTCTCCCTGGAAGAATTGTTTGATCATATCTGCCACTCTCCCTTTGAGCCTCAAACACTCATCATTCTCCCCTCCAGCCACTTTTGAACTTACCTTCTGCACTTTGTCTTTTATTCAGATGCCGAGAGAGAGAGAGAGAGAGAGAGAGAGAGACAGAGAGAGAGAGAGAGAGAGAGAGAGAGACACAGAGAGAGAGAGAGAGAGAGAGAGACAGAGAGACAGAGACAGAGACAGAGACAGAGAGAGAGAGGTTGCCAGTTTTGGGACATGATGAATATTTCCCTTTGGAATATTTAGTGTTCGCAGAAGAGGGGGTGATTGATTTCGCCCGGTCACTTAATTGAAGCAAAATGAATAGAGAATTTGCAATAAATGAAGCCATTATTCACATGGGTCGAAGCCCAGCGAGTCACAGCTGGAAGACTCGCCAGTACCTATCTACAGTACTTCAGGTTCAGAAAAGGGCAGCAAAAACAATCAAGGGGATGGAATGATTCTACTATGAAGAAAAGTTGGCGGGTTTGGGACTTCCTAGTTTGGAGTTCCTCCACCTGCAGCTGCTGGGTGACCTTGGGCTAGTCACACTTCTCTGAAGTCTCTCAGCCTCACTCACCTCACAAAGTGTTTGTTGTGGGGGAGGAAGGGAAAGGAGAATGTTAGCCGCTTTGAGACTCCTTAAGGGGAGTGAAAGGTGGGATATCAAGTCCTCGTGGGGTTTGAACCCAAGGCCCTGAGATTAAAGAGTCTCATGCTCTACTGACTGAGCCATTGGCCTGATCTTAGGATGTTCTTCTGTCTTTTTGTGGAGGCGCACCTGATCGTGGATGTTAGCACATTGATAGCCTCAGAGTGTCTAACACACCCATCAGCCTAGTTCTCTTTCAGTTTATGAAATATTTCGTTGTCTGCTCACCAGGAAATTGCTCTTAATTCACCACTGGTTCTTAATTGTTTAAACCAATTCATAAACCAAGAACTCATACATTGACCACTAACAATGAAACATTAGTATAGATATGTTTCCACATTTATTATGCTATTTTTGTGATATACAAATGACATGAGAAAACTTGGTATACTTATCTGTATAACATTATTCTTGTTTTAGATTCAGGTAGGTAGCCGTGTTGGTCTGCCGTAGTTGAAATAATAATAAAAAAAAACTTGAAAAAGATGATTTAAAAAACTAGTCTAAAAAGAATTCCTTTAAAAGAATCAAGTTCTTTTAAAAAATTGTCCGAAAAAGTCTTTTAAAAAAGAGTTTTTAAAAATAATCTTTTTCAAGATTTAAAAAAAAATATTCTTGTTTATAAAACCAATTTTAAAAAAAGAATTAAGAATTGATTCACTGCTGGTGACTAGGTTATTTACAAGCCTGGATTAACCAGCAGTAACAGAGCTGCAAACTTTTAGCTAATTAAGTGGTTAAATTAATCAGATTTAAATCATTTTGACTTAGTAAAACATTGCCCCTAATCAAATGGGCAGAAGATTAAAAACGAATTATTTTCAACATAGCCACTTGCCACCCACCTCAGTTTTTTCTTTCTTTTTTAAAAACAGACCTTTCCTACATGGCTCTGAGGCCTGGCTGGCCTTTTACGTAGGGCAGAGCCTTTATTTCCCTGTGGAACTCCTTGCCATTAGAAGTTTGGCAGGAGTCATGTCTGCTCATTTTTAGACACTTTCTAAAAACCGTAGTATTCAGACCTGAGATTCTTTGCCAACCAGCTCTCGCTGATGTTTCTGTTTATCAAACTGTGTTTTTAGTTTGTATACCACAATATTATATTTTGCATAAAAGCGCAAGTTATAAATTTTTAAATTAAATAATAAACAAACAAATAAATAAGATGATTCTTACTTTGACAGATGTGTGCGTCTGTGGAAGAGGGCTTCTCTTCTTTTGGAATATCCCCCCGCCCCGATTTAGGCAGATTTAATCCATCAACTGATTGATTAATCAAGTAAAACTCACATGATCAATTGACGCAGGATTTCCAAATAGGTGACAGCTGAGCTCTGAATTGTCGTGATATGCCCTGCCTCCTTTGAGAGGACGATTTCATTTTGGCATGGAAAGTTTACCAGGCCCTCCTTGTGTGCCCTTCTTTTCCAGATGCCACCCCCCCCCCCATGATTTCAAAGCATTAATGGAGGTTAAACGGCATGTTTCTCTTTGGAAGATCCAGTGAGCTCCTTGGTGTACAGGGGTCTATTGAACAGACCCTCTGGAAGTGCATTAAAATTCTGTAGTCATGATTTTTTTTTTTTAAAAAAAAATGTTGATAAATTGATCAATTCATCAATTACAAGCCGCTTCATTAATGGACTAAAACGGTTTTAATCACTTGACAGCCTTAATTGAAAGTGATGCATTGTTTCCCCCTTTCTGCATTCATTTCCAGAACGAACGTGAGATAACGAGCCTCTTTGGCTGAAAATTCCAATTAAAGGGGTCACTTGGTAGATCTTGATCGGACCCCTTGGCTATTTGTCCCTTTAAAGCCAGAGGGACTTTGTGCATAGTGGCTGGATATATAGGTCCAAGGGACCTAGACTTAAACTCCACATTTCCCCTGGGCCCATCCTGTGGCCTCGGGCCTTGGCCACTTCTGCTCATTGTTCCTTTAAATATTCTCTGGGTTTAATTTCAGCTTCACTTGGCTCACCTTTTTGAGAGGGAGGGAGAGAGCAATTCAAGAGTGAGATTCTTAAAGGGACTGAACCTGGAACCTTTCTCATCCGCCAATAATTGTGAGGGCATAGATAAGGTTCACCAGGAACACTGAGAGTGTAGAGAAAGAGCTTTGAAGTGGACCGGATGAGTTGGATAATCATGGCAGAGGCAAGGGCACGCGGAGGGAGGGGAGGAATTCCTCTGGGGGGTTTAAGTACGGAAGCTCAAACCAAATTCTTGATCCGCCAAACTTTATTCAGTAATGCATTACAGGACAGAGTCATAGAATCATAGAGTTGGAAGAGACCACAAGGGCCATCCAGTCCAACCCCCTGCCAAGCAGGAAACCCCATCAAAGCATTCTTGACATATGCCTGTCAAGCCTCTGCTTAAAGACCTCCAAAGAAGGAGACTCCACCACACTCCTTGGCAGCAAATTCCACTGCCGAACAGCTCTTACTGTCAGGAAGTTCTTCCTAATGTTGAGGTGGAATCATCTTTCTTGTAGCTTGAATCCATTGCTCCGTGTCCGCTTCTCTGGAGCAGCAGAAAACAACCCATTTCATTGTATGTGTCACAACCCTCCTTGCACCTTATATGGAGCTGTTTTTCACTTCAACCTTCAGCCAGTTAGGTTCCATTTAAACTGGTCCTTACCAGTCTTGTGGCTAGGTCACATTCTTGCCTCTCTAGCGACGGGCCTAGCAGTAATTCTGCATCGGTAGCAAGAGATGAAGGTGAGCAAATGTTGTTACAGACACTTTAGTCTCAGTTCTTGCCTGGCGTGTTCAATCTGTGAAACGGAAGCCACACTGCAGTTAGTTAAGAGCATGGATGCGTGAACCAGCCGCCCATGGCAGGCCCTAGGCTGAATGTCTCCTGGATTTCTCTCCCC
This sequence comes from Zootoca vivipara, assembly GCF_965207765.1. NCBI lineage: Eukaryota > Metazoa > Chordata > Lepidosauria > Squamata > Lacertidae > Zootoca > Zootoca vivipara. Next base: position 65,670,013 of record NC_142592.1, on the reverse strand, counting down.
CCCCCCGCTAACCCTCCACTTCCCTGGGTTAGAGTCCCGCTGTTATGGGCTTTGAGCCCTGACACAGCCCACCTCTGCTATGAGAAGGTGACAGCTGCTCAGCAGCGCTTACAAGACGTTTTGGTCCTTGTTTGGAGCTGCGCTCTGTGATCTGCCGCACCCTGCAGAGAGCCCCCTCCTCGGAAACCTTCGGAAGCTTATTTCTCCCCAGCGGTCGCCGCTGCGGGAATAAAACGTGGCAAGCTTTTTAGGTATTAAAGCTAAGAAGGAGGCACCCCTCTCGGGCCGCTCACATCATAATGTAAACAGAAATTAATCCATCTGCTAAAGCTCAATGTGTCTTCAGATAGTTATCGGCACCGTATAATCTCCTCCAAGGAAGATCTTATTATATTAAAAAGACACTGGCCTGCGTGGTGGAAACCTTAATAACAGCGTTACCTTTCATGGAAGATTGCCGGAATTAAAACGCCTAGTGATGTGTCGTAAGTGGCTTCTGGATGGTGAGATTACTTCTCTTTCTTTCTTTCTTTCTTTCTTTCTTTCTTTCTTTCTTTCTTTCTTTCTTTCTTTCTTTCTTTCTTTCTTTCTTTCTTTCTTTCTGCTCCTCTCTCCCCTGGAGTGTGTGCTCTGTTGACAAAGATATTATTGTCTCCTGCAGTTCAATAGAGCATCAAAACACAGGTATCACCAAGGACATTACAGCAGCTCAAAACAAAGGCGCTGGGTGGTGGTGGGATGCTTGAACCTGTGTCTACTGCTCAGAATTCTTCACATTGCTTCTGTTTTTGGAATATGAAGCATTCCCCGTTGTGGGCACAGATATGTCCATGTGCTCCTATTGTTGCTTTTACTGAGCAGCATAACTGCGGATATGAAAAATGGCTCATGTGGATGATGGCCCCGTGTATTTATGGGAAGTCATGGCATTGAGAAATTGCAGACCATCCAAGTGTCCCTATTTTCCAAGGACAGTCCTGGATTTATAGAAGCCTCCCCGGTTTCTGATTTGATCCCGGAATGTCCCGCTTTTCCTTAGGATGTCCCTATTTTCGTCAGATAAATGTTGGAGGGTATGGAGTTATGTGACTCCCGAGCCATCTGAAGGCAGCCCTTTATGGGGAAATTTTTATGTTTTTATATTTGTTAGAAGCCACCCAAAGTAGCTGGGGCATCCCAGTCAGATGGGTGGGGTATAAATTGTTGTTGTTAGTATTATTACTGAATTTCGACACTGTAAATTGTAATGCCCTGTGGACTGTCCTTCTGAAAATTGGCTGCCCAGATAAATTTGTAAACATCATTCGGCTCCTCCATGATAATATGACAACAACAATCGCAGATAACAATGTGAACAATTCACAGTGGGATCAGGTATTAAACAGGGGTGTGTTATTGCCCAACTCTATTCATTATTTCATTGGCATGACCCTACACTTTGTCGCCGGGAAACTCCCCACCGGAGTAGAAATCATATATCGAACAGATGGAAAGCTCTTCAATCTGAACAGGCTGAAAGCAAAAAGTAAGGTTACCATAACTTCAGTCATAGAGCTTCAGTATGCTGATGACAACGTAGTGTGCGCACGCTCAGAGGATGACCTCCAAACCATCCTAAATATCTTTGCAGAAGCTTACGAAGAGCTTGGCCTATCACTCAACATCCCAAAACCCAAAGTGCTGCACCAACAAGTACAAAACTACTCCTCTGCAGCACCACAAATCCAACTCAGTGGTGCAACGTTGGAAAATGTTGATCACTTCTCCTACCTAGGCAGTTACCTTTCCACAAGGGCCAACATTGATGCCAAAATCCATCCTCGCCCGAGCTTTGAGAGTGCGGCTTTCTCCCAATTAAAGAACAAAACACCATTGGAAACAATACAGATCATTAAAGTGGCTAAAGCATCCATGAGAGATGGCCATCCAACATCTGCTTAAAAACCTCTATTGAGGGAGAGACCACCACCTCCCGAAGGAGTCTTGTTCCACTGTTGAACAGCTCTTACTGTAAGAAAGTTCTTCCTGATCTTTGGTTGGAATCTCCCTTCTTGTAACTTGAAGCCATTGGTTCTGGTCTTGCCCTAAGAGCAGGAGAAAACAAGCATGCTCCATCTTTTATGTGGCAGCCCTTCAGATATTTGATGAGTGCTTTCATATCTCCTCTTAGTCTTCTCTCAGTGTCCCCCCCCCGTCTTAATTTTAACAATCCATAAATATTAGAAGTGAGGAACAACAAAATTTGTAACCCACCTTTTTCTCCAAGGAGCTCAAGGTTGCATACATGGTTTTCCTGCTTCTTGTTTCATCCCCACAACAACCCTGTGAGGTAGGTTAGGCTGAGAGGCAGTAACTGGCCCAAGGTCACCAAGTGATCTTCAGGGCTGAGTGGAGATTTGAACCCTGGGCTCCCACATTCTAGTTTGACACTCTAACCCAGGGGTCGGCAAGGTCTACCTCACCTGGGCTGGTTCACTCCTGCAGAGATTGCTCCATGGGCCAGATGGTGCCTGCGCAGACGCGGTTTTTGGCGCCGCAGAAGTGAGTCCCTGCTCTGCACTGTGCTGGTTTAGCGCAGCACACGGGGACTCGCCGAGTGGGAGGCTCGGTTTGGGGGCAGCTCATGGGCTGTTTAAACGACCCCGGCCCATGGGCCACAGGTTGCCGACCCCTGCTTTAACCACTACACAATACTTCCTCTCATTATTATTTCAGTATTATCAAGACTATCCCGCATTGGTGAGTTCTGGGGAAAGTGGTGCAACCGTATTAACCTGTTGGTCCTAGGAAAGGGGAAACGGTCGTTCACAGTGTTAATATTAGGATACACTCCAGCTTTCTGGAAACATAAAGAAGGAATAATAGGCTTGGATTAAAAGAGCAGCGGTATTTAGTGCTCAAAGGCAGATACTACATAAACGGAGAGATAAAACTGAAGCAGACATCGATACCTGGATAATTAGCAGACCCAGCAGCCAAGGAAGAAGGAGCTAATAAAAATCAAGAGGAGAGAGATAAAGAAATATGAGGAAATGCTGTGCGAATGTATGCAAGATGAAATGGCAGCTATATATTTTTCTCCTCCCTTTCACTCCCTCTCTCCTTCATTCCTTCCTCTCCCTCTTTTTTGTGCTTCCATTTGATGATAGGCCTTTGCGCACCTTGGTAGCGTACGACGTTGCACACACTTCCCAACCTCTCCACCCATGTCTTTGTTGCGTACAGCTGTGCGTGCAACACCTTCCAAGGGATCTGGAACTCTGAATAACTCAGGATTTTGAAATGGATCTGTGCTGAAGGAGAGCGATCAGGAAAACCAGGGGAATTAAAACGGGGCAAAAATATTTATGTGGAAAGTAGTTTAAGATTTGTTACTATTATTGTTATTGCAATTATTTATTAAATTTGTATACCGCCCTTGTGGATCCCAGGGAAGGTCACAGCATAAAAATACAAGTTAAAAAATGCAAAAAAGAGAGAGCAAAAAACAGTACAATACAATACCTGCCTCCCCCACCTTCACACAAACACATTTAAAAGGGATGTTTATCAGCCCAAGACCTTGTTGAAGAGGAACACTTTTGCCTGGTGCCTAAAGGTGTATAATAAAGGTGTATATCAGATGAGCCTCTCTAGGGAGAGCATTCCACAAATGAGGAGCCACTGCAGAAAAGGCTCTGTTCTCATGTTGCCAACATGCTCGACTTCTCGTGGAGGAGGCACACAAAGAAGCGTCTCAGATGTTGATTGCATGGTCTACCATACCCTTCAACTTTCTTCAGATGAAAATAGGGGACATTTCTTACTCCCCCTCAACTGACCTTCTTTGACCCCCCCATTTTTTGTGTCCTCCCTGTAGAGCATTTCCTACCAGAAGCAGGGGGAGTGCCCCGACCACGACACCAATGGGACACAGTGCACCCCCCAGCTTGTCCTGCAGGGCTGGGCTTCGCCAGCAGCAACCTCTCCTCCTTGTCTGCTTTCCAGCAGCTGCTATGAGCTGCCCAAGGGAGGAGGCCGGCAGCTACTGCCATGGAGAGGCCATGGAGAGGCAAATAGAGGCTTCCTCACTGCCACCGTCTCTCGGGACAAGTATCACCTCCTCTTCCTCCCTGAGTTTGGTGGTGGCCGCACTGGTGAGGGAAACAGGGACATTCCGGGATCAAATCAGAAGCCAGGATGGCTTTTGGAATCCTGGGACCGGCCCTGGAAAATCGGGATTCTGCATTGTTTGCTGGGATTGTACTAAAAGGGAAAAGGTGGGCGTCTCGGCGGCGATGTGGACTGGAGAGTGCTGTCAGGAGGAACTGGCTCCAGTCCACCACTGCCGGAGGGGTGACAAAAGCTTCTGGGAGCAGAAGAGACAAGCCAAGCAGAGCATCCTAGCGACTTTTGTCAGTGATAAGTTTTGCAGACAGAAAGCAAGCGAGCAGTAGGTATCGGAGTCATGTAGCAGGACCTGGGATAATACCCGACTTCCAGGCCTCCTGCTTTGAGCCTCTTTTAGACTCCATGCTAAAAGACCCGCAGAAGTGGCTCAGTTTGTTCTCCAGACAATTTTGCACACTGCCAACACACACACACACACACACACACACACACACACACACACACACACCCCTCTGTGAGGGTTTTGTTCCAAGGGACCATGCACAAAGACAGGAACCCTTGGAACTACCCACCACAAGGCTGAGGGCTGCTTCCTGGGCTCTGGGAAGGATACACAAGCTGCCCTGGGAGCTTCCCAGTGCCCTCCGTCAACCTTTCCAGAGCCCAGTAAGCGAGGAAAAGCTGCTGGGTGTGTGGAAAATACATGGAAAGCAAGGAATGGCGTGGTTTCCCTTGCTCTCTGTTTATTTATTTACTCCCTTATCGGCGTAAGGTTGCGATAGCATAAGTAAAGTGAGCGTAAGCGGTGAGCCCACTATAACCCTCCCTTGCTTTCAAAAGACTAAAATTCACCTCTGCTGCCTCTTCCAATGTTGGAACGCGGGCTTTTCTGAGCTCCACGTAGAATTCTGGCTTGAGATATCATTAAATGTATCCAGAAGAATAATTGGAGATCTGAGCTCTACTTTTCATAACAAAGGCACAAAGGGTATCCGTATATATATATATACGACTGGAAGCTTTCAGCTTCAAACTCTCTTCCCCTCCAGCTTTTCAAGTGGGGAAGCAGGTTGTATATCTTTGAGCCATTTACAAGCTGGAGGAGGAGATGCAAAGCTCTTTAAAAGAAAAGCTGCGCCTGGCTTTGCTCAAATTAAAAAAGCCTGAATGACTCCTTGGCCTTTGTAAGAATCTTTAATAAAGAAAGTGGCACCCGGAATCACATTTCAGCTAGATTGCTGTATGATACCGCCATCACTTCCCCCAAACACTTTTAATTCCAGTTTTTAATTACAGGGCAAGGGGGCCTTCTTGCTGCTCTTCCATCTCAGGGTGAATACAGACAACCCTTTACCAAGTGGTGTCCTGCTCCATCTTTTTTTGTCTATAGATTTCTGACCATGTGCAGAACTGTTGAGGAATGTTCCTTGCCGCTGAGCAGAATGATGTGGAACACTGGCTTGCCTGTTGAATGGTGAAGGCTCCTCGCTTTACCAGGATAAAGTGGATAATTGTGGGTTGTTGTTCGTTCATCGTAAAAGAGTAGAAGAAATGTGCAAGGATTAGGAAAGTCAGGTTTCATAGACCACCACCCCTTCTTATATTTGTTTAATTTATTCAGCTTGGAGTATTACAAAAATATCTGAGGTACAGCAATGGAACAGATGGCAGATGTACCATATTTTTCCATCTATAAGATGCCCCCATGTATAAGACACCCCCTATTTTGGGGGACTCCGATTTAAGAAAAGGGGGGGGGAGATGTATCTGTGCATAAGACGCCCCCAAATTTTTGACATTATTTTTTGGGGGGGAAACCTAGTCTTATACAAGGGAAAAATACGGTATATTCTAAGTGAGTTCTGAGAGGAGTTTTCTCGTTGTGCTTTCTATCTGTCCTCATATATGACCATCTTCCAAATAATAATAATAATAATAATAATAATAATAATAATAATAATATATTATTTATACCCCGCCCATCTGGCTGGGTTTCCCCAGCCACTCTGGGCAGCTTCCAACAGAAAAATGAAATAAAATAATCTATCAAACATTAAAAGCCTCCCTAAACAGGGCTGCCTTCAGATGTCTTCTAAAAATCTGGTAGCTGTTGTTCTCTTTGACATCTGGTGGGAGGGCGTTCCACAGGGCGGGTGCCACTACCGAGAAGGCCCTCTGCCTGGTTCCCTGCAACTTGGCTTCTCGCAACGAGGGAACCGCCAGAAGGCCCCCGGCCTTCCTTGGCCAGAAGGCCCTCGACTCTTCCAAAGAGTCCAGAACGGCATACCTATGGTTTCCAGGTCTTCTTCTCATCCTGAAAGTGTGTACTGAGCTACAGCTGGTCAGCTTCAGTTGTAGAACTTCAGAATACCCTCTCAGACTTTCCATCTGCATTGATGCCACGTACGTATAGGAAGAACTTGGGAGTCTTAATGTGTCACGCAGACCCAGATTTGCTTGGATGAATGAGATCCAGTGCTGGTCTGCTGCCAGCTCCCCACTCCTGAAATTAAAGCCTTTCCCAAAAGTGCTCAAGACCCTGACTTTGAGGCATCTCCAAGGGCATCAAAAGGCACAGCACTCTCCTTTTACTTACTCACACTTGGCATTCCCTGTAGGGATAACACTACGATTATCTCCAGTGCAGCAGTTACGGTTTCTCTGCAGTGTCCAAGCACAATGTGTGTTCAAACGCTTTCTTCAGAGCTACCATAGATCTTTGCAATCATCCTGCACTTTCAGACATCCAAGTGTCTGAATGTTGCCGACTGCTACAGTTGCCCACAACCCTCTTGAGGAGACAATGGTGATGTGCGCTCTCGAAGTGAATGTGGAGTTCAGTGCGCACGCCCATGGGGTTCTGGACGGGGTTCCTGTGACACTTCAATAAATCACTCTCCCAATACATCAGTCTTTTCCTACTTATTTGCTCTGGCTGACCTGGGTAGCTTTGAGGTCGTCTGGGGTAATTGGAGTGGGGCAGGGTAGCCTCTGGATGACCCAGAAACAACCCTAGCCACCTCATTGGTCTTTAATCTGTCATTCTGCAAGAACCTAGCAGCTGGGGCTAAATCATTATTATACATACTGATTTACCTGTGCATTTAAAACCTTGGTATGTTTTCCCAGTGGGCTGTTGGAATATCTCCTTTAACACTGCTTTTGAGCCGCCTCCTCTTCCCTGAATTTCCCTGTGTTGAAACCGCCAGGAGCCTCCCCCCTGCCCATCAGCACCCGCAGTCTCTGGATCAGCTGCCGCCACCGTCACGTCAAAACCCCAGAATCCTCTTTCAATTATTCATGGCAGTTAATTATTCATTCATATTGCCCTAGCTAATTGTCACATATTTATTTGTCAACCGGGGCAGGAGGTGTGGGTGCCCCTTCCCCTCTCTCTGTGTGTGTCTGTGTCCGCACCGCCTCTCCCCCGCCACCTTTTCATTTCCCCCCAAGATGCATCCACCCCAGGCAAAACTGCTGAAGATGAAAAGAAGACACGGCGATCCGTTTCGTAGAAAACCCAAGCAGCTGGAGCTGGGCCCCTGCGGCTCTTGCTGCAATTAACATGGAACTAACCCCGCAGCCTCATTGGGGTGAAAGAGCAGGGCAGGTGCAGACTGTTTAGCTTGTCTACTTAAGTGCACCGACCTCTCAAATCAGGATGGTTGGAGAGAGCTGGTTCCTCAGCATGCCCCCCTCTCCTGGCTCCCATTTGCTAACTGCTCTCAGCCTCCTGGGCAGGGACGCCCAAAAGTAAAATAAGAACGCAGAGAAAGAGAGGGAAATATTTTCACTGGGTCAGCTTAAAAGCAAAACGCTACAAGTGAGTTTTGCAGGAACACAAAGAGTTCTTCCTCATCGAGACTGGCACTTCCTAGGAAGCCTCTAGAAAAGCTGGGCGTACCTTAGGACGTGGAGCCAGAAGAGTTAATGAATGGAGAAACTTGGTCTCCAGTGGTTTTAATTCAACTCAAGACACTCTGCTTCAGACCCTTCCAAACTTTTCAAGTTGGTGACACCCTTTTTGGACATGCATCGTTTCGTGACACAGTAACTCAGTTTTGCTAGCAAACTGGAGGGTGAACTAACCCTTTCCAGTCCCAGGAAGAGTGCGGGGAGCATTTGTGCGACGCACCTACACACTGCGGCCGACACACTAACGTGTCGTGACATACAGTTTAGAATAATAATAATAATAATAATAATAATAATAATAATAATAATTTATTATTTATACCCTGCCCATCAGGCTGGGTTTCCCCAGCCACTCTGGGCGGCTTCCAACCAAATATTAAAAACAGTACAACATCAAACATTAAAAACTTCCCTAAACAAGGCCGCCTTCAGTTGTCTTCTAAAAGTAAAATAGTTACTTATTGCCTTGACATCTGCTGGGAGGGCGTTCCACGGGGCGGGTGCCACTACCGAGAAGGCCCTCTGTCTGGTTCCCTGCAACTTGGCTTCTCGCAACGAGGGAACCGCCAGAAGGCCCTCGGTGCTGGATCTCAGTGTCCGGGCTGAATGGTGGGGGTGGAGACGCTCCTTCAGGTATTCAGCGCTTTTCTGCTTCTTCAAACCATCCTGCTTGTTGTTTTAATACTTCACTTCTGCGGCTCAGCTGGTGTAGTATGCCTGGGAAGATTAGGGTGTGAGCTGCACACTTCTGAGTTAAAATTTCCACACCAGAATGTGAAGTTATAGGAGACCCCGAGAAAACCACTAAGTGCCCCTCCCCAGACTTTTGGATCATGGGGATAGTAAGATAGATAGTGAGAGTCACTGTGGTGTAGTGGTTAGAGTGTTGGACTAGGGCCTGGCAGACCAGGGTTCGAACCTCCACATGGCAATGGAGCTCACTAGGTGTCACCGGGGGCCAGTCATTGCCTCTCAGCCTAATCTACCTCACAGGGTTGTTGTGCGGAAGGAGAGAACCAGTGTTCAAAATTCGCCAGGTGCATTTTGCCACCTGGCTATTGACCACTTGCAACTGAAGGCATTTTTAATAATGAAGTTTGGTAAAGAGAGGTTTTGCTTTGTGTGCCCAGGGCGCTCCTAGGTGCTTGCCACTACATTTCACCAAAAGGGCATTCAAGCTAAGTTTTGAGGTTCCCCCCAAGAATGCGTATGGAATTCTGGGGAAAAGGTAAATGAGTTTCAGTAAGTCTAGAGATTTTTATTGATGGCTCGCACATCTCCAGTGAGAAAAAGACCATGTCCCTCTTTTCCTGCATGCAAATTAAACCCTTTAAAGATCTTTTCTAAAGGGAGTGCTGTGGCACGTGTTGTTGACGAGACAGAAACCGTTTTCAAGAAGCCTAGGGCTTAGAGAGTCTGCGTTCTTCTGCATTAATTAATTAATTTAATTTCATAAAATTAAACACCACTCAATTGTAAAAAGTAAATAAATACCTCAAAGTGGTTTACAAAAAAAGAAAACGAGGAAATCAAGAAAAATTCGCATTCATATTTTACCCTCAGTTTTCCCCGTGGGTTTTTTTGTTTCCTGTTTTCTTTGAGATGGGGCAAATAAGGTAGATGATTCAAGCTCTTTGTAACCTCAAGGTGGGTTCCCTATAAATTGCAAGGCTTAGCTCATCGACATTTCCAGAATGTTTTATGGTTCTTCCGATGGAAAATGACTCTCTTAAGTGCAGGAGATGATTACTTTATTGTCCAGTGCGTGCATTTAACAGAGCTGAATGGCTCTCCTTAGACCTTTGGATTATGAGGGGTCTTATCTAGGATAGAAGGTGCAGGATATTGGATAAATGCAATGGATAAATGGATGCTGGCCAGATTTTCAATAGTTCCAGACAATTATTTATTTCTTGCTGTTTTGAAACTTTTCTACTCACTCCGACTTACTGCCAGACAGAGTATATAGGAAAGTAAGTTGTAATTTTGGAAGCTTTGTGTGTTGGGTTTCTCCTGTAGCACGTGACCTCGGTGTTGTGTTGAAAGCATGTTACAATGGAGTAGTTTCCTTTTCCCAGTAGTGATGTATGGAAGTGAGAGCTGGACCATAAAGAAGGCTGATCGCCGAAGAATTGATGCTTTTGAATTGTGGTGCTGGAGGAGACACTTGAGAGTCCCATGGACTGCAAGAAGATCAAACCTATCCATTCTTAAGGAAATCAGCTCTGAGTGCTCCCTGGAAGGACAGATCGTGAAGCTGAGGCTCCAATACTTTGGCCACCTCATGAGAAGAGAAGAATCCTTGGAAAAGACCCTGATGTTGGGAAAGATTGAGGGCACTAGGAGAAGGGGACGTCAGAGGACAAGATGGTTGGACAGTGTTCTCGAAGCTACGAACATGAGTTTGACCAAACTGCGGGAGGCAGTGCAAGACAGGAGTGCCTGGCGTGCTATGGTCCATGGGGTCACGAAGAGTCGGACACGACTAAACGACTAAACGACAACAACAACAGTTTCCTCAAAAGCCTGTAACTGGTATACATTTACCCAGAAGCCTCATTTGTTTTCTGTCACTTGTAGATCTTCTTTGTAATTGTGGGCTATGCACACATTAGTGGCTTTAAATGATGTGAGCTTGTTCCCTCCTGCCACATTTCAAATTGTGTTCGCACTTGCTTTACACACCAGACAGGCAGAGAGTCCACACGCCCCAGACAACTATTCAGTTGAACTGTCATCTGAGCATGCTCAATGACTGTTTGAAATGTACACACCTCAGGTTGTGTTTTCAAATCGGATGAAAGATGGTTTGATGGAGAACACATCAAACACAAGCATTTCTTTGGAAACAACAGGTTAAATATGTAGCTAATGCCACATGTACTTGACTTCAAATACCAGTGGTGGGAGCTTACTGGAGCTGGAGTAAATAGAGCAAATCAGTATACTGTACAGTTGAGGTTTCTCAATTGTCATCTAGTCCACTCCTATGCCAATGCAGGAAAATCTGCTGGTACGGCATCCCTGAGATGTAGCCGTCCAGTCTCTGCTTAAAAACATCTTTTCAAAGCGAGCCCACCCCATTGCAGGGCAGCCTTTTCCACTGTTGACCAATGGGACAGTTCTTCCCAATGTTTTCTGTAAATATATACAGTAATACCTCGGGTTACGAACGCGATCCGTTCCGGATCGCAGTTCGTAACCCGAATAGTTCGCAAACCGAGCGCGATGGGCGCTGCCATTTTGCGCATGCAAAATCGCGCGATCGCACACGTGTGGCTTATGCGCGCGCGCGCGGCGAAAACGTTTCCGGGTTTGCGCAGTTCGTAACCCGAACTGTTCGCAAACCGAGGTGGTCGTAACCCGAGGTACGACTGTACAGTGATACCTTGGTTCTCAAACGCCTTGGTACTCACACAACTTGGAACCCAAACACTGCAAACCCGGAAGTAAGTGTTCCGGTTTGCAAACTTCTTTCAGAAGCCAAACACGCTCCATTTTGAGTGTTATGCTTCCGATTTGAGTGACACCCTTCCTTTTTGAGTGTTCCACTGAGGTCTGTCTGTCCTTCCTATTTATTTTGCGTTTTTGTGGCTCTTTTTGTTTTGTTTTTGTTTGAGAACCAAGGTGTTGTTTAGTCGTTTAGTCGTGTCCAACTCTTCGTGACCCCATGGACCATAGCACGCCAGGCACTCCTGTCTTCCACTGCCTCCCGCAGTTTGGTCAAACTCATGTTCGTAGCTTCGAGAACACTGTCCCACCATCTCGTCCTCTGTCGTCCCCTTCTCCTAGTGCCCTCAATCTTTCCCAACATCAGGGTCTTTTCCAAGGATTCTTCTCTTCTCATGAGGTGGCCAAAGTATTGGAGCCTCAGCTTCAGGATCTGTCCTTCCAGTGAGCACTCAGGGCTGATTTCCTTCAGAATGGATAGGTTTGATCTTCTTGCAGTCCATGGGACTCTCAAGATTCTCCTCCAGCACCATAATTCAAAAGCATCAATTCTTTGGCGATCAGCCTTCTTTATGGTCCAGCTCTCACTTCCATGCATCACTACTGGGAAAACCAAGGAGAAAAAACTGGGAGAACCAAGGTACCACTGTATATTTATATTGCGATTTGAACCCATTGTTTCCAGTCCTACACTCTGGAACAACAGGTAACAAATGTGCTTTGTCATCTATATGACAGCCCTTCAGATATTTGAAGATGGCTTTCATATTGCCTCTTAACTGCCTCACTTCCCAGGCTAAGCTAACCAGCTCCTTCAGTATTTTCTGAGAGACACCTCATTATCTTTGTCTCTTCTTTCTCTCCTCTGAACACATTCCTTATTCTTCTTATGCTGTTCTGCCCAGATTTGGGCACAGTCCTCCAGAGTCCAGGTGAGATCTGACCATGAAGAACATGGCAGTGCTGTTATATCTCATGATCTGAAGGTATCACACTGCTTAAAAAGGTAGAGGGACCCCTGATTGTTAGGTCCAGTCACAGACGACTCTGGGGTTGCGGCGCTCATTTCACTCTAGTGGCCAAGGGAGCCGGGATACAGCTTCAGGGTCATGTGGTCAGCATGACTAAGCCGCTTCTGGCGAACCAGAGCAGCGCATGGAAACGCTGTTTACCTTCCCGCTGGAGCGGTACCTATTTATCTACTTGCACTTTGATGTGCTTTCGAACTGCTAGGTTGGCAGGAAAAATGGGAGCTCACCCCATCGCGGTGATTCGAACCGCTGACCTTCTGATTGGCAAGCCCTAGGTTCTGTGGTTTAGACCACAGCGCCACCCGCGTCCCTAAAGTTTCACATGTGCTGTTGTCAAACCAGGAGTCCGCCACACTAGCAGATCCCATGGTGGGACAGTGGAGCTTCCTGACCTCCTGACAGCTGAGTCGCTGCTGCATATGATGAAAGCGAGGGGTGAGGTGGCAGGGAGGTCGGTGCCATGCAGTGCACCAGCAGCAGTACTGGGATTGGCTTTGCTGGTGCTCCAAACTCCTCGCCTCCTCTCTCTCCCAGTAAGCACCAGCGACTCATTTGTCAGGAGGTCAGGAAAGATCTGCTGCCCCACAATGTCATCCAATACTGGTATTGGGATTAGCTGGGTCCATTGCCCGTTGAACCCCTTTTCATAAACAGAGTGAGCAGAGTTTGTCACATGAATCTTGGTCAAAGAGGAGGCTTCACTAGTTGCAATCACAAATGCAAAGAGATCCTTGTAGGTAGGAAATAAGTTGTAGGAAGTGCGTGACTCGGATAGAGTCTGGAGAAGAACAAGTTAGCTATCCTTGCACCCTTGTTCTCTGAGGCTAACTCCAAGGTCACCTCTCATATTGAGGTCCAAGAGATAAGTCTGAAGAGGAAGTTGTTATTGGTTTATCTTTGTTCTTGTTTTTATTATGCATTTTGTGTTTTTTTATCTTGTATTTTTATGTTTGGAACTACCCTGAGATCTACAGATAAAGGTTGGTATACAAATTTAATCAACAACAAGAACTTCTATCAGTCTAAACTACAAAGAGATAAGAGAAGCCAGCATATAGGACAGTCTGGGAATGTGCAGGTCCCTCACTCTATCTGCCTTAACCCCATGCAGACCCCTCTTCTGCTGGCTCAGTTTCACCCAGACTTTGCACAAGCGGCCATCCATATTGTGCGTGAAACCGAGTCAGCTCGGAAGTGAATATCATGACTGCCCCCCATCCATCACAAATGGGTCCATCTCTAGGTGGCCTCATCTTCATTTAAAATGCCTCCCAGAGTGGTCCATGTTCACTTGCCCCTCAAACTCTGGGCCTCCGCTCTGCCAGTCCTAAGACGCCTGCTCAGTTGGATTGATGTGCTGTGCGCAGGCAGGATTGCCCGAGCCTCTTGTTCTCCCTTCACTGGAGTTCTTCTTCTCTCCCCTCCCCCCACCGCTGAAATACAATTTCAAGCCCTCGTTTGCTTCTGAGACAATGGAGCATCTTCTGCTCTTTCATAGCCTACCCTTCATTCCACAGCAGTTGCAATTTAAAGCAGAGCATTTGGCAAGAGCTTTTGATCTGCAAAATGCATTTTTATGGTGTTTTCAATTAAACATGTAATGAGGGTGGTTGCGTTTTTCAGCTGTGATGGCAAGGGAGGGGTGTGTTTGAATGACTGAAACGGGCTTGAACAATGCAGCTTCAGTTGCGCTCAGCTCATGTGTAGCTCTGGCAACCAGATCTTGTGCCTTCTTAAAAATTAAAAGTTCAGGATCTATTTGAAGTACGATAGGACTGTGAAATAACTCTGTCTTGGCTTGCTGCCTTAAATTCCTAATTCTATTCCTGGAGTAACATCAACATTTATTCTTAGATGTCTGTGAGCATCTACAAACCCACTTCCATTGTGACTTATTTTTAACTGCTCTAGTTTTTCCTCCTCTTGCCTTGCCTTAGTAGGAACCTCATGTGGAAAAAGAATGAAGTGTTTTAGTCAAGGGCAAACCTCTTATTCTGCATCCCAGAATCCTATATAATAAAGTGCAAGTGTCTCTGCGTCCAGTATTCCCTGTGTCCCTGGGTTTGCGCTACTGCGCATGTGCCCCACGGACACAGGGATTGGACGCAGAGACTTGGAACGCACACTCGCGCCTGTGCTCTCCCCACTCCCCCACCCCTCTGCCTACCGTTCCCCTTGCAGTCCTCGGAAGAATCGCGGCCTTCTCCTGGGCGCCCGCTGGCCAGCTGGGCTCAGCAGAGCGCCCCGACGAAGCGGCGGCCGTGGGAGGGGCCAGCCGGGCCCCCCACGCGCCGTCGCCGGCGAAAGAGGCCGAATGGCGGCCTTCTCCTGGGCGCCCGCTGGCCAGCTGGGCTCAGCGGAGCGCCCCGACGAAGCGGCATGTTCTAGCGCCCGTTTATTAAACGGGCTGAATGACACTAGTTACACCATAATTTTCATCTTTTGCTTTGAATGCAGAAGGTCCCACGTTCAACCCCTGGCTTCTCCAAGTTTAGCTTTCCACATTGGCTTGTGGTTTTAAATCCTTTTTGAAATGCATCAGTGCTTTAGTGCAGATTTCTCTTAATATGTGCAAAGCAATTTCCCCTAACACATATTTTAATGTTGTTTTCACCAATATATGCTTTCGTAGTTTGTAGCGCATGTGTTTTTGTACACAACACTTGGCTGGCAAACTGCATTGCAAAATTTGGAGGAGTACAGGGTTTTTTTTTAAAAGATTGCTGTCTTTCAGTTTATGTATTGCTTCAGGAAGTGTGAATCGGGTAGGCTCACCTTTTAAGTGCAAATTGAATCGAATTCCCACCCAATCCCTACTTAGGGGTAGATCCAGGTTTCATGTAGTCTATCTGCCCCTTCTCCCCACCCCCACCTCCCATTTCCATCAACATTTTGTGGTGCTGTTTGGGGAGATCCTGTGATGCTAACCAGAAGCATGAGTTCTCCCACTTAGTGTTGTTGTTTGTTGTTTAGTCGTTTAGTCGTGTCCGACTCTTCGTGACCCCATGGACCATAGCACGCCAGGCACTCCTGTCTTCCACTGCCTCCCGTAGTTTGGTCAAACTCATGTTCGTAGCTTCGAGAACACTGTCCAACCATCTTGTCCTCTGTCGTCCCCTTCTCCTAGTGCCCTCAATCTTTCCCAACATCAGGGTCTTTTCCAAGGATTCTTCTCTTCTCGTGAGGTGGCCAAAGTATTGGAGCCTCAGCTTCACGATCTGTCCTTCCAGGGAGCACTCAGGGCTGATTTCCTTAAGAATGGATAGGTTCGATCTTCTTGCAGTCCATGGGACTCTCAAGAGTCTCCTCCAGCACCATAATTCAAAAGCATCAATTCTTCGGCGATCAGCCTTCTTTATGGTCCAGCTCTCACTTCCATACATCACTACTGGGAAAACCATAGCTTTAACTATACGGACCTTTGTCGGCAAGGTGATGTCTCTGCTTTTTAAGATGCTGTCTAGTGATGCCCATACAAATATGAAGTGATTGACTGTGAGCTCGTCAGGTGAGAGCGCGCCTGTGATGTTGTAAGGGGCGGGGCTCTTTGGACAGATCTCCCGAAGATCCCCGACACTCAGGTGGGTGCTTGGTGTGCAACGACTTGGCAGAGATGCCCCACCCTGGAAGCTAGCAGATGGCGGAGGAGTAGATGCTTTATTGTGGTGCAGTCATGCTGCTTTGCTGTGCATATATCCCATGGCTCAGTTAGTGCGTCAGAACACAGCCAGCCGCGCACAACAGAACTGCAGCAATGGTGCAGGTTGAACCTTGACACTCAGCCGGTATTAAACCGATTCGCGGATTTGTGCCTGCACAGACACAGCCTTAGGGGCAGATTGGCTTTCACAGAGACCTCCTCCTCCTTCCTTCTCCGTCCAAGGAGAGCTCATCTGTTTGTATTTGTTAGCCTAGACATTGTGGGGATGTTTGGACAGATCCTGCGTGACACGCTAATTAGAAGTTAAAGATGCTCTGTTTTCTTATTCCAGCACGAGACTTGAATGCAAGAGGGGGCTGAGCGGGAGGGCTGGGGTTGGGGGAGGAAAGGAGCGGGGAAGCCGTTTTTAATTCGCCAGCTTTTGAAATCTGCACGCCACATTAAAAACCCACTGTGAATCTTTGATCCGGCCCGAGACAATAATTCCAGGGACAAACAGAAACGGGCTAATAACTAACTAACTGGAATCATTTGCAAGAGAGACTGTAAAGGATTAGGAGGGAGGGAGCAGGCTGGGGTTGTGCCGAGATCATGTTTTTGAGGCCCGTTTGGTTTCTCTCTTTCTTTAGCCTTTTTATTATTATTATTATCACCATCAACACTATCTTGTAGTCTCATCTGTCTATCTCTGGAGTGCATCTACTTGCCCATTAGCTGTTCATCAGCTACTGCCTGAACCCATTTTGTGCAAGGCATATCTGGCAATCATAACTGCTTGTTAGATACAGCAGATAGGAATATAACTCTAACTCAGCGAAAGAGAAAGATATTAGATATGACTGGTCAGATTTTGACCCAGAATCTGTCTTGGAAACTGAATCAAAGAATACTATGTTTGCTAGAGCTACTTGCCTTTAATCAGAGGGACAGAAAATAAGCAAAAGGTTTAGCTGATTAATCAGTAAAGCCTGGTTTTAATTGTTGTTGGCAAATTTAAATCAGCCGCATGGAGTGTTAAGGATACTATATACCCGTAGCTATAGATACTGCCCCCTTCTACTACTCCCCCTCCTCTCATGGTTTTGCTGAAAGTAATTTTCCAAACGAAAATCTAAAAAGGTTATTTCCTGCTAACAAGGAGTGGGTGTTTATGTTTATAAAACAGGAAGTTACAGGTCCTTCAAAATCTCAGAAAGCAACTATACTGAGGTTAAATTCATCAACAGATAAATTGATTAATCTTCTGGAATGAACATATCCCTTGAGGAGAAGTGAAGGCTCAGAGGCCTTGCAGGATAAGGGCTTGGGGTACTACTAGCCAAGTAGCCAACTGTTCAGGAGAGAATAATTAAGGGGGGGATTGACAGTCATCCAGGAGAAGGGGGAGATCACAGGAAGCTGCCTTATGCTGAGTCAAACTATTAATCCATCTAGCTGAGTATTGTCTACACTGACTGGCAGCAGCTTTTCAGGGTTTCAGACAGAGAGTCTCTCCCTCTCCTAGACTGAACCTTAAACTTTCTGCATGCACAGCCGCTGAGCTATAGTCCACCCCACTCCTAACTTCCTGGCATCGTCAACCAACGATTTTGTTTGATACTTGCCCCCCCCCCCAGTTCTGTCTCAAAATGCCAGTTGCTTATTGAAAAGTAACAGCAGTAGACTCAGAACTGACCAAAAGAAAGCACTTCTTAACACATCACAACATTTATTCAGGCCAGTTTCAGGAAGCATAAGCAGAAAGACTGGTGCTCTCTCCTTGATGAAGCAGATTTTGTGTTGGGTTCCACTCATTGACATGCCAGAAGGCAGGAAGCTTGTGGCTCTGCCACTGGACCTGTTCTGAGCTTCAACTGTGATGTAGAGGCCTCCACTCCAGGCCCTGACCAGCTACTAGGTTTCATTTACCAATGGTGCCTACCCTATATAGACTCCTCCAAGCCCTGCTAAGCTCTGAAAGATCACCTGGCCTTGCACAGACTTGTAATATCACACCAGGGGGAATTCTGCTTGTGGTACTGCACCCTACAGAATATCATGGGTGGCAACCTGAAAATGGGCACAGATCGTAGGTTCATGAAGTAGCAGCTACCTGTTGCTTCAGATGTCTTGCAAATCCTTTTCGGCTAGGCTTTTCCTGATCCGTAAGATTGGATCCTGTCTTATGTATCTGAATCTGAAGAACTCTTGTTTTGTTTTTATATGCTTTTGCACTGCTGTTTTAGGTTGTCCTTTTGTTTTAGTGATATTGTTTGTTTTTATATTGTATACCGCATGGTAGAAGAAGAAGAGTTTGAATTTGATATCCTACTTTATCACTACCCTAAGGAGTCTCAAAGTGGCTAATAATCTCCTTTCCCTTCTTCCCCCACAACAAACAGTCTGTAAGGTGAGTGAGGCTGAGAGACTTCAGAGAAGTGCGACTAGCCCAAGGTCACCCAGCAGCTGCATGTGGAGGAGCAGGGAAGCGAACCCGGTTCACCAGATTATGAGTCCGCCGCTCTTAACCACTACACTACACTAGCTCTCAAGGCCTGAGCCCTTGCAGGTCCTTTGGGGGATCTGCTCTGGACTTATGGGGATGTCATGTGGGTGTTTGAAATGCATCCCAAAAACCTAGGAACCCTCCAATCCGGTGAAAATAAAAAAAGAGTTTTTGCTTCCCTAGCTGAATAAAAACGCAACAGGTCAGGGCTATCCTGGTGCATACCTGCCAAGTTGCTGTCAGAGAAATAAGGGACCGGGCCGGAAATAGCAGACCGGAAGTAGCGCTGCCGCCATTTTGGAACTGGGCGGAGCATGCTCAGAAGTGACTTTTGATGCTGCTTTGCCCAGTTCCAAAATGGCCGTCGCGCCAGAAGTCGCACTGCAGCCATTTTGGAACTGGGCAGAGCAGCATCAAAAGTCGCTTCTGAGCATGCTCTGCCCAGTTCCAAAATGGCCACCACGCCAGAATAAACTGGGGAAAAACAAAAAAATCCATTTTTTTCAGTTAGAAACAGCTGGAAAAACGGGGATTTCCCAGGGAAAACGGGAGACTTGGCAGCTATGTCCTGGTGGTGAAGGGAAATTGGGGTGAATGGAATGATGAGGAGCAGCTTGCCATCTGGCAATTCCTACTGGTGGCTTTGTAACCTCTTACTGAAGGTGACAGGTTTCTTTACCTCCTCCCACCCTTCCGCAAAGGCAGATCGGCCTTCTACTGCTAAGCCATCATGAATCCAGTTTGAGAAGCTGTCTGGGGACTTACAGGCAGACTGGTGCAGTGCAGGGAGACAGACAGAGAGAGAACATAATTGCTATGGGTACAGCTGCCCATTTTCCATCTGCTGAGCCCATCCATCTACACTACTGACTATAAACAGCTGTGTCTATTGTGAGTGCCCATTTATCATTACTTTGCTGTATCTATCCATCATCCGCCATTTTGTTCTATGGCTAGTCCAGATACTTTATTTCCCATTTCTCCACCAAGGGCCTTATCACCGCAGAACTGATCATTCCTTCCTGGTAGGTTTTGGATGCCTTCAAAACATTAAATTCCATGATATGACTACTCAGCCCTGAGCCCTATTGGGTCCAGTGTCTAAGTCTGCAATCATACAGCAATGTTGAGGCCTAACAGGGCCCTGGGGGGACTGACTCTGAGTCATAATTTGGGATCTGTGCAATGTGCAGGATACCTGTGCAGAGATTTCTCGGTAAAACGAGGAGAAACATTGACTGAAGGAAGGAAGTATGCAAACCTCTGTCGTATATTGTTGCATATTGGCCTTCAATACTGTAAAATGGTAAATATCGTTGCTTATGGTTTTTATTGCTGTGTGTGGTAGATAGGGCCAAATATCTACCATTGGACATCAAATGCTGAAATTCCAGAAGATGAGAACTTGGCTGTTGGATCAGACCAAAGTCTCTCATCCTTTTCTCACAATGGCTAAACTGGGGGACTTGCAAGCAGGATCCGAGTGCAACAGCACTCTCCTCACTGGGTGTCTCGACATTGTCTCAGCAAGCTCTCAATATTGAGTGTTAAACACAAATACTCATATTCTTTGCATACTCACCCATTTTCCAAATATTCAGAAAGCAGGTGAGCAGGCAGAGAAAGTCTGGAGAATATCAAACACCAAATTCTAGGAAGACTTTTGGGGCATCAAACTTGGCCAACTTCTGTGTCAATCTTTGCTCAGTTAAAGAGTATATTTACTGAGTCACGTTTCATAACCAGCTATTCATTAAGGCAGAGTTACGCTAAGGTTCCCATTGGATTTAACCTTCTGAATATTGCATATGCCCCAATACTTAGTGTTAGCGCCAAGGCTCAGAAGAATTCAGCCGGCTTCCAAAGCCCATGTTTCATTTCTCAGATAAAAGACAGCTTGCACATTGGAATATTCCCTTACCTCTGTTGAGGGAAGGGCAAGAAAGTCGATTCTGGTGATATGTACATAGGCTTTAGAGAAGTAATGGCATGAAATTAAGGAGATGTATTGATGTGCCTTTGTAAAATGAAGAAAACACAGATTCCCAGAAGCCTCTGGGAATCTGTTCCTGGAGAATCTTCTAAGCTTTCATGGATTTTCCCCTTACTGTTATTTTTGCATGAGTGCCTAAAATATTCTTAGCGCTTCAGGGGATATAGTTCCTGGGATCAATGAACATAACACATTCATGCTTATTCATAGACAGTGGGAGAGACATGATCTGTCATCGCAGTTGTCACATGATAGCCTTGTTATTTGATGCTTTTATCCTATGGTGATCACAGCTCCTAACAGTATCAGACCTCTGTGGGGGGAAAGCTCCCATGTGATGAGATTACCACGTTGCTAACAAGTCAATAGCCCTAAGCCTTATGAAGCCTTCCTGAATTGGCCTTGATGAAGAGGGGAACTTTTGTGGGGTTGTTTCCAGGGCTGGCCTGAATATTATGTTTTAGAAAAGAAGATTCAAAGAGGGAGGAATTAACTGTAGAGATTTCATCTCTCTCACCCCACCCCAAAGTAAAGCTCACAGACAATTTGGAGAGCTGGGCAATAATGTACAGGAACTTCTAAGTGTCTGAAACGTGTTTTTTTAAAAAATAAGATGATCAAAATTTCTCAGGGTGGGTAGGTTTCTTACCTCTCTGGAGTTGCTTTAAAATTTCACAAAAATGGAAAAGCATAATGAATTTGCAGATTATTTCTAATGGAAGAGGGAATTTGGAGAGAACTATAATTCCTTAATTTAAATAATTGCAGCATTTATTATTATTGTTTTAGTTTAATGCATTCTGGTCCCACAACCTGAGGTTTTGGTCTTTCCTTTAGAAATCCAGAAACAAATATTTTCACATATCTGTTTAAATATAAAATATCATGGATGCTGTCCCCAAGGAAGCTTCTGAAATAGGGATGTTGCAGAATTTTGTCAGAAGCAGAAATGGGAGCATACACTCCCACAGGTTGCATGTTCATCTGAGGTCAGGAACAAAAATGCAAGTGAATGTGAGCGGTATCTGCCAAAGTTACTCAAAGAATTGTGTTGTATTCTGAATTTTCAATTTTCTTTATGCTGAAATGCATTGAAATTAATGACATAATTGCATACATTTTGGCCATGGTGGCCAAATATTTTGGCCAAATATTGTAGGTTTTAGTGGAAGCTGAACTGCAGTAGAGCAGAAACGGCTCTGATTGAGACAAAGCACAGAATGAGAGAAGAAATCACCTTACATCCCTGCTGTGAAAAGCATGTAGCAATCAGATTTGTAAATATAGTCAATAGTATTGGAGAGTTTTTGGACCCCTGGATATACCGGTAGTCAAGTTTGAACCACTTTTTATATGCTTTTTAAAACTTACAAGCTTGACATTTCTCTGAATTCTGAGAAGCTGGCAATGGGCAGTGTTAGTTAAAAAGATTCCTGCACTGAACAAGAGGCTGGAAATGGGCCCTGGAAGGTCGTTTCCAAGTGATATATTCTATAACTCTAGGGATGCAGCCAAGACAGTTCCTTCCTTATAAGACATCCTTTGCTTGTGTGCTGATCTGTGGTAGCCATGGGTGAGCTGAAAGCTGCTCCCCACAAAAAATGAATCGAGCTCCCTTGAGCAAACGAACCAAATATCAAAACCTCTTGAGGGGGATGCAATATTTGAAAGAATTCTTGAGGCAGCTGGGTAGCTTTGAAGGCAGAGATTATACAGGGTATGCCTCCTTTCCTAAGCTGTTCAGGAGGGGACATGCATGATGGACTGAGTTGGGGCCACTCATGGTGGTCTCTGCATTCCCGCTTTGATTCTCCTTGGAGAAATGAACAAGGGTGCTCTTATTTTCTTGTGATAACCTTGACCTCTGGGTTTGATAGAGGGCTGGTCCTGCATTTCAGAGGAGAGCAGGACTTGGCAGTTTTTGACCACCTTCTAAACCCTTTTATTCCAGGATTCTATGCCTGTGCACAGATACAGCTAGGTAACCCCCCCCCCATTGTTATAAAAGAGATTCATCCCCAGTTATGATAACAGTTCTGGCTGAATCTATTAATCTACACGCAGAGCCCTTCTCCATTCCCTGCCTCCCGCTATAAAATGCTCACAGCAATCTCTCCGAAAAGAAAATCCGCGCGCCAAAGGATGAATTCCTTCTCGCTTTGAGGCCCGCTGACTTTATCCAAAGTCCAATAAAAATTACCATATCTGAGTTGAGGGGGGAGTGAAGCCAGTGAATCGCAAATCCCCAGTAGGTCTGACACTGTATTAATTTTGGGAGCGTAAGCAAAACAGCGCTGCATTTGTTCTTTGCACAGACTTGGACGAAAACGCAATGGTGGTGCTGCTGCTAGTGGTGGAAGATCAGGGGAATCTGGGTCCTGTTTTCAGAGGTGCAGTGATGGGGCAGGCAAGGGGTGCTGCTCTTTCAGATTCAAGGGATTAGAAGGTTTTCCTAGATGTGTAGGTCTCCTCACCTGAGGCTGTGGTGCACATCATTCAAAATTGCCTCTCCTAGCTGTCTTCTGTAGGGACCCAGGTGGCGCTTTGGGTTAAACCACAGAGTCTAGAGCTTGCTGATCAGAAGGTTGGTGGTTCGAATCCCCACAACGGGGTGAGCTCCTGTTGCTCGGTCCCAGCTCCTGCCCACCTAGCAGTTCGAAAGCACATCAAAGTGCAAGTAGATAAATAGGTACTGCTCCGGCGGGAAGGTAAACGGCGTTTCCATGCGCTGCTCTGGTTTGCCAGAAGCGGCTTTGTCATGCTGGCCACATGACCCAGAAGCTGTCTGCGGACAAACACTGGCTCCCTCAGCCAATAGAGCGAGATGAGCGCCGCAACCCCAGAGTCGGACACGACTGGACCTGATGGTCAGGGGCCCCTTTACCTTTTAGCTGTCTTCTGTACTTTTTACCTCCAATTTGGAGCTTCCCTTTTCATTCATACTCACCTGGGATCTCCCTTGGGAATTGAAAAATGTTAATGGAATATGTTCCTGAAGTCTACATTCTTAGCATAATAGAATTTTAGTGTTTGATGGGACCCAAAAGGTCATCTATTGCAACCCCCTGCAATGCAGGAAAGATGACACTTTGGGCCTTGCTCGTACGTTGCCTTCATACAACAGGGCCTGCAGAACACTCTGGTCCACCAAGGCACCCCCCTAGACAGGTAGCCCTGGCTCAATAGTGGCTTAAGAATCCTCACTTTCCCCCCACCTGAGATTGGCAAAAGAAAATAAAAAAATCAGCAATAATCCACAACCCGCTTGTCAGTTAGCGGCAATCAAATTCAAGTGACTGTCAAAATTAATCAGGGAACCTGTTTTCAAGATTCATGTTTGCCATTATTTTCATTTGCATGAAAAAGGCAGTGTGTAAGGTCAGAATGGGCAAACGAAACAGAGCAGGGGGAAATCCAGCCGATACACATTTCTGCATCCATCATGTCAACTGCACAGCTAGTCTGAACAGCACTGCTGTTTCAGTGAGTTTACATATGTTAACAAGCTTTGAATTTCTGTTCCAGACTTGAGTTTCCACTTTGCTGCTTGCTTACATGCTTATTCACCTACTGCATCTATTTGCTAATTTACGTTCCAGATTTCACCATGGATAGTAAACTGTCCCTATCAACTCTCCAAGGTGCTGAAACATTGGAGCATTAGGCTAAGCTAGATTGTTGTTGTAGTAGTTTCTGCTGCTGTTCCTTTCTGCGGAGGGGAGTGTGGAGACACACAAGAGAACCAAGGAGGGCATCCCCCTCTAGAGATTTTGCTTTGCTAGGCTATTCAGGTCCCATATGTTGGCTGGTTAATCTTTGCACCCATGTGTGCGGCACCAAAGCTCTGCAAACCAATTTCTCAAAACAGAGGCTGGCTGCTTTCTAAGGTGTGGCAGCTACTGCGCTGAACTTAGTTTATTAAGGATCATGGATCACTGTTGGTGAATGTCTGCTGCTCTTAGTCCTGGGCTTCCTTCCAAGGCAGCTAAAATGCAAAGCAGTGTGTCCAGAGAAATCAACATATTGCTTTTTTAAAGATTCCTCTCCGTTAATCGCCATTCAGCGAGAGACGGCTGCTCACAGCATCTTAGAAACAAGGCCTGGCACCAGTTATCATCTTGCCTTTTCTCACTGATCTAGTGTTAGAAGACAACAGTCTTATCCCATAGAGGCACAACATATGACACTCGAATCCCAGGGGGTGGATACATGACCCCCTCACAAGACTAATATCTAGCTTGTGGGTCATTTTTAAGGACACCACAAATTAAAATATGAGAACCTTTTCTCCTTATCCTCACACCAGCTGTGAATACAGCCTGACAAAACATTTACCTGGTCATTTTTACTTCTTTCCCCCTCCCCAGGACTGAACACTGAATTTCTTACATTTGTACACAAGTCCGCTTCCATGTTGTTGTTGTTGTTGTTGTTGTTGTTGTTGTTGTTGTTGTTGTTGTTGTTTACTGAAATTTTATGTCCAAATGCACATCGATGGAGATTTATGAGTGCAGTCACCACAGACTTGCTCCCCAGATTTAGGCTGCCAATGCACTTGGGAGGAAACCCAGTTGAAAACACTTGGGTTTATTTCAGAGTATGCATGCACAGGAATTTCCAGGGATGGTTCATGAGAACCAGGAGCATGATCTCACATAATAGAATAGCTGGGAAAGAGTCTGTGCCTAAGACCTCAGAGAGCTGCTTTATTTATACCCCACCCATCTGGCTGGGTTTCCCCAGCCACTCTGGGCGGCTTCCAACAAAATATTAAAACACAATAGTCTGTCAAATATTAAAAGCTTCCCTAGGGCTGCCTTCAGATGTCTTCTAAAGGTCTGGTAGTTGTTTTTCTCTTTGACATCTGGTGGGAGAGCGTTCCGCAGGGTGGGTGCCACTACCAAGAAGGCCCTTTGCCTGGTTCCCTGTAACCTCACTTCTCACAGGGAGGGAACCGCCAGAGGGCCGTCGGCACTGGGCCTCAGTGTCTGGGCAGAATGATGGGGGTGGAGATGCTCCTTTAGGTATACTGGACTGAGGCCGTTTAGGGCTTTTAAGGTCAGCACCAACACTTTGAATTGTGCCCGGAAATGTACTGGTATCCATGGTCTGACTCAGATGTCACTAGAATGATGTCACAGTGCATCCCAACAGGCAATAAAGGTAGCCAGGGATGAAAAGCTGGCATGGAAACCAGGCGTTGCGTGGATCACAGTGGCTAGGTCAGGGTGAGAGAGGTGAGGAGCCAACTGCTCAGCTTGGTGGAGATGAAAAAATGTCGCCTTTGTTATAGCTGAAACCTAGAATCATAGAATCATAGAGTTGGAAGAGACCACAAGGGCCATCCAGTCCAACCCCTCTGCCAAGCAGGAAACACCATCAAAGCATTCTTGACATATGGCTCCAAAGACCTCCAAAGAAGGAGACTCCACCACACTCCTTGGCAGCAAATTCCACTGCTGAACAGCTCTTACTGTCAGGAAGTTCTTCCTAATGTTTAGGTGGAGTCTTCTTTCTTGTAGTTTGAATCCAACCTTTCCAACCCTACAATTCTATGGTTCCCTGGTTCTATGTTACCGATGACTGATGCTGCCCCTGGGACCCTGAGTAGAGCAGCACCAGCTTTTCTCACTGCCCACTAAAAATCCCCAAACTCTTTGACCTGCCCTGATGGGAAAGACACCCAAACCCCACAGACAAGTGGGGTATCTGAAGAATGCCTAAATTTCTGCTCAGGTGGCAAAGATAGCTTGCTTTAAAAGTTTGGTTATTAAACGTTTCCATCTTACCGCTTCCCCATGCCAATTTCCAGCTGGC
The DNA here is from genome assembly GCF_965207765.1 of Zootoca vivipara. Classification (NCBI taxonomy): domain Eukaryota; kingdom Metazoa; phylum Chordata; class Lepidosauria; order Squamata; family Lacertidae; genus Zootoca; species Zootoca vivipara. The sequence continues at coordinate 65,643,551 of NC_142592.1, read as the reverse complement.
GTCGAGCTTATAGCATCCAAGAGCTTGGCAAGGGCTCTGGGATGCTCCTTTGAAGATTGAGCCACAATACTGGGCTACATCATCATTAGCATTTCTGGATGTTTTCCAAAAGGAAAAAGAGAGAGAGAAATCACCCTATTCCCCCTCCCCCCCCCGACTCTGTTTTAAGTGGAAACTTCAGTCAGGTTAATCCATATGGCAGAACTGGACACCCCTGTCCCTTTAGGGACCAGATTTTAATTTGGCCACCACTCCAAATTAAGGTTGGGTTTTATTGATCTGCTGCCTGTTTTTGATGCGGACTTTTGGCCCAGACTTTCCAAATCTCCTGAACAGCTGCCTGCAGTGGTCTTGCATCCAGTTTTATAAAAGAAAAGGAAAAAGGAAAAAAAGCTCAATAGTACTGCATGTTATTTAATTGTGACTGAGAAAGACGGCTTGTCCACCACTAGTGACCTTCTCAAATCTCACCAGAAGGTTTGTGCGGAGGGGGAGAGCAAGTTCACATTTTTCAAAGCAGGGTAGAGGTAGGAATGGGCTGCTCAGGATCTTTCCTGTCTGTGTCACTTATTTGCATGTTTTATTCCTAAATCTGTTCTATCCCATTTGTGCAATAATCTGCAATTTTGGGAAGAACAGGAAGTATGAAAAGATGTATTCAAACAGAGATTTAAATATGTACTTAAAACACACATTTATCACACTTATTTAAATATGTATTTATCTTGGTGAATGAATGTGTTTCTCAATGCACTTTATACAAAGATATGCATCTTTAAAATTCATTTGGTACATTTCTTTTGCCCGATCTGAAGGATAAGGACGATCCTGCCATGGCATTAGTCTGAAAGGGGAGGATTAGGCCAATTCCCCTCCCCACCCCTCAAAAAAACACAACAGGTCAAATGAAATTCTCCATCCCTAGATGGTGGCTAGTTCTAACAGACCTGTGTGCGGCACTTGTACGAACTGAGCATGCTCTGAAGAAAGCATCACAGAGTCCTTTGTGATGTGCAGTGATTCCATGTCCGATGATGTACATGGGCTCCAAAGCAGATGTTTGTTGAGAGAAAGGGTTCTTTGTGGGCAGGAAGTTTCATAAACCATCAACAGAGGCTTCTACTACTTCTGCTTTTCGATGATGCCCAGTTGAAATCTTGCTTGTGGTTTCCTAGCTTTCCCATTCTGCATGGTTGCCATGGACTGGCTAGCTGCAGAGGAATGGTGGGAGTCACCAGCTGGGGAACCCCCAAGCGAAGAGGGCCCAGAGCCCAGGGAGTGGTGGTGGGACAACGATGAGTGGTCAGAGGGAGAAGACTGGGAAGAGGAGGTGTCGGAAGCTGAAGAGGCAACAGGGCTTAGTGAGCAGGAAGAGGCTGTGGCAGAGAGCAGTCCAGAATCAGAGGCAGGAGAGGAGGGAAGCCAAGAGGCAGAGATGAGTCAGGCTGCTGAAGAAGCCAGGGTATCTCCCACTCCTGGTGTTACAAGCTCCCAACCCTGCTGGTTTTGCAGAACCAGAAAAGGTATGGCAAGGGAAGAGCAGAGACAGGCAAATCAGCAGAGTCTCAGATTGCTTGGGAAGGACCCAAAGTAGGAGAAGGAGAGAGGCTTATTATTATTATTATTATTATTATTATTATTATTATTATTATTATTAAGTTTTCCAATATACCCCCAATAATAGCCTAACAATAACAATTTATTTCTAAATTATACAATTATAAAAATGCCAATCAACTTCCAATCAATACATTTCAATTAAAGTGACTCCCCGCATGCTGGACTGTGTGCATTTCCGATCTTATATCACTGCATTCCATAATCTTAATATCAGTTACATTTCAGTTATAATAATAATTATCCCTTAGTCTACAGCTACATAATTAATGATTTACATTCATGATGTTATAATACATACTGTAAATTTATAAAGCTTCAAGTGAGGAACTCAAACTTTTATCTTTATTCTGCCCTGTGTGTAAAAACTGTTATATCCATTGGGGGTTCCTTCTGTCCAAATATGGTGTTGTCTCTTTCACTTCCCAGCTGTTTTCTCCCATCGTGACTTGGGACAGAACTGAATCTCAAAGTTTCTCAGGGGTCTTATCTCTCAATCCCTTCTTTTGATGTCTTGGAACAGGTGACAGTCTGCTAGAAACCATTCTGTCTCACTAGTTAAACATGTATCAGATCTTTGCCATTTCCCCCTCAGCCTAGGAAAAGGTGGGCAATTTTTGAACGCGATGAAGATTTAATACTCCTTTCCAACTCCCAGAATCTCTGCAGCATTCTTATCACAGCCCCCAAATTCTTTTCCTTCCAGCTTGAGATTTATGGTCCAATTAAACTTTATCTTAGATTACACTCCGTCAGTACCACAAATGAATCTCTTTTTCCTTGTCTGTTGTTTTCAAACAGAGGTAAGGGGAAATTCACTGTCTTCCCAGCATAGTCATACTTGAGTTTCCCCTCTCCTTCCTTTCTTCATTTCAGATCACACACCGTTTCCATTTTTACTTGTTAATATCAATATTACTCCAATGTCCCTTCCTCACTTGTAAATATATTTTTGTCTTGTATTACGGAGAGGGTTGCTGAGTCATAAATATACAAGGCTGTGGGCTTCCCTCTCCCCCAACCAACTCTCACGCCAAAGAAAATCTTATCTCAGTTCAAACCTTTGATCCATGTAGCTGATATGTTCCGCAGTATGTTGTTGCAACCCTTTTCCATCACGCACTGGTACTTTAAAGGCAATTAAAAATCCAACGAAGCAGAAAATCTCTGCTTCTTAATGGCGGCGCAGGAGGGTTTACATCAGGCAAAGTGCTTTTGCACTCGGTGCCTCCCTGCCTCTCACATTCCATGCCAGAACGAGAGCCAGAGTGAAGCCCATCCTCCCCCATCCCTGGGAGGAATTTGCAAGGATGATTTAAGGAGGAGCAGGAGACTTAGAAAACCCTGGGAAAGTAGGGACCTTCAGCCTCCGCCACTGCCTCATAGAGGCAAGGCCTATGGAGAAGGGTTGCTGTGCTCATTAGGCCTGGCACTTCCTTCTAGGCCTTGTTCCTCCTAATAAATAGTTCGCTTCCTCTGTGTGATTTATTCCTGACACCTTCTCCTAACAAGAGTTCACAGAGCCTCTAGAACAGGTATGAGCAGGCATAGGCAAACTCTGGCCCTCCAGATGTTTGGGACTACAATTCCCATCATCCCTGACCACTGGTCCAGTTAGCTAGGGATGATGGGAATTGTAGTCTCAAACATCTGGAGGGCTGGAATTTGCCTATGCCTGGGTATGGGGAAACTGTGGCCCTCCAGACATTGCTGTGCTATAACTCCCATCATCCTTCACTTCTGGCCATGCTGGCTGTGGCTGCTGGGAGTTGGAGTAGAACTTGGAAAACCACAGGTTGCCCATACCTGTTCTCCAGAAGTTAAATCTGGGAGGGTGAATGGACATATCCTGGCACTCTCTTATACCATAAGGCATTATAGCTGTGTGCCCATTTACTCTGCATCCAGTGTGGCGCTCACCTCAGGCTGGGCATATTTGAGTCAAGTTAAACGTATTAGCCTTACCACAATCCTCCACAATCTGTACTTTATATGGCATTTCTTTAGTGGCACAACCCCCAGAATGCCTGTGGCAGTCACTAAGTGCTTGCCTTCCATTTCAGCATCTCCCCCTCTCTCAAAAAAACAACAACTCTACAATAGCAGATATGCGTGCTCATCTATATATGGATTTCCAGCCTTCTCGTCTTCCTGGTTTCTAGACTTTGAGTATTTCACTGCCAACAAATGGATAGAAAGCTTTCCCTCCCTCTCCCCTCCCTGAAAGCAGAGCTTTTTTTATTATTATAAAACTTTAATTGGCTTTAAAGACTGACTGTCGCACCGGCTGACACTTTAAAGTGTTCTGTACAGTAGCAGACACAAAACATGAATCACGGCGCTTGTTTTTCATCTTGCCTCTTGCCACGTTTGCTAATTATTTAATCTCCCTGCGTTCCTTCGCTCTCTCATCTCTTTTCTCCCATTCATTCCTTTGGTAGGCTCTCTGCCATAGCAACTGTCACCCAAGAGTGAAAGGGAGTGGGATGCTGGGCTCATTTCAGTCCTAGGGATAGAAGATGCTGGGGCAAACAGTTGGGGAGACCCAAATTGACTCAAAGGATTCGTGGGCGCCCACCAGATGTCCCTTTTTACTGTCCATTCATGATTCTTTGCACTCACAATAGAATCAGGGCAGTCATACACTATACTGCTTTCAACAATGCTTGTCCCTGCAGAAGTTGTAGGGAAGACATCCTGCTTTTCATCTCCAGTCATCTTGCTACCTTCTGCTGAAATCCTGCAACATTTGCAGAGGTATTTTTTTATCTATGTCATTTTAAGTTGTGATTGGTATCAATGCTGTATTCTTAGTTTTAGATTTTATGATTTATGCGGGAATTGTACTTTTTGATGTGTTTTTATTGTTTATGACTTTTGTTATGCTGGTAATTATGTAAATCTTGTCATGTTGTAAGCCTCCCGGAGCACTGTTTTAACTATGGAAAGGCTGCATACAAATAAAATGATGAATGAATGATTTTAAATCTGGTTCTGTGTTCAAATGGGCAACTACCACATGTAGGCATTGTGGGATGGAACACTGGGGCAGACAAGTCACAACAGTTCCTAGAGTGTCCACTAAGAGGAACTCACCTGGAGGGACACCTGACTAAGTTCAGTTCCTGTTCCTCCAGATATGCAGATGAGATGGATTAGCTAGCTATCTTATTTTAATACTATTGTGTCGTGTATTTCTTTTAAGAGGGAAAAGGGGGATTTGCCAGGAAGTATAATATTGAAGTATAATATTGTTGTATAGGTTCTAATGAACCTAACGCTCACGTTTTGCTGCGCACAAAAGGGGAATGTCACTCTGCTGATATTGGAAGCTTGCTAACACAAGCTTGGATAGGATCTATCTAATAATATATCCTAATCCACATTCCTAACATTCCCACAGGCATAGGAAGATGTCTTCTACTGGATTACTCCAGAAATGCTCTTCTCAGCTGCATCAACAGAAGTATAGTGTCCTGATTCTACAGTTCTAGGATGAAAATTATGTTCAGGGCAGTGATGTTGGGGGATGGGCACCTATTCGGTACGCTTATGGTTTGCTCATATTTTCGATGCTTCATCCATTGCATATAGAAGGTTACTACATAGGCAGAGTGTTTCCCTCTATTCTCCTCCCTGAGAAAGAAAATTCCAATGGGATTTCATCGCAATAACAATTACAGACCATGTGTTCCCCACTCCGAGTGGCTGAAGGAAATAATCATTGCCATCTGCTGGTACATCAAAGCTTACATCAAAGTAACCTGTGGTCCTCCTGATGTTGCTGGACTGCAACTCCCATCATCCCTGACCTTTGAAAGCAAACTCAACATTACTAATACATAGCCAAGCCCAACAGCAGAAAACAAACACAGCAACTGAGCCCTCCTTCAGAAATAAAAACCTCATATGTTTTCATAAAGCCAGTAGTGTTGTTGTCTGAAAGAGCCTGGCTGGCAATGGATTTTGTAGCTGCAGGGCTTCCCCAGAGATTTCCCTCTGACTTATTACATACCAGTTTCACCACTCCTGGTGGTGTGCAGACGAGAAGAGCCTCAGTTGCTGACCACGGAGCACAGGGAGGTTCACACAGTGTAGGTTGTCCGACTTGAACCCTAGCCATTTAAGGCTTTAACTTTCAGAACCAGCTCAGAAACGCACCGGTTATTAGTGCAGCAGGTATGTTAACGGTGTCATGTGCCGTGACTGTCCAGTTCCCAATAGAAGCATAGAATTGTAGCGTGGGAAGGGACCCAAAGAGTCATCTAGTGCAACATCTTGAAATGACGGAATCATAGCTAATAGCAGCTAATGAATCCTTGACATAAAATCATAGAATTGTAGAGTTGGAAGGGGCCCTGAGGATCACCTGCAGGAATATGCAACTGGCCCCGTATAGGGATCGAACCTGTGACCCTGGGATTATCAACACCATGCTTTAAGCAACTGAGCTATCTGAGTCCTCTGACTCAGGGCTACCTGGGGGTTATTGGTCTCTTTTTGTTTTATTGTGTATTTTTTATTCCCATTCTGTATTTTTCTGTGGTGATCCACCCTGGGATCTTCAGATGAAGGGTGGTATGCATCATCATCATCATCATCATCATCATCATCACCACCACCACCACCACCACCATATGCATTGCCGTAGTTGAATCTGGATGTGACAAGGGCATGTATAGCATATGCAACATCTGACCTCTCTAGTCTCATTAAGCTTGGGAGTTATTTCTGAGATGATACCCATAATATTGCACAGTAAGAGTCAATTCGGAGGTGGGCAAGTGCAGAGGAGCAGAAAGCTGTGGCAAACCGCAGGTGTGCTGTGCTCTGCACAAAAGCCAGAAATAAAAACAGGGCAAGTAAGGATGCCTAATACTTTAGTTCCACTATAGAAACAAGGTCAAGTATTTCAGAACATCAAAAGCTGGAGCAGAATCGTGAGAAGAAGCTGTGACTCAGTGGTTGAACATCTGCTTTTCATCCAGATGTTCCCTGACATCTCCCAGGTAGAGCTGGGTGAGAGAGAACCCAGGCTGAAATACTGGAGAGCTGCTGCCAGTCAGTGTAGACAATAGATGGACCAACAAACTGGAATCACAGAAAGGTAGAGTTGGAAGGGATCCTGAGGATTATCTAGTCCAACCCCTGCAATGCAGGAATCTTAGCTGCCATGACAGATGGCCATCCAAGCTCTGCTTAAAAGCCTCCAAGGAAGGTGAGTCCACCACCTCCGAAAGGAGTCTTGTTCCATTGTTGAACAGCCCTCACTATCAGAACGTTCTCCCTGATGTTTAGTCGGAATCTCCTTTCTTGTAACTTGAAGCCATTGGTTCAGGTCCTAGCCTCTGGAGCAGGACAATACTAGCTTTCTCCATCCTCCACATGACAGCCCTTGATATATTTGAAGATGGCTATCATATCACCTATCATATCAGTCTTCCCTTCTCCATGCTAAACAATTCCAGCTCCCTCAGCCGTTCCTCTTATGGCTTGGTTTCCTTTATCACCCTGATCTCCCACCTCTGCAAACATGGTCAACATCCTACTTAAAAACAGTATTCCAGGTGTGGTCTAACCAAGGCAGAACAGTGCGGCAAGATGTGTTCCTCTCATTTAGATGTGTAATCTGCACATGCAAAATGAATCCAGCTAACTCCCCATGTTTCAGGCTCCTGCTAACTTTTCCCATAGTTGGAGGCACTATGGTGAGAACTTGCAAGCAATTCACTGAGCCATGGCCCCTTCCTACTTGTATATCTCTTTATTTCACAACATTACTGTATCATAGAATTGACTCCCTGAGCTTCATGAAGCCCCGTAGAAAAGGGATTTTTATACAAGGGCTCTCTGTGCTATTTTGAAGAACAGAAATTGAGCAGAATGACTGCTGGAGTGGAGCTGACTTTGAGAATTGGTTCAAAACCACCAGCCGAAATGCCTAGTGCTTCTTCAGGCTCAGCTCAGTTTGTACAGGCATGGATGCTTGCTGCTGATACATAATTCAACAAGCAAACCAGGAAAAAAAGAGAGGGGGAGATAATTTGAACCCCCATTATACACCACAGAGGGGTCTTCTGTGTTAAACACTGCCTCTTGAAATGTGTTTTGCTTGGTCCTTGGACTTTTATCTTTTTTGATTTACCAAAGGTGGTAGGGCAGGCAGTGGGAAGATAAATACTAGTCTCCCTTTAACGGTGTGGATGAATACAGAATAACTTTGGTTTGTTTGTTTTTTTGCAGTGTGTTTTCAGGAATTATTAGTGGAGCAAGATCTTGATCGAAAGAGGAAATAATAGAAAATAAAGTGTAAATGTGCATGGAGAGTTGAGTGGTCTTGATGCTAAAACTCTCCTAAAAGAGAACACTCTCCTAAAGTAGTGTATTTATGGGTAGAAAATATCTCATAAATAAACTGGATTTGTGTGAGCACACTGAGGTGTACATCCAGGAAGAGGAGCTGTGTTTGCAGGGTTGGTGCTGGGGAAATACTTATGGGCAGGATTAGGTACAGGGTGGAAATATTTATGTGTTTGTGCACACCACCTTCTTCTCAGTAGGGGCTCTGTCCCATTTCATCCGGTTCAAAGCACACAAACTTAAGCAGCTAAAGGACACAGAATAGAGAAAACTGCCTTGCACCAAATCAAGCCATTGGTCCATCTAGTTCAGTGTTGTCTACACTGACTGGCAGCAGCTCTCCAGAATTTCAGGCAGGGTTCCCCGCAGCCCTATCTGGAGATGCTGGGGCCTCCTGCTTACAAGGCAGTTGCTCTGCCATTGAGCTATGACCCTTTATCACTGAACTCTAGCAGTGAGCTATGGTTCTCTCAAGCTGTCTCTGTCACTACAATTCCATGATGGAATCATAGACTTGTAGAGTTGAAGGGGGCCAAGGACATCAGCTATTGAATTTTGCCTCGCCACACCTCGCCAGACTCAAGTGGCATTGCAACTTAGCTGACACATATCCATGGATACACAATTTCACAGTGGTGACTCCCCCCCCCCGAATTGTTATTTTGTTGTGTATCTAATGTACAATTGGCTTCTTTGAGTGTCCTATGCACAACTGGGTTTATTGCATGCAATTTCCCATTTAGAAACTTGAGCGATTTCATTTAATTGTGCATTGTTGCTCATGTAAATGACCTGACGATGTTTTTTATATGCATGTAGATTCCACCTTGGATGGGGAAAGGCAATGTGGTGCAGTGGTCAGTGCAGGGCAAGTGCATGGGCAGAGCCAATCTGGCACTTCCACAGCTGCTCCCACACCCACCTCCTTGCCATCTCCACCCCCACCATTCAGCCCGGACACTGAGATCCAGCACCGAGGGCCTTCTGGTGGTTCCCTCATTGCGAGAAGTGAGGTTACAGGGAACCAGACAGAGGGCCTTCTCGGTAGTGGCACCCGCCCTGTGGAACGCCCTCCCAGCAGATGTCAAGGCACTAAGCAACTATTTTACTTTTAGAAGACAACCGAAGGCGGCCCTGTTTAGGGAAGTTTTTAATGTTTGATGCTGTACTGTTTTTAATATTAGGTTGGAAGCCACCCAGAGTGGCTGGGGAAACCCAGCCAGATGGGCGGGGTATAAATAATTCATTATTATTATTATTATTATTATTATTATTATTATTATTATTATTATTATTATCTTGCTCCTCCTGGTATAATTACAGAGACATGGCTATTGGGGGGGGCAGGTGTGCATTACTGCCCCTTCCTGCTGGCTGCCCACAGGCGTGTATGGGAATTTCAGTCTGTAGGTTCCCCACTCCTGCATTATATAAATAACTCAGCAAACAGAACTACCATCATCAGGTCTGCAGGACATAACATTTTCAACCGTGCGCAGTGGCTGAAGGGCAGATAAACGGCGGCTCAGTTTGAATTGAGCCTGGGTCTCCTTGTCTAGAAGTCAAACAGACTCGAGGCTCCATTAATCTCTCAGCCATGGCTAAGTCTGGCCAAGTCCCTTTGACATCTGATCCCTTAAGCAGTGTATATGATTGTTCCACTTCAAGAATAGGGGAGCCAGATATTAATACTGGATGGTATTTGTTTCCTCTCTCCTTTACCACCCTCTGACTCCCTCTGATCAATAATGTAGCTGCATCTGATGCAGCAAGCAAATGTTGCTTATTGTGTTTATACAGACATAAATATCACTATTGACACGGTCAAGGAAGCAAGGCTCGGATGACAGAGGGGGGTAGAGTTACGCTCAGTGCACAGATGAGAGAATCCATACAAAGGTCCAGTGAGGAGCCCACACCTGGATTCCTTATCGACTGACATCTGCAAATGGATGCAGGAGATTTCTGTTTGTGTTTATGCCGATATAAATATTTGGTGCTGACATGATCTCCTGTCAGTTGGAGCTGGGGATGTCAGAGAATTCCTGCAATCCATATGTTTGCCTAAGGTTAGGAACTGAAACCGTACAAGCAAATATTAGCAGCATTTGCTGTTGTTGGTTCTTTTTGGTCAGCATACCGTTTTGCAAATAATTTTCTTATTATCTGAATTGGTTTTTTTTGGGGGGGGGGGTTGAAATTGCACGGAATATACTGAAATTATATATTTAGCGGCCTGAATTTCAGCCATAGTAGCTGGTGAGATGGATAACATCTGTAGAGGAATTGCAGTGGAACTGAAACAGTGTTGATTGCAATAAACCCAGGACGTAAATTGCTGTCTCCTTGCATCCCTGGTTGTAACCCAGATAGGAGGAAAATTCCTGGTGAGATGGTGAGTGAAGAGGGCAAGAATTTGCAGTATGTCCTAGAAAAGTTTTGTTATAGGAAGGATTGTAAATAATGTAAATGGTTTCCCTTTGGCCTCTGTGAGAACAGGCTGCTGGGCTAAGATGGACCGGGAGACTCTCCTTATGTACTTATAGACAGAATGCACTCTGCACCAAAACAAACAAAAAACTTCACATACTTTTGACAAAATAATGGAGATCAGTACCATGACTTGTATCCAATGCAGCACTAGCTAAGGATTCCCACTGGTGCAATAGGAGGTTCCCCCCGCCCCCTGGAAGAGATTTTTGGAAAGCATGGGGTGTTCATGGGGGAGAGGAGGAGGTGGTGGGAAAGCCCCATTGCACAAGCGGGAATCCTTGCTCTGATGGAACATTTACTTAGTGCAGCACTGGATAAAAACTGAATACGGTATTTGCATATTTGCTTAAAGTCTTCTTTTGCTGAATTTGAATCACAGGGATAGAAGAAGGATTGCGCATGGGATGAAAACTGCATCATGGATTCATCCAGGGTGTATACAGATAATATTTTGATCCCAGTATGACATACGTTCACACCTATCCATTAGTAAATAAGAGGCTTACATGATATGTCCACACAACATCCTCACTGTGACTAACCCTGTTTCTATAATTGGCAGAAGTTTCTATAACTGGTAGAAGGTCCTATGACTGGTGACCCCCTTTTTTCTATTTAGGTCATAATCATAGGTGTTCTATTGGTGAGTTAGCATCCTCTGCTTAAAAAAAAGGATTTGGGGGTGTGGGTGGGCTGTGGTCTAAACCACAGAGCCTAGGGCCTAGGGCTTGCCGATCAGAAAGTCAGCACTTCAAATCCCCGCAACGGGGTGAGCTCCCGTTGTTTGGTCCCAGCTCCTGCCAACGTCAAAGTGCAAGTAGATAAATAGGTACCTCTCTGGTGGGAAGGTAAACGGCGTTTCCGTGCGCTGCTCTGGTTCACCAGAAGCAGCTTAGTCATGTTGGCCACATGACCTGGAAGCTGTACGCCGGCTCCCTCAGCCAATAAAGCGAGATGAGTGCCACAACCCCAGAGTCGTTCGCGACTGGACTTAAAGGTCGGGGTCCCTTTACCTTTACCTTTAAGCATTTTGTATTCATGCTGCATTGGAAGCCGTAAACATGTCCAAGTCGTTTCCCTTCCTTCTTCCTTTGCTGGCCTAGCAGGGGGGAAATGCCAGGAACACCCCCACCAGCTCTGTTGATACTTATATCCCCAACAACTTAATTTTACCATGCTAGCAGTACATAGCTGTTTGTGTAGGGTGCAAATTGCTTACTTTTTTTGGCTGACACCTAACACATCACTCTGGGCTCCATATGATCTGGTTGAAATTGTCCTGGGTTTGACTCTGTGCCCAACCTGCCCATCTCACCCAAGAGATAGCACTAGTTGAAATGAAACGCTGCCTGCGTTTACGTCCCTTGGGTCCCTCTGTGTGTTGCTTGGGATATAATCCAGCCTCCTCATGTGCAGTGTGATATGCATAGCCCTGTTTGCCGCACCCAGGTGCTCTCTACGAGTCTCTGTGGCACTTTTATAGGCCAAACTTCCTATGCAAAGTTCCCAGTTGTTCTTTCAAGTATCATGCGCTATTGGTGCTGCCTCTTTGTTTTCTGAAGTCCAGGCAGACGACGAGCCCATTCAAAGCCAGACACAAGCCGCCGGGATGGGCTTTGAGCCTCACGCCTTTCATCTAGGCTCACACAGCCACAGAACTCCCTGGCTAGGGAACAGACCACCCTCCTGTGCCAGGGAAGAACAAAGGTCCCATAAATAGAGCCGCGGGTTGGAGAGGAAGCGCAGCTATTGAAACTCAAGAGGCTCTGGGAGGCTCATATTCTAAACCCAGGCCATAAGTGGATTCAAGTACTGGTGAAGTTTTTAAGATAACAGAAAGGAAAGATCCACTTTAGCATCGCTCTTCTGTTGCATGCATTGTTGCCTAGTAATAGAGAAGCCTAAGAGATTTGGGGAGAATGATAAAAGGCTGGTGAAATGCTAGGTCCTAGCTAGCGCAGCAGCGATCTCACCTCAGTGGCTTCCTCATGAAAACCCTTCTAGCGTTTCATGCAGCCTGTGACCTTAGAACCAGGGGCAGGGCGGAAACTAAATCAGCTCTCAATGTACTTTTCATTCTGACTGACCCAAAGTTTTCTCATGTGTGTGAAAAGGGAGAAGGGGTTGTCACATGTTTTCTGGAAATGTGGATACCTCCAGATGTATTTCTCTCTCCCCACCCCCACCCCATTTATGTGTGATGTTTTTTGAAATTGCAATATCCCTCCTTCTGCGTCATTTTATCTTCTATCCCACTGGGAGATCACAACTGTTGTGGAAACCAGACCATGATCATCTGAGACATATGCCATTGGCATCACTTTGTTTCCCCCCCTGATATGTGCAGCAGGAGAGTCACCCTGCCCATCTTTGCCACGGGTGCTCAGAACGTCGTACAAAGTGCAAAACATGAAACAGTTGACACACTGCAAGCACACAGGCCACTTTCTCAAATATACTGGAAAATTACAGAAGCTGCAAGGATATTTCAGCAAGCTACTAAAATAGGTTTGCCCTTTTAAAATCGCCTTGTCTAGAAGTTGTTCTGCTTTAGCAGCAGTTTGCAGTTACTACATGTGGCAGAACACTTTTGCACAACCATGGGCTTCTGAATAGAGCAGAATATGAACCAAGCAAGCACCAGCCTCGCCCCCTTCCCATCTTTTGCTCCATGCACACACTTTAACTGTTGACGAGAGCAAAGTTTATTATCCTTAACCCAGAAGCCAAACTTTATTGATTTCTCTGACACCGCCAAGCAGGGATCCCATAGTGAGTAAAATAACATTGACACTGCTACATGGTAAGTACATGCAATATTGTACAGAGTTCAAGTGTTACCTGGTTGCTCAGGGAACCCAGGTACTTTCACAATGAAACCATTGCAGCACAGCATGGGGGGGAGGGGGGCATGTCTCTGGTTGTCTAGGCAACCTGGAGACCTATTTCTTTTATCCTAGCACAGTGGTGTTGTGGTTTCATTACCCTCTTCCTGAGTAGTGCTGGATGAAAGGTGGGAGGGAGAGAGAGCAAACTTCCTTTCCCTGTACTGAGGGTGAACTTTGCCCTATTTGCACCCCCCCACTAAGCAACCTTGGAAAAAAGGGGGGGACTCCTTCATAGTCCATAAGCAGTGGGGCTTTGAAGGAACAGGGTGATCTGCCTCAGCCTCTGGTTTTCAGGAGAGGTGGGAGGGCTCTAGGACCCTGCTGGAGCCTTGCACCTCCTTCCCAAAGCCTGTTGCCTTGCTTATCCAGAAAAACAAATATGTAGAAAACAGATATATAGATGATATAGAGATAGATGATATAGATACAGTATATGGTTTTCAAAGAACAGCCCTTCCCTTTCTTTTGTTCCAACAAATGTTCAAAATATTGTTGTTGTTTAGTTGTTTAGTCGTGTCCGACTCTTCGTTCAAAATATAAGAACACAATATTGGAAAACAGATGCCACCTTAACTCTAGGGACATGGTGGGATAGGATATGGAATATAGTGTTTATGAAGAAACTAAAAAAAAAGCATCTTAGAGCACTCAGGAACAAAAAGACCAAAGGTGATTTTGAAACAGTATGGTACATCTGTGTGCTGTTGCCTCTTCACCCACAGCTGCCCATGCCTCACTCTGGGGCAACCTGTTATTAAGATGGAAAACTGATGTGATCAGTTCCAAACTGTTTACAAACTTAATTAGAGTGGAACCACAGTTTACGAACAACTCGGTTTACGAATTTTCGGTTTACGAACGCCGCGGACCCATCTGGAAGGGATTAATTCACTTTCCATTACTTTCAATAGGAAAGTTCACTTCAGTTTATGAATGCTTCAGTTTATGAACAGACTTCCGGAACCAATTACACCCATGCTTTGGGTTAAGTACGCTTCAGGTTGAGTACTCAACGGACCCATCTGGAATGGATTAACCCACTTTCTATTACTTTCAATGGGAAAGTTCGCTTCAGGTTAAGTACACTTCAGGTTGAGTGCTCTGCAGACCCGCCTGGAATGGATTAATCCACTTTCCATTACTTTCAATGGGAAAGTTCGCTTCAGTTTACGAACGCTTCAGTTTATGAACAGACTTCCGGAACCAATTGTGTTCATAAACCGAGTTACCACTCTATTGACCTTGTATATGCATGAGGGTGGTGTATATGGGGATTGCTTGTTACATGTGTTCTTAGAAACTCAAAAATCAAGTTAAGAAGTTTTTTTTTTAAATGTTCAAAAATGTCACAGTCTTACTCAGGGTAGCTAAGACTAGCTTGTGAAGATTCTTCCAGCTCTACACTTCTATGTGAGTCTATAAGCTGAGACACCATGCCTAGCCCCTTGTTGCCCCCCAGTGCCCTATAGTTGCACCCCACCTGCAATTCCAAATCAGCCCTAGTTAGTCTTTCTGGTCTCTTGGTTGTTTAAGTAATTGCCTCCTGCCTGTCTCTGAGGCACCTGGGGAGGCGTAGCCCAAGTGCTTTTGGCTGCTCTCATCTTTCCTGTTTCACGAAAGGAAGGAAAATCAAAGCCAGGATTCTACACCAGAGGAAAAGGAATGGAAATTTCCACCCCGCACCCCTCATCTCCGGTCTGGTGTTGCAAGCTTTTACTCTGTGGTGTCCTGCACTTGCTCTGGTGTCATCAGAAAGGAATTTCCTTTTTTTATTATTATTAAAGGCATCAATCTCAGCGGGGGAAGACGAAGACGAAGAGATGATTAAAAACATACAAGGGAGCAAAAGCCCAAGGTTTCCTTGTAAATGGGTTGTTGTAATGAGGTGCTTCATTTGAGGCTGTTTTATCTGGATGACTCTCTTGCTATAGGAAGGTACAGAAGTGGCTGGAGGTGGTTATCTTTTGCTCTGGTTGGGGCAGTGACAGAAGCTCACTGTTCTGAGGTGAAACTGCTCTCCCTTTTTAATAGGCATTTTCATTTTTGTGTTTTTCTTTTCGGATTTTACAGCATTCCTCATTTTAAAAAAAAACACCTGCCCTTGCATTGCCCTTCTCTTGACATGAGTCAACAGTGTGATGCAGCAGCTAAAAAAGCCAATGCAATTCTGGGCTGCATCAATAAGAGTATAGCATCTAGATCAAGGGAAGTAATAGTACCACTGTATTCTGCTCTGGTCAGACCTCACCTGGAGTACTGTGTCCCAGGGACCCAGGTGGCGCTGTAGATACCCAGGTGGTGCTGTGGTTAAACCACTGAGCCTAGGGCTTGCTGAACAGAAGGTCAGCGGTTCGAATCCCTGTGACGGGGTGAGCTCCCGTTGCTTGGTCCCAGCTCCTGCCAACCTAGCAGTTCGAAAGCACGTCAAAATGCAAGTAGATAAATAGGAACTGCTACAGCGGGAAGGTAAACGGCATTTTCATGTGCTGTTCTGGTTTGCCAGATGCCGCTTTGTCATGCTGGCCACATGACCTGGAAGCTATACGCCGGCTCCCTCGGCCAATAATGCGAGATGAGCGCGCAACCCCAGATTCGGTCACGACTGGACCTAATGGTCAGGGGTCCCTTTACCTTTACCTATTCTGCTCTGGTCAGACCTCACCTGGAGTACTGTGTCCAGTTCTGGGCACCACAATTCAAGAAGGATACTGACAAGCTGGAACATGTCCAGAGGAGGGCAATCAAAATGGCCAAAGGCCTGGAAACGATGCCTTATGAGGAACGGCTTAGGGAGCTGGGTATGTTTAGCCTGGAGAAGAGAAGGTTAAGGGGTGATACGATAGCCATGTTCAAATATATAAAAGGATGCCATATAGAGGAGGGAGAAAGGTTGTTTTCTGCTGCTCCAGAGAAGCGGACACGGAGCAATGGATTCAAGCTACAAGAAAGAAGATTCCACCTAAACATTAGGAAGAACTTCCTGACAGTAAGAGCTGTTCGGCAGTGGAATTTGCTACCAAGGAGTGTGGTGGAGTCTCCTTCTTTGGAGGTCTTTAAGCAGAGGCTTGACAGGCATATGTCAAGAATGCTTTGATGGTGTTTCCTGCTTGGCAGGGGGTTGGACTGGATGGCCCTTGTGGTCTCTTCCAACTCTGTGATTCTATGATAGCCTTCTCTTCCTCTATGAATTTGTCTAATCCTCTTTTAAAGCCACCACCATCCAAGCGACAGTTCACAGCACTGGGGAAATGGACCATACGGGAGCTGGTGCTCAACCACCCCCTGCCTGCCAGATATTCCCTCTGTGTCCCCACATTTCCATGGCGTCTGATGCTGGAAAAGTTGACTATCCCAGCAGTGTGAAGTCCCACCTGCAGGCAGAGCTGCTATTTCTTTTGTCCTTAATGCTCCACACGATCCATGTTGCATCAAAATAGGCCCCCAGGCTTCCAGGAGATGCTCTTGTTGTATTGATAAATAACTTTATTTAAATCTATAGCTCTGAAAGACTCCAGGTGTGCATGACAGTAATTTCCAAACGCATATGCAATCGATCTGGGTTTTGCTTTTGTTTTTGTTTTTTATAAAAAGAATTGAATAGCTTTGGAGGGTTTTTGAATAGTGCTTACATGGACTTCAGTGAATGGCAGGGTGAGAAACCAAACCTCAAGACTCCTTGAACAGGAAGCCCGTGTTTGAATGTAAGATTGCTGCACCCCTGTATGTCTCCATAATTGTTACTTTCCCTAAACATCAGAATTACCACGGGATTTTGCCCTAAGTGAAATTTGATTTAAATCTCAAGCTTCAGCTAAAACAATTGAGGGGTTTTAAGGGAAACTAAAATAATTTCAGGGATGCAGGTGGCGCTGTGGTTTAAACCACTGAGTCTCTGGGTCTTGATGATCAAAAGGTCGGCGGTTCAAATCCCCACAATGGGGTGAGCTCCTGCTGCTGGGTCCCAGCTCCTGGCAACCTAGCAGTTCAAAAGCACGCCAAAAAAAGTGCAAGTAGATAAACAGGTACTGCTCTGGCAGGAAGTTAAATGGAGTTTCCATGCACTGTTCTGGTTTCGGTGTTCCATTGCGCCGGAAGCGGCTTAGTCATGCTGGCCACATGACCCAGAAAATCTGTCTGCGGACAAACACCGGCTCCCTTGGCCTGTAAATCGAGATGAGTGCCCCAACTCCAGGAGTCCTTTACCTTTACCTTTAAAATAATTTCAATGAGATTAGCTATATTTCTCTATTGGTGCATGCATAACCACAAATCTTGTCCCAGAGACAGCATCATAAAAACTCCAAATAAGGGCAGCATCTTTTGCTCTTAAGTTTTCGAAGCTGCAGTTTCTATGAGATTCTGACAGTTGCTTTGTGTTCCTGCCTAACAGAAAGGTGAATGGAATACAGAAGGCCATGCTTCAGAGGAGCGGACGCTGGCCCGTTCCTAATGGCCGATCAGATTAGAAGCACAGTTCCAGCTCAGCAACGCCAACCGTTTTAGAATGATAATCGAAACTTCTCTCTGACTTCGGCTGGAAAAGCCAAGCATAAATCTAAACAATCTACCTGCCTCAGTGTTTCGGCTTGCTGCATTATGCATGGAGATGTGCCGGCCATTGACAATGAACTGGCTTCCCACTCTGGAGATTGTTGCTCTGGGACGCTCATGGTCAGAAATTAGGTGAATAGAGATATTGCAGAATATCCATTCTGTAACTCTGGGCTTGTCGGACAAGTGGTTGTCTGAATCCACTCTCACAGAATCCTGAAGCAGTGCAATTATATACATTCCATCAATGTATATAAAATATATGCTCCCTATTGACTCCTTATCCAACATGGCACCCTGTTTATTATCCCTTGTGGTGAGCATTTGAGGTGCAGAAAATATTTTCCCTTGCAAGCTACACATGGCTCTGCCTCCAAAGAGCTCATTAGTTCACTCTGGTTCAGTCTAAATATTTCAAGGTCAGGCAGGACCCAGAATCAGACAATCGTCTCATGTGACAGATGCCAAGTGGTGGAAACACCCTTGTCATTCCCATTCCCCCAGAACCCCCTGGCCATTCACGTCTGTCGGAGATCAGAGCTATGGGTGCCAGAGTCCTGTTATGCACAGCCAGTGTGGTGTAGTGGTTAAGAGCAGTAGACTCATAATCCGGTGAACAGGGTTCGCGTCCCTGCTCCTCCACATGCAGCTGCTGGGTGACCTTGGGCTAGTCACACTTCTCTGAAGTCTCTCAGCCTCATTCACCTCCCAGAGTGTTTGCTGTGGGAGAGGAAGGGAAAGGAGATTGTTAGCTGCTTTGAGACTCCTTAGGGTTGTGATAAAGCGGGATATCAAATCCAAACTCCTCCTCCTCCTCCTCCTCCTCCTCCTCCTCCTCCTCCTCCTCCTCCTCCTCTTCTTCTTCTTCTTCTTCTTCTTCTTCTTCTTCTTCTTCTTCTTCTTCTTCTTCTTCTTCTTCTTCTTCTTCTATTGGCCCACTGCTTTCAAATGCACTGGGGGATGTTGTCCCATTGCCACTATTGAAGTAAGATTTGGCTGCCAGTCTAATTGGCTTCTGTGCAAGGAATGCAGAGGGGGACCAACTTGTCCTTTGCTTCAGGCCGGGAGATCTCTGCCTGGGCAACAGCACATCTCATCCTTTCCCACTCAGGTCTCCGTATCCCTTGCTCATTCATCTCCAGACTACCTTTTCATTCTCTTGTCCATTGGTCTCATTCTTTCAGGCCTCTCGGATGGATGCCTCGGTTCTGACTCTTCCTAGTGAATGACCTTGTTCAGGATCAACCCTCATGTGCAAAACATCTTCTGGAGCTGACTCCTGAACTCTTGGGTGACCCTGGTCTTTATTCCACTTGGCCATCTCCAGACAGACAAGGTTTGGGGAACATTTGTCCCTCCAGATGTTGCTGGACTTACAAGTCCTTTCTTCCAGGTCATTGGCCATCCTTGTGGGGATGGATGAGAGTTGAAGTTCAGCAATATCTGGAGGGCCAAGGTACCCCACACCTGAGACAGGCTGTCTTGGGCAGCGGGACACCATGCACGCAATTTCCCACCCTCCCCAGGTCCTAAGAACATAAGAAGAATCTGCCTGCTGGATCAGACCAAAAGCCCATCTAGTCCAGCATATTGTCCTCACAGCGGCCAACCCCTGCTGCTTGCATTTCCGATTCTGTGCCAAAGAATGTGCGCATCTCCCCTTTGTCTGAGGTAGGGCTGAAGCACAGGTTTTGCTGGCTGCTACATCGTGCTGCTGAAATGACGCTAGATGAATCCAGACTCCTTCACGGAAATCAGCATCCCACATATTGATCTGAAAAGTGACATACGCCCAAGATTACTGCTTTGGTTTCCAGGCGTGTTATTTACGATTCATCTTGTGCCTTTCTTCACTTTTTTTCTTCCTTTCTTTTCTAAAGGAAGCCAGATAGAAGCGTGGATAATCCATTTCGTAACTGGAATTAAAAACAGCTCCAGTCAAATGAAGGGGAGGCATGATCCGGCATGTAAAGTGGCGCAGGCAGGTTATCTGGGCTTTGATTAGCATACGGCTCATGCAGGAGGACAGCCAGAATGCGCTGGTGTGTGATTAGCCAGAGGGCGAAAGTGACATGATCCAGCCCAGGCTCAGAACATGGGTGCATTGCTGAACAGATTGATGTGTCTTAGCCAAAGGACGGTTGTACTTTCCAGGAATGTTGTGAAATTGGACATTCTGTTATATGGGTGCTGCTCCCCAAAACACCAAGTGACATTTCCTTGAACTGTTCTTGTAGGTCAGGGGTCAGCAAACTTTTTCAGCAGTGGGCCGGTCTACTGTCCCTCAGACCTTGGGGGGGGGCGGACTATATTTTTTTGGGGGGGGGGGAATGAACAAATTCCTATGCCCCACAAATAACCCAGAGATGCATTTTAAATAAAAAGACACATTCTACTCATGTAAAAACACCAGGCAGGCCCCACAAATAACCCAGAGATGCATTTTAAAGAAAAGGACACATCCTAATCATGTAAAAACATGCTGATTCCCAGACCGTCCGCGGGCCAGATTTAGAAGGTGATTGGGCCGCATCTGGCCCCCAGGCCTTAGTTTGGGGACCCCTGTTGTAGGTGATCTATAAGTTAATCAGTTAATCAGACCTTGAGCTAGTCACACTTCTCTGAAGTCTCTCAGCCTCACTCACCTCACAGAGTGTTTGTTGTGGGGGAGGAAGGGAAAGGAGATTGTTAGCCACTTTGAGACTCCTTCGGGTAGTGATAAAGCGGGATATCAAATCCAAACTCTTCTTCTCTTCTAAAACAAAGTGGGCAGAAGGTAGACCCTGAAAACCCACCCCATGGCTTAAAGCGATCAGGATTTCTGCAGGTGGATAGTGGCTAATCTTTTTTCCTCGTTGCAGTGAGGAAGAAGCAGGGGCAGAAGTTGAGATCCTTTTGTTCGCCTCTCAAGTGATCCCCAAGAGAGGGGCAGGAGCAATGGAGGAACACACACACACACACACACACACACACACACACACACACACACACACCTTAGAGTTACAAAATTCATGAAAGTTGAAAGAGAGCTTTTGGTTGACATTCATGTTTGATGAAGTGCAAACGCACTGGTAGGATGAATAATTGCTGGAGGCTGTGTTTTGCTCTTCCCTCAGCGATCAAGTGAGAGAGGCAATTAGATCTCTGTAAGGAAAGGTGAATGCAGGAGAGAAGCTGCCGTGGAGTTGGGACAGATGAAGCAGTGCCGAGTTAGCATGATGCCCCTGGCAGTGCAGTCGGGCCACATGACGCATGGGGTCCCACTTTGGCCAGCAAGATCTGACCACTGGCTCTCAGCAAAGTCTTGTCCTGCAGACTGGTTATGTTGCCTAAAGAAGGAATCAAGGTGAACATCCATGCTTGTTGCATGGAAAGTTATTTCCTTTCCTTCTCCCTTGATGCTTTTCAAAATCATTCATTTCTATGGGGAAATGTTGTAAAAGACACATAAACATGAAGGGTGGTGGTTCTACCACACACAAACTCCCCCATACAAAACCAACAACCCTCTTGTTATCCAAGGAAGGGCTTGTTTCCTTTTTGGCCTTCATTCTGAGTGACCACACGTAGGAGCATGAGAAGAACCTGCTGGATCAGGCCAGTGGCCCATCTAGGCCAGCATCTTGTTCTCACAGCAGCCCACCAGAACTGCCATGATGACCAAGGATCAGTCATATCCACTGTAGAGTGGTAGCAGGATCTTATCGCGGAACATCAGCCCGGGGAGTGGACATTTTGAATCACACTGAACCTTTCTCAAGCTTTCATAAGTTCCCTTAAAAATAATAATTTTTATATTTATTATTTCTTAATTAATAATATACACTAATAGTGAACTCAGTTCTCTGAGTATGGATCCTTAGGTAGTCAAAACGCACACAGGAGAGAAGAATCAACAGGCTCAGGGGAAATGCCAAGATTTGCAAAAGTATGAGAAGACATTCGGGGGTGGAACACTAAGGAGGCAGCAACCCCTAAAGCAACTCAGTGGGGCCTGAGCATGAGGGTGTCTACTTTCACAATGTCAAAAGAAGAGGACAGAAGAAGACCCAGATATGCAGAAAATCTGCATTATAGGCAGTGGTGATGGTGTGGATATAAATATATACAAGTGCTTTGGATATTCTAGTGTTGTTGAAAGCTTGATTTTGTATATGTAATTCATGCTTATCGTTATAGGCCCATTGACACTGAAGTGTTGTTGTTGTTGTTGTTGTTGTTGTTGTTGTTGTTGTTGTTGATATCTAATTAAACACGTTTAATAATCTCTGAGTGCCAAGATGGTGGCAGGCCTCGGAAAGGGGCAGCCTGAAAGCGGCACCCACATACTGAAAAATAAGCACTCTCTTAGATACAGTTGTGTGAGTTCAAATGACAAAAGTTGCTGGAGAAGCTGCAGAAGATTGAGCCTTGAAAGATAAAGGCTGGTGGAACATGACGGGATGGGGCACAGCCTAGAGAGGCCTGGTGTTGAGCCCAGAGCATGATGTTTCTCTGTCTCAAGTGCTGCAGGGTAGAATCTAATCTACTTAGTAGTGCAGAGCTAATTGCCAAAGCTTTCAGGCTAAGCTGAAAACAGCCCGACTCCTTGACTCTGGCCCTTCTCTTAGAGACCTGGCGACAAGGCTCAAACCTTGAGCTACTAGCCTCCACAATGACTTTTCTATCTGTTCTCTTAGTTCCAGGTTTTGCTAGACCATATACCAAATAATTTAAACACAGAAAGAGAAGTTTTGTCCATATGTCCCAGTTCATAGACCAGGAGTTACCTTAGCTGCTCTGAACAATTCAGACCACCTGAGTCTGGGGGTTTCTATAATATCCTGCCACCATTAAACTCCACACATAATACAGCACATCACATGGGAAAGTTTAAGGAACATGAGGTTTTATTAAAACCAGGAGCCTGTATGTCTGCAGGGGGGGTACTATAGCGGTATTACAAGCTTCTTATCTTGCAACAAAAAGGTTTGCATTTCTTAGTGTCTGTTCTTTTAGGCTACTATTTTTCCCTTGATCCCTCCCCCCCCCCAGTGTCATGTAGATTCATTGCTATTTAATGCAACTGCTCAAAAAACCCACAATGCAATTTATGACAAAACCATCTCATTTTATAAATTGTTTCAATGAAGGTCAAGTTTAGTAGAACATCGTCATTTTCCAATGAAGTCCAGAGCTTTCAAAGGGGAATGCAGTCTGTTTTTAAACAGCATATGAAAGTGTGTGAGACTGGCACAGAGAGAAAATAAGAAAACAGAATGTATAGTATCAATGACCCTCCTGTCCTGTATAACATTTGCATTATTTTGACATTGCACCTCCATCCTCCTGGCAGGTACCCGTGAATCAAACGAACTCAGCAAAGTTCAGCCTCCCAAGGCCCTATCCTGCTCTGCACAATGTAGAGAAGACCAAATTGATGTTGCCTTTTGTTTGCTATTAAACTATTATGAGTCACAACCTGTGTGACCAAGTGGAGAGATGGACCAGGTTATATGGAACCTTGGCTTCCAGAAAAGGACTTGGGATAAAGCCACTGGATTTGGGGGTGCCTGTAGCTCAGGGGTAGAGAACATATGCAGAAGTCTCCAAGTCTAGTCCATGGCACCTCTAAGTAGAACAGGGAGAGATTATGTACAGCCAGTGCTTGTACATAATAATAACTTAGATTGGCCAATGTTCTGATATGGAAGAACAGTTTCCTATGTTCCTATCCACAAACTAGGGATGAAAGAGAGAGAAAAGTGGAGGCAAATGCTAAACATTATCAAGCACTTTTTATGTTAAATGTGCTCTAGCTATGTATATATAGACCTGAAACCAAAACCAGTGAGATGAGTTCCATACCTGTAATTTGAAGAGAAACTATACCTCTGTGTCAGGGGCGTTGTTGTGACTACTCTAGAGTAACGACGCTCCGCATTCTTGTCTTTAGACAGTTTTATTTAGTGCAATCTATTTACAGTGAAACTGGTGTGTAGAACATGTCTGCTCAGTCCGATGCAGAATCCGGCAATGGACCGCCCCTAGACTTCTTCCAGCATAAGAGTCTCGGGACGGCAAATCTCCTTCCCCTCCTTCTCCTGTGTAATTCCGGAACCGGGGGAAAAAAGGGTCTACGCTCCATGTTTTCCTTCTCCCCCTTTCCCCCTCTCTCTCTTCCTCCCTCACGTGTAGCAGGGGCTCTTCTGTGTTGCCAGAGCCCTGGACCTCTTTTCCCCCTTCCTCGCTGGCATTGCTGCTAGTGGAGGAGATGCTCCTGATGAGGGGAGGAGGATCCCTATATTCTCTTCCCCTTACACACTGCAATTGAAATTTTTATCTCTGATTCCAGGTTGTATAAAATGTGCCCACTGGATATGTTTTTGGGGTTTTTTTCATATAAGGAGTGTACAAGATACTTGAAATTTCAGAGGCAACACCTCACCCACCCAGCCCAGTGCAAAAGGTAGAAAGTCTTGTTCCATTGATCATGTAAGAGGAGAAGGCTCTCCACATTCATCTGATCCAACTCCTTTCCTATGTAATAAACCTAGTACTGCAGCACCCTTGATAGATGTCCATCCAGCCTCTACTTAAAAAGGCTAATGAAAGAGATCCCAGCATCTTCCAAGGCAGTCTGCTCCTCCATTAAACAGCTTATACCGTCAAGATGTTCCTCCTAATCCCTTTTCTTGTAATTTGAACGCTCTGGTTCTTGGATTTCCCAGTCCAAATGCTCCATGTTGTTGTTGTTTAGTCGTTTAGTCGTGTCCGACTCTTCGTGACCCCATGGACCATAGCATGCCAGGCACTCCTGTCTTGCACTGCCTCCCGCAGTTTGGTCAAACTCATGTTCGTAGCTTCGAGAACACTGTCCAACCATCTCGTCCTCTGTCGTCCCCTTCTCCTAGTGCCCTCCATCTTTCCCAGCATCAGGGTCTTTGCCAGGGAGTCTTCTCTTCTCATGAGGTGGCCAAAGTATTGGAGCCTCAGCTTCAGGATCTGTCCTTCCAGTGAGCACTCAGGGCTGATTTCCTTCAGAATGGATAGGTTTGATCTTCTTGCAGTCCATGGGACTCTCAAGAGTCTCCTCCAGCACCATAATTCAAAAGCATCAATTCTTCGGCGATCAGCCTTCTTTATGGTCCAGCTCTCACTTCCAAACATCACTACTGGGAAAACCATAGCTTTAACTATACAGACCTTTGTAGGCAAGGTGATGTCTCTGCTTTTTAAGATGCTGTCTAGGTTTGTAATTGCTTTTCTCCCAAGAAGCAGGAGTCTTTTAATTTCGTGACTGCTGTCACCATCTGCAGTGATCAAGGAGCCCAAGAAATGCTCCATACTGCTTTCCAAGTGCAGGAGTGATGTTGTGCACCCATATTTCCTTCTGTGCCTGAAGATGGAAGTTCCTGAGGTCTGAACAGAGGCAGTCCCAGAGGACCCACTTTAGTAAACCCTAGCCTCTGCCAGTGTTGGCTCATGTTCCAACTCTGAAGACAGAACTTGATTTCTGCATCTGTCCTACTTCAAAGCTGCTGTTTAATGTGTGACAGGATACACAATAACAAATAGAAAGGCTGTTTGGGGATAGCTTGATTTTTACGAACATTCAACCACTTGAGTGGAAGAGAGTGATTCCACAGAGAGATAATAGAATCTGGAAAAGCATCTTTGTCGTTCTCTTGGTTGATTAGATTGTGTCCAGCTCTGGGGGAATGTGAGGCTCATAAGGGGAAGAAGGCAAAGTTCAGGACAAGAGTCGCATGTCCAGCAGAGAACATGCAGCACCTTGGACAGTTCCAAGAAGTCTTGCTAAGACCTGAATGAGATTGAGGGCTCCTCTACACTTCCGCTTGGCAAGTGCCTAGAAAACATGGGTGAGAGCAGTTTTCTGCTTGTCTCATACTTTCTAGGCATGGGTCCATGAAATTTTCCACTTGCTGCACAGGTTTCCCTGGAAAACCTGCTCTCCAGTGCCGAATTGGAGCAAACAGCAATCTGCAGAAAACCCAATTGATGTTTGCTCTGATTCAGCAGTAAAGGTCAGATTTCACCCAGGGGCTGTGTGGTGCAATGGGTCAGTGTGCCTGGATGTTAAACAGAAGGTTGATGGTTCGAGCCCACCCAGGGACAGCTGTGGGCAAGGTTCCTGCATTGCAGGGGGTTGGATGACCCTCGGGGACCTCTTCCAACTCTGCAGTGCTATGACTCTATGACAGCAGTGGGACATGTGGAAGTCTGGATGAGCCCAGTGTCTCTGCAGGGAGCTAGAGCCTTGGGAGTTTGACCAGTCGCTGGAGGAGCTGGCTGGCTGGCTGGCTGGTCAATGAGCTTCCTTTGGGGGGCAGTCTTCTGATTCTGCAAAGCTTGGGGAGGCAGTGGTACTGCAGGGGACTCATCCATTGAGTCAGAGGGTAGTGGCAGAGCTCTGTGCTTTGACCATGAGGGCTCTGAATGAGATACTGATAGTTCTCCCCTTGGGGAAATAGCCAGAACTTCATCAGAGTCCTCTGCCACACACTGCAGGTACCCTGGTTCATGGATTAGCTTTCCTTTTAAAGTGTGGACTCCGCATACAAGCCCAGAGTTCTCATATATGTAAACCTGGCATCCCCTTTTTTTTTTGGGGGGGGGAATCTTTTGACACTGAGACCTGAGCATGTCCCCAAATTGGTGCTACATGGAGACAGAGAATACCACCGACTAATCATGCAAGCAGTTTATCGTAATAAAAGGGAATTCATCAAAAGGATATTAAAGAGAAGCAATTGGCACAGACTTTCATACACAGTGCAGCAACAAGAGGCAATTTTTTTTAAAAAAAAGAGTCAACACTAATTGCCCAAGATGTCAGTTCAAAAGCATGCGTGGAAACACACAGAAACTCTAGGATGCAGTAAAATTGGTCAGGGGAAGAGATGTGGGGAGAGGATGGCTGAAGCTAGGAGAAGAGGGATTTGTCTGAAGAAGGGAATGGATGCTGCCTAGAGGAGGGAGGTTGTCAGAGGAGTTGGCCGATTCTATGTGGCTTTGAGAAAGTTGTAGGGAAA
The DNA here is from genome assembly GCF_965207765.1 of Zootoca vivipara. Classification (NCBI taxonomy): domain Eukaryota; kingdom Metazoa; phylum Chordata; class Lepidosauria; order Squamata; family Lacertidae; genus Zootoca; species Zootoca vivipara. The sequence continues at coordinate 65,616,607 of NC_142592.1, read as the reverse complement.
GAATTAGAAGAAAGCAAGTGGAAGAGTTTTGGGGCATGGGTAGAGGATGAGCAGAATTAAAAGTTCCATTTCTGTAAGAGGACAGTAGTGGCAGTGAGAGGAGAAGGAGGAACATGTGCTTTTGAGGTGAGACAATGAAGAAGGAAGAAAAGATCCCAGCAAGAGGAGTAAAGAGGGTGGTTTTTCTAGGAATAGGGAACTGGTCAGTTTGAAAGCAGGAGGAAGCTGAAGTGGGGTGAGGGGGTGGAAATTTGGCCAGTGGGTGGACTTTCCAGAAAGGAAACGGGGATTGTAGTTTTTCAGGTTCTGTTGTGCTGGAGCTGCGTGGTGCAGGATACTTCTTCAGCAACACAGAGGAGGATGAGGATGTCCATGGGAGAGTTCCCATTTACAGAAACGAAGTCTCATTGGGACCCCACAGATTCCTACAGTATTTGCTAAGACAAGAAGCAACAGTTTTTATGCCTGAGATGGGTACTTGATGATTAAATTGGAAGCAAATACAAAAAATCCAGTTTTCCTATCTTATGAAAAACCATGATGCTGTGTAATGTGGTTAACAAGCCATCCGAGAAGGGGCAGAGGAAGCTATAGATTATATTGGAATCAACAGGCATAGCAACAAACAGTGGCGCAGACTGTGCATTTTGGGCTGTGTTTTGGACCACAGCTCCCATCATCCATGACAGTTGGTCATGCTGCCTGGGGCTGATGGGAACTGTGATCCGAGACATTTGGGGGACATCGACTTGGGGAAGTCTGGTTTGGCGTTTCGTCCGCGCATGTCCTCTGGCACTAAGAAAACCCAACTGCACAGAAAAAAATCAAATCCCAATGACTCTTCTCGTTGCGGCGGTATAAGCATTTCCCTCACCTAGAACATATTGTGGCTTGAGTGCTGGATAAAATGCATTATCCCCTCCCCAAAGTAGCTCCCTTGGGGGAGGGCAGCTGGACGCTGTGCAACAAATGAGAAACAACCACAGATTTGTTGCGATCGTCCGGAAAGAACAATCCATTTGGACTGTGACCGCGGCACTGTTGTGGCCTGCGTCTGCTGGAAATCAGGTTTGTGTTATTGATGTGGATGGATAGAAACAGGAAGTGGGCAAAGACCGGCATCCCTTCCTCTGAGCTTTATTTTTTCCCTTATTGTTTGTTGCTTTGGAAGATCAGTAGAGGATGAGACTAAACTTTTTTTTTTTTAGAGACAACAATAGCATGCAGGAGAGCAGGCCTGCTGCAAATAAAAATAAAAATAAAATCTGTTTTCTGGCCCTTCAATACTTTGCCCCCTTGTTGCCTTTGATTTAGGCGCAGAGGCTTTAATCAGCCTGTTCGAGGAGGTTCAGAAATGATTCATTTCGGCACATTCCTCCCTCTTGTTCTCTCGTTAATGTGGTTTTTGAGGATTCGTGGAATATAGGGCTGCCTTGATTTTGTTTTCCAAGCTAATAACCCGATGCGGGAATCATCCATTTTGCAGCTGACAAGGTCTGTCCTTAAACCAAATTGTCTTTTCTGTGTGCTGATCTCATCCCCCCATTCCTTCTGGGGGAAATTACATTTTAAAGGAACAAAATAATATAAAGTGCCTTTTAAAGCTAGCCCATTAACTGCCTTCGCCAGCTGTTTTGCGTCTATTCAGTTCCCCCCGTTCGATCTCGCCTCTCGCTCCGATATTATGTGGGCCTGGGTCACTTTGAATAAGACTTTTCACACAGAGCCACACAGCATAGGCCTTAGATGTCTGGGTCTCCTGCGGCCGTGAGCCTCTGCAGCTCGGACTGGAGCTGGGGCCATGTGTGCGTGTGCGTGTGCGTGTGCGTGTGTGTGCATGAAGCTGCCTTATATTGAGAATGGATAGAGGAGAATTTAAATTCATTCATGTTTTTAAGCAGACCAGCCCAATCCACACTACCAGAACTAATACTGTACATGGTTTCAGCCTTCAGATTTTGCACTTCTCCAAATGCTGCACTTCCTTGTCTCAAAGAAAAATTAAAAAAATGAGTGTCACAGGCGTGTTGGTGGCTACTCTAGAGTAACGACTCCTCCAGGTGTTGTCTTTTCATGCTTTTATTCAGTGCTGATTATTTACAGTGCAGAGCAGTACTATGTACATGTTGTCAGTTAGGGGTCAGAACCTCCGAATGGAGATTCGCGCGTTTTCCTCCAGCAAAGTAGTCTCGGCATACTGAATCTCCACCCCCGTCGTTTCCTTCTCAGTACCGGGGTCGGTGGGACTGGTCTCCTTCCTTTGCCTCCCACTTCCCTTCCCGCTTTGGGCATAGGCTCCGCTACCTTGCCTGAGCCTCGGTCACCACTTCCTGAATCTCCGCTGGAGATTTCTCCCTCCCCACTAGCACTCCCGCTGGGGGATGAGCTGCTGCTTAAGATGGGAGGGACCTGCCTGTACGTTCTGTCCCTCACAATGAGTTTTTTAAAAAGGTGTATTTTTAAAAAGAATAAAATAGGATTTAGGAATGTGCACATCCTGTGATAGAAAGGTGCATTTAATTATGTTTTAAAATTAAATTTTCAAATCTTCATATAGATTTCGTTTTCTTCCTTGAAAAATCACAGGTTAGTGCAGAAACAGGCAGGAAGGCATGCCTGTGAAAATGGTATTGGCTTGAACTGTGTTGATCCATCCACTATCCATCCATACATCCCTAATACCCAGTCTGAACTTGGTCCATCCAGCCCAGCTTTGTGACTGGCAATGGCTCTCCAGGGTGAAATCCTTTTAACTGGAGATGACAAAGATTGAACCTGGCGTCTTGGCATGCAATACATGTGCTCTGCCCTGAGTTATGGCCCTCTTCCCATGTGAGCTTGGAGCCAATCCAGGATTGGATCCAGAGTCAGCGCTGGAGGGAATCAGGCAAGGTGCCAGAGCCCAGTATGGCCAGATGCAAATGGCATGGGTTGAAGAGAGGCAGGGTAACTCCAAAGGGCTAGAGGCAGGCAGTGGATTAGACAAGCTTGATGGGCAAGGTTCCAGGGCAAGCAGACAAGGATCAAAGGGCCAGAGGCAGGTGGAAAGTGTAAGGAAAGCACAGGGTTGGCTTCCGGGGGGGCTGCAGCAAACCACAAAGCCTTCTGGTCCCATTAATAAACAAACTCCCTGTCAATGGTATCTTAGTATTCGGAGAATTTTACTGGCAATCACAACTCTTCTATGCCTGGGGTCTTGATCCACTACCATCATCAAGCCAGACCTAGAAGCTTAATTCTGTGTGCCATCATTTTGACAGAAGCTGTCAGGTGACAAAAGGAACCTATGGGGTTCTACCTAGCCCAGGGTTTCTCAAACTTGCGTCTCCAGCTGTTGTTGGACTACAATTCCCATTATCCCTAGCTAGCAGGACCACTGGTCAGGGATGGTGGAAGCCGTAGTCCAACAACAGCTAGAAACCCAAGTTTGAGAAACACTGACCTAACCCTATAAATATGTTTAGAATTGGACCTGGCTGAAAAACCTGGTTGTTGTTTTTTAATAGAACAAGCTGCTTTCATAGAATCATAGCATTGGAAGGGACCCTGAGGGTCATCTAGTCCAACTGTCTGCAATACAGGAGTCCCAGCTAAAGCATCCATTACAAATGACCACCCAATCTCTGCTTAAAAATTTCCAAGGTTGCCACTTTCTTAGGTATTCCAATCTACTGTTGAACAGCTCATACTGTCAGAAAATTCTTCCTGGTGTCCTTTCTGGTAACTTGAATCCATTGATTTGAGTCCTATCCTCCGGAACAGGAGAAAACAAGCGTGTCCCATCTTCCATGTGACAGCCCTTTAGATATTTGAAGATGGCTATCATATCTTCTCTCAGCATTCCCTTTTCAAAGCTAAACATACGTACCCAGCTTCATCAAGTGCCCCTCATAAAGCTTACTTTATAGACCCTTGGTTACCCTCCTCTGCACATGTTCCAGCTTATCAATATCCTTCTTAAATTGAGGTGCCGAGAGCTGGACACAGTATTCCAGGTGTGGTCTGACCAAGGCAGAATAGAGCAATACTATGATACTTCTCTTGATTTGGACTCTATACTTTTGTTGATGTGCTTGTGTACGCTATGAACTAGCTCCTTTTTTCCCTGCCAAACTGTGATAGTAAAGTTACCCCTGACCGTTTGGTCCAGTGGCAGACAACTCTGGGGTTGCGCGCTCATCTCGCTCTACAGGCCGAGGGAGCTGGCATTGTCCACAGACAGCTTCTGAGTCATGTGGCCAACAGGACTAAGCTGCTTCTGGCAAACCAGAGCAGCGTATGGAAACACCAATTACCTTCCTGCCAGAGTGGTACCTATTTATCTACTTGCACTTTGATGTGCTTTTGAACTGCTAGGTTGGCAGGAGCTGGGACCGAACAATGGGAGCTCACCCCATCACGGGGATTCAAACCACCAACCCTCTGATTGGCAAGTCCTAGGCTCTGTGGTTTAGACCACAGTGCCACCCGCGTCCCTTGCTGCCAAACTGTGATAAATGCTGCTAAAGAATATCTGAGCCACATTCCTTGCCTAGTTTCATGTTTAGCTGTGTGGGTGTTGCCAGGGGCTCTATTTTCAGTTATTTTTTGACACCAGCTGCCCAGTCTTGTTTTGTTCCTCTCACCACACCTTCTTCTCTGCGTGTTGGCTTTAGCAACCAACGTTGTTCGTAGATGACACCATGGCTTTATGATGTACCTGATGACATCAAAGATACCCCGTAAGAAAATGAATAAAAGGATCACCACAGCCAAACTGAGTAAATGGCAGTGGGGGGGGGGGCGAAGTGGGGGGGGGCAGAAAAGACGGAAATCAGTGCCAAGAAACAGCAACAGCCAATGGGATGAGAGAGCAATGATATATTACAAGCGTTTGGGGACATTAATGGTTTGTTGGTAATATGTTGAGCTATGTTGAATATGCTAATTTCAAAGCAAATACCCAGATTGGAGAGGGTTTGTCGCATCTGTGTTCACACTTCAGCTGAGCCCGGGTGGCGTATCCCATTGCTCAGGGGTTGGAGAACACATGCAAGCAAGTGCGTAGATGGGTAAGTCAAAAGGGCAATGGGCCTCCTCTCGTATGATATTGGATAATTTGTCAGCCAGCATGCTGCAGGAGCAAAAGGGACGTGGCTTCTTTAACAGCAGGCCCCAAAGGGAATATATTTGTTAAACATTATAATTATCCTTCAGTGCTGATCTGTACAGCAATTCAATCCAGACGGATGCGCATTACCATTTCTGAAATGATGCTTTCATTTAGATAAGGCACACAATTATACATCTTGATTAGGTCACTCTTCCCCGGAGCTTTCGGGTTATTTATTATTATGGCTTGCCCCCTTCTTGCAAATTGTGCTGCCGTAGAGCTGAGGGGCAGAGCAGAGATGTGCTTCTCAACTTCCCTGAGTTAGTTGCCTTTGTGCTCCTTTGCTTTGGAAAACGAGAGCGGCGGAAAACAGCCAGGGAAGGATATTTAGGATAGAGGTGGCCAAAGCAAAGCTATGAAATCTTCTTGAAAGAAAGGAGATTGAGAAGATGCCAGAGAGGCTGTGGGTGTAGTGGTTAAGAGTGGTAGACTCGTAATCTGGTGAGCCGGGTTCGCGTGGTGAAATAGTTCGGTTGGGATTGGAGTGGGAGTTGAATTGCAGGGGAGTCTGTGGGTAGGTTGAGTTAGTGTAGCGGAATAAAAGCTGAGTCAGTAACAGTAAGTTGCTAGGAAGTTCAGGGTGGAACTGGATTCAGGAAGGAGGTTGGTTTAGGGAGTGTTAGCAGGTATAGGAAGGTATAGGCCGGTATAGGCACTAAGTGTTTATAATTGACTGAAGACCGTTTATGAAACCACACGCTTGTTAAACTGCAATAAATAAACAGAAGTTTTATGTTCCAATTTAACCCTGACTGGACTCAGTATTTTACCAGGTAGAGCCTGGTTGGTGGCAGCGGGAAATAAAGTGGTGGCACAGGGATCAATGGACCGTGAAACGTCCGGGGACCTTGTGTGATCGCCACAGCGTCTCCGCTCCTCCACCTGCAACTGCTGGGTGACCTTGGGCTAGTCACACTTCTCTGAAGTCTCTCAGCCCCACCCACCTCACAGAGTGTTTGTTGTGGGGGAGGAAGGGAAAGGAGAATGTTAGCCGCTTTGAGACTCCTTCGGGTAGTGATAAAGTGGGATATCAAATCCAAACTCCTCCTCTTCTTCTTCCCATATGACTGAGTGGGAAATGAAGTTCTGGACTGACTCTGATTCATTTAAAAGAGGGGCCATTGTGATTATTGGTTTGTTCCATTTATATCCAACCTTTTTCTCCAAGAAGCTTGAGGTGACATACATGGTTCTCTTCCCTCCTCATTTAATCCCCACAACGACCCCGTGGGGTAGGTTAGGCTGGGTGGCAGTGACTGGCCCAAGGTCACACCCAGTGAGCTACATGGCTGAGTGAGGATTTAACCGTGGTCTCCCAGGTCTTCGTTGGACACACTAACCACTTCACCATACTGCCTCTCCATATTGTTGGATTCAGTCAGGTCCACTGTGTTAACCAACGCTGAAAATATGTGTTTGTGTACATGTGGAGGCCATACTCGGAGTCCTGTCAAAGCAAGTGGGGTTGCCAAATGTCCTCTTTCTCCAGGACATGTCCTCTTTTGCATGGGCATGTAAAATGAGAGTCATCATAGCGATCCATGGTTAAAAGTAGAAGTCAGCAAATGTGTCCTCATTTTTGCTTTTCAAAATATGGCAACCCTAGGTTTTCAGCTAGGAAGCTTATGTCTAGGACTTCAGAGTCACATTGGACTGCCTATTTGTTGTTGTTGCCAGGTTTCAGAGCTATATTGCCTTTTTTGTGATTAAAAGAACCACCGGCACATGAAAAGGTAAACTACATTTGCCTTATCCTCCCATTCCTGCCTCCACCATAGCTGCCAAGTTTTCCCTTTTCTCGCGAGGAAGCCTATTCAGCATAAGGGAAAATCCCTTTAAAAAAGGGATAACTTGGCAGCTATGTGCCTCCACGCTCCTTTAAAATGTATTGGGTTTCCATAGCCTGGCCAAGTATGAAAGTTCATCTTCCAGTGCTGCTGTTTCTAATGCGGGAGGCAATATTTACTGTGTGTTCTAATTGCTCTCATTAAGCTTAGGTGGCATTATTAATATTACTAATTAAAGAGCTATGAAACCTAGCTTACAGTGAATATAAGCACATCAGCGCCTGCCTCTTTTTTTTTTTTTTTTTTTAAATTTTAAACAAACCTTTATTTCGTATTTTATAATTACAAACGAGAACATAAAACATATACCATAAATCATAAATTATATATCAAAGTTACATAACAAAATCATAAAGCATAAATCAATGAGGTAGAAAAAGAAGTAGAAGAGAAAAAAGAGAAGAAAAAAAAAGAAAAAAAAAGAAAAAAAAGAAGAAGAAAAAGAAGAAAAAAAGGAGTATAGCATATATATATACTCCCGTGCATATGTAATATGTGTGCATACACACATACATATACATACCAGGTAAAAAACAACACTTACATAAACATAGAAATATAATACAGATTAAAAAAGAAAAAGAAAAAAGGGGAAAAAAAACAAAAACATATTTCCTATTGTTTGAACATTGCTTCCCTTTATCAGTTCTACCTTGTCCTGCTTTATCTCTATCCCCGCATTATCTACCAATTTAACATTTCCTCCATTAATTACCCATTTGTTATTCATCCTATATGTATTTTACTCAAAGCATATCACCAAACTTGTGTTTATTTTCTCTTTTTTAAGATACTCTTCAACATATTTCCATTCTGCTTTACTTTTCTGTATCGGGATATCTCTAATTGCTGCTGTCATCTTTGCTAAGTTCATGAATTCCACTAATTTTACTTGCCATTCACCAATTGTTGGTACTTTCTCTCCTTTCCAGTTCTTTGCTATGAGAAGGCGAGCTGCAGCACATGCATATAATAATATATTTTTCCTATCGTTAGGGAAATTATCTGGCACCATACTCAATAACATTATCTCTGGTTTTTTCTCAAATGTAAACTTAAGCATCTTTTTTAATTTTTCATACACATTGTTCCAGAATTCATGTATTTTATCACACAGCCACCAGCAATGGTAATAATTTCCTAATTTCTTTTTGCATTTCCAACATTCTTTCGAGTTAGTTTTATAAATTTTTGCTATCTTTTCCGGTGTGAGATGCCACCTGTATATTATCTTCATCATGTTCTCTTTTATATTTGAACAAGCTGTAAATTTCATGCCTTCCCTCCACAAATTATCCCATTGCTTTCTGAATATCGGTCTTCCTAAATCTTGTGCCCACCTTATCATTGTACATTTGACTTCTTCATCTTTCAATTCCCACTCTAACAAGTGGCTGTATAATTTTGCTAATAGTTTACTTTCATTATCTAACAAGATCTCCTGTAATTTAGATTTGTTATCTATAAAACCAATTTCCCTGTGCTTGTTTAAAAGACTCTGCATCTGATGGTATTGCAGCCAACTCGAACACTTATCCTTAATCTCATAGTACGGTTTCAATATTAATTTCCCATTTTCCTTAATCAATAATTCTTGATAGGTTAGCCATCTTTTGTCATAAATTCTACTACATACGGCCGTCATCTCTAAAGGTGATGTCCACCAAGGCGTTTTCGATTCCAACAGGTGTTTATAATCCATCCAGATCTTTAATAATGCTTTTTTGAAAACGTGATCTGAGAATTCTTTGGGGTTTCCTCTCTTTTCGTTTAATAAATATGTGTGCCAGCCTGCTAAATTTCTAAACCCTTCCAAATCCAAAATTTCTTTATCTTCCAATTTTATCCAATCCTTGACCCAGCACAAGCCTGCCGCGGCATAATAGATCTTTAAGTCTGGGACTCCCCACCCCCCTCTTTCCTCAATGTCAGTAAGTAGCCTAAATTGAATCCTAGCTTTTTTCCCCTCCCATATAAATTTACTTAAATCCCTTCTCCAATTCTCAAAAACCTCTTTTTTATCTATAATAGGAAGCATTTGAAAAAGAAATAACATTTTGGGTAAGACTGACATTTTGATTGCCGCAATTTTGGCTGAGAATGATAATTTCAAATTTCCCCATCTTTCTAAATCTTTTTTAATGGATTTCCAAATTTTTGCATAATTATTTTCGAATAAATTAATATTATTTGTTGTTATTTCAATTCCTAGATACTTTACTTTCTTCACGATTTCCCACTCTGTTATTGCTTTTATCTCCTCTTCATCTTGTCCTCTTATATTTTTGACCAATATTTTAGTTTTTTTCCAATTTATCCTTAATCCTGCCACCTCTCCATATTTTTGTAGCGCCAATTCAAGATTTTTTATTGAATCCTTTGGATCTTCTACCATTATTACTACATCATCAGCGAATGCTTTAATTTTAAACACATTGTTTTTCACTTTGATCCCTTTAATGTTCTCATCCTCCTTTATTATTTTCAACAGGCATTCTATTGTTAGCACAAACAGGAGAGGAGACAGTGGACACCCCTGGCGTGTCCCCCTTGACACTTCGAATTCATCTGATAATTCCCCGTTGATAATTAATTTCGCTACTTGCCTTTTATATATTGCGTTTATACCCTGGAAGAATTTCCCCTCTATTCCTACTTTCACCATCATTTTTTTCATATAGTTCCAATTTACATGATCAAAAGCTTTCTCTGCGTCCAGGAATATAAACGCTACTTTTTTCCCAGGGTTCCAATCCAGAAACTCTATAAGATCTAATACAATTCTCACATTTCTGCTCATCTTCCTTTTTGGTAGGAAACCCTGCTGGTCTGCTCCTATAATTCTACTAAGAATCCCTTTCAAGCGATTTGCTAAAATTCCGGCGAAGATTTTATAATCTGAATTCAGTAGAGAGATGGGCCTGAAATTTTCCACCTGATCATTACTTTTATCTCCTTTAGGTATTAACGTTATAAACGCCTCTTGCCAGGTTTTGGGGGTGACGCCATCCTCCAATGTTTTATTTACTAATTTTTGATACATCCCTTCTAATTCTGATCTGAATACTTTATAATGTAAATTTGAAAGACCATCAGGTCCCGGTGATTTTCCTATTCTGAGTTTACCTATATTTTCATGAATCTCTTGTATTGTTATTGGATTATTTAAGATTCTCTTTTCTTCTTCACTTATTTGTGGTACTTTACAATTTTTTAAATATTCTTCTATTTTCGCCTCCTCTACCTTCCTCCCTGTATATAATTTCTTGTAATATTTCACAAAGCATTTTTGTATGTCTTCTCTTTTAATCCAATTTTCTCCCCCGTTTCTAATATTTGTAATTGTTTGCCCGTTTTGTTGTTTCCTTAACCTCCATGCCAATAATTTCCCAATTTTCCCCCCGGCTTCAAATGTTCTCTGTTTTGCCCATTTAATTTTCTTTTCTAACTCATAACCCATTAATGCTGATAACTCATTTTGCCAGATTTTAACTTGAATTGCTGCTTTCTCATTTTTAGGGTTTTTAGCTAATTCTTTTTCTCCTTCCTCTATTTTCCCCTTAATTATATTTAATTTTTTTTCCCTTTCTTTTTTTATTTTGCTTCTCTGCTGTATATACATACCTCTTATAAATGCTTTACCTGCATCCCAGACTGTTTCTAAGCTCATACCTTCTGTTTCATTAATTTGGAAAAATTCTTTTATTTCTTTCTTCATTTTGTTTACAAAATTCTCGTCATTTAGAACACTCTCATCTAGACGCCATCTGGTAAATTTCTTATAATTATCTTTTATTTTCAACATCACCGGGTTGTGGTCTGACAAAGATTTTGTCATTATTTCAGTTTTCACTACTTTGGAAAGTAAATTTTTAGATACCCACATGATGTCAATTCTCGACGCTGATTTTTTAGACTCTGAATAGAAGGTGTACCTTCTCTCTCTTTCATTTCTTAGTCTCCAACAATCTACTAAATCAAAATTATCCACGATATTGAAAAACACACCTGGTAGTCTCCCTTTGTTCTTTTTCTGGTTGCTTGATTTGTCTATATCCGGTCTCACTATCCCATTAAAATCTCCTACTAGGATTATTTCTTCATCATTCGCAAATTCTCCTATCCAGTCATTTAACTCCTTAAAGAAATTTATTTTCCCCCCATTTGGCGCATAGACATTTATTACCATGACATTACCATTGGGGAGATAGAGTCTCGTTCCGACCACTCTCCCTTCCTTGTCCTGAAATATTTTTTCTGTTTTTATTTTCTGTTTAATATATGTTACTACCCCTCTTTTCTTTTTTGGGTCTAGCGAAACAAATTCTTCCCCCAATTTTTTATTTTTCAAAACTCTTTCATGTTTTCTTGCAATATGAACTTCTTGTAGGCATATCACATCCCATTGGCTTTTTTTCAGAACATGCTCTATCTTATTCCGTTTAAATTTATTATTTAAACCGTTCACATTCCAGGAAATAATATTGAGATTCATTCCTTTATTAATATTATAACACTTTCCCAATCACTAAAATAAATTTCACGAACTTGCAAAGAATTTTAAACACCAAGGAGATATCAATTTTCCCTCAAACTTCTACCTTATCTGCTTAGTTCCTCCTATTTCCTCCCTCAAATCTAAATAGGTCTTAATAATTGTTTATGTTTAACTAAAATTTAAATTCAATTATCTAAACACGCTTTCAAGTAGAAAAATACAAAAAAAAGTTAAGAAAAATAAGATAAACTAAACAACACTATAAAAACCCTTCACTACATTTAAACCTTCAGTTATCCCTCGATTTGACCCTCTTCTTCGTTGTTCTCCTCCTCCTCCTCCTCCCCCCTCAGATCTTTCTTGTTTCTCTTGACAAAACTTTCGGCTTCTTCTGCCGACCTTATCGTCTTCCTTCTTCCTTTAAATGAGAATGTTACTCCTTCGGGGAATTCCCAAGCATACCAGCTTCCCCCTTTACTCAGGGCGTCTGTTAGTACTTTATAATTCTGTCTTTTCATTCTCAGTCTCTTTGGAATTTCTTTAAAAATGGAAACTGTTCTCCCTTCTATTACCAAATTTGCTTGTTTTTTCCTCTGTAAAATTTTGTCCTTCAACAACATCGAGTTCATGTGGATCAAGCAGTCGCCTGGCATCTTATCAGCTCTCCTCCTATCCGACCTTATTCTGAAGATTTTATCTATGTCTAGCCAGAGGTCCTCTTCTTTGACCTTTAGCCACGCTGCTAACTCCTTTACTATTTTTTCATCTATTTGCTCGCCTGGGGCCTCTGGCACGCCCCTCACGCGCAAAATCAGAGATCTTTGTTTCATTTCCAGCATGGCTATCTGGTCTGCCAATTCTTCTTGCTGTTGCTTCAGTTTTCTTCTTTCTTCTGTTTCTGCTGCTTGTACTCTTTGTATTTCTTTATTTTCTGTAGTTATCTTCTTTATCGAATCGCCCTGTTTATTTACCTTCAAGTTCACTTCTTTCACTGCTTTATCTAATTCCTTGTTCTTGCCACTCAGTTCTTTTATCTGACCCGACATTTCTGAAATCATTTTGGAATTTTGTTTGATTTCAACTTCCATTGAGTCTAGTTTCTCATTTATTGATTTATTCATTTCAGTAATCAACTCCTTTATATCAGCTAATGCATCATTTTCCGCCGAAATCGATTGTCTTTTATTTTGATTTCCTGATGCACCTGCTTTCGTACTCCTTGTTGACGTCATTATCTTGTCCTGAAATGATTTACAAAGTCCAATATATTGTTTCATAAAGAGAAAGAAACCTTTTCCGCACTTAAAAAAAACACGTCCTGATTTGCTCCTTTCAATTTTGGGAATCCCCCATGGCGCAGTTTCAGCAAGACATTATTCCCCCTTAGCGTCTTATGCAGCACTTAGTCCACCAGGCAGCACTTTCTCAGTTATAGGCACAATATATTTTAAATTGTGAACTACAGACTGCAAGCATTCTTTCTGTCCACAGGGTGGCGCTGTTTAACTGTCTCTGCTTCCCCTTTGGCCACTTTGCTTTATTCTCTTAATTGCTCTCTCCTTGCTCCTGTATTTCCGTAAAGAAAGCGGAAGAGGTGAAGCTACGTGACTTAGCACAATTTAGGTCTCCATTTTGCCCTTCTCCTAAGGTCTCCCACTTGCATAAAGTTGTAAAAGCAAAGTGTCCTTACACCTCTCTTTGAAGCGCGCTGTAAACTGCTTTCGGCACTTCAGTCTCTTCCTCCCCCTCCACTCCTTTCCAGGATCCTGTTCTCTCTGTTCTCTCTGTTTAAAGTATCTTTAAAAGAGCCGGTGGGGGGGGAGGGGAGGAGACGGGAGTCTAAAGTCTTTCTTTCAGTTCGGTCTCTCCCAATGCTACAATGTGACAAGCTTCCCACTAGTTAGTCCCTTTAAAAAAGTAACATATAGTATTATACTTAGCAGGTTCTTTTCGCGAAGTTGCAAACAATCCCCTGATCTTTCTTCTCCGGTTTGTTACAGTACGATTGATCTTAGAGTTCTTTCCGTGTTGCCAAACCGGTTACTTTTCCTCTTCTTAGATCAGGGAGTTCTGGACGCTTGCTAGGCGGATCTGGGGGCGCTCTGTCGAAAGGCAACTCGGTCGCAACTTGGTTGCGTTTGTGATCTGCGTTCGGCTCCTCTCCGTCGCCTCCACCACCGCTAAAAAGAGGGGTGCCGGCACGGAGTTCTGCCTTCTCACGCCGCTGTTCCGTTTTCCAGCAAAGCCCCGTGCTTTGCTGTTGTAAAGGGGGGTGTATTGAGCGCTCACCCCCCTTTCTTTTTTGCCTCCGACTCTTAAAAACCTTCAGATTTAGCGTTGAAACCTCCGTGGACACGGAGCTCCGCTTTTCCCCTCCGCTCTCTAGCGCGACCGGAACCGGAATCATCAGCGCCTGCCTCTTGTGTTCCTGCCTCAAAAGCTGGCATATCCAAAATGCAAATGATGTGGAAACAGAGAGTAATCAGAGGCAATCACAGTGAAACGGCATGTTATAGCAGATATGGGGCTAAAACCATAAATGACGTCTCAGTGGCACACTTTCCCCTTTCCAGGATTTCCTGGTTAATGGAAATCCAATAGTTTGCTGTTACAGTGATACCTTGGTTTTCGAACAGCTTAGTTCATGAACAACTTGGAACCCGAATGCTGCAAAACTGGAAGTACCGGTAGGCATTCCGGTTTTCAAACTTTTGTCGGAAGCCGAACATGCTCCGTTTTGAGTCCCAATGTGTTTCTTGTTGTGCTGCTAATTTGCCCCCCCCCCATTGTAATTCAAGCCTTCCGTTTCAGATTGCAGTGTTCTAAGGTGATATCTGGAACTTATATTTGGTGCTTTTGTTTTTGCTATTTATTTTTGCATTTTTTTTTGTTTTGAGGCTTTTTCAGTTAATTTGTTTTTGTGACTGTGTGGATCTCAGTTCAGCTATTGATTGATTGATTGTGTGACTCCAGAAATGGATAAAATCCCCCCATCCAAACAGGTAAGATTTTTTTTATTTTTTTAATCATCTTCAATACTGTTTTATTTATTTTATAGTACAGTACATTGATTATTGCTTTCATTTTATGTATCAATGGTCTCATTAGATAGTAAAATTCATGTTAAATTGCTGTTTTAGGGATTGTTTTTAAAAGTCTGGAACGGATCGATCCATTTTGCATTACTTTCTATGGGAAAGCGTTTTGGAACGCTTTGGTTTTGGAACGGACTTCCAGAACGGATTAAGTTTGAGAACCAAGGTACCACTGTACATCCAAATGAGACAAGTTATGGTTTACCTCACATTAGAATGAGAAACTTTGGTTTGCACTTTGTATCCAGGTCTGGTTTGCAGGGGAACCAACTGCCTCTATGTATCATCGGCTGTAGTTGCCATCACACTTTGGAACAGCTACAATGAAATTGGTCAGGCTCAATTCTAAGCAAATGTGGATAGAAATGGGGTGTAAATCTCAGGAATGGATGTATCAGCCCATCTCAGTTGGTGTCAGTTTTGGATGAGCTCCAGTTATGAGACAGCGTGTCCTGGCTTTTTGCCTATACTGTATATATATATTGCATCTCAATGGTATTGAAATGCAATAATTGCATTGCATTTCAATGGTAGACATTTTGCATGCACTTCCCCATAAAATACACATTTTTATGTACTTTATACTCATTGCCCCCCTGAAATATGCTCCTTTTAAAAACTTAAATTATAAGCATTGTTTTCCATTGAAAAATGCAGGCTGCTTTTCCATTCATTTCCCCCTAAAATGTGCACATTGCATGCATTTCCCTTGTAAATGTGTTTTTACATGCATATTTTTTAAAAAAAACTGGAACTGCATTATGAAATTCAGGGAACTGAGCAATCTGTGTTGTGATTGGCGTCTAAGTCTGGAAATGGTGAATTTGGCCAGCTGACTTTAAAAAATATGACTGAACAAAATTATCTTTCACCCCCTACAGTAAATTGTTTTCAGTCCAGGAACATTGGCTTAATTGGGTTGTTGACTGGGCTCTCGTCAACCCATTAGTAAGTCCGTAGCTTCAGATACAATTATTTCCTGATTCAGCCATCTAACTTGGAGACCTGCTGGCCAAGATTGACCAATTGAAAAGTTTTGTTCATTTAACCAGCACATATTCTGGATGTTTTGCCCTGCTGGGAAATCAGTCTTTGTCAAAACACCCCGGCTCTGGGTGGACTGGAAATATCATGAGGTCATTGGGTTTTAGTGATTTTTCAGCATTTCTTCTTAGAGTCCCCTGCTGGAGTTAGGAACATTGCTGATGTGTGGAGAATTTAAATTGTATCTATTAAGTCTGACTCATGATTCTAGTTCAGGCTGGGATGTATTTGGAACAGCAGCTGTTCATTGAAATCCCTGTCAGTCCACACAACACTTTAATGAAAAAACATTTCTTCTTTGTGGAGGAGTGAACAGGAGAACACAAGGAGACCTGGGGCTTATCTGGCTCAGGACCCTCGTGGGAGGAGTGATGCAGCAGTAAATCACACCATGCATGCTGGAGTTAAATCAGTATCAGCAAGAACAGGATCAGCACAGATTTGGCAGAGTGTCAGACCTAACAAGCACAGGAACTCAGGTTCTTGCTCAATGGATCAGATGGTGAGACTAAAGGTCCCCACCATAGCTGCCAAGTCTCCCGTATTCCCCGGGAAACTCCCGTTTTTCCAGCTGTTCCCAGCCGAAAAAAGGATTCCCCCCCCCCGGTTTATTCTGGCGTGGAGGCCATTTTGGAACTGGGCGGAGCATGCTCAGAAGCGACTTTTGATGCTGCTCTGCCCAGTTCCAAAATGGCTGCAGCGCGACTTCTGGTGCGGTGGCCATTTTGAAACTGGGCACAGCAGCATCTAAAGTCACTTCTGAGCATGCTCTGCCCAGTTCCAAAATGGCGGCAGTGCTACTTCCGGCCTGCTACTTCCGGTCCGGTTCCTTATTTCTCGGGCTGGAACTTGGCAGGTATGGTCCCCACCACCAACCGTATGTTTCCTCCTCTCCAGAGTCCCCGCCACCCAAGCAATCCGAGATTGTGCCTGTGTTTCTGTTTTTGCTCCTCCTGCTTCATGCCTCTCCTGGTTCTGGGAGACCAGGGGTGGAGGGAAGCTTGTCGCAGCAGGAGGGGGAGATACCTGGGACTCTTCACTAGCCTGACTCATCTCTGCCTGTTAGCCTCCCTCCTCCCACTCTCCTGCTTCAGCTTCAGCTTCTGCCTCTGATTCTGGACTTCTCTCTGCCACAGACACTCCCAGCTCATTAAGCCCTGTTACCCCTTCAGCTTCCGACACCTCCTCTTCCTAGTCTCCTCCTCCTCCTCCCTTTGATTGCTTATTGTTGTCCCACCACCACTCGCAGGGCTCTGAGGCCTCTTCCCCTGGGGTTTCCCCCAGCTGGTTCCTCCTACCATTCCTCTGTGTCCAACCAGTCCATGACACCTCATCCCACGGTGACCAATGAGATGCCTCTGGAAAGCCCATAAACTGGTCGCGGGCACAATAGGAGTAAGATTAAAACTGAACAACAGAGAAGGAAGAGAGGGTTGAAGAAATTTAAAAAGCAGATCGCATGTGGAGCACATTGGGGTTGGAAGGGAAAGTTGGGTCTGGATATGTTGACAATGGCTGCTGTACAGCAAATACAGCGGCTTGGGAATGACCAAAGACAGGCACAGCTAAAGCAGCTTGGCATTTTCAGTTCATGTAGACGAGAATTCTAGGTTGTTGATCAGGATGATGAACTTGCAGTAGCAGCCCACAACACAGCGTCTGAAATGGCTCAGTGGCCCTGGAGGGAACGCAGGAGTGTCTTTGGGGGAGCGTGTGTGGGAAGTAACTCTTAGCTGACTGATGAGATAAGGCCCAGCAGAAGCTTGGTAATTATCTGCTCCAGTAAAGACAGATCAACAACAGCAATTGCCTTGTCCAGTAATGGCTTGGGGAACGGGGTGATGCACTTCTCAGATGGCAAAGTGTCACCAATGTAGTCGCCGTGGAAACCTCTTCTGGGTGCCATCAGTCCAGGAAAGGCTTGACACAGAACCAACATTTTGAAGGCTGGAATGGGGCCGCTTGCAAAAACATGTCGCGCCCTCTGTCCTTCTCCAGCACTGCAAAAATGCAGCAGGATTTGACCATGCAGCTCTGCCCCTACCCCTGCAAGCAGAGCGAGGGTAGGGAGACCTGGAGGGTGTTGGCATCATATCCTGCTTACCTTCGCCGTAGACCAGCCTTTGGGTCCCCAGATGTTGTTGGACTACAACTCCCATTATCCTTGGCTAGTAGGACCAGTGGTCAGGGAGGATGAGAGTTGTAGTCCAACAACATCTGGGGATCCAAGGTTGAGAAAGGCTGCTCTAGTTTTTGAGGTGGTGGGATGGGGATTGCTACCCCACCCCACCCCTCTGGGACTCCTGGTCATTCCATTACCACTGTTTGTACATAAAACTACGTAGCTACCTTGGTTGGCCATATGCCTTGCTTTACAGAGGCATAATAGCAGAGATAATAGCAGGAAAGGCCTTTAAGTTTAGCTGTTCAACAGTGGAATGGGCCACCTCAGAAGGTGGTGAACTCTCCTTCATTGGAGGTACCTAAACAGAGGTTGGATGGCTATCTGTCAGAGATTCTTTAGCTGTGATTCCTACATTGCAGGGGGTTGGACTAGATGGCCATTGGTACCCATTCCAACTCTACAATTCAATGATTCTAAGTTGCCCAGTAACTGCTAGTACCTGGACAGCAGACTGAGCCAGCACACCTCATCACAGACTTTCCCACTGTGATCCCAGCTCTTTTTCATAATCTGATAGTACGTTGACAGCATTTTCGTCAGAAGTTGAAATGCCAAGCCGTCCCACCGAAGAAGCGAGGGATGTGGGCCCCCGCATGAAATAGGCTTGTGGCTTTCCACCTGCAGCTACAGAGTTCTTTGGTTGGTTGACATTGGATGCACCACAAATGCAAGGGGAAATAGTTATATGAATCTGACACTCTTGAAAGTCACTCTGTGCTGTTGGCAGCATTCTCCTCATTAAGTATTAGAGTGCTTGTGACCGGAGATTCACCCATTTCTGGCTTGGATGATGGACAGTCAGATTATAGAGGGGGACTCCGCCAAGCCTACTACGGAGTCACTGGAGATTCATTTTGATCACAGAGTTGCCTCGGCGGCTACCTGACTTCAGGTGGTGTGATGTATCCTTCGCACCTTCAAGTGTGTGGAAAGAGTTTGTGAGCAGGGATGCCGCCCATTTCTACAGATGTGTTTCTGCAAACATCGGGCGCAATTTACAACGGGACTTATGTGTGACTTTATAGTGCAATAGAGTCTTTCCGTGCAGTTCTTACTCAGCAATAAGCCCACTTTGTTAAGTGGGCCTTACTCCCAAATACGCGTGCATAGGATTGTAGCCTAAATCTCGTTGACTTGAACGGACATTCATCAAAATGACGAGGGAATAGTGTTTGTGCATGCACAGGCTCACACTCACACATACGCAGATGAAAAATCCATTCTTGCTTTTCTCCTGATTTCTCTGTGTGCAGGGTCCCTACCAGCACAATGAGGGATCATTTGCTAATGCAGTGGCCTCAACCCCCCCCCCCCTTGCAACTGCTTCATGTAATGATGCAGCCCAGCAAGACCTTTGTCACTTCAGTCTGTCAGACATCCAAAGGTTGTGACTAACATTTGCAGGACAGTACCTGCAGTTTTCAGGGTGCTTTCAGAAGTGATGCAAGTTAGACCCATCAACCGAGCAAAGGCAGTTTTTAAACTGGCTTTTAACTGGGTGTTTACTGCAGAGATCGAAACACTCATATGCTACGCTTGGTGACCATGAAATATTTGATATTCACAACCAGGGCCAGCTCTAGGTAGACCCCCGGTGGGGCGGTGCATGGAAACCATGCTGCGCCCTGTGAGGGCGGGGGCGCCAGAGCAATCTCCGCCCCTCAGCACCAGGGCGCGTGACCTGCTCGAGACTGCCCTGTTCGCAACAACCGTGCAAGGTGGTTTAGGCTGGAAGAGAGTGCATGTGAGCGTGGTTTAGCCCAAGTCAGACTGAACACCACCCTGATCACATTACAAAAACAAAGAGCCTGCTAGGGTTTTGTTTTTAAGTTACTCAAAAGGCATGCTTGTAAACCACAAATGATTCTCTGATTGGGGTCCCAACTCTGTGGGACCCCTTCTCTCTGATGATGGTGGTAACTGAAATCAACATGGAGCATGCCCGCTCCCATGCTATGCCATCCTTTCCTTCGAGAAAGTCGAAGAGTGGGTGGCTGGGGGCTGTTGTGAAGACTAGAGAGTTCCAGCCAGCCACCGCCTCCAGCAGCAGATGACATTCCGCATGGCTTTTCCTGTTTGAGAATCATAGCATTGGACTACTATCACCCACGACTCCCGGACAGCAAATGGCACTCTGCATGTCATTTGCAGCTGATGAGAGACCCCAGGGCATGTGCTCGGCCACTGGGCTATGGCCAATGGTCCATTGTTAAACTTCACAGCGGAGCAGTGATGCAAACCCAGGCTTCCCTGGGTTTCAACTTGCTTAAATTGGCTTAAACAGGTGGCGCTGTGGGTTAAACCACAGAGTTTAGGGCTTGCTGACCAGAAGGTCAGCGGTTCGAATCCCTGCAACGGGGTGAGCTCCTGTTGTTCGGTCCCAGCTCCTGCCAACCTAGTAGTTCGAAAGCACATCAAAATGCAAGTAGATAAATAGGGACCACTCCGGCGGGAAGGTAAACAGCATTTCCGTGCGCTGCTCTGGTTCACCAGAAGCAGCTTTGTCATGCTGGCCACATGACCCGGATGCTGTCTGCGGACAAACGCCGGCTCCCTCGGCCTATAGAGCGAGATGAGCGCCACAATCCCAAAGTCGGACACGACTGGACCTGATGGTCAGGGGCCCCTTTACCTTTACCTAATTTGGCCGAATGTGTTATGGGAGGGGCAATACCTCTGGTGAGTAGGGTTGCCAGACTCAATAGAGGACTGGACTTCTGTGCCTTTAATTGCCCTGCTCTCTTTTGAGTCTGGAAACCTTAAAGAGAAACCAGCAGACCCTTTGTTGAATTTCCAAGCAAAGGGTCTGCTGGTTTCTCTTTAAGGTTTCCAGACTCAAAAGGGGGCAGGGCAATTAAAGGCACAGAAGTCCGGTCCTCTATTGAGTCTGGCAACCCTACTGGTGAGGGACACCGTGCTCCTTCAGGGGTGGTTTGTCCACCTTTGGTCCCTACCTTGCACTCAGCTCTCACCTGTGGCTCCTAGAAGCTAGAGCATGTGACAGCAGCCACACCTGCTTTCACTGGTGAGCTAAACCAGGTCAGTCTCAAACCCTCAGTGAGTTAGGGAGTTCCCCTGCATGCAAAGACAGGCTCCGGTGGATGAGACCAATAGTGGATCCAATAGTCAAGAAGGTGGTTTCTGCACACATTGTAGAGGAAAGTGGGGGGGGGGGCAGATGGGGCTCATCTATCTGGGAAGGTAGCCCATGTGGGAGAAGGAAAATTCTGATCCTTAACCTCTAATGCCTTACAGGACATCTTGGGGAGAAGAAAAGGCTAAGGAGTAAAACCTACATAAATACGGAGTGGAGTCCCTAAGGCAGTTGGATCGGATGGCACCTTGTACGCCTCCTTCCAGCAACTCCAGCAGCCAAACTGGTTGCTCTGTTTTCCTTTGGACGACATCAGTGAGGCCAGAATGGGGGGTCTTGTCACCTGGGCAGCCCAGGACCTCCATACACACTGGCCAGCCTTGTGCCCCAAGGAAGTAGGGTTGCCAGACTCAATAGAGGACAGGACTTCTGTGCCTTTAATTGCCCTGCTCTCTTTTGAGTCTGGAAACCTTAAAGAGAAACCAGCAGACCCTTTGTTTAATTTCCAAGCAAAGGGTCTGCTGGTTTCTCTTTAAGGTTCCCAGACTCAAAAGAGAGCAGGGCAATTAAAGGCACAGAAGTCCTGTCCTCTATTGAGTCTGGCAACCCTACAAGGAGGACTCTTTGGTGCTGTTTCTTGAGACAGATGAGTGCCGACAGTACCAACTCGTGGCCCCTCATATTCTTCTGTGTCCAGCATCAGCTATGGAATTTGTTGTCAACTATTGCCAATTCTCTCACAGTCTTTCTCTCTTGCTGGTAAGCAGCAAATGTGTATGTATGTGTGAAATGGTAGCAGAAAGGAGAGAGAGAGATTCTACCAGCCAAGTAACTTAATTGCAGGACAAACCCCACCTTCTCTACCCCTCGGGAATCACACCAATGCAAGGGGATTTGTGTATGGAGAATACCCAATCTCTCTCTTTCTCCCCCCTTTCCTGCCATGAGGACTGATTTTTGCTTAATGCATCCTCCTTGTCTTCCTTAAATCCAATTAAAAGCCTATATTATGTCAGTGGAAATTTATGCCAATCCTAATATAGTCTAATAAGCCTTAAAATAGCGCTCGGCTAGTGAGAAGCCCTGCGGTTTAATTTGATTCTGAGCCTAATCACAGGCTTTGAATGAAAGCTCCCCCCCCAAAAACCCCTGTCTGGACGTGCTTCCCTTCCTTTCTTGAAAGTGAAGTTGGTTATTTTTGATTTTCACTAAGTGCAGAAAGAAAAAGCAGGGCACTTTGTCCTTTCTCGTGATCTTCCATTGCATTCATTGGATCTCCCTTTACATCACCATTCAGTTGTCCAATGGTGTTCTGTCTGGCACAAAGACTTGGGTCCCAGTGATGACACACCACTGGTTTACCTTGTATAGACTTAGTTGCAGCTATCCAGCCCTGTGCATGGAACAACTGATTTTAGAATCTCCCTTTGCACCAGATCTGGGTCTATGCACACATGCACGTGCGCACACACGTAAACCTGCAACTTACATGTGCATGCACACAAACCTATCATAGAATCATAGAGTTGGAAGAGATCACAAGGGCCATCCAGTCCAACCCTCTGCCAAGCAGGAAACACCATCAAAGCATTCCTTACAGATGGCTGTCAAGCCTCTGCTTAAAGACCTCCAAAGAAGGAGACTCCACCACACTCCTTGGCAGCAAATTCCACTGCCAAACAGCTCTTACTGTCAGGAAGTTCTTCCTAATGTTTAGGTGGAATCTTCTTTCTTGTAGCTTGAATCCATTGCTCTGGGTCTGCTACTCTGGAGCAGCAGAAAAAAAAACCCTTTCTCCCTCCTCTATATGACATCCTTTTATATATTTGAACATGGCTATCATATCACCCCTTAACCTTCTCTTCTCCAGGCTAAACATACCCAGCTCCCTAAACCGTTCCTCATAAGGCATCGTTTCCAGGCCTTTGACCATTTTGGTTGCCCTCTTCTGGACATGTTCCAGCTTGTCAGTATCCTTCTTGAACTGTGGTGCCCAGAACTGGACACAGTACTCCAGGTGAGGTCTGACCAGAGCGGAATACAGTGGTACTATTACTTCCCTTGATCTAGATCTATACTCCTATTGATGCAGCCCAGAATTGCATTGGCTTTTTTAGCTGCTGCATCACACTGTTGACTCTGTTGTGGTCTACCACTGTTGTGGTCTACCAAGACTCCTAGATCCTTTTCACATGTACTGCTCTCAAGCCAGGTGTCTCCCATCCTGTATTTGTGCCTTTCATTTTTTTTTGCCCAAGTGTAGTACTTTACATTTCTCCCTGTTAAAATTCATCTTGTTTGCTTTGGCCCAGTTGTCTAATCTGTTAAGGTCATTTTGAAGTGTGATCCTGTCCTCTGGGGTATTAGCCACCCCTCCCAATTTGGTGTCACCTGCTAACTTGATCAGGATGCCCTCAAGCCCATCATCCAAGCCATTGATAAAGATGTTGAATAAGACTGGGCCGAAGACAGAACCCTGTGGCACCCCACTAGTCACTACTCTCCAGGATGAGGAGGAGCCATTGATGAGCACCCTTTGGGTTCGGTCAGCCAGCCAGTTACAAATCCACTGAATGGTAGCATTGTCTAGCCCGCAATAATGTGGCATTTATTTGGGTGATTTCATGAAATAATTAAACATTAAATCTGGAATGCTGCATTTTAAATTAAAGCATCCATGTTGGAGGAGAAAACATTAAAGAGCGGATTCTCATAAACGCTCGACAGCTCTTTAGCAAGGTCCTCTGCTCATGTATCAAATGCTTCTGCTGCCATTTCTACAGTACAGTAAAAGCAGTAAGGATTTCAGGTTTGAAAACCCCTTCTTAATTCTGCTGCCGGGTGTTGTCACAGATGCTGTGTCACCAAAGTATACGTGTTTCCTTTGCCTGTGGAGTCAAAGAACCCAGCTGGCATTGTGAGAGCAAGTGCGGAGCTTGAATATCTAATTCCCAACCATCCGGATCTTTTTTCCGGATTCGCGGTGGAGTTGCTTTCAGATGGGGTTGCCTATGAGCGAGCAACTTTCCCTGGTGTTCAAGCCTTTGCTTGCACAAGGGAATTTGAGTCGCAGACTTATTTGTGCCCAAGCCTCAGAGGGGGGTGACACAGCGGGTTGGGCTGCCTGGTTGGCACCCCGTCCCCCCCTGGCCTAGCTCGCGGCAGTCTGCCAGGTTAAGAAAGAATGCTTTGTAAATGTGCTAATCCTCAAATGTGGCTCAGACTGGCAAAGCTGCTTCTTGCATTCTGCAGCCATTTGAGGGCCAGTAATATCCCATGTCCAATCGATTACCTTCCGTTCTGCCGCCGCTTGCTTTGCATGGTTTTCTATTGGCACAGGCTAGATTGTTTTGTCAATTTTGCCCGGAGGTGGTGGCAGGGTGGGGGTGGGGAGGTGGAAATATCCAAGAGGGTGGGGAGATCAAAGCACAGCAGCTTGCAGCAGGTTTAGGATGGGAACCTGAAGCTAAGAGGCACAGGTTCCTCCACACATTTCAGGAGCACGATCCTGCCTTTTAGCAGATTTCCTGTGGTCTCTGGTTGCTTGCGTGCAGTTGTTGAGGCTACGAATAGCAGAACTTTGTGAAGAAAGAATCCATACGCCGCAAATATCGCTTCTTCCTTCTGGGCATGCAAACCGATGTCAGAGAGCTCCTCAAATGTTATGCTTAGCCCGATCGTTCAGCGAACTTGATGAATGGGCAGTGGAGTGAAGGATTGCTGCTTCAAATGTGGATCATTCATCTCTCCCTGATGGCAATGTCAAATGATTACTTGCAGGTGAGAATGGAGCCCGGGCTGGCCTTGACAATCGAGTGAGGCATGTGCTTTGGGCGGCAGTTGCTGGGAGATCCCTAAATTAGTTTCATGTGAGGTTCAGCTTCTAGTTTGGCCAACTTATATAAATGGAATGAAGTGGGGGGGGGGAAGGGGGAGAGGCATCACCAGGCAGCAACATTTCTTGGGCCAGCCCAATTTCTTGAGCCATTACAGACCAAACACCAAAGATAGGCACTTACGCCAACCCACATCAGCTCGAACAAAGTGGCTTGCAGTGAAATTACATTTGTCGTGACCTATTTCACCCAAAGGTTGTGGCAAATTCAGACAAGTGTTCCCAATGAGAAGAGGAACAAGCAGTGGGGCTATCAGTCAAATAAAGAGCAAAGATATGTGTTGTGCATGGAGCTGAGAAGCAGACAGGCTAGAGACCTGAACTCACAGAGAGACTAAAAATGTTCTCTTTTCCCTGAAAAGGTTCATAAGCCTTTGGCAGCTGTTGTGTCAGGTAGGAATTCAACAGGTACATCCCAGTGTGTCTGAGCTGGGGGAAAAAGCTGCACCAGTTTAATTTCTGCCAGTTATGCTCCTATTACAGGTACACAGGTATATCCTGGGTGGTGGGGGCAGAGGTGTCTGCCTGATAAGGGACTGGCTAAATATTCACAAACTAACATCCATACCCTTTAGGAAGGACTTTTGCATGGGATGCTCAGTTCAGACAAGCACTTCCCCTGCTATGGAAGCAGGATTGCAGATGAGGTCTCTTCTCTATTACAAATGAGTGGCCACACAACTGCAATTTGATCTTATAATAATAATAATTTATTATTTATACCCCGCCCATCTGGCTGGGTTTCCCCAGCCACTCTGGGTGGCTTCCAACAGAAAAATAAAATAAAATAATATATTAAACATTAAAAGCCTCCCTAAACAGGGCTGCCTTCAGATGTCTTCTAAAAATCTGGTAGCTGTTTCTCTCTTTGACATCTGATGGGTGGGCATTCCACAGGGTGGGCACCACCACTGAGAAGGCCCTCTGCTTGGTTCCCTGAAGCTTGGCTTCTTGCAATGAGGGAACCGTCAAAAGGCCCTCGGTGCTGGACCTCAGTGTCCGGGAAGAACGATGGGGGTGAAGACGCTCCTTCAGGTATACTGGACCGAGGCCATTTTGGGCTTTAAATGTCAGCACCAACACTTTGAATTGTGCTCGGAAAGGTACTGGGAGCCAATGTAGATCTTTCAAGACCAGTGTTATGTGGTCTCGGCGGCCGCTCCTAGTCACCAGTCTCGCTGCCGCATTCTAGATTAGTTGTAGTTTCTGGGTCACCTTCAAAGGTAGCCCCACGTAGAGCGCATTGCAGTAGTCCAAGCGGGAGATAACTATATTATGCACCACTCTGGCGAGACAGTCTGCAGGCAGGTAAGGTCTCAGCCTGCGTACCAGATGGAGCTGATAGCTGCCCTGGACACAGAATTGACCTGCGCCTCCATGGACAGCTGTGAGTCCAGAATGACTCCCAGGCTGCGCATCTGGTCCTTCAGGGGCACAGTTACCCCATTCAGGACCAGGGAGTCCCCCACACCTGCCCACCTCCTGTCCCCCACAAACAGTACTTCTGTTTTGTCAGGATTCAACCTCAATCTGTTAGCCACCATCCATCCTCCAACCGCCTCCAGGCACTCACACAGGACCTTCACCGCTTTCACTGGTTCTGATTTGAAAGAGAGGTAGAGCTGGGTATCATCCGCATACTGATGAACACCCAGCCCAAACCCCCTGATGATCTCTCCCAGCGGCTGCATATAGATGTTAAAAAGCATGGGGGAGAGGACAGAACCCTGAGGCACCCCACAAGTGAGAGCCCAGGGGTCTGAGCACTCATCCCCCCCACCACTTTATGAACGCGGCCCAGGAGGAAGGAGCGGAACCACTGTATGACAGTGCCCCCAGCTCCCAACCCCTCTAGACGGTCCAGAAGGATGTTATGGTCGATTGTGTCAAAAGCTGCTGAGACATCCAGCAGAACTAGGAAACAGCTCTCACCTTTGTCCCTAACCCGCCGGAGATCATCAACCAGTGCGACCAAGGCCGTTTCAGTCCCATGATGAGGCCTGAATCCCGACTGGAAGGGATCCAAATGGTCCGCTTCTTCCAGCCGTGCCTGGAGTTGTTCAGCAACCACTCGCTCAATCACCTTGCCCAAGAATGGAAGATTTGAGACTGGGCGGTAGTTGGCCATATTGGCCGCATCTCAAGAAATCTTAACAAGACTTCGCCACCTTTTATTGTTGTGAGCAAAATGAAACGCAGCTCTTTCAGGTGCCGCTGAAAAGCAGCTTTGCTCCAGTCCAGAAAGGCGAGGAATATTTTTTTTCCGGAGGGCATAATGTATGATGCGATGATTTCTTTATAGACTAAAAGGCAGGCTGTACCAGAACGGGCGCCGCCGAGCATCAAGGCAGCAGCAGCAGCAGCTGCCTCCACCTGCTCCATATGGCCATGTCAAACTGAGCTAAAAACTTCCTTGAAGGCTTCATATCTGCAAAGCGTCCAGGTGAAGCCTTAACTCGTGGCGTGGGGCTCGTTGTCAAGGAGACAGAGACTAGGCCTCGCTTGATCCACAGGCCCTTGAGCTATACGGTGACAAGCTCTGCTCTCCGGATTAGAGAGGGAAGCTTTTGGATCGCGCTCTCTATATTTATCAGTGGCGTAACACGCCGTCTCTAATCCAAGTTGTACCTCTAAGAAAACACGCGAGAGAGAGAGAGAGAGGAAAAGAGACGACCTCCTTCCCTTTTTCTCCTCTCCCTGCGCTTGTTGTGTCGGCCAATTATCCCAAGTGGTGACAAGTAGAAAAATGAATTAGCCAAAGCTTTGTAATGTCAGCGTTATTTATCTTTTATAAGCCTGCCCAGCTCAGCTGCAGATCAGCAAAGGAGCTCCTTTATTCCTCCGGCCTGTCTTTGATGCTGGTTTCTTTATAGCCTCTTGATACAGTCCCTTTGCTCCATCATTACAAAATCTTTTTCTTCTGCTGCAAAACTGGAAAGGATAAGACGAGGAGAGCATGCGGCTCGGCCTTGCGGGGGGTAGGCGCTGCAAACATATGTGTGCAAGCGTCCCTGGCTCACCTTTCCCCCTCTGCCCATCTTCTGGATAATAAAACCACTCTATTGGGTTTGTTTTCTGTGATCTCTAACGCTCTTGCACAAAGGAAGAGAAAGGTGCTGATTCTGATAAGGACGCCCGCTATGTTATTTCTCTGTCTCAACAGCCCCTGCCCCATATATTTTGCTGGTGGTGCGGGCACTATTCTCTTTAAACTATTTCAGTCTCCCCTCCAAAAGGAGAAATAATGCTCATTAACAGGAAAGAGAATGGTGGGGAGAGACTTGAGGAAAAGGGAAATGTAGGTATTGGGCAGAAGGCAGAGGCTGACTTAAACAATCCTTTGCTGTTTTGCTGTATGTGCATCTGCTGTTTTCTTTAAGAAGTTATGATTTTCTACAGGTACCAACTTGGCTACATTTTTTGCAGCAAAAATCCTGGCTCCTAAGACTGCCAAGGTGACCGTGAAGGGAATGTTTTGGTGCCTGTCTGAAGTATAACTGGGTTCACTATGGCTTTCGGTGTTTTCGTGAATAGTAATAGTAATAACAGCAATCATAGAGGAAGGAAGGAAGATGGAAGAGTGGGTAACAATATATATTTGATCCACTGTTACATCCCATAATAGTCACATGCAGCACTGTTTCCTTTCTGCTGCAGTTTGGCTTCCCTAATTACGTAACCCACCATCTGGTAAAAAAAAAAAAAGGTGGGAGATAGATGCTTTCCCAGCTGAATAAGTAGTCTTTACCACGAGATCCTATTTTGTATAGTTTTAATATTGTTTTAAATGTTTTGGCTGTTTTTGTGTTTTTAACTGCTTTTCTTTATATTTTGTGTAAATCACCTTAGAAGGCGATTAATAAATCAATGACGACAACAACAATATTAATAATAATGATAATGACAACATCCTAATTATGTTTCCCCACACCATTCCTTAAAGTCCAAAGGAAAAGCAATGGGAGTAATCAGTTATGTATCATTTGTGGACTGAAAACAACATCACTGTATTTACTGGGTTCATTTCTGTTCCAGACATGAACCAAATAAAGGAACCTTTTCAATTTCTGCCCCCATTCCAGTTGGCATCAGGCATTAGGGGGATGGTGATGTCAGAATGGCTAGGCTTCCAAATCTCCTGTGTTGTGCGATTGGTCTGCAACCCTGGCCTGCAGAGTGCAGACTTGGGAACCTGAGTGGTTTCATTACGAAGCAGAAGTCACTGTTAATATGCTCTTCAAAATGTAGCAGCAGCATTTCCAAGCATGTCTAACATCATCCTGCTTCTGTTTAATTAGCTATATTGCCGTAATGGAGAGCTGCCACATTGACCTCCTTACTATCTCCCTCTTTAAGATTTGACCCCATTGGAAACAGCTGCCAGCCAAATGGCTTTGCTTATCAGCTAAGAGGGAGGGAGGGAGGGAGGGAGAGAGCGGAGTTTCACAAAAACCAATTTTCTGGACTTCCCTCAAACAATTTGTGCACTGGCTTTGGTATCCCAGGCAAAACGCATCACATTTCTCCCCTACAAAAATAACGCTCCTTGGAGTTTGTCGGCCTGATAGACCTTGCATACTTGGTTTGAGACTCCCCAAGGGGCTGGGCTAGATATTCTCACAATGAGCAATTGCAGAAATGGTTTTGGGGAAACCAGTAACAGCCACAGGGTCCAATCTAGATGGGGGCCCTGGCAGGGAAGCTTTCACCTGCCCCACCCTGTGATTTAAATTCAGATCATTCTCCGCATACCTGCTATTTACACTGGAAGGGAAGCTTCCAGTTGCAATAATGGAACTTTCCTTCCGATGCAAATAGCAGGCATGTCGCCCCTGATTTTGAGCAGAACAGCTGTGGGGGACAAAAGACCGAATCTCCCCAGCCCCTCCAAACAGATCAAACCATAAAGGCAGCCTGTGGATATTTTGCTAATGTCCCATTATGGATCAGGGGCATGCAAAGACTAAATGCAGGAATGTTTGACCTCCAATATAGATACCTCCTTGTGATGCTTCATTCTCACATATATGCCAGGCACTTCCTTCCAGCTGGGATATTTAAGCTGCCTCATCTTCCGGGACCAGAGAATTAGTCCTTACAAGCAAACAACCTTGCACCTTGAAGGGGCTTGGGCCGTGTGTTATGCATGCTGACGTCTTGTGCGCATCCCGGGTGGTTTGTGCAAGTGAGGTAAGCATGGTGCGCAGC
Organism: Zootoca vivipara; assembly: GCF_965207765.1. Lineage (NCBI taxonomy): Eukaryota > Metazoa > Chordata > Lepidosauria > Squamata > Lacertidae > Zootoca > Zootoca vivipara. Next base: position 65,586,589 of record NC_142592.1, on the reverse strand, counting down.
ATGCATGCACGGCCACCACAGAATTTTGAGGGGGCCTGTCCCCTCTCCTTGAACAGTTTGGGGAGGGGGCCCTTGGCCCCCTGCTCTCCCTTCAGTTGTCACCCCTGAGTCCTTACAATCAGTAGATGTGGTAAACCTGTGCCTGAGAAGGACTGTTCCCATTTCAGACTGTAGATGCGGAGCTCTCGTGAATGCTAATTCCCTGCACATAGAAAACTAGCATGTCAGGGAGGGCCCCCGATCTCTTCTCCCCGACATCAAATTTTATTTGTGCAGGCACATAGTCACTTCTTAATATGTTATACAGATATACAAATTGATGGAGAAAAGTTATCCTAACCATTTTAATCCCACCTCAATACAGCTTAGTGGCCATCACCAAAAATTGCCTTCCAATTGCAACCGCCTGCTTCTGAGGATTTGTGAGAAGCTGTTTTTAGTTTACCTTTTGAAAATTAACCACTGAAATGCCACCTATGGATCGTGTTGCTCTATAGAAATGTGATGGCATCATTAATTGCCTAAGCAGTTTAAAAAGAGAGGCAACGCAGAAGAAATGAAAATGTAAGACAGGGAAGGAGACAATGGCTTTGCCAAGCGCTTGCTGCTTCCAGAGCAAGTCCCAGCCAAAGTTGCCCCCACAAAGGAGGCAGGAGAGACCCAGCGCCAAGTGTCTCAGTCTCTGTCAGGTAGCAACAATGCGGCTGTCACAAGTGACACCCGCGATGGCAGCCAGCCAGGTGGGACTCTCCGTGGCAGCCTGCCGCAACCACCGTGAATGGTTGCTTGAATTGCTTTGAGTGGCATTCAGAATCGAAGGCAGGTTGCGTGCGGTTTTCATCCATCCATCCAGGCTGACTGAATCTGCCGAAGTTACACGGGACAATGGCTGAAAGGGACGTGGCTTCTTAGCCATAGCTGAGCTTTCCAAACGCATGACAACTTAGCAGAATGTAAGGCCCTAGTGTTAGGAGTGGGTAAAGCCCTGGTCCTTCATTCCTACAGAATTTCCTCATTTGCCTCGCTCACTCTCAGTACCCAGGATATGTTTGCAAGGTGCCTTCTATTTTGGAACAATTTCTTTGCCTGCAGGGATCTTGGGATCCACACCTTGGAAAGAACCAGTTACAGTGGTGCCTCGCTAGACGAAATTAATTTGTTCCACGGGTCTTTTCTTATAGCGAAAAATTCGTCTAGCGAATCCCATAGGAATGCATTGAAATTTTTTTTGAAATTTTTTTTGCCCATAGGAACGCATTAATTGAATTTCAATGCATTCCTATGGGAAACCGTGATTCACTAGATGAATTTTTCATAAAACGCATTCGTCTAGTGAGGCAAGCTCTGCTCGAAAAATCCTTTCGTTAAGCGGAAATTTCGTTAAGCAGGGCATGCGTTAAGTGAGGCACCACTGTACAGTGGAACCTCGGTTTATGAACACCTCGGTTTACGAATTTTCGGTTTACGAACGCTGCGGACCCATCTGGAACGGATTAATTCACTTTCCATTACTTTCAATGGGAAAGTTCACTTCAGTTTATGAACGCTTCAGTTTATGAACAGACTTTTGGAACCAATTACACCCATGCTTCGGTTTAAGTACGCTTCAGATTGAGTACTCCGCGGACCCGTCTGGAACGGATTAATCCACTTTCCATTACTTTCAATGGGAAAGTTCACTTCAGTTTAGGAACAGACTTCCGGAACCAATTGTGTTCATAAACCGAGGTACCACTGTATGTGGACTGGTGTTCACTGTAGCAGCAACCTGGCACATTTATATGAAGGAGTTGTGTTAGCTGTGGGTGGGAATGCACATAAAAAAAAAACCACACATATTCAGACATGCATTGGAGAGCACGTCCCATTCATAGTTAACACAGTGAGATTCCACCTAAACATTAGGAAGAGCTTCCTGACAGTAAGAGCTGTTCGACAGTGGAATTTGCTGCCAAGAAGTGTGGTGGAGTCTCCTTCTTTGGAGGTCTTTAAGTAGAGGCTTGACAGGCATATGTCAAGTATGCTTTGATGGTGTTTCCTGCTTGGCAGGGGGTTGGACTGGATGGCCCTTGTGGTCTCTTCCAACTCTATGATTCTATGATTCTAAGTACATGGCGAGGGGCTGGGCAAAGCAGGCCGCTTTGCAGTTTACCAGTAAATATGCTGGTTTGCACTGAGGTTGTTCTCCCAAAGTAAATGCCTGTATTTATCACTGTCGGGAGGATTTATTGTCCATCCAGGGCCTTTTCAAGAGGGGGAGACTCTCGCTCCTTTCTTTTCAATTACCGCCGTGCAGAGAGAATGGAGCGGCCAAGCCCTCCGGGGAATGAACTGCTGATGAGGTTATTGGCTGGAGAAAACTTTCCCTCTTTGGCCGTGGACGTCCTCGTGGCTCCCTTGCAACGCTCTGGGGCTATGCCGGGGCCTAGCAAGCTATGAAAACAACTGGTTTGGTTAAAACAGGAGCATCGGAGCTGTCACTTAAGGCCACGAGCTGCAATGTGCACCTAGCTCCACCCGCTTGGCTCAGCTGGCAGCCTGCAGGTAATCATGGAACAGCAGCGGCTGGAGGAGAGAGAGGCAGGCCAAGATGGCCACTTGCCCAGCCGCAGAATCCCAGAGCACTTCCTTTCGCTTTGTGTAGACCCACAATTAAAATCAGCCACATGGGCAGGTTCTTCAAAGGTGGAGGACCTGCGCAAGGCCACAGGCTGGGACTGACATAGCCTCCAGCAGCATTTGGTGTGACTGACGGCCAAATTGTGCTGCTGCTGCTGCTCCAGCTTCTTGTAGTTCTTGCTTTCTCTGTGCATAGCACTCAGTTTTGGGATGGAGAACTTACTCGGGGTGAAGGCAGACATAATACTTTAAGGTGGGCTGCTAGCCGCGATGGCTCTGCTCTTTCCTGCACAGTTGGAGGAAGCAATGCTTCTGAATACGACTTGCTGGAAGCCATGGGAGGGCTCTTGTGTTCGAATCCTGCTCGTGGGTTTCCCACAGGCATCCGGTTGGCCCTTGTTAGAACAGGACGCTGGACTAGATGGGCCATTGGCCTGATCCAGCAAGCAGTTCTCAAGTATCTTCCCAGCCCCTGCTGTTGCCTAAGCCTCATGCACCAGGAGGGCTGTCCACCTTTTAATCCACAGGAACTAGATCAGGCCTTTTCAGTGATGGCCCCTACCTAGTGGAACTCCCTCCCAAGGGGTGTGTGGTTGCCAGCCCTCCAGTTGCAAGATTTTTTTAAAAATCACAATTGAACTTTGAGTGGCCTCTAACTGATCACACTATTTTTATTGCTGTGGCTCCAGAAATATATTTTCTATTGGCTGAATTGTTGCATTCCGTTGTTGTTGTTGTTGTTGTTGTTGTTGTTGTTGTTGTTGTTAAAATTATTATTTTAAAGCTTTGTTGTTATATTATTCCAGGGGTCAGCAAACTTTTTCAGCAGGGGGCCGGTCCACTGTTCCTCATACCTTGTGGGGGGCCGGACTGTATTTTTTGGGGAAAAATTAACGAATTCCAATGCCCCACAAATAACCCAGAGATGCATTTTAAATAAAAGGACACATTCTACTCATGTAAAAACATGCTGATTCCCGGACCATCCATGGGCCGGATTTAGAAGGCGATTGAGCTGCATCCGGCCCCCGGGCCTTCGTTTGGGGACCCCTGTGTTATTCTGCGTTCATGCTTGTGTTATGTTTGCTGGGCAGAGTTGGTCCAGGAAGGCAGCTTATAGCTATTAAAATACAATGCAAAGTTGTGTTTCACCTTAAAATTGCATACATTTTTTTTTTTAAAAAAAACTTACTCAGCTGTTTTGGTGGTTAGAGAGAGGAGAGGCGTGTTGTTGATGGCATGGGTGCTAGCCAGTAGCTATACACTACAACTAGATTTCTCCCCGATTCAAATTGAACCATGTTGAAATACCTCGTTTTTTCAGACTTGTAGCGGGACAGAAAAATATATATGTATATTTGTTTCAAGGGCAGCAACAGCATTTCTTTAAATACCTCATTTCCGCACTTTTGGAACATTACATTAATCTTCATTCTCAGAGATGATCTTGACCATGATGGCATGTCTGTAGCTGGGCAGAGAGTCACCATGATCGCTCAAATGATCACAGTACCTGCTGTTACATTGTGGATACTGATGTGATAACTGGAAACAAGGGTGAACTAATGGCCATATCTAAAGGCTAAGACAAAGCACACTTGTTGACACACACACACACACACACACACACGGGGAAGCTCAGTTGCAAGCTTTGTTGCTGACATTTTGCACATCTGCAGTTTTATGAGTGAGTCTAATTTGAATCAGTTGGATTTTTTTGTAAATAAGTATGTCTATGGCAGGGGTGCAAATGCTACACCAGGTTCTGCGTTCCCAATACAAAATGGTGTTTCTGTTTCTGTAAATTAGAATGAGGGGGTTTCTTAATGAACCAGGGTCTGTTTGCTGCTTTCTTCCAAAAGCCTCCCTTTCCTCCACCCGTATCTGTGCTTAGTTAATCTCATTGCGAAGCTGCTGTTGCATCAGGTGTGCAAATGACCACAGTATTGCCTCTTCTCTCGAGCCAGGAAGGGATGGCCAGCAGAGGTCTACGCTGGTTAATCCTACTTGTGTAATCCACTTTACCAGAGATGATTTTCCAGGCTAGCTTCAGGATGCTTTTTCCTGTCGCATGATCGCATCATCTCGTTGGCATTGGGGACAGACCAGGCAATTGGAAGCCTGTAATCCCGTTTCCCGAGTGACTATCAATTCTGGAACACCCAGTTAATGGGATTTTCGGCCCTCCTGGAGAACAAAGGGGGTGCTTTCTGAGGACACCAGCAACATCAGTTTGTGGCCAGATCTGATGGTCCACATATTAGCATGGTATCACCCTATTCACCCCGTGATCCCTGATTCTCAGGCCTCATCGCCGTTTCACCTTACCCAGGAATAAGGTGCAACAAACCTTAGAAAGCCTTAGCAGGCGGTGGAAGCAGTGGCAGGAATTTTCAGCTCCTTGACTTTGGCCACTAGAACCGAAACAGGCAAACATCTGGAGCTGTTCTTAAAAGCAACTGTTTCGTTTGTCGTATTTGGCTAATTCAGCACCCTTTGCACTGCGAGAACTGGCAGTCATTTGACCTGAAGGGCGAAGTAGGGTGTGCTTTACTAGTAACCTTAGAAAACTTGAGATGTTACCCCAGAGCAATCCATGCATGCAAACCTTCAGGGGGACCTGTCTTTTCCCACTTGGGCGGGAGGGGATGCCTGAAGATAAGAAGGAGCAGGTAACTCTGCTGCCTGCACCAGATGGAAATTCAAGGTGTGGTGCCTTATGTTGCAGGTAAGAATTGGCGGATCTTTCCCCTTTTGTTCCATTATCATTCTGTGGCTTTCCTCTGCCATGTGTTCTGTTTCATCTGCCTTCTGGCTTAACTTTGAGAATTACTAAAATTAATTTTGGAATGGGTGCATGTACAGTTTTTAGATATATATATATATATTTACAGGTTAATAACACAAACAGGAATCTTGATTTGATTTCGCAATTGCGTCGTGACTCTTTTTAAAATTAATGATAGAATTCAATCAGTGTGCTTCTGCACAGGTGTGTGTGCATTGGTAACTGGCAAGATAAAAGGACATGAATTGAGGAGGAAACTAAACGTCCACAGGAGCCTGATCAATGAGTTACATCAAATGCAGTGCTAAATTAAAGTCACTTGGAGGTATACTTGTTCTGCTGGTGAAATGTTTTCTACCAGTGGAACACTGTTCATGGAATCATAGCATTGTAGAGTTGGAAGGGCCCCGCTGGGTCAACTAGTCCAACCCCCTGTAATGCAGGAATCTCAGCTAAAGCATCCAGGGCAGATGGCCATCCAACCTCTGCTAAAAAACCTCCAAGGAAGGAGAGCCCACCATCTCCCCAGGGAATCTGTTCCACTGTCGAACAGCTCTTACTGTCAGAAAGTTCTTCCTGATGTTTAGTCAGAATCTCCTTTCTTCTAACTTGAATCCATTGGTTCAAGTCCTACTCTCTGGAGCAGGAGAAAACGAGCTTGCTGCACCTTCCATGGGACAACCCTTCAGATATGTGAACATGGCTATGGTGTCTCCTCTTAGTCTCCTTTTCCCCAGGCTAAACATACCCAACTTCCTCAGCCATTCCTTGGTTTCCAGACCCTTAATCATCTTGGCTGCCCTCCTCTGCATACCTTCCAGCTTGTCGATATCCATCTTAAGTTGGGGCGTCCAGAATTGTGCTGTTCAGAACTAGGTGTGTGGTCTGACCAAGGTACTATTGGTACTAGGTACTATTTCTTCTCTTGACCTGGACACTGTACTTCTGTTGATGGAGCCTAGAATAACATTAGGGCTTGTTTGTTTTTTGCTGTCGCAGAAGAGAATGCATAAGCAAGTTGCAGCTAACTAACTCTGTTGGGCATTAAGTTTCCACTAGCTCAGCTGTTGCATTGGATTCCTCTGCTGCGCAACCTTAAAACTCTCCTATCTGCCCGTGCAAAGGCTCTTGGGCTGGTGGACAGAGAACATTGGATATGCAGCCCATTGACTGCCTATTAGGTAGGAAGTGGAGTTGTACTTTGAGTTCCCAATCCAGTGTGGGGAGGGATAGCAGGGGCTGGGATTCGGCCCTTGGTCTCATTGGTCTACAGCTGTGATGGCGAACCTATGACATGCATGTCAGACACGACACGCAGAGCCCTCACTGCTGGCACACGCCCCATCGGCCCATTAGCGCTGTTGTTGCTTTCCGCTCCCATTTGTTCTCCCGCTCCTCCTCACGCTACAGCTTGTCTCAGCTGTTAAAACCCGGATCCTTTTGTTGTTGTTGTTGTTGCTGCTGGTAGCCAGAGGTTGGTTTTTTAACCCTTTCTGTGCTGTTTTTTTTCTGGTGCTTTGGCAGACAATGATTGGGTGTACAGTAACAGCGTTCATTTTTTAAACTTGTTCTGTGCTGGTTTTTTGGGTGCTTTGGCAGACTATGTCGGTGCTGCGTGTTAGTTCCAGCGAAGGTATTATTCGTCATTTATTTCTGTTTTCTTTCCCCCCCCCCCAAAAGTGCAGCAGCTTTGGGGCATCCCCCCCAAAAAACCTCCAAAACTTTGGTCAGCAGCTCCCCCCAAAAAGCTCAACAATTCTGGGCACTTTGTGATAAATAAGGGTTTTTTGGTTTGGTTAAATAATTAGTTTTTGGTTTATTAAATACAGTTAAATATTACAATTATACATTTTTCTTATTTAAACTATAAATATCGCAAAATTATGTTTTTTTTTTCCTCGAAGTGACACACCACCCGAGTTATGCTCGGTTTTTTGGCGAATTTTGACACACCAAGCTCAAAAGGTTGCCCATCACTGGTCTACAGCATGCTTGAAAATGCACTAGAATTTGCTCCTTTAGTTTCCAGACACGTTTATTGGTTACTTTTCACTTGGAATAACGCCCCCCCCCCAAACAACAACAACCCTACATTAAGCAGGAGGAACGCCCATGTACAGTAAAAGCTAATTGTGCCATGCCCTGCAGATATGTTGCTGCAGCTTTTATGTTACATATTACGCCACGGTGGAATTCAGCTAATTTTATGGTGCATTATTATAATATAAAAGAGGAAGCCACGTGGCTGTGCTCAGCGTTCAGTCATGGGAGAACAGAGCCAGGAAGATCTGAGCAATGCTTAGTTTCTTAAAGGATGGGGACGCCAGGGTTCAATAAGTCACACCGTCTCTCATGGAAGTGATAGAACTCGTTCTGGTTCACACAGAATTATCCAATCTAGGAAAAAGCTGCAAATATGCGCTCAATGGAGTTTGCAATAAAACATGTGGACTAGGCATGCACGTATATATTGATGTGGGTTTGAGAGGTTGGCCTGGATGATGCCCTCTGAGTCTCTTCTTGGGGCCATGCACCCAGTGAGGATTAGACTCTAATAGAGGAATCTATTGCTAAGCTTGTCAGACAAGTCTCTCTTACAAAGACAGTGGCCTTAGCTGGCCGTTTAAGTATCTTCCTCAGCATCCCAAAAGAATGAGCTAAGTTGCAAGAGCTTCAACTAAGTGATGGTGCCCTCAAGGCTCATGGGTGGCCCTTCCTCACTGCTCCTTCACCTAGCCCAGGGGTCAGCAACCAAGTGGCCCATGGGGGTTGTTTAACCGGCCCATGGCCCCCCACTGCCCACTCGATCGGCTCCCATGCACCGCGCTAAACTCCGGCCCACTTCAGCGTCTGCGGGACTGTGAACCGGCCCAAGCCACCAAAACTTTGCCGACCCCTGACCTAGCTGCTAGTAGTAGAACAAGTGTGTGTGTCTGCATGTGTGTGAGCTGTAAGCAGACTGGAAGCTGGTGACCATGGACTTGCTGGATCTGTGCTAGATCCAAAACTGCAACTAATGGAGAAGCAAGATCTGTGAGCTATATGTGTGTAAAGAGAACCATGTATCCTAAAGACACCACAGTATCATTTGACCTTCAATCCAGTGGAACAGAACCAGGCCTGTTTTCAGAGGCACACGCTCGGCCATATACCTCTGTGGCATCTAGGCCAGTATTTCGCCCTCTGGTTGGCAGAGGCTCTCCAAAGTCTTGGAGTGGCAAGTGGACCCTCCCAGCCCTGATGCATTTTCACCAGGCGTGCCAGGGACTCTGGGCCATCTATGTGCAGGGCATGCACTCTGCCAATGTGCTCTGACCCCCGCCCCCGAGTGTGAAGGAGCTGAGGATCGATATTTCCTTTGTGCCCCTCTAGCGCGAGTGCATTAGTTTATAAAACCAGTGGCATAAAACGGCAACAGTTTACTTACAACGTGCGATTTCAGGTTCAAGATGGAAAGGTTTCATGTTTAGATGTTGCAGCATTTGGGGGAAGTTGGGGGGGTCTTCCTGCTTATAGAAAAGCGGCATTTCAGGACTAGGCTGAACACTTTTAAGAACATAAAGGAAACCTTATACTGAGTCAGACTGTTGGTCTGTGCCGCTCAGTATTGCCTACTCTGATTGGCAGAGGCACACAAGATTGTCTCCTGGGTTCTACCTGGAGATGGCAGGAATTGAAGCTGGGATCTTTTGCATGCAAGGTAGATGTGTTGCCCCTGAACTACAGTCCTTTCCCATCTCACCTTGATGTTGGAGCATGCAGCAGGGACCGTTCCCCCCAACACAAACACACAGGCACACACAACTGCCATATAAAGAAGTAGTCCAGGGGGGAAACAGAAACATTTGACACCTGGTTTTCTTTTTTTGGGGTGGGGGTGGCAGGGTGGGGATGGAATACACAAGCCACCTCAAAGTCTGCTCAGGGACCAGCTACAGTTTTGCAATTGACAGACAGAACAAGGCTGCAAATCAAGGTTCTTCCCTCTCCCCAAATGCAGCCCCCACCCCACCTACCCTCGGGAGCAAATATCTCTCTCTCAGAGCAAAAACAAACCAATTAGTGTTTGTCTTTGTACTGCTAATGAAGCTAATTAAGCGCCATGCAAAGAAACACGCAGAGAGCAGAAGGTAACTTTGCTGGGGCAGGTTTTTGTCTCTTGTCTCTTTGATCTCCCCCCTCCCCCCCCAAAAAAAACAGAATTCCAAGAAGGGGTTGAATTGGAGGTGGGCCATATTGATGCTCTTCCCTACGTGCTAAATTACTTGGAATCCCATGGGACTTAATACATTGAGCAAGCCTGCCTAAGATGACACTGCAAATAAGCACTAAAATGTGCTAAAATGGTTTCACAGCCACGGATAAGCTTATTTTTTAATATTTTATTTCAACAATTTTCATTCTACCTGACACCACCGTCCCTAAGCGGTGTAACAGTAGAATTTTTAAGAAAGTGGTAAGAGAGAGGCTGTTTCTCTCCAGCCACCCTCTCTCCCCTTTCCTGTTGTGTTTCAGCTCAAAGTCACCCTCCTCGGGTGGCTTTTTCACCCGCAGGTGGAATGGCATAACTCAATGCCATGTGTAATTTGAGCATTAGGGTTGGTTTATTTATAACTTCTTCCCTGGCGATTCTCAGTTCTCTCCATGAATGTGATCTTGGAAGCATTAATGTAGCGCAGAAGACACACAAAAGTTTAAGCCGAGTCTTCAGCTGTGTACATATGACACCATTTGCTCCAGCTCCAGGGTACCTCCCCTGGCTAGCGCTTGAAGTGTAAGCATGGCATTAGCCGCAATCCCTAAGTACCTTGCTGTTTCTTGAGAAACACTACTGCTTGATTCATCTCCCCTCAAGCAAGCTTCCATCGGATTTGGAAGGGTGAATTGTGGTTAAGCCCGGTGTGTGTGTGTGTGCAGCCGAGACAGTTGCGGCACATGTGCAGATGACAGTTTCATTGAACAGTAATGCATGGGACAGCCAGTGTGAGGAAACCAAAAAGGCAACGTACATCTGGCGAAGGCATCCTCATTTTTTCATTGTTGTGTATATAAGGTAAAGGTAAAGGGACCCCTGACCATTAGGTCCAGTCGTGATCGACTCTGGGGTTGCGCGCTCATCTCACATTATTAGCCGAGGGAGCCGGCGTATAGCTTCCAGGTCATGTGGCCAGCACGACAAAGCCGCTTCTGGCAAACCAGAGCAGCACATGGAAACGCCGTTTACCTTCCCGCTGTAGCGGTTCCTATTTATCTACTTGCATTTTGACGTGCTTTCGAACTGCAAGGTTGGCAGGAGCTGGGACCGAGAAACGGGAGCTCACCCCGTCGCAGGGATTCGAACCGCCAACCTTCTGATCAGCAAGCCCTAGGCTCAGTGGTTTAACCACAGCGCCACCTGGATCCCTTTGTGTAAGCAAAGGGATTTGTGTTGTGTATATAGCATTGTGCAAATGTGACTTGAAACGCAGCAGAGTTTTCCTGCATTGCATCGCAGCAGAGTTTTCCTGCATTGCAGGGAGCTAGACCAGTTGACCCTTGATATCCTTTTCAACTCTATAGTTCTATGATTTTGCTGCATTTTAGGGGCTAATAATAATAATAATAATAATAATAATAATAATAATAATAATATATTACTTATACCCCACCCATCTGGCCGGGCCTCCCCAGCCACTCTGGGTGGCTCCCAACAGAATATTGTTGTTGTTGTTTAGTCGTTTAGTCGTGTCCGACTCTTCATGACCCCATGGACCATAGCACGCCAGGCATTCCTGTCTTCCACTGCCTCCCGCAGTTTGGTCAAACTCATGTTTGTAGCTTCGAGAACACTGTCCAGCCATCTCGTCCTCTGTCGTCCCCTTCTCCTTGGGCCCTCCATCTTTCCCAACATCAGGGTCTTTTCCAGGGAGTCTTCTCTTCTCATATAAGGTGGCCAAAGTATTGGAGCCTCAGGATCTGTCCTTCCAGTGAGCACTCAGGGCTGATTTCCTTAAGAATGTTGTGTGTGTAGCATAGTGCAAATGTGACTTGAAACGCAGCAGAGTTTTCCTGCATTGCAGGGAGCTAGACTAATTGACCCTTGAGATCCTTTTCAACTCTATAATTCTATGATTTTGCTGCATTTTAGGCTAATAAATAATAATAATAATAATAATAATAATAATAATAATAATAATAACAACAATATATAATATTACTTATACCCCACCCATCTGGCCGGGCCTCCCCAGCCACTCTGGGTGGCTCCCAACAGAATATTAAAAACATGATAAAGTGTGCTGGTCCAAGGGTAAACCGAGAGGCAAGGCCCAGGGACGAAGTCTAGGCCCTGGGAATGCACGAGAGGTCAGTCCAATGAAGCTGAGGCAGGGTGCAGGGCAGGGGACTAGGCGAGGTCAGGAGCAGGAACACAGGCAGGTCAGGTTCTGGAGTAGGGGCAGGATCTGGCAATCAGCAACATTGCTTCCGCAACCTGGGGCGGGGTCTGACCGCCTTTCATCTCTGATGAGGTAATGGCCGGTCCCAATCCCCCGATGCCTCACCACCCTGCCTTGCCTAAAGGCGAGCACTCCTCCTGCGAGTACTCAGGTCTCTCCTCCTCTCAGCCCTGAGTCTCTGCAGCTCGGGAGACGCTGGAGGGTTACTGGACCCAGGAGCCGCCTCAGCCTCTCCTGACCCAGCCGGTAGTAGACCAGCTGTTGGCAATGCTGGGACAGGCTCAGGCCCCTGAGTCGGCCCAGCTGGTGCTTGTTGCAGGGGAGCCTGAGCAGACTGAGGCTCTTCAGGAACAGGCCCCAGACTAGGTTCAGCCGATGTCCCAGGCAGAGGTCCAGTATAGGCTGCGATTCCTCCGGCTCCGGCTCCGAGCCTGAGTCCCAGCCATCACACCAAGCCATAGCTGCCAAGTACCCCGAATTTCCCGGGAAACCCCCGTTTTTACTTACCGTTTCCCGGAGGTCTCCCGTTCCAGCTCCTCTCCCGTTAATTCCCCTTATTTTTGTTCCTGTCGGCGGCCATTTTTCTGGTGCCGCTTTTGCCCATCTATGGGCACCAGAAAATGGCCGGCACCGGCAGTCGCGTCTACGCATGTCCGGAAGTGCGTAGACGCAACTTCCGGTGTCGCTTTGCACTTCTGGACATGCATAGATGCGGCTTCTGGCGCCGGCCATTTTCTGGTGCCCATAGATGGGCAAAGCGACACCGGAAGTTGCGTCTACTGATCCCGGATTTCTCCGCCAGGTACTTGGCAGCTATGCACCAAGCATCAAACATTTAAAACTTCCCTAAACAGGGCTGCCTTCAGATGTCTTCTAAAAGTCAGGTTAGTTGTTTATTTCCTTGACATCTGTTGGGAGGGCATTCCACAGGGTGGGTGCTGCTGAGAAGGCCCTGTGCCTGGTTCCCAGTAACCTCACTTCTTGCAGTGAGGGAACTGCCAGAAGGCCCTCGGTGCTGGACCTCAGGTCCGGGCAGAATGATGGGGGTGGAGGTGCTCCTTCAGGTCTACTGGGCCACATTTAGGGCTTTCAAGGTCAGCACCAACACTTTGAATTGTGCTTGGAAATGTACTGTGTAACATTACACAGACTTCTTCTAGACTGGGATGTTGTTCGGGGCAATGTGTTGAGAGTCCCACGGGATTGCAGATGATATGGACTACAACAAAAGAATCTCTGACCCAGATGGCCATCCAACCTCAATTTTAAAAACCTCCAATGAAGGAGAGCCCATCACCTTCCACCCTAGCCCAATCCACTGCCGTACAGCTCTTGCCATCAGAAAGTTCTCCCTAATGTTTAGTCGGAATCTCCTTTCTTATGATCTGACTCCATTTGTTTGGGTCCTATCCACTGGAGCAGCGTGACCCAAACCAATGGATTCAAATAGCAAGAAAGGAGATTCCGGCTAAACATTAGGAAGAACTTTCTGACGGCGAGAGTTGTTTGACAGTGAAATGGACTATCTCAGAAGGTAGACAGCTTTATTATCTACATGGCTAAAACTGGAAATGGAGGACCCTGCCTTCATTTTATAAAACGTTCTAGTTAGCATGAACTGTATATTGCCTTCTCTACAAATGATTATAGAATCATAGAATTGTAGAGTTGGAAGAGACCACAAGGGCCATCCAGTCCAACCCCCTGCCAAGCAGGCAACACTATCAAAGCATTCTTGACATCTGCCTGTCAAGCCTCTGCTTAAAGACCTCCAAAGAAGGAGACTCCACCACACTTCTTGGCAGCAAATTCCACTGTCGAACAGCTCTTACTGTCAGGAAGTTCTTCCTAATGTTTAGGTGGAATCTTCTTTCTTGTAGTTTGAATCCATTGCTCCGTGTCTGCTTCTCTGGAGCAGCAGAAAACAACCTTTCACCCTCTTCTATATGACATCCTTTTATATATTTGAACATGGCTATCACATCACCCCTTAACTTTCTCTTCTCCAAGCTAAACATACCCAGCTCCCTAAGCCGTTCCTCATAAGGCATCGTTTCCAGGCCTTTGACCATTTTGGTTGCCCTCCTCTGGACACGTTCCAGCTTGTCAGTATCCTTCTTGAACTGTGGTGTCCAGAACTGGACACAGTACTCCAGGTGAGGTCTGACCAGAGCAGAATACAGTGGTACTATTACTTCCCTTGATCTAGATGCTGTACTCCTATTGATGCAGCCGGGATTGATTATACGGGATAGGAGTTTATTATCTCCTCGCTTGTCGTTTTTGAAGTGTTTGCCCGAGCTGAATCTTCTGGGATTGGGTGGGAAAATCTTATTTTATGTTTGTGCGAAGTTGTAACATGTTGTAATCAGTTAATAACATGTTCCAAAACAAATCCACATGTGCAAAGATGCGCACTGAAGTCGTGCTTCCATGGATCAATTTTCATTTGAAAAGCGAAACAAAACAAAACAAGGAACATTATCACCTCAAAACTTACATCAGGGTGGACAAAAATCTTCCCAGTGGCAAACAAACCCAATAGATTTCTTGGGCTTGTTTAAGTTCAAGGCTGCTTTTTGTTTTCAGAATGAAAGCTCTCTATGGGCACTTAAACCTCCTTGTCAGGATCAGTTTACATTGGCTGGGATAAAAAGGCACTTCAAGGCAAAAAAAGCAAAATGTCTTATGTCCCACATGCTTCGGGGATTTTTGTTTACAGAAAGAAAACTGTAAATGTCAGGCAGCTAAAAACGGGGTAATGTTTACTGCTGTCAAAGATGTCCTAGAAGGATTCTGTCCTAGAAAGTTGGTTGAGTGAGAATCATAGAATTGTAAAGTTGGAAGGGACCCCCAAGGGTCATCCAATCCAACCCCCTACATGGCAGGAGTCACAGCCAAAGAATCGCTGACAGGTGGGCCACCCAATCTCTTCTTAAAAACCTCTCCTTTCTTGTAGTTTGAATCCAGAGGTTCGGGTCCTGCCTTCTGTAGCAGCAGAAGCCTGGATAGTTCAGTTAGTTTGAGCTAATAATGCCAAGGTTGCGGGTTTGATCTCCGTATGGGACAACTGCATATTCCTTCATTGGACTTGAATCACTTGATGATCCCCACAGCCACTTCCAACTCTACAGCCCTTCAGATATTTGATATCCTATCACCTCTGTGTCGCTCTGTTTTGGTGGGTTTTTTTGGCCTGCTCATACCTTGGAGCGCCCTCCCCCCGATATGGGAAACTAGAATCATAGAATCATAGAGTTGGAAACTCTCTCTCTCTCTCTCTCAACTCTATGTATGTCTTTACGTATGTCATGTTATATTATGGGAAAGAATGAGTACTTGTATGCATGATCTTTGGTCTGTTTTCTTTTCTTTCTTTTTTTAATGTTCTTTTTCTGTAATCTTAATTCCTTTATGATTATTAGTATTTAAGTTGAACTTAAGCCTAGGTTAATTTTTATGTTATATTTTCATTATTATTTCAGTATATATGATTTTGTATGTTTTGATTTACTTATCATCTATATTATTGTTTTTTGAGTGTGTATGTGTTTAAGAAAGTGTATTTTAATATGAATTCTAATAAAGCTTATTTTAAAAATCTAAAAAAAGAAAAAAAGAAAAAAAAGATAGAATCATAGAGTTGGAAGAGACCACAAGGGCCGTCTAGTCCAACCCCCTGCCGAGCAGGAAACACCATCAAAGCATTCCTGACAGATGGCTGTCAAGCCTCTGCTTTAAAGACCTCCAAAGAAGGAGACTCCACCACACTCCTTGGCAGCAAATTCCACTGCCGAACAGCTCTTACTGTCAGGAAGTTCTTCCTAATGTTTAGGTGGAATCTTCTTTCTTGTAGTTTGAATCCATTGCTCCATGTCCACTTCTCTGGAGCAGCAGAAAACAACCTTTCACCCTCCTCCTATATGACATCCTTTGATATATTTGAACTAATAGTACACAAGCAGATTTCATGGCAAAGCCCCCTTAAACTGCGCCTTCTTTATCCCCAGCAATTGGGGCGATGCTTTCCTCAGTCCAGCTTCTTCTTCTGCCTCTGTGCTGCTGCAGCCCCACCAAGGCCAGATTTAGGTTTGATGAGGCCCTCAGCTCCTGAAGGTAATGGGGCCCTTTATATGTCCAGCTGTCCTTTGTCGACAACAAATTGTCACTGTTTTTGTGTTGAATATATGGTAATTTATGGACCTAATAAGTATCTCAAGCCATTTTTTTTAAATATTATATTTTGGAAATGTACATCCAGTTTTTTCCCCTTTAATTTTTTTGGGCCCCCCAAGAGAGTGGGGCCCTAAGCTTATAGCTTGTTTAGATTCTTGTAAATCCGGCACTGAGCCCCACTCACGGACAACCCCTCATTGTGGATTCCAGGAGAGTCTCGAGCTGCAACCAGGAGCAGGTGTTGAGACGGGAGTGGTGGGATGAGCCTTCATCAGCCTCAGCCTTAATTGTCAAATTAGCATCACACTGTTAAAAAGGAAATAAATAAGAAGTGATCGCTGGCATGTGCCCTGCTTAGGAGCTCTAGCTTCTCGAGTATGAAATCCATTCTGGTTTCTTGCTCTCGTCCTTTTGTTGCCTTTTTTTTTGGTGTGTATTACAGGTGCCACTTAAGACCCATCTTTTGATGTGGTGCCACTGCATTTTGGAACTCCCTGCCTGTTGATCACTGTGCTCTTTTCGGTGTCTGCTAAAAACTTCTGTTGTTGTTGTTGTTGTTGTTTATTTTTATTTTTTGCATAACAATTTATTAAATTTCCAACAAAAAAATATACAACAAAAAATTTTAAACCATAATTTTGATTGACGTCCCTCCCCTCCCCCTCCTGGTTTCATTATTTAATACTTTTTCACGCACATTCTTAAAACCTTGTATTCTTACTGTTTCTTCATCTTATTGCAAGTGACATATAGAAGTTTTCCTAATATGAGAATCTATGCACAAAGCTTTAAAAAAATGCAAACATTTCCCCCCTAAAATAGAAAGTTAAAAGGGGTGTGTGTTATTTATTAGTTTATTTTACCAATCTTCTTTATCTTTCGGGGGGGGGGGTGCTTATTCCTTCCTGTTGTTGTTTAGAGAAGACTACCCAATATCCAGAATGCTGGTTTGTTTTTGGTTTCTTGCTAAGTTTTAATATTTTTAATGTTTAAATTGTTTTTACTAATACTTTTATTGCTTTATCTTTTTTTTTTTTTTTTTTTACAATCAACCGGTATATAAATTTTATGACGTAAATAGATAAATAAATGGGTGACAGGTGTCATAATAATAATAACCTTTCACTAAAGGTGATCCTTTGAGCCCCTCCCAAGTGCCTCCACATCTTCCTTTGCCATTCACAATGTGTCTGTCAGTGCTTTTGTTTTTAAATATATTGCTGCTATTATTATTATTATTATTATTATTATTATTATTATTATTATTAAAATTTAAATTTAAATTTAAATTCTGCTTCCCCCTGTGAATATGCTCAAAGTGGCTCACAACAAAACAGCAAGCAAGCAAGCGAATCAATGCATTGTTGCAATAACAATGAAATGCTAAATCATTTCAAAACGTAACAACAATCCGACAAATAACTCAGTTTGACTCTACAACTATTATAACATTTAAAGTAATCATGAAACACTGATCTATTAAAACATATCAGTAAATGACTCTTTGCATAGAGACCATCTTAAGCATTAAGTAGTTAAGGTAAAAAAAATAAATGTAAAGCACCCCTGGACGGTTAAGTCCAGGCAAAGGCGACTATGGGGTTGCGGTATTCATCTTACTTTCAGGCCAAGGGAGCTGGCGTTTGTCCATAGGCAGCTTTCTGGGTCATGTGGCCACCAGGACTAAACCGCTTCTGGCACAACAGAACACCGTGATGGAAGCCAGAGCGCACGGAAACGCCGTTTACCTTCCTGCCACAGTGGTACAGTGGTACCTCGGGTTACAGATGCTCCAAGTTACAGTCGCTTCAGGTTGCAGACTCCGCTAACCCAGAAATAGTACTTCGGGTTAAGAACTTTGCGGCAGCAGCAGGAGGCCCCATTAGCTAAAGTGGTACCTCAGGTTAAGAACGGACTTCCGGAACAAATTAAGTTCTTAACCAGAGGTACCACTGTACCTATTTATCTACTTGCACTTTTTGGTGTGCTTTCGAACTGCTATGTTGGCAGGAGCTGGGACAGAGCAACGGGAGCTCACCCCATTGCGGGGATTTAAACTGCCGACCTTCTGGTTGGAAAGCCCAAGAGGCTCAGGGGTTTAGACCACAGTAGCATACAGGTGCCCAATTGTGCATATGTGCAGCACCAGGAAATAAATAAATAATTAAATTCAAGCCCAGAAGCGGAGGTAGAGAGCTGAAGAGTCCTTGTTGCTTGCAAGGAGACCCTCTGCAGAGCTTCCTTATATAAAAAAGGTAAAGGGACCCCCGACCATTAGGTCCAGTCGTGGATGACCCTGGAGTTGCGGCGCTCTCTCACTTTACTGGCCGAGGGAGCCAGCGTACAGCTTCCAGGTCATGTGGCCAGCATGACAAAGCTGCTTCTGGCGAACCAGAGCAGCACACTGAAACACCGTTTAGCTTTCTGCCAGAGTAGGACCTATTTATCTGCTTGCATTTTGACGTGCTTTCAAACTACTAGGTTGGCAGGAGCTGGGAACGAGCAATGGGAGCTCACCCCGTCGCGGGGATTCGAACCGCCAACCTTCTGATCGGCAAGCCCTAGGCTCTGTGGTTTAACCCACAGCGCCACCCGCGTCCCTTTCCTTATATATATAGCATTTATGTGCCACCTTTTCCTCTAAGGAGTTCATGGTGGTGTACACGCTTCTTCGCCTCCCTGTTTTATCCTCACAACAACCAAGCGAGGTTGGTCAGGCTGAGAGAAGATCGTGACTGGCTTCTCCAAAGGTCACCCAGTAAGCTTCATGGCCGAGCGGTGAGATTCGAACCCTTGTTGCCCAGCTCTCTAAAACCATTGCACCGAGGGTGCAGGTGCTGGGCTAAGTTTGCTGCCTGTCTCTCTGCCTCTCCCTTGGGTGGCTTTGTTCTCTTCCATGTGACTCATGTCAGGGAGCAGGCATTGTGTCAGCTAAGTGGAGGAGGAGGAGGTGGCCAGGCAGAGCAGCTCTTTCAGCGAGACCACCCACTGTGCTCCTGTCCCCAAAGCACGGCTGAGAAACAGGGCAGCACACATGCTTGGGTGGACTCAGGTTCTCGTATCCTCGGGGGAAACGTCTCAAGTCACGGGAAATCCAGCAAGCTGGCAGGCTCGGATTCCCACATCATTCATGCTTCAGAGGCTGCCAGGGCCTGGCCCCAAAGGAGGCAGGGAACCTGTGTAACCAGTCACCTTTGGGAAGAGGCAAAAACAGAGGGCCTTGATTGACTGGATCAATAGAGATCCCATCATACCATTTGGACAATTCGGGTCTGGTCAGATTCACGTCTGATTAGCCGCATTTCGTCTGCCTCAATTCAGACCCACCCGTTGGTGTAATTGGATAAGGGAACTCTTCCCCTCCACAGCAGCCTGTGTTTTCAAAGGCAATGTGTATAGTTCTTGTTTGTTTGTACCGTGGCTATCTAATCTTCTCCCAAAACTAAGGACGGGGGAGAAATGTGAAACGGCTCGCTTTTTAACAGGGGAACGTCTCGAAACAATACGCGACTCAAAAGACGATTGTTCTTGGAAATTGGCACGTCTCTGAATTGGGCGGTGCGGTTCTGCAACTGAAGAATGTGTACCAAAATGCATATTCTGGGATAAAGTGTGCACGAAAAGGCACATACTGTTGGTGAAAAGGGCATGCGGAAATGCATTGTATAAGGGATAATGGCTAGCAGATTGTGTATTTGTCAAAATCTGTGCATCAAGAGAAAATCATACAACAACAACAACAACAACAACAACAACAACAACAACAACAACAACAACAACGGTAATAATTTATTATTTATACCCCACCCATCTGGCTGCGTTTCCCCAGCCACTCTGGGCGGCTTCCAACAAAATATTAAAATACACTGGTCTAAAATGCCACTTATTGTCACAGGAAGCAGGTCCTTTCTGCCAAAGTGGGAGCCCATGTGGGAGGCACTTCATAGAAACACCTTCCTGTGCAACATTGGCCTTTGGCTGCAAATTGTACCACTCAGGCAATTGTTTAGGCAAAGGGGCCATAGCACAGTGGAAAAGCTTCTGCTTTGCCTGGCATCTCCAGGTACAACTAGGAATGTCATCTTTCTGGATCTTTTGCAAGCTGCTGCCAGTCAGTTTAGACCACTGTTTCTCAAACTCGGGTCCTCTAGCTGTTGTTGGACTACAACTCCCATCATCCTTAGCTAGTAGTACCAGCGGTCAGGGATGGAGGGAGTTGTAGTCCAACAACAGCCAGAGACCCAAGTTTAAGAAACACTGGGCAGTACTGAGCTAGACAGACCAGCTTCCCAGTCAAATATGAGAAGGGCTGTAGCTCTGTTTGCACGCAGAAAGTCCCAGGATGGATTTTGGTATAATATCACAGAATGAAAAGAATTGCGAAATCCAAAGGATAATCAATTACATTCTGATTTGCACAGTAAATCTGGAAGATGTGAGTTGGGTCCATTTGCCTTAGAATTCACACGACTCAAACGCCCCAGGCATCCCTATAGGCTGCATGTGTATGTTCTGACCTTGCCTCGTTCCACTCAGCCTCCGCTGGGATGGTGGGACTGGGAGGCGTCCCTGTCCCATCTCTCCACAGGGGAATTTATTTCGCCATGCCCTCTGGAAAGAAAATGTATTCTTATCCCGCCATGCAGAAGCTACTGGAGGAGGTCAGTTCAGAGAGAGTGCAGGGAGGGTGGGAGAGGCCATGGGTTCCTTTTCTCCTCCCGCATCTGGAGACTTGAAGGCCGACGAATGCCGTCCAGGTCGCAACACTTAACGGGGTGTTTAATATTGATTGCCTTAAGTGCTGTTTCGTCTGTGGATTGTTTTGCTGTTCTTTCCATTTTGCAAACTGCCTTGAGGGCTGTGCTTGGCAGAAGGGTGGGGGATTTTTTTTTTTAAAAAGTCAACAAATGCTGGGCAACTGATGCACAGACTTATTTAAGTCTCTTTTCTTTTCTGTTTCACTGTCATCTGCTCCAACCCCCTGCAATGCAGGAACCAAAGCGAAAGAATCCCTGGCAGATAGCCATCCAGCCTCTCTTTAAAAACCTCAAATGAAGGAGCGTCCACAACCTTCTGAGGGAGTGTCATTCCACTGTTGAACAGCTCTTACTGTCAGAACGTTCTTCTTAACATTGCGTCGGAATCTCCTTTTCATTTGAATCCATTGGTTTGGGTCTTACCCTCCAGAGCAGCAGAAAACAAGCTTGCGCAAGCTTCCATGTGGCAGCCAGAATATGGCTGTCCTTTCCCCTCTCAGTCTTCTGGTTAAGGGGTGATATGATAGCCATGTTCAAATATATAGAGTAGGGTGAAAGATTGTTTTCTGCTGCTCCAGAGAAGTGGACACGGAGCAATGGATTCAAACTCCAAGAAAGAAGATTCCACCTCAACATTAGGAAGAACTTCCTGACAGTAAGAGCTGTTCGACAGTGGAATTTGCTACCAAGAAGTGTGGTGGAGTCTCCTTCCTTGGAGGTCTTTAAGCAGAGGCTTGACAGGCATATGTCAAGAATGCTTTGATGGTGTTTCCTGCTTGGCAGGGGGTTGGACTGGATGGCCCTTGTGGTCTCTTCCAGCTCTATGATTCTCTGATTCTCTTCTCCAGGCTAAACATACCCAGCAACCTGAATCGTTTCTCATGAGGCTTGGTTTCTTTAGATCTTCTCTCTCTCCCACCCTCCCCAGCTTTCTTTTAATTTGCATGCCTGACCTTTCTGAGCAAAGGGCCGGCAAACAAGTGGATATTTACACAGGACCTGCTCTGCTGGCTGAGTGACATTTAGGAGAATGGCCAGACGTTTTCTCTGGGAGTCCCAGAGCTTCCGCTCAGCTGCCTACAGCTTTCTCGGCAGAGTTTCGTTCCTGCACCTCACGGCAGGGGTCTGTGCGATGTCTGCTGACAGGGAAACAGGTGTAGGGCACTGACCTTTCCAAGCCGCGATGGACCTGGGGGGGGGGGCATAGCTGCTCTGGTGCAAGAGCTTGGGGTCATAGCAAGTAGCTCAATGGAGACGTCAGCCTGGCATGTGGCAGCTGTGAAAAGGGGGATTTCCGTGTTAGCGATCATTAGGAAAGGGATTGAAAACAAAATTGCCAATGGCATAATAATGTTCCACAAATCTGTGGTGCGACCACATTTGAAATACTGTGCACCGTTCTGGTCGCCTCTCCTCAGCAAGGAGTTGGGAAAGATTGAGATCAGCAAACAAAAAGGTGGTGCGGCTTTCCTGGGGCAAAAGGTTTCAGTGTTTGGGGCGCTTTACTTTAGAGAAAAGATGAGTAACAGGTGACATGTAGTAGTAGTAGTAGTAGTAATAATAATAATAATAATAATAATAATAATAATAATAATAATATATTTATACCCCACCCATCTGGCTGGGTTTCCCCAGCCACTCTGGGCGGCTTCCAACAGAATATTAAAAACATGATAAAACAACAAACATTAATAACTTCCCTAAACAGGGCGACCTTCAGATGTCTTCTAAAAGTCCAAACAAAAAATAAAAAAATTCCTTCCAGTAGCACCTTAGAGACCAACTAAGTTTGTAATTGGTATGAGCTTTCGTGTACATGCACACTTCTTTAGACCAACACGGCTACCTACCTGTAAGTCAGATATCGTTTTTCATTTCCTTGACATCTGCTGGGAGGGCGTTCCACAGGGTGGGCGCCACCACCGAGAAGGCCCTCTGCCTGGTTCCCTGTAACCTCACTTCTTGCGGGGAGGGAACCACCAGAAGGCCCTCGGCACTGGACCTCAGTATCTGGGCTGAATGATGGGGGTGGAGACGCTCCTTCAGGTATAAAATTATGCAGTGTGGAGAAAGTTGATAAAGGAATTTTTCCTCCCTCTCTCATTCCACCAGGACTTGTGGGCATCCAACGTAGCTGAACGTTGGAAGATTCGGGAGAGATAAAAGAAAGTAATTCTCCACGCAGTGCATAGTTAAGCAGTGTCCCCCACAGGATGGGTACCAACCTGGATGGCTTTCGAAGAAGACTAGGCAAGTTCATGGATGATGCAGCCATCCACAGCTACTAGCCAACTATCCTCCACCCAGTCTTGGAGGCAGTATGCCTTTGAATAAAAGTTGCAGGAAACTGCAGGAGAGGAGAGTTCTGTTGTGCTCAGGTCCTGCTTGCAGGCATCTGGTTGGCCATTCTTAGAACAGAATGTTGGGCTACATGAGCCATTGGCCTGATCCTGGAGGGCTTACCTTGTGGTCTTATGCAGTGCAGTGTTTAGCTGAAGTGAGGGTTGCATAAAAGGACAGAACGAACTGCCCTCAGAGGAGGGTATCTGTTATGCTTCTGCATGAGTCACTGCTCCGGGCTTCAGTGATCCTGTTGCACCCCTGTGTGGAGCAATCCCACTGGACCTAGGGCACAGATTGGGCAAGATTACCTCTCCTATTCAGGTTGAAGGAAGAAAAGGCCAGAGCCACAGACCACGCAGAGAGGCAGCAGGTGACCTTCTCTGTGTATAGATGCTTTTGGCTTGCAAAATATATCCTCGTTTGATTAAATTAAATTATCAGGGCACACACAAGCAGCTCTCTCCCAACTCAGGGCTGTCACGAGTTTGTTTTCTGCTACTTCAGAGGGTAGGCCCCACACCAGTGGATTCAAATGGTGAGAAAGGAGGGTCCCACTAAACAGCAGGAAGAAGTTTCTGAGGTTGAGACCTCTTCGACTGTGGAATGGACAACCTGAGAAGGTGGTGCATTGTCATTCGTTGGAGGTTTTTAAACAGTGGTTAGGTGGCCATCTGCCAAGGATTCTTTAGCTGTGATTCCTGCCTTGCAGGGGGTTGGACTAGATGACCCTTGATGGTCCAGTGTAGCTCTACAATCCTATGATACCATACCCTCCAACATTTCTCCAGTGAAAATAGGGACGTCCCATTCCACAATGACAGTTTTACTATTTATAACCTACACATGACTCTGGGCAGCTTCCAACATATATAAAAACATAATAAGACATGAAACCTTTTTTTAAAAAAAATAAATAGCTTCCCTATACAGGATTTCCTTTAAACAGCTTGGGGGTTGATAACTCCATACCCTCCAACATTTCTCCAATGAAAATAGTGGCATCCTAAGGAAAAGCGGGACATTCCAGGATCGAATCAGAAACCGGGATGGCTTCTCTAAATCAGAGCCGTCCTTGGAAAATAGGGACACTTGGAGGTTGTCCCTCCAAGTGGTGTAGCCAGTGTGGTGTAGTGGTTAAGAGCGGTAGACTTGTAATCTGGGGAACCGGGTTCGTGTCTCCGCTCCTCCATATGCGGCTGCTGGGTGACCTTGGGCTAGTCACACTTCTTTGAAGTCTCTCAGCCTCACTCACCTCACAGAGTGTTTGTTGTGGGGGAGGAAGGGAAAGGAGAATGTTAGTCGCTTTGAGACTCCTTCAGGTAGTGATAAAGTGGGATATCAAATCCAAACTCTTCTTCTCTTCTTCTGTGTTTCTGATGTGCCCTCAGTGCAACAAATCCTGCCCAATTAACAGGGCCTAGAAGCATGCCTGCAATTTCCCCTTTTCCTAATTGCTGAAGATGAAGAAGCAGTCCAATCGTTCTGTTGCACAAGGGCAGACCAGCCACAGTTTGGAAACAATGGGTTTATTAATGCCACATGTCAAAGAGGCCGGCAAAAATATGGGGTGTTTCTGACGGAACGCGCGGCAGCTTCAGAAACAAGAGGAGACCATACTGCCTGCTTGGATGTTGCTGCAGCATCTGGAGATTTACAAGACCCACCTTCTCCGGATTGCACTGCTCTTCATCATCTTTTTTTGCCCCCCTTCCCCCCTCCCACTCGCCCTCCCTTTCACATCTTTATTTAATCTCCCCGGCTGGCACATTTTTTTAAGGAGCCTGATTTCAAAGCCTGGGTCCAGCTGTTTTGAGCGGATTTAATGCTTCTGCGGGGACGGCAGCCAGCAGCCGATCCATCTGCCTGTCCAAAGCAAGACTCCTTGGCCACCCTTCAAGAATAATATGGCTGACAATGGACCAAGGAATCTTCTTGGCTGCGACTGTGCCGCGGAGCGCGAGGCGTGCCAACTGGTGCAGAATGCAGGATGTTACAGTGCGTCTTGAAATTAGCGGCTTCCCTCGCCGGGAAGAAGAACTTTCCGCAAACCAGGCTTCCCCACTGGGGCCAGATTGGATTGCCAAGCCCTCGCTGGAAGGGACATAGCTTCCCTTGGGCAGCGCAAAACCTGTGTTGTGAAAGAGGATATCCTCAGAGCTGCTCCCAGCAGTTACCCCTAAAGCAGAATATGAAGTCAGGGGGAAAGCAGCTTCACGCAGCACAACTATGGAGCCCGCCCCCACAGGAGGCAAGGACGGCCACCAACTTGCATGGCTTTCAAAGAGGACTCGACAAATTCATGGAGGCAGAAGAAGAAGAGAAGAGTTTGTATTTGATATCCCGCTTTATCACTACCCAAAGGAGTCTCAAAGCGGCTAACGTTCTCCTTTCCCTTCCTCCCCCACAACAAACACTCTGTGAGGTGGGTGGGGCTGAGAGACTTCAGAGAAGTGTGACTAGCCCAAGGTCACCCAGCAGCTGCATGTGGAGGAGCAGAGACGCGAACCCAGTTCCCCAGATTACGAGTCTACTGCTCTTAACCACTACACCACACTGGCTCTCTGTCAGTGGCTACTAGGCATGATGGGCAATGCTCTGCCTCCCCAGTTGGAAGCAGCAATACTCCTGAATCCCAGTTGCTGGAAACCACAGGAAGAGAGAGGGCTCTCATGCTCGAATCCTGCTTGAAGGTTTCCTATAGGGGAGTCAGGTTGGCCCCTGTGAGAACAGGATGCTGTGCTCGGTGGGCCATTGGCCTGATCCAGCAGGCTCCTCTTACGTTTTTATGTCAACCGGTTGCCTCTCCAACCCTACTCAGTTTCTAAAAATGCTCCAGTTTGGGCCTTGCTTGCATTCAGGTGCCCTGCGTGGCTTTTCCCTGCCATTCTGCCTTGATCCGTTAATAACCTCTGACTGCCCCTCTTAAGCAGAAACTCTGCTCTGATTTCTGCCACAAATCGCAGGTTTATTATTTGCGGGATCACCTGGCCTTTGCAGGGTCCTCCCCCCTCGGTGCCCAGCTGCAGCGAATGTCTTGTAAGTTCCCTGCTCCTTGTCTTTGCACTCATAAATATTCATCGCCGCTTGTGCTGGGCTGGAGGCATGTCATACTGCAAGACACTTGCCTCTAATGTGGCCACGGGGAGGGGTGGAGACGGGGAGAAGTGTTGCACCAATGTCCTTTGACCCATCTTGGGAAGGTGTGCATCGTGTGTGTGTGTGTGTGAACTTCTGCTCCAATGCGAAATGGCCCTGTCCACAAACCCTTACATTTCAGCCGGGGGGGGGGGGGGGACTTTGACAGATTGGATTTGAAGTTGCTGGCGCTGTCGGCTGGAGACAGAGCAGGGAAAGGCGCTGGGTGAACATGTCACACGGCTCTGACAACGTTTCTCCTCTCTGCTCCTGCCAGGTCCTGCCCTGGGATCAAAACTCAATGTAGCTCTTGTCAAAGCTTTGGTGTCCTGACCTTTATGGGAAGATCTGTGGCTCTGCCGCACTCGATCGGGAGGAGGAAACGGTTGTGGCACGGCTGATGGAGCAGGATGTTGGGTGCTTCCAAGTTCCGTAATACAGGCGTAAGGCTGTACCTGCACCTTAGATTTGCAGCAGGATCATAGCCTTATAAACAAAGAATTCTGGGAGCTATAGTTTGTGAAGAATGGTGAGCGTTGTTAGGAGACCCTTGTTCTCCGCACAGAGCTACAATTCCCATACTTTGGTTGTTTCGTTTTTCAAGTTTTGAAGGTGGCACGGCTGAATGTAGGACAACCTGAGACAAACCAGGTCTATGTGCCCAACCCTGTTTTGGGGCTATGGTGATAGGTGTTGTGAATCAGACTCCAACTAACACTCGTTGTGCCATTGGGGAACTGCAATCAAAAGATGATTTGTCATGCATTGGGCAACTCCCCACCCCACCCCCCAACTCAATGCTCCCCCCCCCCCCCCGTCTTCCATCCCTCTCCTGCAATTTGACAGAGCTGAATACTGTGTCTGCAGAAAAACTCAGGTTGGGTTGAATATCCCCACCCTATTTTCTCAGGAACAATTATTTACATCCCCCTACCCACATCAAAGGGATGTGGGTGCCGCTGTGGGTTAAACCACAGAACCTAGGGCTTGCCGATCAGAAGGTCGGCGGTTGAAATCCCCGCAATGGGGTGAGCTCCCGTTGCTCGGTCCCAGCTCCTGCCAACCTAGCAGTTTGAAAGCATGTCAAAGTGCAAGTAGATAAATAGGTACCGCTCCAAGCAGGAAGGTAAACGGTGTTTCCGTGTGCTGCTCTGGTTCGCCAGAAGCGGCTTTGTCATGCTGGCCACATGACCTGGAAGCTGTACGCCGGCTCCCTCGGCCAATAACGCGAGATGAGCGCCGCAACCCCAGAGTCGGTCACGACTGGACCTAATGGTCAGGGATCCCTTTACCTTTACCTACCCACGTCAAAGTGTCTGCTACAAAGTGCACATCAAAGTGCAAGTAGATAAATAGGTACTGCTCCGGTGGGAAGGTAAACAGTGTTTCCGTGCGCCAGAAGCGGCTTAGTCATGCTGGCCACATGATTCGGAAGCTGTACGCCGGCTCCCTCGGCCAATAAAATGAGATGAGCGCTGCAACCCCAGAGTCGTCTGCAACTGGACCTAACCGTCAGGGGTCCCTTTACCTTTACCCAAGAAAGATGGTATATTGGCACCTTTCGGTGTGCATGGGTGAAATGGAAGAAAGATTGTGTGTTTGGTTGCAGGTGAGCTTTTCTTTAAAGAAGACATGGCTTAGGCCTGTCCATCTTTCTTTTGCAGGATGGGGTGGGGGGGGGAAGCAAAGCTTTCACTTTTCAATGCAAAAGAACCCCTAGGCCACCTCATCTAAGGGTGCCTCCGTACTGTTGTGTAATGTGGAGAGTAAGCTTTCTGTCCCTCCATTAATGCTTTCCACACTCTTCCCTCCCTC
Source organism: Zootoca vivipara (assembly GCF_965207765.1). Taxonomy (NCBI): domain Eukaryota; kingdom Metazoa; phylum Chordata; class Lepidosauria; order Squamata; family Lacertidae; genus Zootoca; species Zootoca vivipara. The sequence continues at coordinate 65,558,519 of NC_142592.1, read as the reverse complement.
ATTCTGGATTTTCCCATACCAGGGATACTTTGAAAAGGCGAGGTGAGGGAAAGGAAATGAGGGAAAGCGGTGCTTTGGAGGAAAAGATCACCCAGATGATGGAGAGTTAATGGACGTACAGGTGGACCTCCAGCTGTAAAACAGGATCCATTCCAGAGGTCTGGTTGGATCCTGAGGTTTCCGCAACCTGAGGACCGCTCCTGCGCATGTGTAGACCATTTCTGCGCAGGCGCGTGTGGTGAAACCCGGTAAAATACTTCCGGTTTTGCCACACCCGCACCCTGAAGTTTATGTAAACAGAGGTTCGACTGTACAAGAAGTTTGCTAACAGTATGGATAAGCCCCAAGTTTTACACAGAACTCTTCAGGCTGCATCTAATTCTAGCCCTACCCAGAGTAAACCCATTGGAATTGACAGCCGTGGTTATCCTTGCTCCTTTCATTTCTACTTTGAGTAAAACTTAGCTGTGAACTATGAACTTTCAGTTTCACTCGCTGTCAATTAATCAAATATTCATTATAAATCTTTAGGCTCCTCTTCAAACAGGCCTTTGGCTGATTGATATCCTGTGGCCTTTTAAATAGGAGTGGGGTTATTGTTTTGTTTTTGTTTTAACTATTTGTTTAGTGCATTTATCCTGTATTTATTTCTTTTTTAATCTTGCGAACCGCCCTGAGATCTTTGAAGAAATATTCAGGGGGACCTTTTCACACATACATTCTGAAAGGCCGACGGAGGTCTGAGCCAAATGCATTGTTCTGGCACAGAAATAAGCCCTCTCCTCTGCAAGGTGCCGGCGGCAGTGGCCTCCTCTCCTCCAGAGATCTCAGGGCTGATCCACAGAGGGGGCTTCGAACCACCTACAAAGGTGTACGCCTTCCACAGCCATGTTAGCATGGATTAAAGGGTTTGTTCTTCTGACAGACTGAAATGCACAGTGATCCAGCTGTAAACATTGGTTACCGAAAGCCAGTGGCTGATTTCATGGGGCTCAGTGGATTTACTAATGGGCTGGGCTGTGGGAGCCATCTCTAACATGCCACCTGGCTGAAGGACAAGCCCGATCCTGCAAACAAGCAAAGCAAAAAGCAAAAAAACAAATAAACCCCAACTCCCATCAATTTACTCTATATGACATCCTTTTATATATTTTCAAATATATAAAAAGATGTCATATAGAGGAGGGAGAAAGGTTGTTTTCTGCTGCTCCAGAGAAGCGGACACGGAGCAATGGATTCAAACTACAAGAAAGAAGATTCCACCTAAACATTAGAAAGAACTTCCTGACAGTAAGAGCTGTTTGGCAGTGGAATTTGCTACCAAGGAGTGTGGTGGACTCTCCTTCTTTGGAGGTCTTTAAGCAGAGGCTTGACAGGCATATGTCAAGAATGCTTTGATGGTGTTTCCTGCTTGGCAGGGGGTTGGACTGGATGGCCCTTGTGGTCTCTTCCAACTCTATGATTCTATGATTCTACTCTTTTTGCACAGGAGGAGACACAGCAGTTTCTCTTCTTAAGAGGCGGACGGGGACCCAGGACTAAATGTAAATAAATGCCACTCATTCTCTTTTGCTACTATCCTGTGGGTTAGTTTATTTATGTGGTCCGTTTTGTACGTTGTCAGAGGTGTTTATGAGGGCAGGCACCGCCCTATCAGTTTGTTGCACATTAAAATTCCAGCAGAAATGATTAAGAGCGAAAAGGAGAAGCTGCTCCCCCAATGGGACTTTGCTTCTGAGACGCTTCTCCTTTTGGGAGTCGTTTGAGGGCACCTTGGCTCTCAGGCCTAGCGAAGGGAAAGCCAGAGTTGCTCCCTTAATGAGAGACTCGAGCAAGCCTGGAGAAAGCCTTTTTCACTTATTAAAAGAGGGGTGTGTGTGTGTGTGTGTGTGTGTGTGTGCTCCCCTCTGGCCCAGTTTATCACACGTAAATCTCCCCGGTCGGCTCCGTTTCCCACTTTAACAAGAAACAAGCACTTCATAATAACTACAGAGATTAAATTGTTAGGGCCCCGTAAACCATTAACCTGGAGGAAATGTAACAATAAATTAAACATATTAACAAAGCTGTACTACAAGCTCAAAATTTGTTAAGTAAATTGTACAGTTATTAAGAATCGGCTCGGCATATCCCTGATCCATCACTGGCAAAGTGGGGGGGGGGCAGGGGAGAAAAAACGAGCTCAGACAGGTGGTTGTACAGCACAGATCCTGAGGGAGAGCTGGGAAGAGAGAAATAGCACAGTTAGCCAGACAGTACTTTGTTTGTCCTTCAAGCCGTGCCCCCTCCCTTTGTTGGTTTCCTCTTCTCGCATTAAACCATGGGTGGAGAGCCCTACAAATGTTGCTAACACAAGACTATGAGAAGAATCTGATGGATCAGGCCAATGAAGGCTCATCTGGACCAGCATCCTATTCTCACAGTGACCAAAACACATTTGTTCAGGAAACGTTGGGTTGCAAATGAGAAAGCGGATTTCAACCGGCAATTTAAGTGCTGTTATTACCCTCTTCGTCCTCTGCTAAGTAAGTCATGATTTCAAAACTCTCTGATCTGAGCCCACCCACCTTATTCGTAAGGCGCCCTTCTGAAAGGGGTGCAGACCCTTCAGAAACCCCAGGAACGATACATTGCGGTCCCATCTGCTGGGAAGCTTCACCGACCAGAGTCATGTGCCAAGCGACCCAGCTGCTTAGTCTTTTTTGTAAGGCAGTTAACATCAAGCTGCCCCCTGAAATGTCCACCTCTGATGGGGCTGACAGTGAAATTCCTCAGTCTCTTAGAGAAATAGAAAAGGGGGAAGGGGGGGGAGAGGAGAGGAGAGGAGAGGAGAACATCTCTTGGAAGAAGGAAACATCACAGCTTAAAACAACACAACAAAATCAATGTGTGGGTTGATATGATGGATGCTTCAAAGGAGAAAACGGACAAGGCTGGTCAAATCTGTGCAGCAGAAATATTCCTTCCTTTCCTCCTTCCAGCTCACCCGCTGGGGAGCAGCTTCAGACAGAGTGTTTGAGCCCAATTCACCTCCCCCACCCCCGGTTGTGACCTGCCCAACCCCTTAATTTGTGAATTAGTGAAGAAGGTGATTCTGTTCACCACAGAACTCTCAAACCATCTCATGTTAAGGGAGGCGAAACATAGGTATCCACAGGGTTACGGTAATGTAAGAGCATAAGAGTAGCCTGCTGGATCAGGGCCAGTGGCCCATCCATCCTGTTCTCAAAGCGGACAGCCGGATGCCTGTGGGAAACTTGTAAGCAGGACTTGAGAGGGCCGGCTCAAGACTTTTTGCAGCCTGAGGCGAAGGGCAAGCTGATGCCCTTTCCCAAGGCATGCACAGAAGCCAGTCACACTGGTAGCTGAAACTTACTCCAAAACTGGGAAAGGAACAGTATCTTCCACTGCACTGCACTAGAGGGCTAGTGTTGTGAGGGTACAGGGTCAGCCACTTGGCATTCACAGCTCTGGCCGTTTCCCGCACTTCAGCAGCTGCTGCCTGAGGCCTCACTCTGCCTCATTGCAGAAACCTGAGCACAATAGCACTTGTCCCTCCTGTCCACCCATGTGGGCAGAAGGAGCACAGTCTGCAACTGGGAAAGATGGCTGGAACTCTTAGGGATGAAGGCAACCAGGCTTAGCACATGACACAGATCTCTTGCTCCCTTTGGCAACCCTTCAGATATTTGAAGATGACTATCATATCTCCTCTCAGTCTCCTCTTATCCAGGCTAAGCATACCTAACTCCCTCAACCGTTCCTCATAAGACTTGGTCTGGATCATCTTGGTCGCCCTCCTCTGCACACCTTCCAGCTTGTCAATATCCTCCTTAAATTGTGGCACTGAGAACTGGACAGAGGACTCCAAGTGTGGTCTGACCAAGGCAGGATAGAGCGGGACACTATGCTTCTGTTGATGCAGCCTAGAATCTCATCCCTGTTGACTCACGTGAAGCTTGTGGTCCACCAAGACTGCTAGATCCTTTTCACCTATACTTCTAGTCAGCCAGGTATCCCACTCTTACATTTGTGCAGCTGGTTCTTCCTGCCTAACAGCAGAACCTTCCATTTGGCCCTGTTGAAATTCATTTTGTTAGTTTGGGCCCAATTCCCCAATCCGTTAAGGTCACCTTGGATCCCGATTCCGTCTTCTGCAGCATTAGCCACCCCTCCCAGTTTGGTGTCACCGGCAAATTTGATGAGTGTCCCCTCAATTCCATCATCCAAGTCATTTATATAAACATTTCAGAGCAGTGGGGAAATTGCACCCATTCACTTCCGTCCAAATGTACTTCTCTCTCTCTCTCTCTCAGCTTAAGGTTTTTTTTAGGGAGGGGGGCAGTTCTTTAAAAATTACTACAACAATTTCTGGAGCCATTTTGCAACTTTCCTTTTTTAAAAATTAAGGTGGTGACGAATGAAGGGTGAGAGACACATGAATGTTTATGTGACTCGTTCCAAAAATTTAAAAAAAAAGCCTGAAACACACGGGAAAGTACTTGCCTTTCACTTGCTGGCACAGCCATCTTTTCATTTTGGATGTTTTTTGGATGACACCAAAAACCATCTTCCACAAAAGCTGCTGCTTGCCTTCTATCACTGTGCCATACAGAGCGTGCTCACGTACGGTTTATGTGTGTGGTACGGAAGCTGTACTTCTCAGACAGAGCAGGGCTGTGTAGAATTATTAAAACAGCAGAGAGAATTATTGGCTGCTCACTCTCCACCTTAGAACAAATCTACACCACCAGGTGCCATAGAAAAGCACTAGACATATCAAGAGATCCAACACACCCTGGTCATCATTTGTTTCAGCTCCTGCCATCGGGACGGAGATATAGAACTATGCAGGCAAGAACGAGCCGTCTCAAGAACAGTTTCTTCTCTAGAGCGATTTTGGCCTTAAATGGAAAGCCTGGACTTTGAAGTCATCTTATTTTACTTGTTATTTGTATTATATTTACTGTTTTTAATTAGGTTTTTAAATTTTGGATTATGCGGAATGCTTTATCTGAGTGGATGTAGCAACCGAGTAATTTCGTTGTTCCCGCAAGGGGACAATGACAATAAAGATATCTTATCTTATTCCCATTTATGAAGCCAAATGAAGGTTCAGCTCACATCGTGGTTGACAGATGAGTTGTGGCCTCTCTCTATAACATAGGCCCCTCCAGATTGGTGGTTTTGTATGTGTGTGAGTGTGGGCGTGGGTGCGGTTTAAAAGTGCATTAGTGGTGGATTAGCACTGGACCGTCCACACACCATTCAACTTCGTTAGCTGGAATGATGTGTGGGCTTTCAATGAAGCTGAGTGCTGGAATATTACAGGCAGAAAGTTGAACTGTAGGATTCGTTCCTGCAGGAGGCAGTGGCGGCAACCCAACCTAGATGGCTTTAAAAGAGGGTTAGACAAATTCACAGAGGACAGGGCCCTCGGTGGCTACTAGCCAGAATGGCTGTGCTCTGCCCCACTGTCAGAGGCAGCAAAGCTTCTGAATATCGGTTTCTGGAAACCACAGTGGGGGAGAGGACCTCTTAGATGTTGCCAAACAGATGGAAGCAGTATGCGCAGAGATGGGGAATGATGCGTGGGGTAGGGGTGAGGAGGGGAGAAGTAGGTTTGCTTTTCCAACATCGTTTTTCCCCCCACACTGCCTTTGGAGCTGTTCCTCTCCTTCTACAAGGAAACATGTTTGCTGCTTCTTGTTTTATTGGGCCTGGCAATGCTTTGGCTATTTGGATAAGAGGCTGTTTCTGTAAATATTGGCTCGAGTTGCACAAATACGCCTAACGTCTAGAGGACAGCGAAATGGGACCCAAATCCCAACTGTTTAGAGAGTGGATTTACAGCGGGAGGGAATCGCCATTCAAGAGAATAGCGGCCTCTTGGTGCCGATAGCTTGAAGGGGCTCAAAATGCACAAGGCTGACATTACTTCAGGTCAGCATCTGCTAAATCTGGAGCAAGGGTATTTTTTGGACTAAGCAGCCCTGATGGTTTTGATTTTGATAGACAGGAAGTGTGTGTATAAATACAGACAGCATGCTGGGTGTACGCAGCATTTGGTACAGACACAACTGAACTCCTTTTGGTAGGATGACCCATGCAGTGTGCCATGAGGCTGAGGCCAGGAGACAGATTCTTGCCTCTACAGACCCCTTGAGATTCAGGAGCCATTCATGCAACACCTGCTGCAAGGTGAGGTGTTGCAGTTTCCCCAGTTGGCCTCACTTTTTTTTTTTTTGCAGATGGAAAGACTTTCAACCTTTGGAAGCCAAGGGCACTCCCATCTCCATAGCTCCAAACTGCGTTCCATCTCTCGGTCTAAGCAAACTATGCCCTTTCGGATGCTGTTATCCCCAGGGCCGTCTTTAGCATATGCTCCGCCGGGGTGCAAATATCCGTCCATCACCCCGAAATTTAGTTTAGCTGCCCCCAAATTAACTTTTATTGAGTTTTTTTTGGGGGGGGGTGGAATCACCTGTAACAAAACAATGCCGCAGAAAAACCTGCTTTTGTTTCCTGACTTGTTGGGAATATTTGACGCTACAAAGTAACAGAGCAACGGAGAAGGGGGACAGGGACTTTTGCTCCATTGCTTTTTAGTGCCTCTGATCAAGAAGGACAGGTATACAGTTGGCACCCCCAGAACGTCACGGTCTGGTCAGCGAGCGGTTGAGGACGTCAGGACCAGGGCGAGATGGCGAAGGTCTGGGAGTCAAGGAGCAAGGCGTCGGCAAGGCAAAGGTCCAAGGGTCGAAGATCAAGGCATTGGCAAAGGCGAGGGTCCAAGGAGAAAGACGTCGGCAAGGCAAGGGTCCAAGGAGCAAGGCGTTGGCAAGGGTCCAAGGAGCAAGAGGCCAGATGCAACCAGGCAGGGATAGTGTTGCTGTGGCAAAGAGCTGAAGGGAAATGCTGAACTTTTATCCCTCCCAGCTCCTGCCACCAGGTGCAGTGAGATCTCAAGTGGCCTCACCTGGGTGACTACTCCTTGCCTCTCCAGCACAAGCTGAGGCCTCACCTGAGTGGCCACTCCCTGCTTCCCCAGCACAAGCTGAGGCAGGCCCCAGTCCTGCAAAGCACTACAGGCCCCAGAGCCTGACTCCTGCCCATACTCCTGACAGGTTCCAGTGAGGAGGCTCTCCCAGCCCTGCCTGGAGATATCAGGGATTGAACCTGAGGTCTTCTGTATGCTTTGTCACTGAGCTACGGTCCTCCCCTCTCGTGAGATACGTGCCGAGCTCTCCAGGTCTGGATCTCCTCCGAGAACATCCAGCGATGTCCTCAGCAAGTGGTTTCAGTTTTTTGTTTTCTGTTTTTAAGATGGGTTCTGCTCCTGATCTGTTTCGTTCCCCCCCCCCCGAATACATTTGCTGCCTAATGTGTGTTGACACAGCAAATACAGATGTTTGTACAAACAACCCAGCTGAGAGCAGCTTTGAAAGCCCCTTTGCAGGAGGCGTAAAATGTGCTGCGCAGATGACAGCGGGAGACCCGCCTCCCTGGCTGCTCTGGAAAGCATTCCCGTTGGGGAAGGAAAGGCTGGAAACTGGTGATGGTGGCGACCGATAATGCCGGCAAAGAACTTGCTGCAGGCAAAAGCGGAGGCTGCGTTATACTAGGGAGTAAGGCTGAGAGGCACAATCACATCTGGCTTGGGCACATGGATATCGCATTGCATCCGGGATCATGGGAATATTATCCATTGTGCAAACTTTGGATGAGTGGGACATTAACACCTAAGGCACAAACAACATAGAAGAGAAGCAGAGGAGACCAATAGTTTCACATGTGGGTCTGCCCTGAACTCATTTTGGGTACCTTCCCAATTTTACAGTTCTATGACCCTATATCCTGCTTTGCAGGGGGTTGGATTAGATGACCCTTTGCACCCTTCCCAAGTTTACAATTCTAGGATTCATTGAGTGCAATGGAGCGCAATTTAAAGCACCGAAGGAGCTTGCAGGTAGGAGGACATTCTCCAGGCTCACACTTTTCCAGGCTACGTGTTCCCCTCACCTGAGTTTCTGAGCCTCACAACATGGACATGCTTCTTTCATTTTGCTCAACCCTCGAAAGCTGTTCTTCATTTGTTCCAGTTCTTGAAATTACCCACTACCCTGGAGAGCCCTGAAGGAAAAACTGGGTTGGGGAGATATTTCCCTCCCTCCCTCTCCTCCCCAACCCGCCACCAATTGCAGAAGCTGCTGGTGTTCCACTCATTCACTACTCTGGGGATCAGAACAAGAAAGAAATGGGAGGAATTTTAGAGAACAATGGCTAAAACTCGATGCAAATGGCCAAAGAAGCAAGTCTACATTGAGAGGGGGAGAAAGCTTCTCCCCACGTGGCGAATAAAGAGATGGGTCCATGTGGAAAAGACACGTTAGGAACCGGGGGACAAAGCGGTAGTTGTTTGCAGGATCCAGGCATGTGTTTCGTCTGTTTGTTTTTAATGTGAGTTTAACATACATACATTAGGTTCCTGCTGGATCAGGCCAATTGCCCATCTAGTTCAGCATTCTGTTCTCACTGTGGCCAACCAGATGCCCCTATGGGAAGCCTGCAAGCAGGATCTGAGCACAAGAGCCCTATCCCCTCCTGTGGTTTCCAGCAACTGCTATTCAGAAGTACTCCTGCCTCTTGACAGTGGAGGTAGAACATAGACATCATGGCTAGTGGCCATCCATAGCCCTCTCCTAATATTATTAGGAGAGAGCCAGTGTGGTGTAGTGGTTAAGAGCAGTAGACTCGTAATCTGGGGAACCGGGTTCGCGTCTCCGCTCCTCCACATGCAGCTGCTGGGTGACCTTGGGCTAGTCACACTTCACTTCTTTGACGTCTCTCAGCCCCACTCACCTCACAGAGTGTTTGTTGTGGGGGAGGAAGGGAAAGGTGAATGTTAGCCGCTTTGAGACTCCTTAAGGGGAGTGAAAGATGGGATATCAAATCCAAACTCTTCTTCTTCTTCTTCCTCCATGAATTTGTCGAATCCTCCTTTAAAGCTGTCTAGGTTGGTGGCCATCACTGCTTCTTGTGGGGCCACGGGAACTCCGTTTGGCTCCATAGGTTGCCCTCCCATCCCTGGACCACACCCAGTTCATAGCCCCTTCGCAGCCTAGCTCTGCGCCTTCTCCAATTGGTTTTGACTGGCTGGGATGCACCCTACTGGGCCATGAGAAGAATCACGTCCACTTCCTGAACCACTTTTGGCACTAGATCCATCCTCTTCTTTCTCTAGCCCCACCCATACCCCTGGCATATGCCCCCCCCCCAGGAGGGCAAGTATGATGGAATGAGGCCCCTGAACGGAAAATAAATTTCCCACCCCTGCCCCAAGAGCTAAGCCAGCATTCTTGTAAAAGGTTCCAGGCCACAATGGTTGACCGGCGAGAAGTTGTGATGTCAATTATGAGATCACAATGCAGCAACTGGCCAGGTGGTCAGGCACACAGGGGAGGGGAGTTTCATACTGAATAAGCTGGGAAGCGGAGGGTCCTTTCCGACTACGCTGAGCAGGACAAGGCAGAAAATAGCAAAAGGGGTATGTTGTTGGCATCCGACTTCCTAGAAGTTGCATCAGGTTTTTCGTCCAATGCACAGATCTAGCCAGTAGGGAATTGGAAAGAAAGTCCCCCTCCTTCTGAAAAAAAAGATCCCTTTAGGACCAAAACCTGATTGCAGGTGCATCTTCCCCCATTCTGCTCACACCAAATTGCTTTCATTTATATGCTGCCACCTCGTGGCAACTGGCAGTCAGTGTCTTGTCACCTCTCCCAGCTCATCTGTAAAGCTAGTTCAATAAGTGAGTGTGCAGATGGACGGGAGAGAGAAATTATATGGAATTACTGTCCTTTAGCAAGGATGCCCTTCATTCCCTAATGTATGTTTTGCACAGGAAATTATCCCCATGACAAGCACTCTGTCAGATGGTTTTGGCAGTTAACTTGCACAGGTCAAAGAAGATCTCGGAAAAGTGTGGCTTGATTCAATTTTACCGGCTGCTAAGTTCCATCAATTGGTGAAATTCGTTACCTCCCCAGCTGCCCTCTAAGCCCTGATCCATAGGTCAGAAGGGGATGTTGGGGCAACAGTGGAACAATGGAAGCTCCCATTGTCCGTTTCCTGCACCTTGGAGCTAGGATGAGCTGGCACTGCCCAAAGTGGGCAGTACTTCCCCTAGGGGGGAATTACCTAGCGGGGTGCTAAGGGGCAAGGGGGCAGCTTGGGGTGCTGAAGGTACAAGTGATGATCAGACTTTGAAAAGCTGATATCGCTAGATGAAGTTCATCAATTTTGTTCAACTAAAACTAAAAGGTTTAGAACGAATCTTGAATGTGCAATTAATTGTTACTGCTTTGAATTCTGCTGCGCTATTATATTCCTTAGTGGGTCATGCAGACTGCTGTTTATACAGTGGTTCCTCTCCTTCCTCCTGGGCAGTGTTCAGAAAGTGATGGTGGGGGATGAGTGCTCAGACCTCTGGGCTCTCACTTGTAGGGTGCCTCAGGGTTCTGTCCTCTCCCCCATGCTTTTTAACATCTACATGCAGCCGCTGGGAGAGATCATCAGGGGGTTTGGGCTGGGTGTTCATCAGTATGCGGATGATACCCAGCTCTACCTCTCTTTCAAAGCAGAACCAGTGAAGGCGGTGAAGGTCCTGTGTGAGTGCCTGGAGGTGGTTGGAGGATGGATGGCGGCTAACAGATTGAGGTTGAATCCTGACAAGAGATTGAATCCAAAACAAGTACTGTTCTGGGGGGACAGGAGGTGGGCAGGTGTGGAGAACTCCCTGGTCCTGAATGGGATAACTGTGCCCCTGAAGGACCAGGTGCGCAGCCTGGGAGTCATTTTGGACTCACAGCTGTCCATGGAGGTGCAGGTCAATTCTGTGTCCAGGGTGGCTGTCTACCAGCTCCATCTGGTACGCAGGCTGAGACCCTACTTGCCCGTGGACTGTCTAGCCAGAGTGGTGCATGCTCTAGTTATCTCCCGCTTGGACTACTGCAATGCGCTCTACGTGGGGCTACCTTTGAAGGTGACCCGGAAACTACAACTAATCCAGAATGCGGCAGCTAGACTGGTGACTGGGAGCGGCTGCCGAGACCACATAACCCTGGACTTGAAAGATCTACATTGGCTCCCAGTACGTTTCCGAGCACAATTCAAAGTGTTGGTGCTGACCTTTAAAGCCCTAAACGGCCTTGGTCCAGTATACCTGAAGGAGTGTCTCCATCCCATCATTCTGCCCAGACACTGAGGTCCAGCGCCGAGGGCCTTCTGGCGGTTCCCTCACTGTGAGAAGCCAAGTTCAGGGAACCAGGCAGAGGGCCTTCTCAGTAGTGGTGCCCACCCTGTGGAACGCCCTCCCATCAGACGTCAAAGAGAAAAACATCTACCAGACTTTTAGAAGACATCTGACGGCAGCCCTGTTTAGAATAGAATAGTAATTTATTTGCCAAGTACTTACATACTTGGAATTTGCTTTGGCTAACTTTACAATGTAGACATACTTTATACAAAATATCTGTTAAATATCTTGTGTGAGGACTGGAGTGTGCAGAACACTATTTCAAGCAAAGAGGAGCCACTCCGACTGTGCCTGGAGCTTTTGCCTTGTGTCCCTGTAGTGACTTCAGAACAGGTTGAGGTGGTTGTTGGTGCCTCTGGCGCCGAGTGAATTGCTCTAGTTGATAATGCTTGACTTTGCTATAAAACTGATTCAGGTCGTTTGCCAATTTTTGACTCTCTGGAGCAGAAGAATATGTTTCCTTATATTCAGTAAAAGAAGATGTTCTCTTATATTCAGAAATGTTCTGTAAATTCTTCTGAAGAGTAGCCGAGACATGTTTGAGAATTGAGTCCGAATCATAGGTTCATTTTGCCACTATAATCTCCTTCGTCAGTGCGCTCCTAGCTTGGTTGTACAAATTTCTGTCTCCTTTCCTCGAACCCTCCTCTTTAGCATATCGGAGTTTCCTTGAGTTTCCTAGATTAATAAGGTGCAGATCATCCATTTTATTGTCAAGTGTGTGAAGATTTGAGAGGTCCCCACTGCCAAGCCACTCTCCCCCTGCCATCTGTTTAAATTCTGCTGCCGGGCCCCCGTTCAAGGTCCTTGTATTAATTTACAAAGACCTGAACCAATTAGGTCCAGGTTACCTCCGGGATCACCTGAACCCTGATTATCCCAGCTTCCTCCCTGAGATCGTTCCCGCCTAGTTGGCGCGGCTCACTTGACAATGACTAGAAACCGAGCATGTGGTGCCATTGGCCCAGTCTTGTGACATGCTCTGCCCGTAGAGATCCAGCAGGCGCCTTCTGTCCCAACTTTCAAACACCCGCTGAAAACTCTTCTCATGGCGCAGAAGCAAAATACCCCTGTTTCTTGGTCCCATGCTCTGATGCAACCAGAACGTGGGAGCCAAAATGGAACATCTAGGATTGGGGTCAGAAGCCAAAGGTGGCTTCTGTCGATCTGGGATGTCCCCCTTAAACCGGGACACCTGGAGGCACTGGATTCTGTCTGCAAAAGCTTTCCCATGGTTCATATTGAACCATGAAAGGTCCCAGCCGAGATCAATGTCCTATTGCCCTTGGTGCCCTACAAGAACTAAAGCCCACCAACCCTAGGCTCCGATGAGGACTTTTCCCAAAGCCCCCACGCACTCTGCCGTTTCTTCAGAAGAAATTATCTTATCTGAAAAAGGAAGTATTAAAAACCCTTAGATACTTCCTTTCCTTTGCATTTTGCCTCCCCTGGTTGCCAAGATATTAAGGCGCAGACTAATATTTCCCCCGCTGCATTTCCTCTGCCTGCCTGCCTGCCAAGATCTATGTGTGCAAACAAGAGTTTCTTCCTTTTTCTAATTAGGTGTCCTCCTCTGCTCCTCAAAGGGGAGTAGCAGAAAATGAAAGAACTGGCAAGCAGGGGAAGGCGGGGAGGCGGGCGAGAGAGAGAAAGAGCTATGTTGCTCTGCTTCAGCGTTACTAAAATGTGCACACTATTGCTGATTTTGGGAGCCGCTGCTGCTGCTGGGAACAAAGCCTGATGTCTTGTTAGATGGGCAGAGAGACTGGTCCGTAAAAGGGAGCAGAATCGTAGAATCATAGAATTGGAAGGGACCCAGAGGGTCCCTCTCGTCCAACCCCCTGCTGCAATGCAGGAATCTCAACTAAAGCATCCATGACAGATGGCCATCCAACCTCTGCTTCGAAGCCTCCAAGGAATGAGGGTCCAAAACCTCGCAAAGGGAGGCCATTAAAATACTGAGCTGGAGAGTAAATGTTTCATTGGAGGAATTCCTTCTGTAGGAGCTGGCTTCATCCACATCTCCCAGGCTAATGTGGAATGTATTACCCTTCTGATTTTGCACTCGTTTGCAGAGTCATGTCCACAGGCTGCCTCTTTAAAACATTTCCGCTATAACTCTTGCAGGCAACCGCAGCTCTAAGCAGCTAGAAAGCCTGGCTGCTGTTGTAACTATCTATCATTATATAGGGTTGCCATACGTCCGGAATTTCCTGAAGATACCCAGAAATCAGCAAAATGTCTGGGGGTGTAAGGCAACCCACATTGGCACTGATTTTTTTTTTTTGCCAATGAAAAATAGCTCAAAAACATCTTTTTTGTGATTTGGCCAACACAGCTCAACAACTTTGGACAAAAAACAACTTTTCTGTTCAGATTTTCACTGTTTGAAATATTATACTCTGTGAAAGCAGGTGCCAATAATGTAAGTAATTAAGAATTTATCAGTTGCAACCTTAAAAAGTTTAAAACGATTAAAAACAATACAGTATGCAATTTTTATAGTGATTTTTTTAAAAAAAGATTTATCAAAAGCACCTTATGCAGAACGAGAGACCGCAAGGAAAAAAGTATAGAGGAATTCATAAGCTAATAGAGAGAATATGCAATGAAATAGCTCAGTTGGTAGAGCACGAGACACTTAATCTCGGGGTCGTGAGTTCATACCCCGCGTTGGGCAAAAGATTCCTGCATTGCAGGGGGTTGGACTAGATGACCCTCGGGACCTCTTCCAACATTATTATTCTGTGATTCTAAATTTTTAAAAAGGCTTTAGTGCTCAGTTATACCCCCTAAGCTTTAATTCTCAATCCAGTCACGTGCTTTCTGATTTCTGTTTTCAATTATTCATAGAACAAGCACTTGATCCTGTGGTTCAGGATGTTAACCATGGTTCCATTAGCTACCATATTTCTCCACGTTGCATGGAAGAGCTAATGGCTACTAGCCGCAATGGCTATGTTCTGGCACCACAGTTGGAGGCAGCGATTGCTTCTGAATACCAGTTGCTGGAAGCCACGGGAGGGGCGAGAGTTCTTGTGGTCAGATCCTGCCCGTGGGCTTCCCACAGGCATCTGGTCGGCCACTGTGAGAACAGGAGAGCGCTTCTTACATTCTTGTGAGATTTCTTTCTTTGTGGTCTGTTGGTTTGTTGGCTTGTCTGTCTCTGAAAGGCAGGGAGTGGGAGGCTGAGGAGACCGTCACCCTCCGAAACCTGGCAGTGGAGAAAAGGCCTGGCCCAACACCAGCGTCTCCGAAGAAAGCAGCCGCCAGCGCCCTGTCTTCGGTGCTCGATTGCTCTTGCGGACAGCCCTTGTTTGATAGCCATGTCTGATCTCCGCCGCCTTTTTGCAGTGACTGGCACTTGTTGTATTGATGCTGAACTCCTGACCTTGCGTTGTCTCGGTCTGTGACCTCATGTCAAAACCACTTTGGGTAGAGTTTCATTGAGCGGGTTGCCTCAGGTTCCCAAAGGAGAGCGATTGCTCAGGCCGGTGAGCGACAGGCACTCCTCGCTCTTTCCTCCTTCCCTCTCTCCCCGCCTTCCTCGAACAGCTTCAGGGACAGCAAAAGGAAGGACAGAGGAGGGAGAGGCATCAACCTGAGCTGTCGCTTCAACTAGCCAGGGACACAGGCAAAGCAAAATGGAAAGGAAACATTCGATGCCGCACACAAGCTTGGCACAGGTAGCTCACAGCAGCAGGTTGCAGGCAACACGCTGGGCCCAGGGGTCAGCAAACATTTCAGCAGGGGGCCGGTCCACTGTCCCTCGCACCTTGTGAGGGGCCTGACTATATTTTGGCGGCGGCGGGGGGGGAGAATGAACAAATTCCTGTTGTTGTTTAGTCGTTTAGTCGTGTCCGACTCTTCGTGACCCCATGGACCATAGCACGCCAGGCACTCCTGTCTTGCACTGCCTCCCGCAGTTTGGTCAAACTCATGTTTGCTTCGAGAACACTGTCCAACCATCTTGTCCTCTGTCGTCCCCTTCTCCTAGTGCCCTCAATCTTTCCCAACATCAGGGTCTTTTCCAGGGAGTCTTCTCTTCTCATGAGGTGGCCAAAGTATTGGAGCCTCAGCTTCACGATCTGTCCTTCCAGTGAGCACTCAGGGCTGATTTCCTTAAGAATGGATAGGTTTGATCTTCTTGCAGTCCATGGGACTCTCAAGAGTCTCCTCCAGCACCATAATTCAAAAGCATCAATTCTTCGGCGATCAGCCTTCTTTATGGTCCAGCTCTCACTTCCATAAATCACTACTGGGAAAACCATAGCTTTAACTATACAGACCTTTGTCGGCAAGGTGATGTCTCTGCTTTTTAAGATGCTGTCTAGGAATGAATTCCTATGCCCCACAAATAACCCAGAGATGCATTTTAAATAAAAGCACACATTTTACTCATGTAAAAACACCAGGCAGGCCCCACAAATAACCCAGAGATATATTTTAAATAAAAGGACTCATTCCACTCATGTAAAAACACACTGATTCCCAGACCGTCCGTGGGCAGGATTTAGAAGGCGATTGGGCCGGATCTGGCCCCTGGGCCTTAGTTTGCCTACCCATGCTCTGGGCCAATGTGGTGGTGCAGAGGTTAGAGTGTCCAGCTAGTACTCGGGAGAGACTAGGGCTTAAATGCCCCACTTGCTGGGTGGCCTCGGGCCCATCACTCGCTCCCAGCCTAGCCTACCTTGCAGGGTCATCGTGAGGATAAAATGGGGAGGAGAAATGTGTGTGTCTCCTTGAGCTCCCTGCTGGAAAGAAGGTGCAATAAACAAATCCGCCTTGCTAGCTCAGCCGGCAGAGCATGAGACTCTTAACCTCTTAACCTTAGGGTTGCTTCTTCTTCTTCTTCTTCTTCTTCTTCTTCTTCTTCTTCTTCTTCTTCTTCTTCTTCTTCTTCTTCTTCTTCTTCTTCTTCTTCTTCTTCTTCTTCTTCTTCTGTGATAACTTGAGCCCCATCTTCTTCTTTGGTGATCCCTCATAGCCGAGTAAGATTGTCTTCAATAAACACGGTCTTAGCAGTGAGTCTGTAAGTGACTATGGAGGCCGATTCTGGATCCACACGTCCTTCCACAGTGGGGACATTGGTTTCCGGGCAGGAGTTGATCATGGTGAGGGTTTGCCAAGAGTACCTTCCTCTTAGCTCATTTCTCCCTTTCATCCTGAGTTCGAGTGTCTTCAAAGCCCACGTTGCGTTTGGTAAAGGCCGTTCTCCAACTCGAGCGCTCGCAGGCAAGTGTTTCCCAGTTGTCGGTGTTTATACTACATTTTTTAAAGATTTGCCTTCAGGGAGTCTCCGAACCTCTTTTGTTGACCACCGGAATTACGCTTTCCATTTTTAAGTTCAGAATAGAGCAGTTGCTTCGAAAGACGATAGTCAGGCATCTGAACAACATGCACCATGTTAGGCAAAAGATTCCTGCAACTAGATGACCCGTGTGGTCCCTTCCATCTCTACATTTACTGTATATGATTCCTTAATTCTATGAAACAAATACATTGATGATGAGAAAACTGCATTAGGTGGCTACCAGGCTGGGTTTGATGTTATTTGGTTAATTCACAAAGAACCCTAAACATAGAAATGTAGGGTTGGAGGAGACCATTGAGGGTCATCTAGCCCAACCCGCCCCCCAAGGAATCACATATTAGGCCTGAAGTACTGTCAGATTCCTTATGGTCTGCCTTGATCACCAAGATCCTCTGATGGGCCCTTCTTGTGATTCCTCCACACCCCTGAAGTTCAGCTGGACTTTACTAGGGACTGAGCCTTTAGTGTGCCAGACACTGCCCTGTGGAACTACCTGCCAGGAGAGGTTTGGCAGCTATCATCCTTGCCTTCTGTTAGACATCTAACGGCCATGTTACTCAGACAGACCTTTGAAGTGTGAATTTCTTTATAACTGACCGGTATTGACTAAGCTTTTTATGGACACTTTTACTGCTCTTATTGTAATATTGTGTGCTGTATACTACCTTGATATATATATATATATATATATGAAAGTGTAGTCTATAAATCTTCCAATAAATAAATAAAGAGGCCGGGTATTGTGCAAGGCTGCAGGCAGCACTGGCAGCAAAATAGCAGGTCTGCTCTGAGCAATCCAGCCACCGCTGCTGTAACCCCCAAATTACCAGAGTTTCAGGACATATTTAGGCTACCAGTGCATTCATGAAGACTCCTGTATTTTCAGATGCCTCCCTACTCTCTATGATACGAACAGGAATTGTGATTTTCTTTTTGAAAGTTTGGGTACAACGCAGCTTTCAAAAAGGGATTTATGTGGTTAAGTCAGATAGAGTTAGGAACCTCCAGATTGTGAGATTCCCAGACTATTCCAGACTATCCCAAGTTAACTGCCCGTCTGACCTCCCTACCTCTTTGAAGGTTAGATAGGTACATCTTATTTGAATCCTGTTTACAACTTCCTCCACCTACACTTCTCTGTGGGACCTCAATATGAGAGATCACCTTGGATCAATCCTCTGAGAAGAAAGGAGCAAACCTAGCTGTCTTAATCTTTCCTAGATTTGTTAGATCTACAGACTTGGTTTACACACACTCCTACTGAAGTTATGCACTTCCTATAATAATGGCGTTTTTATTCTAAGGAATTAGATGCAGAAATATAGAATAGGGGACCAATGGCTGCTCAGTACATGTGACAAAAAACAATTGGTCTTAGCAGAAACCAAGTTTAACATGAGTCAACAGTGTGATGCAGCAGCAAAAAAGGCTAATGCTATTCTGGGCTGTATCAACAGAAGTCTAGTGTCCAGATCAAGGGAAGTAATAATCCCACTCTATTTTGCCTTGGTCAGACCGCAGCTGGCATAGTGTGTCCAGTCCTGGGTGCCACAATTTGAGAAGAATATTGACAAGCTGGAAGATGTACAGAGGAGGGCGGCCAAGATGATAAAGGGTCTAGAAACCAAGCCCTAGGAGGAAAGATTGAGGGAGTTGGGGATGTTTAGTCTGGAGAAAAGGAGACTGAAAAGGTAATATGACAGCCATCTTCAAAGATCTGAATGGCTTCTCACATGGAAGACGGAGCAAGCTTGTTTTCTGCTGCTCCAGAGAGTAGGACCTGAAGTAATGAATTCAAACTACAAGAAGAGAGATTAGCACTAAGCTTTCTGACAGTAAGGGCTTCCTCTTGGCCCATTGCTTTCTGACTGGGGAAAACCACTCTTTAGCATACAGTTGGAGCAAACGACAACTTAAGTTTTCTCCGGAGTGATGCTTACTCTGACTGAGCAATAGAGAACGGGTTTTCCTTTGGAAAGGAGCAAGGCAAGGGGGAAACTGCTTGGGCTCATGCCTAGAAAGTGTGGGTTAAGCAGAAAACCACTCGGATGTGTTTTTTTAAGCAGAAATGCGGACGACCCCTATGAGTTGTTTGGCAGTGAAATGGAGAAATGGGCTTCACTGGGAGTTTTTAAACACAGGTTGGATGGCCATCTGTCTGGGATTATTTAACTGTGATTCCAGGGTCGTTGGATTCCATGGGCCTTGCAGTCCCTTCCAACGCTGCCCTGTTATGGTTCTATGATAAACAACTTTGTTATTTTCTAACAATGCAAGTCCTAGCGATTGCAACCGGCAAAGTCTACTCTGTAACAGGGGGGGGAAACAAAACACAAGCCAAACACTGCTTATGCCAAAGAGTGCCAAAGAGTTCCGGTAGGCAATTGGGTTCATTTTTCCAACAGTCCATCCATGTGTGGTGTTTGTGTGTGTGTGTGTGTGTGTGTGATTCAAAGAGGGCAGCTGTTTCTCTTTCAGTGACCATTGACTCTCAGTCTGAGCATGTACATCTATCTGTCTGCTACAGTCCGGCTAACTTCTTTTCAAGTGGCTGTGCATTGCTTGGGCAAGCGTGGTGATTTTAAAAAGCCTTCAGTCCTGTTTCCCTGATGACACACACCAGTCAGTCAAAGAGCCCTTTGTGGCAAGGCCTGCTACACTTCTCTGGAGTCCCTCTCAACCCCCCAGATCCCAGGAGGTCATCATTGCATTCCGTGTGCATGAGGCAGGCATGATCTCATCCCCAACTGAAGAACAGTGTCTGGCCTCCCAGCTTTGCGAGTGAGTCGCCACAAGAACAGTTTCCAAGCATCACGTCATATGCTCATGCAGTCAGCAGCACATGTGGACAGATTCCCAAATGTGTTTATGTGGATGGAAGTGCCGCTAAACCAGCTAGGGCTTCCTGATAGGAAAGATTAGGAATAGAATTCTCGGGGTCTCTCAGGCAGGGTCCTGATTTTTGCTTCTGGGTTGAAGCAAGCAGTTGATCCCAAAGAGGCAAAACTGAGGCTGTAGCAAACAGAATGCTAACAACAACAACAACAACAACAACAAGAACAAGAACAAGAACAACAACAACAACTTATTTATACCCCACCTGCTCTGGGCAGCTCCCAATCGAATATCAAAAACACAATACAGCATTAAACATTAAAAACTTCCCTAAACAGGGCTGCCTTCAGATGTCTTCTAAAAGTCAGATAGTTGTTTATTTCCTTGACATCTGGTGGGAGGGCGTTCCACAGGGCGGGCGCCACTACCGAGAAGGCCCTCTGCCTGGTTCCCTGTAACTTTACTTCTCACAGGGAGGGAACCACCAGAAGGCCCTCAGAGCTGGACCTCAGTGTCCGGGCTGAACGGTGGGGGTGGAGATACCGTGTTTCCCCTTTTTTAAGGCGTAGTCATAAAGTAAGCCATGGCAGCATTTTTAAGCAGTTGCGAAAGATAAGACATACCCCGAAAATAAGACATACCTCCATGCCGTGTATGAAAACTAACACCCTCCTTATGGCCACTACTGGCAGTAAGATGTTGCTGAATTAGACTGAGATCCTATTTAAGTGACTGGATTTTAAAAGCGTGACCGCCGAGCGCACCAGCCAGCCAGCGAGACCCAGCCAGCCAGTGGGGCCTGGAAGCGGCTGCTGTTGTACCGTAGTGGTGAGCGCGCGGAGCGCCCGGCCGAGGAGGTCTGCCGCCCCGACGCCCGGAACCGGCTGCTGCAGAGCGGAGCACACTGCAGCGCCGAGCGAAGTGACAGAGCCAGCAGTCTCGCCTCCGCCCGGCTGAGGAGGCCTGCCGCCCCGCCGCCCGGAACCGGCTGCTGCAGAGCAGAGCGCTCCGCAGTGCCGAGTGCTTGGAGCGCCCAGCAGCACCGGGCGGAGCGACAGAGCCAATAGCCTCACCTCCGCCCGGCAGAGCGCTCAGCAGTTCAGAGCACCTGGCAGCGCCGGACGGAGTGCCGGAGCCAGCGGCCTCGCCTCTGCCCGGCCAAGGAGGAGGCTTGCCGTCCCGCTGCCCAGAACCAGCTGCTGGAGCGCGCGGAGCGCTCAGCAGATCGGAGCACCCAGCAGAGCCCTTGCCCCTTTCTTCTTCCGTCAGGCTTGTCTTAAAAGGGGCGCAGTGGAGAAAACGCCTTTAAAGGGCGATCGGAGGGGGATGCGGTGGGAAGACGGGAGCGCGCACCCGATGGGGGCTTTCTATTTCATTATTTCATTATTTATTTATTTTTTAATTTTTTTTGAAAAACCTTTATTGCTTATTAAAATTACAAAAGAAAATACATGTATTTTCTATTTCATTATTTAATAGGGTTGCCATATTTTGCAAAAGCAAAAAAGAGGACGCATTTGGCAACTCCTGTTTTTAATTATGGATCGCTATGACGACTCTGCCTGTGATAAAGAGGACGTGTCCTGGAAAAAATAGGAGACATGGCAACCCTATTTATATCTATATTTGCTCCATTGGTTAGAGCATGGTGCTGATGATTCTTCATTGCAGAGGGTTGGACTAGATTATCCTTGGGGTCCCTTCCAACTCTTCGATTCTATGATCATCTGGAGGGACACAGGTTTTCCCGTCACCGATGGAGAAGACCTGTGAACCTGAACACCTGGGAATATAGTGCTGTACAGCTGGAAGGGGTCCCCCAAGGGCCATCCAGTCCCACCCTCTGCAATAATGCAGGAATCACAGCTAAAATAATCCCCATCAGATGGCAGTCACAGCTGGAGAAGCCTTGGCCATCCAAACCTGGGTTTAAAAACCTCCCATGTAGGAGAGTCCAAGCTCAATAGCACCTCAGAGCGCTGAAATCTTTGTGCATACATTGTATTGTTCTAATACATACAACAGCCTTGTCAGGTAGGACAGAGCTCAGCAGCGCTGCGCGTAGCGCCCAGCAGCACCCTGAGCCAGCGGCCTGGCCCGGCCGAGGAGACCATAAGACACCCCACCAAAAATAAGCCACCCTGTGTTTTTTTAAGGAAAAAAAGTTATAAGACGGTGTCTTAAAAAAGGGGAAACACGGTACTCCTTCTTTCGAACAGCTCTTCCTGTCAGAAAGTTCTTCCTGATGTTTAGTCGGAATCTCCTTTCATGTAACTTGAATCCATTGTTCGGGTCCTACCCTCTGAAGCAGGGGAAAGCAAACAAACGAATCCTGGGAATGAAGGGAGCGTGGAAATGTGGCTGTGAGTAAAAAACTACAGTCCCCATCATGCAGTTTAAATGACCATTTTTGTGCTTCAAATATATTCTATAGTAAGAGCTGTTTGACAGTGGAACAGATGCCCTGAGAAGATTGTGGACTCTCCTTCCTTGGAGGAATTTAAGCAGAGGTTGGAATGGCCACCTGTCAGGCATTCTTTAGCTGGGAATCCTGCTTTGTAGGGGGTTGGACCTAGAGGATGCTTGGGGTCCCTTCCAGTTCTACAAGTCTACTGTTCTGTGATTATAATACCTTAGAAGCTCAGTGCAGAGAATCCACAGCCACTGACATTCTTTTCATACTAAATGTCCTGCAGGACACTGTGTGCGAAGCTCCGCCGAACGTGGAAATCTCCATTGCCCAATGTCACAAACCCCCAGGAAGGGTAGCGCCTGTTCCTCCTGGCAGAGGCAGGCTGCTTCTGGGGTGAGCCCAGCCTCAGCTAATGGACGCCCTGGCAGGGCTCCTTGCACGCTGAATGCCTGCTCTTGGCAGGCTGTTACCTTGAAAAATGAGCTCTCCCGAGCTTGCCTCTTGTTGCTACAAACGAACGCTTCGCATTGATTAGCACAAGCCTTGTAAGTGTCTAATTTATCAATCAGCCAGCGCGGTGGGAGTGTGTGTAAACCAAGATTTCAAAAATTATGTCATCTGTCAATTGACTGGGGAATGTTATTGTTGTGTGGGCTCGGCGCGGAGGGCCCTCACTCAGAGGAGGAATGAAATGGAGGTGAATTGAATCGCCTCCCACCGTGGCTGGCAGCCCAAGGCTATCGCTGGCCTTCAGGGTACAGGACTCTGAGCCTGGTGAAATGGGAGGCAAGCCCAGGATGTTCTCCCCTGGAAACTTGCTGAGATGAGCAACAGCTCTCCTTGTGCATAAGACATTCCTAGTGGGTTGCATCCATGGGGATGTCCGCAATACGCGAAGGCTCTCCCTCTTCTTCTCAACTGTGCCATGTCTGGTGTCAATGCTTGGAATGCCGCTTCTGCCAGTCTCCATTTTCCGTTTTAATTAAACTTCAAAAATTTTTCTCTCTTTTTATGATATGGCACACTGAAGAGAGGCACCAGGCAATGGGGGCTGAATTCCCCAGTTACGTTTCAGGGCCCTGACAGAGGCCCCAGAGACGTTCTGGAGAAATTGGGCTTTTTGTGCTGGCCTCGTAGAACTCAACAGGGAATGGGACAGGGCCAGAATGAGAATCCGAATTAGTTGGCTCTGCCTGCCAATGGCTCTGGTTCCTCTCATGGGCTCTGGCGCCACCTACTGTCAATCTCCCTGCCATCTGCCCTACCAGTCCCAATTCAGTTGCCCCTGCCTCTTTGGCAAAGTGCTTTCTGAGAGAGGACGGGACTCTCCTGTGCTTGGTCTGCAACAGGGGAGACAAATGTCCCCCACCCTGTTTGCATTGCCCAAAAGACAGTGAAAAGTTTTGTGAAGAACGAGCTGCATTTTAGCTCCTTCCTTTGGACAGACCGGAGCAGACATGTCCATTTATAAAATGAAGCACTGCCTAGATGCGAAATAATAATAATGCTAATAGTTTAGTTTATTAATTCACATTCTTTGTTTGGCGACTCTCAGTAGACAAAACAAGAACATTGTGAAAAAAGGCATCCAAATAAATAAATTGCTTCAGACTGAAATATTTCAAGGAGGCAGTGGTTCTAAAAAAACAATTGTTCAGTGTCTGAAAGCTGACAGTATTGGGGCCATAGTCACCTATCTAGGGAGGCTTTTACATAATTTGGGCACCACAACTGAAAAGGCCCTGTCCCTCAGTGTCTCTCTCATGCACGCTGCTGATAGCAGGGGGACACAGAGAAGGGTCTTAGTGATGGGGGGGGATATACTTTTACATTGACTCAAGTACAGTATATTCCATGTTCAGGAGAGGTTTATTTGAGAGGTGGCTCATTGATTATGGAAATGCCAAACATTAGACATATGCTCAGTGCCTTCTTGGTGGTGGCTCCCCAGTTATAGGACACTTTGTCCAGAGAGGCTCGCCTGTTGCTTATGCTTCGGCTACAAGTGATAGCCCAAAAATAAAAAAGAAGACATTTTCCATGCTAGGTGAAGACATTATTATTTCCCCAGAACTTTGAACAACTAGGCTTTCCCCAGAACTTTGAACAACTAGGCTTTTAAAAAATGCTTTCCAGTTTTTGAACTATTTTGTTTCCCTCAGTTGCTGGGTTATGGCTTTGTTTTCATGTTGCCTTGTGATGGTTTTTTTGCTGGCTGCTGTGGTCGGTCCCTTTCTGCATAGATTGTTTCAGCTTTGGGCTGTGGTTGCATTTTGTGGTTTGCACAGTTGTGAGCCACCCAGAGGACGTTGTTGAGGGAGAGGGAGAGGACGAGGAGAGGGAGAGGGAGAGGGAGGTCCTCTGTACTGCGGCTTCTACCTTAGGTGTTTCCAGGAAAGCAATGACCTCCTTGAACTTTCTCCCTGTGTGAGTCCATGTGTGTGCAATCTATACAGTGTACCGGAAAGGATCAGCAATGCTCCAGCCCTTTGATTTACACAGAGGCCTTGCTTTGACCTAATTTTGCATCTCAGTTGGGTGTCCGGCTTAACAAAGAGGTCACTGAGTGATGCTTTCCTTGGATTACAAACTACCTCTTTGCCAATACAGAGCTTCCCAGGTTTCCTGCTGGCCTCCTCTCCAGATGCCGCCTTGCGCTGGGATTAGAATGAGATGTGTGTGCCGCTGATAGGGATTTTTCAAACATTGACTTGCTTTCTTCTTTAGTTGTGGAGAAAGGAAGTTGGCCGGCAAGCCTGGCTGTGTGTTGGGGGGGGGGTCCAGCACCACTGAGCACTAGATGATACCTTGAGACACCCCGAGGCCCCACCATTCTGGTGCATTTGGGGCGATTTGCACTCATGACGGAATCAGGCTGGTTGTGTGCAATCTTGATTTCAAACCAGTTTGTGCCTGCAAAAGATTCATGGTCAACATACTGCTTCATTTCTAGTTGGTGCATGCCCCAGAGCTTCTTGCTGAAATCAACTTTCTACACCACAATTTCTTTTGGGTGTGTGTTTGTGTGCTTTGTCTCGCTTCTGTTGTGCTATTAGTGCAAAAAATACCCCTCCAAGCAAGGGGTGCGGATGGTGCTGTGGTCTAAACCACAGAGCCTAGGGCTTGCCGATCAGACGGTTAGAATCATAGAATCATAGAGTTGGAAGAGACCACAAGGGCCATCTAGTCCAACCCCCTGCCAAGCAGGAAACGCCATCAAAGCATTCCTGACAGATGGCTGTCAAGCCCCTGCTTAAAGACCTCCAAAGAAGGTTGGCGGTTTGAATCCCCGTGACAGGGTGAGCTCCCGTTGCTCTGTCCCACCTCGTGCCCACCTAGAAGTTCGAAAGCACAAAGTGCAAGTAGATAAATAGGGACCGCTCCGGCGGGAAGGTAAACGGTGTTTCCGTGCACTGCTCTGATTTGCCAGAAGCGGCTTCGTCATGCTGGCCACATGACCTGGAAGCTGTACGCTGGCTCCCTCGGCCAGTAAAGTGAGATGAGTGCCGCAACCCCAGAGTCATCCACGACCGGACCTAATAGTCAGGGGTCCTTTTACTTTTACCTTTGACCCCTCCAAGCAGCAATGATGCTGTAACGTTGGGGAAGCATCACAGAACAACGAATGAAGCAGAACAATGTGTGCATGGTCCAGTATAGATCCACCAGCAATGCACTATTATTGCATCAATGAGATATGTCAATGAGATATGTCAAGAATGTTTTGATGGTGTTTCCTGCTTGGCAGGGGGTTGGACTGGATGGCCCTTGTGGTCTCTTCCAACTCTATGATTCTATGATTCTATATTGGAAATTGCACCCACAGAAAAGAAAAGGAAGAAGTGGTGGACTCTCCTTCCTTGGAGGTTTTTAAACAGAGGTTGGATGACCATCTGTCATGGATGCTTTAGCTGTGATTCCTGCATCACAGGGGGTTGGACTAGATGACCCCTTGGGATCCTTTCAAGCCAGAAATTCTGTGAATTTATAACTGACATCCCTCTGTTTGAGGAAGGGGGAAGTTGGTTTAAAATGGCACTCCTTCACCAACTTTGGTGTAAAGGTCTTTGATTCAATCTATTAGGCTCTTCTTATACAGTGGAACCTCGGTTTATGAACACCTGGGTTTACGAATTTTCAGTTTAAGTACTCCGCAGACCCATCTGGAATGGATTAATTCACTTTCCATTACTTTCAATGGGAAAGTTTGCTTCAGTTTATGAACAGACTTCCGGAACCAATTACACCCATGCTTCGGGTTAAGTACGCTTCATTTTAAGTACTCCACAGACCGTCTGGAACAGATTAATCCACTTTCCATTACTTTCAATGGGAAAGTTCGCTTCAGTTTATGAACGCTTCAGTTTATGAACAGACTTCCGGAACCAATTTTGTTCATAAACCGAGGTACCACTGTATTCTTATTCCTGACCCCTAAGGCCCTAAATATATTCAAGGCAAGGAGCAGGAGGCAAACACACACTGCCCAGCACTGGAGGCCACCTTGTGCTTCTGGGGCAAGTGGTGATGGGGCTCAAATCCAATTCACTTATAAAGGAAAACATGTGTAATTACAAAACCATTGGAGATCTAAAGCAATTTTGCAATCCAGTCCTCCAGCCATGTAATGTATACCAAAATAATAATAATCCATTTACAATGTTAAAGCATGCATAAAAATGCACATATTTGTGAAAATAACATAAAAAGCATTACACACACACACACACACACACACACACACACAAACTGTATACAAAAATATGTACATTAGAAGATACGGTATGAAGTTTCATGTGCGTTTTTTATTATTATTGCAAACTTACAAAGAAATCTTTAGAACTGACCCTGAGCTTTGAAAAACTGGAACTGAAATTAGCAGATTCACCCTTCCCTAGGAGCAAGCCTTAGGACCTGCTAGGAAGCAACAGGTCTGAGGCCTGCTCTGTAAACCAGGAGTAGGGGACCTGGGATAGCTCAGTCGGTAGAGCGCAGGACTCCTAATCTCAGGGTGGCGGGTTTGAACCTCACATTGGGCAAGGAATTCCCGCATTGCAGGGGGTGGACTAGATGACCCTTAGCATCCCTAACCACTGTGCGGTTCTATAGTTCTATGAACCTGGGGCCCTTCTGATGCTTTTGGACTCCATCCCATCAGCCCCAACAACTTTTCCAGGGTCACAGGGCCCTTGCTATAAAGCAAGCATAGGCAAACTCGGCCCTCCAGATGTTTTGAGACTACAACTCCCATCATCCCTAACTAATAGGACCAGTGGTCAGGGATGATGGGAACTGAAGTCTCAAAACATTTGGAGGGCCGAGTTTGCCTGTGCCTGCTATAAAGAAGCCTTTATACCTGGCATTTGGGGGGAAGAACCCCGAATCTTCCTTGGCAGCGATCTTCACTTTGAAGAGTTTGCAAATCGCCCTTGCGGCTGCCTCCTGCAAGAGAAGACGCAGCCCGAGTTTTATTGCCAATTGATTGGCTGTTAGCAGACATTAGACAAATTAGAGCAGGCCATTAAGCCTGGACGGAGGAGAGTAAATGAGGGAGAGATGGTGCGTCTCTTCCAACAACCCCCCCTCCTGCTGCTTGCCTGCGCTCCCTGATCAGCAGGATCAATAAAGCGACATCATGTAGCCTGGATCAATGGAACAGCTGGAATGCCTCACATATATAACGGCCTCGGTGTTAGATCATATGCTCAGGACCTGCTTCCTCTCTCCACCTTGGGAATGGCAACCAGCAAAGAGTTACTGCCCGTCCTTTGGGGGACATTAGATTCATAAACTAGGGGAGGGAAACCGATATTGGAAAAGCAATAAGGCATTAGGGAGGCATCTCTTCAGCCGTAATGCTCTGGCCGGCTTGCACTCAGGGCAGCCTGGATTGATGCGCTGAGCACCAGGCCTAGTTGCGCCTCGTCAAAAAGGAGCTTTCAGCCGCTTTAATCTGATAGTTTCTAACGAGATTAATTTGGAAAGGCCTGTAGGAAGGGAATAGGGCTTCCGGCAGAAATGGGGAGGCACACCCAACAGGCAGTGTGGCCAGGCTCTTGTTTGCCTTGTTTATTCATTTTAGATACTTAAAGTCCCACCCCACTTCATTCCAGCAGCGGGAGAGCTGGGAAGCGGAGTTCAGCCCATCAGCTCTGCTGTGAGAAAGACAGCTTCATCAGGGACCTCCTGGCCCTGAACTGTGCCAGCTGGTCATTCCTCTACAATTCTATGACGGTTTAGACACTGGAGCCCGACTTTCCATTTTCTTCTCCCCTCCCTGCCCCTTTTGCCTTGCGTGTCATGCTTTATTAGATTCCTAAACTTGCGAATTGGGATGGTCTAGTTTTGATCATATGTAATCTGCTGGGGGAGGCTTTGTGGCTGTAGAGCAGGGTACAAATGTTCTAAACCAGTGGTTCTCAAACCAATCAATCAATATACCTTATTCGACCGGTAGTCAGAAACAACAACAACAAACTTTTTGTTTTCTTTCCTGGGCCACGCTTTCAGAATGAAAAATTTGTGTGCGCCATGATGAATTCTTTATTGATAAGAAATACGTTGGAAGACAAACATAAACAACTCTCAACAGTGTTCTCTACATCACATCAGCAGCGGCAAACTGTGCCGCTTGGCTGCCCGGGGCAGCACCCCTTGGGGGCGGGGCGACGCTCCGCAGTGCGCATGCAGCACAACGTGTGTGCCAGGATGAACTGTGCGGTTTGCACATGCGCAGTCCGTCCAGGTTGGCGCTGCTGCTTTGCTCGGCCGGCGTGCTCTGAAGCAGAGCGTGCTACAGAGCGGTTTGCCACCGCTGCCCGTCAACCCGCTCCATAGCGCGTTCTGCTTCTTCCTGCTCGGGCGGAGGAGGCGAGGGGCGGGCCAGGGGGTGGTGGCGCTGCCCCCCACGCTGCCCCCGCCAGACTGGAGCTAGGGGCGGCCCACCCCCTACGCCCCTCCCTTGCTACGCGCCTGCACATCAGTTTGTGCTCTTTTTCATCAGCACGTGAAAAAACCCGCCAGCATGTTAGTGCACATCTCTCCTAACATGCCAATCTTTTAATGTATTTCCCCTTGTATTTTTACAGCTTCCCCTAATATACTGCACTGGCACGTTATTTTCACTAATATATTCATTTTATGCACACTTCACCCCAATACATGCATTTGTTTATTTATTTTGTCACACTGCGAAATTCAGAGAAGCACACATTTCAAAAGGATGGCTGTGTTGCGGTCCGCATATTGCATCTGGAAGCGTGACTTAGCTCGTTCTGGCTTTACATGGAAACTGAATTGGGATATCTCCCCTGCCCCATCTATAGCTACAACCCTTCATTCTCCCTGGCCGTTGACCATGATGACAGCAGGTGATAGCTGCTGTGGTCTCAAGCTCCAGGAAGCATGCCCCCAGAGGATTGCCCCCATTACCCCAGAGCTCCTGGAATTTTTCCTGCCTTGATGTTGTGCTGCCTTGCGAGGAATATCCTTTGGCCAGGCTAGAGAGGGTGGAGGTTGAAGGCTCCTGCACCTTTAAAGATTAATAGTATTGTTTGCTCATTAAGGAGATCATTCAGGGCCGGGCTGAAGCTGGAAGGCTTGAACGCAAGCATCTGTTTGCTACTGGGAGAGGATATTAATTGTCTTGATACTTCAGTGGGTATAAATACGGTTGCCAGCCCCAGATAGCATCTGAACAAACAAACAAACAGCTGCCAGCAGGATCCCTATGATGGCTGACCTTTGCAGAGTGCTGGGCGGCTGTTTTTAATAGCAACCTTCCTGGCAGAATAGAAATGCGTGGCGGGGGGGCTCTGGGGAGGTGGAATTAATGTCGTTACATCAGGGTCCTTCAGATTGGCTATGGGGTGGGACTTTGAAAGTGGAGGCTGGTTGCAGGATGGATTTGATTTAAATCAAATCAATTTAAATCATGATTTAAATCACTAGTCAGTAAGACTTGATTGAAATCTTTCTTTCTTTTGTTCATTCGTTCGTTCTTTCTGTAAAAAGAAAGAAAGAAAGACTCATTCTTGCTGGTATGATCTTAATATTTACAGCCATATGAAAGTTTCATTTATGGAATAATAAATTTTCAGAGTAGTTTTTGCAGTTATATTAAAAAATGGTCATATTATTAGAAATACATATAGACAATTGTGAAATTATGGTGAGGTTTAATAAGTTAACTGTTCATATTTGGACAACTTTTCTGCTGTACTTTATTGGAAGGAGGAAAATAATCATTTCCTTAATAACCATTTAAACAATTTGTTTAACTAAAACTATAACATTATAGCATATGTATCCATGTTTGTTAAATGATGGGGTTAAAATGTGTTGTTGTTGTTGTTTTAAACTTAGACTTAGTTTTAGCACACATGAAACACTTAAAACATATCCTTATTTCCTGATGAGTAGCTTTTGGACTATAATGTAACTTAAATAGAAGACTATATTTAGAAATATTTTTCCTCCCAAAGAATTTTATTTTTAAAATCCGATTTAAATAAATAAAAAAATCCGATTTAGATTTTTTAAAAAAATCCCATTTATTATTATTATTATTATTATTATTATTATTATTATTATTATTATTATTTTAATGATTTTTATTCACCCTGGCTGGTTGGTTCTGTGTGAGTGACTGAGGCTGAAGACTAAGACATATATATGAATGTTGGAAGGATCAGGACAGATAACAAGAAGTCCTTCTTTACGCAGCGCATAGTTAAACTGTGGAACTCGTTCCTGCAGGAGGCAGTAATGGCCACCGAATTGGATGACTTTAAAAGAGGATTTTAAAAGAGGATTTTAGGGACCCAGGTGGCGCTGTGGTTAAACCACTGAGCCTAGGGCTTGCTGATCAGAAGGTTGGCGGTTCGAATCCCTGTGACGGGGTGAGCTCCCGTTGCTTGGTCCCAGCTCCTGCCAACCTAGCAGTTCGAAAGCACGTCAAAATGCAAGTAGATAAATAGGAACCGCTACAGCGGGAAGGTAAACGGTGTTTCCATGTGCTGCTCTGGTTTTCCAGAAGCGGCTTTGTCATGCTGGCCACAGGGGCGTACCCAGGATCAAAATTAGGGGGGGGCAAGGGGCGGGGGCAAGGGGCGGGAGGGGAGGGGCCACAGTGGGAATATGGGCGGGGCTATGTGGCCTGCGTACTCCCAGCTCTTCTGAGGAGGCAGCCCCAGGCTCTTGTTCCCGGCGCGAAGCTCCAGAGGCGCGCGGGGAACGCAAGCCTGGGGCTGCCTCCTCCGCACCTCCCAGGTCTTCCGAGGAGGCGGCCCCAAGCTCCCGTTCCCGGCGCGAAGCTCCAGAGGTGCGCGGGGAACGCGAGCCTGTGGCTGCCTCCTCCACTTACACTCCCCGCTCCCGCTTAGCGCTCCTCCGCTTACGCTCCCCTCGCGCCTCTGGAGCTTTGCGCTGGGAGCCGGAGCCTGGGGCTGCCACGCTGCGCCCCTTAGCCTTTTGCTTCTGGGGGGGGCAATTGCCCCCTCCTGCCCCCCTGCCCACGGCACTGGTCGCCCCTCTGGGCAGCTCGCCCCATCCCCCGGGTGCGCTGTTTCCCTCCGTCTCTTACGTTTACACCCCACCGCTTTTGCAGCTCGGTAGTGGGAGGGGGAGAGGAGAAAGTGCGATGGGTTATGGAAAGGGGAAAGGGGGGAGGGCTGGTCTGTTTCTTTCTGGCTGGGGCCGCGCACCCCACTTTTTGCATTGAGATTTCTTTCTTTTTAGCTTGGGGGGGGGGGGCGGGCAGCTGGCTTCTAGAGTAGGGCAGCTGCCCTAACTTGCCCCGTGGTGGGTACGCACTTGGCTGGCCACATGACCTGGAAGCTATACGCCGGCTCCCTCGGCCAATAATGTGAGATGAGCGCGCAACCCCAGAGTCGGTCACGACTGGACCTAATGGTCAGGGGTCCCTTTACCTTTACCTTTACCTTTAAAAGAGGATTAGACAGATTCATGGAGGAGAGGACTCTTGTGCCTACCAGCCACAGTGGCTCTGCTCTGCTGCCACAGTTAGGGTCAGCCATGCTTCTGAATGCTAGTTGCAGGAAACCGCAGGAGGGGAGAATTGCTCTTGTGCTCAAATCTTGCTGGCGGGTTTCTCATGGGCATCTGACTGGCCCCTGTGAGAACAGGATGCGGGACTAGATGTGCCACTGGCCTGATCCATGAGGCTCCCCTTATGGCTACTAGCCATTCTTTTCAACAGTCATTTTGTTTGTTACAAAATGCAGAACACTGCAGTCTACCTCTCGCTCTGCATTACCGTGCGAGAAACTTGGGGCCTCGTTTTTTATTTGTTCTTTCATTTTGTCAAATCTGTATGCGGCTTGATCGTAAGAAACCAAACCCATCAGGGCAAAAAAAAGGGCAAAACAATAAGAAAAAAATAGCAACCGTTTAAGACTTTTGAAAACTTCAAGTAAGAATAAACTGAGAACATTAAAGTTCAACATCAACTTTCTAAACATCTGGGTATGGTTATTTAAGTGAGGTTTGATTGTATTGCTATAATTTTATACTTGTAAAACCAAATAAAAATTATGTCAAAATGAATGAATGAATGAGCTGTATTAGTCTATTATAGTGTGGTTTTCTGTACATTTTAAATTATGGTTGCTGTTCCTTTAGTGATCATTTTATTGGTTTATCTTTTTTTGTAAACCGCTTTGAGGTGCCCCCCCCCTACACTCACTCAAGCGGTATATAAATTTTATGAAATAAATAATAAAATTTCCTATCTTGGACTCCCCGGCTGCAAGTGTCCATCATTTTTTGTGGAGGGGGGCGGGGCTTTAGGGATGAGGATAGGAAGGCTTAATTCGTGCATATAACGTGAGTTTCCCTCACTTTATAAGTGTTTGTTGTCCTCCTTAGGACTAGAAAAAGACCCAGGTTCAAATTTCTACGCAGCCACGAAGCTCAATGGATGGGTTGGGCCACTCACAACCTCTTCAGCCTAACCTACCTCACAAGGTTGTTGTGCAGTTTAAGATCGGAGTGGGAGGCAGATCTGCGTACGCCGCCCTGATCTCCTCGGAGGAAGGACAGGAAGGGAGCATAATAAAATAACGGGATGGATTTTAGAACAAACACAGAGAAACCTTTAGTTCCCAGAGGGCGAAATAACACACGAGTGTGACATTGGACGCATGTTTTGCCCTTTATATGGTTCCTTTGCCTTATGTCTCCCTTTTTTGGTTTTTGCAGATCCGTGTCGATGGACCCATCAGAGGTGCCCTCGAGTATGAGATTGTCCAGGTGGTGGATACCGGCCCAATCTTGCGGGACATGGATTTTTCCGTAGATCACAAGCATCTGTACCTCATGTCTGATAAGCAGGTGAGTGGCATGGCTAGCGTCTGCTGGCATCCTTTAACGCCAGGACAAATTGTGTGCTCGTTTTCCTTCTCCAATTAGAGAGTCTTGTGGACAGACACAGCCTCTTCCGTTTAGCAAACTCTGGATCATGTTTCGCAGTGGGACTTCAGCTTCTTCGGTATTTGATGGATTACTGTATTTTAATATTTTGTTGGAAGCCGCCCAGAGTGGCTGGGGAAGCTCAGCCAGATGGGCGGGATATAAATAATATATTATTATTATTATTATTATTATTATTATTATTATTATTATTATTACTTATTTCGCTCTGACCTTAAAGAGGCAACAAGGAACCGGCACTGCTACTGAGGCCACATAATACCTATTCCACTTCTGTACAAAATCGGTCTTTGGAACTCCCTGCCTATTGGACTCTTCATGGGTGCCTGCCCAAAACATTTTTATTTAGGCAAACCTACCCAAATACCTGGGATGCGGGTGGCGCTGTGGGTTAAACCACAAAGCCTAGGGCTTGCCGATCAGAAGTTCGGTGGATCGAATCCCCGCGACGGGGTGAGCTCCCGTTGCTCGGTCCCAGCTCCTGCCAAACTAGCAGTTTGAAAGCACGTCAAAGTGCAAGTAGATAAATAGGTACCACTACAGTGGGAAGGTAAACAGCATTTGCTAGTGCTGCTCTGGTTCGCCAGAAGCGGCTTTGTCATGCTGGCCACATGACCTGGAAGCTGTATGCCGGCTCCCTCGGCCAATAATACAAGATGAGTGCCGCAACCCCAGAGTCGGTCATGACTGGACCTAATGGTCAGGGTTCCCTTTAGCTTTAAATTTACCCAAATATCTAGTAGGCTGATGTGCCTTTAGTTTATTCCTCATTTTAGGTTTTTTTTTTTAAAAAAGTGTTTTAATTGTTTTTACTCACAATTGTATTATTTTCGTAAACAACTTTGAGGGGTTTTCCCCCCATTCAAGTGGTATATAAATGTCATTAAATGAATGAATGGCAGGTGTAGAGCAGGTACCAAGAAGAGTACAGTGAAACTGCCTCCCTGGTGTCAATGGGCAGGGAGTTCCGAAGTTCAGGTGCTGCCACAGACAAAGACTGATTTCTTGCAGAACACGTATTATGTGGTGCCTTGAACGGTGCCAGTTCTGTGGGTCAAAGTGGTCTTCAGTTTAGCTCTTTATACACCAGTAGCATTTTTTTTAAAAAAAAAAGCCTTGCGGAAACTCATCAGCATTTTAGTGGATAAATAAAATAACAGCTTCAACTTCAATTTATAATTACTTCTTCTTGCTATTTAGTGTTAGTACTGAAGCTTATGGTGGAAAGTGCTATGATTTGCCATCTTGTCTCAATGATCAAACTTTCATTTTCGACTTTTTGGGGCGAAGGAAGCCCAGCCTGAAATGTGGTGTCCGTCTGAGCAGCCCGCTCTTATGTGTGTTTACTAGGTAGTGCCACCACACTGTTTCATGAGACTTACTCCTAGGTAGGAGCAGGTGGGGCTCATCAACCTGGGAAGGTAGCCCTTCTGGGTGAAGGAAAACTCTGATCCTAAACCTTCACTGGCTTGGGGCTATAATCATTCATGAGAAAGCATTCAGGAGTAAACCCCGAGGGAAAACCCATACTGGCTGCCTTGGGGAACATAGTTGGGAGAAGAAAAGGCTAAGGATTAAACCCTATGCAAATCCAGAGTGAATTCCCTAAGAAAGTTGGGGGCACATTGTACGCCTCCTTCTAGCAACTCCTGCAGAAGGAGTTGGTGCCAAATGCCTTGCTCTCCTTTCCTTTCAACCACACCAGCAAGGCCGAGAGTGCGGTCTTGTCATCTGGGCGGCTTAGAACCTCCATATACACTGCTCAGGCCTGCAACTCCGGGGAAGTCATTCCAGTGCTGCTAATGCAGTAAAAGCAACATGGGAGGTGGCAGTTATGAGGTCCTGGCCTCTGCAGCCACAGCGGGTGCTGTGATTCTGCAGTGGTTTGACTTAACTTCTAGAGGCGCACTCCATTGTCTCTAGAGACAGAAGGATGCCAAGAACTCACAGGTGGGGTTCACAGAATTGCAACAAACATTTTGCGCCATATACGCTCATCCTCTCCCTGTGGTGCCTCTTCTCTTCCTCTCCCTTTCGCCAAACTTTCCTTCTCTCTCTCTCTCTCTCGCTCACTCATTCTCCTCTTTTAAATAGTTCAGAACAAATGGAATGGAACGGGTAGAATTAGTGCTGTCAATGGCATGTTGCAAATGAGAGTCAATGACACGATCCGAAGCCCACCTGTTGAAGACCAAAGTTCTAGAGCTGTGGTTCCCAAACTGGGTGGTATCCACACCCTGCGGGTGCTGATATTACATTGGCTGGGGTGCTAAGAGGCACCGAGGTGGCAGGGGCCGCTGGAGACGTAAATGACTTTCAGACTTTGCACACCTGGTATTATTTGAAAATCTGGTTCATCAGTTCTGTGGAATGAATTAAATAGTTTTAATTAGGTTTTGAACAAATGTGGAGTGAACTGTTACTGCTTTGAATTTTACTGTGGTGTCGTCTTCCTTAGTGCGCCATGCAAACCATTGTTCTGAGTAATAGGGTAAGAGGGCACAAGGGATGAGTTCGGTGCCAGATTTACATATAAGCTAAACAAGCTATAGCTTAGGGCCCCACTCTCTTGGGGGCCCTAAAACATTTAAAAGTATTTCACTATTAATATACTTCTTCTTAATTGTATTTCAGTTCAACAATTACTTTGATCAAAATACATATTTTGTTATGTGCAAATGGCTTTAGATACCTATTAGGTCCATAAATTACCATATAGGATATATTCAAGAAAAAAAACAGCGACAATTTGTTGTTGACAAAGGACAGCTGGACATATAAAGGGCCCCATTATCTCCAGTAGCTTAGGGCTTCGTCAAACCTAAATCTGGCCCTGGATGAGTTTTTGGAACCCACGGGGAAGTGGCCTGAAAAGGTTTGGGAACCACTGGGCAAGAAGATTTGTGTTTGTCCCGTGGGTACCTGCCATGTGCTTTCAAGGGTGCCTGTTACTACCTCATCCTTCTCCGCCACCATGAATATTCATATGCCAAATATGAGCTGCATAGGAAAGAGAGGTGCCATTTTATCCATTCATCTTCATTAGCTACTAAGCCATAAGCTATAACTCATGGGCTGTGAGGGCAACGGCGACAAAGGACAGATTGCTTCTCCTTCTTCTACCTTTCTCTCTCTCATTTTTGGCCCACGTTTTGCATAAATGACGATCTTATCACTGCTACTTTCTGCTTCCCGTCACTCACTATCAATCCTCCTTTTGTTATCCGAGCTTTAGATGGGGGTCTTGAGGATAAACGAGATGAGATTCTGGCACAACCATTTGTTAAAACCCAGGTTTCCCCCAACTGCAATATGAAGTTTATCAGATTTTTTTTTGGAGCAATGTGGTTGCATGGATGAGGAGAGCTAAATCTGCCTTCCTTCTTGGGGAAAGGCCATAGCTCTGTGGTATAGCATCTGCCTTGCAGATAGCACACACCCAATTCTCTCTATTTAAGTGGGACAGCTCTGTTTATTTCTGCTATATATGTTGGTTGCATTACTACTCCCGTTTTGATCTGGGAGCTATTTTGGGGAGCGCTTTCAAAAATGGTTAATGTACAGATTAAGAATAGAACAGCGGCCCTTCCTCATATTTCTCCAGCCTTTTTTCCAAACATCTATGGATCTCCAAAGAAGGCAAAATCTTAGTTTGGGGTGCTGCTGTGATCCTCTCAGTTCTGTCGAATAATTGTTCTGTGGTTCCGACAGCTGTCCAGTTCTGCTTGAATTGTGTATTCCGAGAGCAATTTTTGAATGCTGGAATGGATTCTGTGAATTTGAACAAAATGGGTGGGCAAATACGTGGAGGATGAAGAAATACAGTACACAAAACAAAACACAAAACAGTTATCACTCATAGTGTTTAAAAGCTGTATGTATATTTATTTCAAAGGATATTTCTGTGGCTGCGCTATTTGATTGTTTTATTTTCTCCCGCCCTCCTACATCACACGAAATCCGATTGTTTCAGAACCAAGCAGATTGGCCGTCTTATTTCAGTGCTGGGAGAGGTCGCTGCAACAAGGACAGTTCAAGAACCCCCACCCCCACCCTTTTCATTGTTGAGGAAATTAGTAACAAATCTGGAAAATCTTCATCTCTCCCTCCTGCACCTGGCAGGGGTGGGTGGGGAAGGAGAGGGGGCCCTGCAGAAAGGAAATTTAAGAAGCTGATGATTACATATGAATCCTGGAAGCTCGGTAATCCCAGACTTGGTTAAACAGCTGTCTCCTCTAATTCCACTGACAGCCAGGCCCCCTTCTCCTGGAGACCTCCCATTTTCCAGGTCATTTCCAAGCACTGGTTTGTTAACCGATTTCCCCCCTCCAGATTTGCTATTACTCTGTCCAATTCTGGCAGCGGCCATTACCAACAATCAGCCGGGCAAGTGCAAATCTAATCTAAGCACCTCACGGAGGGGAGCAGTGAGGGCGGGGGGGGGGGGTCTTTTCCCATCTAAGGCTCTGCATGGCTTCAGAAGAGCTCTGGTACGTGCTGAAAAAATGCATATTTTTTTTTAGCCAATGCTCGAGGGAAATGAAATGGAGCAAAGGAAAAGTAGACATATACCATAAAGCCAACCCCTTCCCTGAATGTAAAAAAATGCAAGAGGAAGTATCGAGGGATAGCGGCCAGATTCCCTAGAAGACAAGGGACCTGTCATGCTTTTGTAGTTCTTCATCAAGTTTGGTGGTGTTATTTGCATCCTTTCTTTTAATGGAAAATGCAACTTTCTTCACTTCTGTAGCATTGTAGCATGACAAGATGGAGGAATTGTGTTAGCTGCCTTGGTGGGCATGTCAATGGAGAAGAGATTACAGTTTATGTTCGAGTAAGTTCTACTCATAGTAGAACTTGGTCAGACCACATGTGGAATACTGTGTCCAGTTCTGGGCACCACAATTTAAGAAGGATAATAGCAAGATGGAATGTGTGCAGAGGAGAGCGACCAAGATGATCAAGGGTTTAGAAACTAAACCTTATGACGTACGGTTGAAGGAGCTGGGTATGTTTCATCTGGAAAAGAGACTGAGAGGAGATATGAGAGCCAGCTTCAAATATCTAAAGGGCTGTCACATGGAGGATGAAGCAAGCTTGTTTTCTCCTGCTCTGAAAGGTAGGACTCGAACCCATGGTTTCAAGTTACAAGAAGGGAGATTCCAATTAAATATCAGGAAGAACTTTCCAACAGTAAAAGCTGTTGGACTGTGGAATCAACTCCAACCCTCTACGTCACTGGAGATTTTAAATCAGAGGTTGGATGGCCATCTGTCACGGATGCTTTTGTTGAGATCCCTGAATTGCAGGGGGTTGGACTAGAGGACACTCAAGGTACCTTCCAACTATACAATTCTATGATTCTACAATTCTGTAGTAGACCCACTGAAATTAATGCCCATGAATGTCAACAGTTCTGCTCTGAGTAGGGCTAACATTGTATTCGACCATATCTAGCTAACAAATATCCAACTGGGTGCTGTTGAGAAAGTCAGTGTAGATGGACCTTGTCTGATCCAGTGAGGATATTCATAAAACACACTTGAGCATTCAAACATCCAATAATAATCATGCGAGGTAGGAGAGTGGGGTCATATGTGCCCATCATGCACTGACCCCCCCCCACATCCCACATAGGCCTTTCTCCAACACTTCCTGCACATTTGAGAAGATGGCAACAGTGCTCAAGTTTCCAGCCTATGCGCATTGACAGACTTCCCTGCTGCAGCCAAGCCTTCACATGCACAGACAGTGAGGGCAGGAGGCAATAATGGAGTATAATGGAAACAGGGCAAGTTGAGAGTGGACCCATGCTCCAGTGGTTGCGTATTTCGAATCCTCAGATAGGGCTTTATTAATCTGTTCCCCCCCCTCCCCCAAACAAAAATGGTTTCCTTTGATCAGAGGCACAATTTTGATCAAAGAAAAAGAAAGGAGCCCGGGGATTAATTCGGAGCTTTATGCCTTCTGCAGAGATGGGAGCTCGATTGCATCCGTTGCTAAAGGCTCTATCACAGGATATTCCAATGAAGGTAAAGGTAAAGGGACCCCTGACCATTAGGTCCAGTCGTGACCGACTCTGGGGTTGCGCGCTCATCTCGCATTATTGGCCGAGGGAGCCGCTGTATAGCTTCCAGGTTATGTGGCCAGCATGACAAAGCCGCTTCTGGCAAACCAGAGCAGCACATGGAAACGCCGTTTACCTTCCCGCTGTAGCGGTTCCTATTTATCTACTTGCATTTTGACGTGCTTTCGAACTGCTAGGTTGGCAGGAGCTGGGACCGATCAACAGGAGCTCACCCCATCACAGGGATTCGAACCGCCAACCTTCTGATCAGCAAGCCCTAGGCTCAGTGGTTTAACCACAGCGCCACCTGGGTCCCTCTGAAGGTAAAGGTAAAGGGGCCCCCTGACCATTAGGTCCAGTTGTGACCGACTCTGGGGTTGCGCGCTCATCTCACATTTCCTTTGTCCTCTTCCTTACCCCCACCGCCAAACATACATGGCACTCTTTTCTTAAAGGATTTTTTCCTCTCTTTTTTTTTGCTTCAGGCCATTAACTTCTAGGCTGGTCATTATGAACTGCTTGGCAGTGACTGATTGCTCGGGGCTTTCTCGCTTAGGAAAATGTGGAACTGATTGCTTGCCTGACCCCATTTGACCCCTGGAATTTGGAGTTCAACCTGGGCTTTAGGAATAATAAACTCATATAATTAGCAGAGAAAACCGCTTGTGATGGAGGGGGAGGTGGTGTAATTGATTGGAAACAGCAGTCAGTCATACTCGATCTGACTCAACACCAGCCAAGGGATTCCAGTTTGCTGGAGAGGAATCTGACATCCCCCCACCTGCCCATTCGCCCCACCTAAAAACACTATCACTGCCTCTGAAATTTCACTCAGGGCAAAATCCAGTACAAATGTGAAGGTTGCTTCTTAGGTAAAACCTCTGAGGAATTTTGTTGAAAGGCAGAAGTTTTCATCAGATTCACAGAATTTATCATCTAGGTATTTTCTGCATTCTCATTTTGAGTCATTTCTTCCTGTTCAAAGCAAGGTGCTCAGTTCTTCTTGCACATACTATTTCCTACTCCTGCGAGGACCTTCCACACAGTGCTGTGCTATAATTCTACTGCATGGCAGATAATGAGTTTATGTGCTTGAGTTCATATTCCATTGTTTCCTAGAAGCTCAATACATGGGTGTGTGTGTGTGTGTGTGTGTGTGACATCTTTCCTCTTTAACCACTGTGTCTGCTTCTTACACCACTCCAAAAATGTGTTTTGGTATTTAGAAAGTTGGCTCAAAAAAATATCTATTCTAACACTCTAAGCAGCTGCCTTTGAGAGATGTCCCTCAGATGTGATCTGCACAACCCAGGAATTCAGCCCCAGTGTCATCATGAGGTTGAAAGCTCGCCTTAGCCTAACAGCTAAGAGACTGAGCTGGAAAGATTTTGCCCATTGTGAAACCCACCAGCCATTGGCTGAGATGCAATGACATCACAGAATGTTCGCGAAAGTGTTGAAAGCAAAGGGGAAGTCATGGAATGAAGGCAAAGTGTAGCATCCTTTGACTAGGGGGAAAAGAAAAAGAAAAACTCACTTCAGGGTTCGGCACAAGAAGGAGCTGTGTATTGTTGATGGGACGTGGAAAAAAAGAGAGAGGGAGAAGAAAGCAACACGGACTGGTTTTCATGTAATTATTTGAAACAAAAGCTGGAAGTCCCTAGTATTTTAAAACAGATTGCACAGAGTCTCTGCTTACATAAAACCTCATATCGTTTTGTCGGAGTCCTGTAGTCATAATGCATCCATTGGCTGCTGTAAATGGATTGGGCTACAGATATATAGCCATCATCCTTCGGTCCACCCAGCCGAGTGTCCAGGGGGACAAGGGGCTGTCTGGATGTCGGCGGCAGCCTCAGCTGCTGCTCAACCGCACACATTTCCATTACCCTAATGTGTCCGAAAATGGGCCTGGAAACTGACGAGGTGCTATTTGGATAATGGAGTGATTGAGATAATAGAATTAGAATTGTATTTGGAGGGTGGACGGGAGGTGTCATGGCCCGTCATTCCGGGACTTCTCTTGATGGCTTATTTCCCCACATCCGCACAGGTCAAGGCAGGTCACTGAAGCAGAGCAGTGAGGGAGCACCATAATTGCTGTGTGATCAGACTTTGCACACATGGACACGTTGAGAAACGGGCAGCTCACTCACTACTTGCTTATGGCCATGCTCAAATGCAGGAGAGTAGGTAAGAGATGTCACTGAGATTCATATATCTGGCCACAGGAATATACTCTTGTAGTTACAGGTAGGTAGCCGTGTTGGTCTGGATCGAAGTAAAATAAAAAAAATTCCTTCAGTAGCACCTTAAAGACCAACTAAGTTTTTATTTTGGTATGAGCTTTCGTGTGCATGCACACTTCTTCAGATACAAACCTATACTCTTGTAGGTTTGGCTGATGCCCTTAGTCCCTTCCAATTCTTATGGCCCTGTATCCAGTGAGGGTTAGAATCCGACAAGAGGAGTTTTCTGAACCAGACAGCCAGCTTTCTTTGCAAGGCAGTGGCCTTAGCCAGCCACTCAAGAGTCCTCTTCAACACCCCAAAAGAATGAGTCAGGTTTCAAAAGCCACAACTAAGAGCCACCCCCCACCCCTAACTGCTGGGTAGGCAAACATTGGCCAGAGTAGTGTGTGAGAGCTGACCTGGAAGCAGGCTGGAGAGCTGGAGAAACAGCCCCACATGAAGTGCATTGCAGAAGTCAAGTCTGGATGTGACTAGGAAGCGGGTAGCCAAGGCAATATTGCGCCTCTCTAGTCCTGTATTTAGGGATAAGCCTCATTAGGTTTGAGAGTTACTTCTGAGATGGCAGCACTGCAAGAGAGTCAATTCTGAAGTGGGCAAGTGCAGAGTTTTACCATAAATGAAGTGGTGATGGGGAACACAGGTGAATGACAGGTGTGCTGTGCTCTGCACAAGATCCAAAAATGAAAACAGGGCAGCGAAGAATGCCTAATACTTATTTCTGCCTCAGAAATAAGGTTTGGTACTTCAGAACTCCAAAATCTAGACAGATTTATTGAGGAAGTATCTTTCAAGGGATTGTGGTTGTTGTTTAGTCGTTTAGTCATGTCCAACTCTTCGTGACCCCATGGACCATAGCACGCCAGGCACTCCTGTCTTCCACTGCCTCCCGCAGTTTGGTCAAACTCATGTTTGTAGCTTCGAGAACACTGTCTAACCATCTCGTCCTCTGTAGTCCCCTTCTCCTAGTGCCCTCCATCTTTCCCAACATCAGGATCTTTTCCAGGGAGTCTTCTCTTCTCATGTAGGTGGCCAAAGTATTGGAGCCTCAGCTTCACGATCTGTCCTTCCAGTGAGCACTCAGGGCTGATTTCCTTCAGAATGGATAGGTTTGATCTTCTTGCAGTCCATGGGACTCTCAGGAGTCTCCTCCAGCACCATAATTCAAAAGCATCAATTCTTCGGCGATCAGCCTTCTTTATGGTCCAGCTCTCATGATCCATATTGCACCCTGTTAAATTTATGTTCTCCTGGGGTGTTGGTTTGGGCTCAAAGATTGTCACTTCCTCTTGGTGAGAAGGCTGCTGCACTGCATGGCCTGCTAGTATCTCCCAGACCTTTGATGGCACTACAAAGTGGTGGAGCACAGCTTTCTGCTGTCAATCCAGTTGACAGGGAGGGGTTGTGTGTGGCAAAGAGGAGTTAGGAGGGGGTGTTGAGAAGAAAACAGTGAAAGTCACCTTGACTCGGAGGATGCTTGAAAATTTAATGCTTGCTCTCTACCAAATATTGACTCATCTGGGCATCTGAGCAAGCCCTTTGTAGAGCACGTCGATATGTGCCTGACGTCTGAGCAGATAAAGTAGCTTCTTCTCCTGCCCTCCAAAGTGAGTATCTACTGCCTTTTAGAAAACCGAAATCCACAAAACAGAATGGAAATCAAAGAAGTTCAAAAGGAAGCATTTCCCTTGTGTGGGTAATTGATGAAGGCTTAAAGTTAGGGGAGGTTTACAGGCCAAAGCTGTTTCCCTGTTTGCTCCATTGGAACACACAAACCAAAGATTGGATCTCTGATTAATTGCTGTGTAGCTACTGAGACCTCAAGCTGCAGTGTAGTTCCTGAGATGTTAACCCAGTTCTGAAATCCGGATAGTGTGTGTGTGTGTGTGTGTGTGTGTGTGTGTGTGTGTATTTGCAAATTCTGCAGTATACTTGTTTGAGATAGGTATGTGTGTGTGCTGGTAAGGCTCTAAGCTAGTCCTATACAAACTGAATAGGGACAAGTTTATGTGGTTTTCCACTTCAAATGCAAAAACTGATTATTTGCTGTTAGGGATAAACATCCCAAATTGGCGACAGATTGGAGGATTTTATCATGAGATCGGGGGTAGGGGGGG
The DNA here is from genome assembly GCF_965207765.1 of Zootoca vivipara. Taxonomy (NCBI): domain Eukaryota; kingdom Metazoa; phylum Chordata; class Lepidosauria; order Squamata; family Lacertidae; genus Zootoca; species Zootoca vivipara. The sequence continues at coordinate 65,514,759 of NC_142592.1, read as the reverse complement.
ATGGCTACTGGATGCAAAATCTGGAGCGCAATTAAACAGAACAAGTGTGTTCTGGATCAGACCAGTGGCCCATCTAGTCTGGTACCCTGTTCTCATAGTGGCCAACCAGATGTCATTTTCAGGTAAAATACCTGTGATGTGAAACAAGGATTTGGAGATCTGCATTGCAAAACTAGCTCAGCTTTGCAGAGAAGTGCCTTGAACAGGTAGTGCCAGTGTTTCAAATTGCCTAGATTCAGTTCTCAAAATGTTGGTGGTAGGACTGTGATTGTGTTTGCCTGAATTCCTTAACAAAGCAGTGTTCTCTGGACCACATGCCTAAAAAGTACTTGCAAAAGTTTTTGTGTGTGTGTGTGCTTAGTCTCAGCAAGCAGCTTGGTAAGTTTATTCTTCCTGCAATGTGCTGGTAAGGCCTTTGCACAACATAGCCTCTGACTTTTCTTGGTTCTTCATTGACTCGGATTCCTCCATCCCCTGCATCAGATTGAACCAACTGGTCGGTGTTTGACATACACACATAAAAGCAAGGAAGACAGTAACACCAAAGAGTTGAGAAACTTCTTTTAGTTCATGAAAACCATATATCTTCCGAAATCCATGATGCTTAATGTGCAAAAGTTCAGAATCTGAAGCTACAGGACTTTCAAAGACTGGAAACCAAGCCTTGTGAGGAGTGCTTGAAGGAGCTGGGTACATTTATCCTGGAAAAGAGGAGGCTGAGAAGAGATAGGATAGCCATCTTCAAATATTCCAAGGGCTGTCACATGGAAGAGGGGACAAGCTTGTTTTCTCCTGCTCTGGAGGGCAGGACTCGAACCAATGGATAGAAGTTAAAAGAAAGAAGATTCCGACTAAACATACGAAAAAACTTTCTGACAGTAAGAGTTATTTGATAGTGGAATAGTCTCCCTTGGGAGGTTGTGGACTCTCCTTCCTAGGAGGTTTTGAAGCAGAGGTTGAATGGCCATCTGTCAAGGCTGCTTGAGCTGAGATTCCTGCATTGCAGGGGTTGGACTAGATGACCCTTGGGGGTCCCTTCCAACTCTAAAATTCAATGATTCTATGATGGGAGTCCAACAACAGCTGGGGACTCAAGTTTGAGAAACATGGATAGACCCTCAGCTTCTTTCTCTTGCACAAGCTGAGACAAGTTTTGGGTGCCGGTGGCTGGCTGTCAGAACTTCCTGGATGCATTTGCAAAGGTGTCTGCATGTGACGAAAGGGTCCTGTTGTTCCTGTCACTGGGTCTACACAAGGGAAGAACAATGTCAGGGGTTACTACCAATACAGAGCAGAGCCCAAGCAAAGCCAGGGTTTTAACTTTTCTGTCAGCAGACGAGGCACCCAAGAGGCATGTCTGGCTTTGCATCCCACAAATGTAGCATTAAGAGGGAGGGAGCCATAGCTCAGCGAGGCTTTGGGACCTGCTTTGACTCCCCTTGCTCTAATGGATACGCTGGCATGGCTTTAACACAACCATCAGGAGTCCCGGAACATCTGATTCCTCATTCACCAGCCAAGGGGGAGGAGGTACGTAATGCCTTCTACTTACGTGTTCGGGTAAAAGCCATCCCCCCCCCACTCCTCATTTCCCATGGAAGTCACTGACTACCCTTGTCACAAATACCAGAAATAATTTTAATAACAAGAACAATAGTAATAATAGCTTCCCGTCAATTACAAATTGTTTAACCTTACATCGTATCCCGGCTTCCTTGCCTGTAAAGAGAGACCCCATTTTCCAGTCAATACACATTACCATATACCCTCAGACGGAGCTCCCCTCTTCATCTAATTAGTGGGCGAAGCTAATTGTGTGTGCATCTGAGAGCACTTTGGTGCCTCTAAATATACATTAATGAGATCAGGCTACCATCATCCTGCCCTTGTGATCCGTAGCCCAGAAGGGGATGTTTCTAGACTCACTTTGTGTAGATTTCCATTAACTTACAAGCAAGGGAAGGAAGCAGTTTGGTGACGTTGTAATTTATTAAAAATAGATAGATGAAAGTGCTTACCTTCTTGCTTGATTGGTCAAAGCTCTTCATCTGCAGCATTTTGGAAACCTTTGCAACAATAAGTAGCGTTAGGAATGCATGGAACATAATAGCTTTTTTGCCACTGTTTTCTCCCCGCCACAATGCTCTTGGCTGTCTGTGGCATTTCCACAGAATGCCTAGGATTCCTTTGGCTTTTTTTTTAAAGGAAACATGGTTAAAATGGAAGGAGCTGGAGTGGTGTATTGGTCAGAGTGATCACATGAAGCTCACTGGGTGGCCTTGGGTGACAGTCACTGCTTCTCAGCCCAACCTGCCTCACAGGGTTGTTGTGAGGATTAAATGAGGAGAGGGAGAACCATGTACGGCCACCATGAGCTCCATAATAATAATAATAATAATAATAATAATAATAATAATAATAATAATAATTTATTATTTATACCCCGCCCATCTGGCTGGGTTTCCCCGGCCACTCTGGGCGGCTTCCAACAAAATATTAAAATACAATAGTCTGTTAAACATTAAAAGCTTCCCTAAACAGGGCTGCCTTCAGATGCCTTGCATCCAATACACTATATTAGCAAAGTACAAGAGGGAATAGTGGCAAGGATTCCATGGGAACAAGGGCGTAGCCAGGATCAAAACTAGGGGGGGGGGGCAAGCCATGATCATTCAGGGGCGGGGCCACAAAGTGGGAACGTGGGCGGGGCTACAGGGCCAGCTGGCCTGACGACATCGTGGTGGCGGCAGCGGCGGCAGCGGCCACCTTGTGCTTCTGGGGCTGGCAACGGCGGCGGCTACCCTGCTTGGCTGGAGAGGACGGGAGGGTCGGGCAGGCAAGAGGGGGTGACAGGGTGGGCGAGGGCAAGGCAAGGCACAGCCGCAGTCACGACGGCTCCGAGGCGTTGCTGCATATCAGCATAATATTTCAACCATGTTGTGGGTTCAAGCCCCACCTTAGGAAAAAATTCCTGCATTGCAGGGGGTTGGACTAGATGACCCTTGTGGTCCCTTCCAACTACAATTCTATGATTCTATTGATATATTGCCATAGCATATGCATCATTCTGCTTTCTTGAATTGTCCTACTCCTAGGCATAGCAGCCAACTCCTAGAGGCCTAGGTGCCTCCCCCCCCCCAAATACTAGTAAATACCGTATGTGAAAGAGTCATCCCCCCCATGTTGATGGGCTTTCTATGTGGGGCTTATCTGCCCCCCCCAGTATTTTATTAAGGATGGAAGAGGGAGGGAAGGAAGGAATAATAGAGAGAGGGATACCTCATATTTGTGGGTGCCTCTGGGTGATGCTGTGAAGCTGGAACTCTGCAGCAAGAGGATGGGAGGGTCGGGCAGGGGAGAGGGGGTGGCAGGGCAGGCGAGGGCGAGGCAAGACAGGGCCACAGTCTCGATGGCTCCGAGGCGTTGCTGCGTATCAGCATAATATTTCAACCATGTTGTGGGTTCAAGCCCCACATTGGGGAAAAATTCCTACATTGCAGGGGGTTGGACTAGATGACCTTGTGGTCCCTTCCGACTACAATTCCATGATTCTATTGATATATTACCATAGCATATGCATGATTCTGCTTTCTTGAATTGTCCTAGGCATAGCAGCCAACTCCTAGAGGCCTAGGTGCCTCCCCCCCCAAAAGAAATTACTGGTAAATACTGTATTTTAAAGAGTCCTTCCCCCCCCCCCATGTTGATGGGCTTTCTATGTGGGGCTTATCTGCCCCCCCCAGTATTTTATTGAGGATGGAAGAGGGAGGAAAGGAAGGAAGAAATAGAGAGAGGGATAACTCACATTTGTGGGTGCCTCTGGGTGACGCTGTGATGCTAGAACTCTGCAGCAAGAGGAAGATACCGGTACACCTGTACAGGAGCCTTGTAAGCAGCTTTCTCTCTGCTTGATTTACAGCAGGCACGTCCAACAGGTAGATTGTGATCTACCAGTAGATCACTGGATGTCTGTGGTAGATCACTGCTAGATCACTGGCACCCCTAAAAAAAGCTCACCCAAATTTTTCCTCCTCCCTAAAAAAAGCTGAACTATGACCTGAAGCCCTAAACAAAAATGGGCCTCCCTCCCTCCTAAAAGAAGCTCAACAAGTTTGACCTAAACCCCCCAAAACAGGGCTTCCCTTCCTTAAAAAAACTCAACAGCTTTGACCTGAACCCCCCAAAAGGGGGTAGATCACTCCCAGTTTTTAACTCTGTGAGTAGATCAGAGTCTCTTGGGAGGTGGCCACCCCTGATTTACAGTATACAGATGCAGGAGGAGGGGCAGACTGGAACACCAATGCTTTTTATAAACATCACTGTGTCTATCAAAGCTACAGCCCCCCCTTCTTATTCACTTCCTTTTAGCCTTGCAGGGCCACCTTAGTCAAATTGAATCCTCTGCACCCTCATTAAATTGCCAATAGAACTGTTAATGCGATCCCTGAATGCCCATTAACAACTCCCACTGAATAACAATAGGGTGAATAGGGTGGACCTTGCCTGAAGGGATATTCTGCTCCATTGTCTTAACTGCTTAAGTACTGGTAGCCACTTTGCTTTATTTATTTGATGTGTTTTTGTTACAGCTGTGTTCCCGCCCCCAGCAAGTGGAGAGCTGCTCTTGCTAAAGCAAAGCCCTTTCCACTTCAGTTTTTGGAGGGGCAAAGTATTGGTTATGGTCTGTAAAATACAATAATTTTTTGCTTCTAGGGGGGGGCAGCTGCCCCCTCCTGCCCCCCCTGTCTACACCCATGCATGGGAAAGGTGTGTTTTCAGGAGGGATTCCCCCCCTCCAAATATGAGTCTATGAAGTGCCTTTCACGAGGCAGTATATACAGCTGAAAGGCCAATTTTGCTGCCAGGAGGTGATGGAATGAATGCACTCAAGGAATATAGAAAGCCATTTTAATGTTGGATTTCATTGAGGAAGCTGGAACAATAGCCAATAACTATAAAACTACTGAGGCAGAGCCATACTTGTGCTGAGGGCATCTCTCAAACACTTTAGCACTATGAAGGGGAGTATTTTTATCAATGACATGGGAGCACAACAACATGCCATGGCCTTGCGGTCACAAGCCATGGGTAGTGTGCAGAAATAGCTCAGGGGGGAGGATGGGGGCTCCCTTGGGGGTGCCCTGAACAGAGGCATTTTATGCAGATCTTCTGATACACAATCTACAGTAAGCATATTGGGGCCAGATCAAATGTTAGCAGGGCGTAAGCAAAGGAGAAATGGTATCAATGTATGGAGACACTATTCTCCCAACCCATTTTTTTGTTGTTAGTTTTGTCAAAGCATTTTTGATTGGTTCAACATTACAATGCTCATCTAGACAGCAAGTCCATTACTAGAGCATCTCTTATAAGTGACTGCCCAGCCTTTGCTGAGGAACATCAGCTCATACCATCAGAAAGTTATTGCTACTGCTTAGTTTGAATCAATTTTCTTTTGATTTGAATCAATTGGATCAGGTCCTACCCTCTGGAGTAATCAGGCCGGTGTATCTTGCTCCCCTCGTGCTACAGAGTTCCACAACCAGACTGACCAGCTTACTACTCGACTAAGAGCTAGAAAGACACATATCAGAGAGCTGGAACTGTCTCCATCCCACTGCTTGGGTACAGTATATATTGGCTGGCCAACCTGGATGTGTTGCTGTAGAACACATGGAACAGTCCTTATTGGCTGCATAGGGATCTGTGCCAGAGATTTCCCTGGCCAAAGCCTCGGTCTCTCTATCTCTGCATAGTCTATACCTTATTAGTAGTGGCAGCCGATTGCCTCCCATTTTGTATTCATACTATTTGCTGCACAGCTAAAACACGTTTGCCACAGTTTTCCAAAACAGGCACAGTTCAGTTGGCAGTAGCCCGGGGAACACACAAGAAGCACTGGCAGATTATATGTGGGAGGCCTTGAACGACATCCTCATTTGGCGTGTTTGGTTCCTGTCAGAGTCCCATCGTCTCCTCGCTCACTCCGACGTCGATACCCACCCACAGCTTTGCAAACGCAAACCATAAATCTGTCCTTTTAAGCACAAGTGTGAAGACGCCAGATTTCTGCAGGGATGATTTCCTATATATATAAATATATGGCACTTATCACATTGCGGGTGGTGAGAATAAATGTTGCGCCTGCTATGTAAAAATGAAATCACAGCTTTCGCCTCCTGTATACATGCTTTCCTATTGCATGTGGAACCAACTAGTATATTGGAACGTACATGGATTTTATTTCGTGGTTGCTTCCCCCCCCCCCTTTCAGGCTTACTAGAGATGGGGGAGGAATTCCAAGAGCACACACACCACAGTGTTGGATTGCAGTTGCATTGCACATTTCCATTGCCAGTAGTTTAAGAGGAGAGCAATTTTCCTGGCCATTGCTTTCAGCACCCGACACTCTGGATAGCTCCTTACTGAATAATGTGGTCTAGTTTAGATAGCCACCTTTGCTGGATAATTTCTCTGCAAATGCGTAACACAGCCCTGCTATCCTGTTTTGATTATAGCGAGCGTATGGTACAAAACTCTGTCCTCGCTAAAACACTGAATCCAAATTTCTCCCCCCACCATCAAATTATGACACATTTTAGGACGGGGTGAGGGAGGAGGAGGAATAATAGAAGCAGTCTTGGTGTAGAGATACTGATTTCCGGGGTGGGGGGAATAAGCTGGAATGGGGGGAGACAGGAAGACGGGTGCTGAGGTGGGCTGTCCTGACCGCTGGGAGAGCAAGTGAAAAAGCAGGACCCGTGAGTCTCCTTGCTGCCTTCCTCAAGGCCTAGCATCCACATCCCTGGAGGAATGTTATCTGCACAGATAATATATTGAACCAACCAACCGTGGGGGGTGGGGTTGCATTACTCTCTTCCTTTGGGGGCACGTGGCCAGGATCTAGGCTTTGAAGGACCTGTCTGAAGCAAGCTTGACATAGTGAGAAGCACGCTAGTCCACCAGGAAGGGGCACCTGGCGTGTTTCCAGGGAATAGCACCAGATTGGAAACTCCCCAAACCCTAGTTCAAGAGCTTTGAAGGCCATGGGGTCTTCTTAGTTCAGGCATCCCCAAACTTTGGCCCTCCAGACGTTTTGGACTACAATTCCCATCTTCCCTGACCACTGGTCCTGTTAGCTAGGGATCATGGGAGTTGTAGGCCAAAACGTCTGGAGGGCCGCAGTTTGGGGATGCCTGTGCTAGTGCAACATCAATAGAATATATAGAATCCTTTGCAATGCAGGAATCCCTGACAGATGGCCACCCAAACGCTCTCACCAGTGTGGTGTAGGGGTTAAGAGCGGTAGACTCCTAATCTGGGGAACCGGGTTCACGTCTCTGCTCCTCCACAAGCAGCTGCTGGGTGACCTTCGGCTAGTCAAACTTCTCTGAAGTCTTTCAGCCTCACTCACATCACAGAGTGTTTGTTGTGGGGGAGGAAGGGAAAGGAGAATGTTAGCTGCTTTGAGACTCCTTCGGGTAGTGATAAAGCAGGATATCAAATCCAAACTCTTCTTCCTCTTCTTCTCTCTAAAAAACTGCAATGAAGGAGAGTCTACCACCTTCCAAGGTTACCCATTCCACTATTGAACAGCTCTTCACATCAATGTTGTTGTTGTTGTTTAGTCGTTTAGTCGTGTCCGACTCTTCGTGACCCCATGGACCATAGCACGCCAGGCACTCCTGTCTTGCACTGCCTCCTGCAGTTTGGTCAAACTCATGTTCGTAGCTTCAAGAACACTGTCCAATACATTCACATCAATACATTCTACTAATATTTAGTAGGAATCTCCTTTCTTGTGTTTTGAATCCACTGATTTGGGTCCTACCCTCCGGAGCAGGAGAAAACAAGCTTGTTCCACCTTCCATGTGAGCCCTTTAGATATCTGAAGATGGGCTATCTCCTCTCCTCTCAGTCTCCTCTTTCCCAGGCTAAACATACCCAGCTCCCCCAGGCTCCTCTTCTCCATGCTAAATATACCAAACTCCCTCAACCATTCCTCATAATGCTTGGTTTCCAGACCCTTTATCACCCAGGATGCTCTCCTTTGCACACATTCCAGCTTGTCAATATTCTTCTTAAAACTGTGGTGCCCGGAACTGGATACGGTCTATAAAAAGCAATAAATAAACAACAAAGGTGCATAAATAGCTAGGCTGCATTAACTGAAGTGTAGTGCCCAGGTGTGATCCGATCGAGGCAGGATAGGCTCCTAGCATCTCTGAGAGAGGGAGACACATTTCTGTCTATTGGGGACCTGTTACTTAATGTGTCACGCTCTTTTCCCTTCCTGGTCACACTGGCTTTGGATCCTGGGAGATGGGTTGGCGCTGGATCAACAGGCCTGTGGGAGCACAGTATTTACTGTACTGCAGTGCAGAGCGTGTGAGGAAAAGCACCAGCCCAGATTGGCCTCTCGATCGAAAACAAACAGCACTGTTGGGAGAAAAACAAAACCCAAGGAGCAAAAGTGCGGCTCCTCTTTATTAGTTTTGCCAGTCGCTCTGGCACGTTTGGTGCAAATTTCTCCTTCGAAGGGAGCCGCGCTTGAGATTTTCTTTTAATGTTGCTCGGCTGCTTCTCCTGACCTCTGCTGCACTGCCTATTACCTCAGCCCTGCTTCTTCCACAGCCCGATCGAATTAGCAAAGCACACACGATGGCGGCGCTTCTCGGCTCCTTGGAATTGGATGCCGGTGGCAGCCAACGGCAATAATCAAGATCAAGGCAGTACTCAAAGAGGGGGAAATGAACTAAAGGGGAGTTATATTTGGAAGAACAGGGGTTGATCAGGGCAAGATCTTCCCGTTCTGGTCTGGCAAGCTATGATTCCCTCAGCCTCAATCTTTCTCTAGTCCCCATCTGGAGCATGGGTATAATAACTACGGATGATCTCTCAAGGCTTTTTAAACTTTAAAGGATTCTTAAAGCTCCAGAGGTTGTGTGTGCATCAGATGCTTGGGACACCTGGAATTTATAGAGTTGGCAATGAACTTCACGTAAAATGAAAGTTGAGGCAAATGCTAGGAGTCCTGCTAGGGATTATTTTCTAAAGAGCTGCTAAGGATCTCAGTGGGCTTTGTTCGTTTTCTGTTTGCTGTGGACTACCCTAGCCAGTGTCATTGTCAGGTTTAGCACTTCTCTCACACAAGACATGGAACACTGGCAGTTTTACTAGTTGTCAGGGATTATTGCGACTACTCCTGAGTAACGACCTTCCACATACTTGTCTTTCAAAAGTCTTTATTGGTGCACATTATTTACAGTGTAGTGAGCTGTCGGTTTCATGTCTTCTCATTCCGAATCAGAATCCGGCACTGCCCCCTTCCGCGATTGGGACCAACATAAAAGCCTCGGGACAGTGAATCTCCTCCCTTTTCTCCTCCTTCTCAATTCCGGTGTCGGGGCGAAGGGTCTACGGCAGGCATCCCCAGACTTCGGCCCTCCAGATGTTTTGGACTACAATTCCCATCTTCCCCGACCACTGGTCCTGTTAGCTAGGGATCATGGGAGTTGTAGGCCAAAACATCTGGAGGGCCGCAGTTTGGGGATGCCTGGTCTACGGTCAGCCCTATTCCTGTCCACTCCTCCCGCCTCTCTCTCTTCCTGCCTGTGGAGCAGGGGCTCTCCAGTGCTGCCAGAGCCCTGACACTCCTTCTCCATTTCCTGACTCACCCCTTCAGGCCCCTCGCTCTCATGACCATAGCTGCCAAGTTATCCCTTTTTTTAAGGGAAATTCCATTATGCTGAATAGGCTTCCTCACGAGAAAAGGGAAAACTTGGCAGCTATGCTCATGACTGCTTGGAGACGGGCTGCTTCTGATGAAGGGGGGGGGGTCTCTGTAATCCCTCCCCCTTACACTAGTTGAGGTTTATTTAGCAATAACAGGCTTTCAGCAGTCGGAGCTTCCACAACTCATTCCTCACTGTCAGAGTCAGTTGACTCGACTGGCTTCCGGACCTTCCCAAGGCCAGGTACACACCAAGTCCTCCCCCGCCTCCTGCTGGTCTTCCTTTGTTCTGATCACTTGCTCTGCCTCCTACTTCTTGGAGACTCAAGTGCAGCCAATTCCTCCTCCTCTGGAGCTGAATCCAACCCTGCCTCCTGCTCCTGCATCTCTGTGGTCCTGCAACAACTTACAGGCAGCTTATCTTTTTGTGAAAGAGTCACATTCCTGTTTTCCCTCTGCCTCTTCCTCCTCCTCCTCTGCAGACTCCTCTCTGCTGGACATGTCTCTGACAGTCGTGGAGGCCAAGGCTTGCATCTCCAACAGGCCTTGCTGTCAAGGGAATTTTGTGGTCTGTGCCTTTTTCAGTCTCCGGCACCTTAAGAGAAACTTCAGAAATAATTTGTGTCCTCGTGGTTCTCCAGGATATCTCTGGCTGCCTTTCATTTCCCAGAGTATTCATTTCCCTGACCATTAGGTCCAGTCATGACCGACTCTGGGGTTGCGCGCTCATCTCGCATTATTGGCCGAGGGAGCCGGCGTATAGCTTCCAGGTCATGTGGCCAGCATGACAAAGTCGCTTCTGGCAAATCAGAGCAGCACATGGAAACGCTGTTTACCTTCCCGCTGTAGCGGTTCCTATTTATCTACTTGCATTTTGACGTGCTTTCAAACTGCTAGGTTGGCAGGAGCTGGGACCAAGCAATGGGAGCTCACCCCGTCACAGGGATTCGAACCGCTGACCTTCTGATCAGCAAGCCCTAGGCTTAGTGGTTTAACCCACAGCGCCACCTGGGTCCCTCTAGACTAACATGTACCAACCCATAATTTGGGGCAAAGGGTGCTTTTGTGTGTCTGTTTCGTTGAGGCTCTGGTTGGGAAGGCCATTATGAGCGTCCGGATCAATATTAAACCCTCCTGGGCAATACTGGGCAAATGTTTGACCACATTTCCCAAGACTATCTTAAGTTTTGGGGACCACTTAAAGATCTCTATGAGAGGGGGCACCCTACTGCCTTTCCTCCCCTCCCTCTGGCCCTCGATTCTACCATTTAGAAGTTCATGTAAACATGCACAGCTCTCGTGTTATAGATAACACGACATTTCCTTGCATTTCCCAGGTGGCAATCTCGCCTAGAGCGTGTGCTGTTCTAATTGCAATCAGCCCCTTTCGTTCCCTCCTCCCCTGCCAGACTGTTAAATGTTTGCGGGATTGAGCCAAACAGCTGGCCATGTAATGGCGAGCTGTTGTGGGGCTGTCCTGGGGGCGCCATAAACGTAAATGTAACGGATGACTTTAAGAGTTTCAGAGATGGTGATTTAGTTCCGGGGGGGGGAGGAGGGAGGGAGAGGAGCAGTGGTTACAGCTTTTGTAGCCCCCAAGACTTTTTCAAAGACAGCTGCCCACACAGCAAGTGGCCTATGTCAACGGACAATTTAAAGAGGTGCCTTTGGGACTTTGAGTGAAAGAGATGGCATTGCATGATAGAAGTTTGCGAAACTCTGTGGCATGAAGAGGGTGGATACAGAAAAGTTTTTCTCCCCCTCTCATGGGGCCATCCAGTTAAGCTGAATGTTAACCAGTGGAACTCTCTGAACACATAATTCTATAAGCTTCTATCATGTCACCTGTTGCTCACTTTTAGATACCTCCATGTGTCAAACCACCAGCTCTGACAGCAGCAAATTTATTTTATTCATTTATTAATTTTATCTTATTTTGTTTATTACATTTAAAATGTAAATAAAGAACTATGCCAGGGTGTTGTTTATTGATTATAGCTCGGCTTTTGATACCATCCTTCCGGACATCCTCATTAAAAAGCTGACTGGCATGAACCTTTCTTCTACCATCTGTGGCTGGATTAAAGACTTTCTGATAGATTGGACACAAACGGTGAGGATTGGACAAGTAACATCTAATTCCTTAAAAATCAGCACTGGCACACCACAGGGATGTGTGCTAAGTCCCTGCCTGTATCCATTGTATACATACAATTGTGTATCATCTGACCCGTCTACTGCAATTATTAAGTTTGCAGATGACACCGCCATAATGGGTCTAATAACAGGTGGAGACGAATCAGCGTATAGAGGGGAGGTCCAAAAATATATATACATGGTGCCTAGAGAACAACTTGCACCTTAATATCAGCAAGACAAAGGAGATGGTGTTGGACTTCCGGAGGAAGAGAGGAGAACTACCCCTTGCTGTACATCGGGGAGGGCTGTGTGGAGAGAGTCTCTTCCTTTAAATTCCTAGGAATTTCTCTCAGTGAAGAAATTAATCAATATAACCCAGGTGGTTAAGAAAGCCCAACAGAGACTCCGTTTCCTTAGAGTATTGTGAAAGAATGATGTCAACCAACATTTGATGATCTCCTTCTACCGGTCCACAATAGAAAGTGTCCTTTCATACTGCATCACAGTGTGGTACTCTGGCTTGACATCAAAAGATAGAAAGTGCCTACAGAGGGTGGTGAATACAGCACAAGATATTATGGGCTGTCCCATGAATCCGCTGGATGACATTGCGGAAGACCGTTGCCTCAGGAGAGCGAGGAAAATTCTTAGGGATGATTCACACCCAGGCCGGCACCTTTTTGATCTCCTGCCCTCGGGTAGAAGATATAAAAGCATGATTAGTCGCACCAACAGGGTAAAGAACAGCTTCTATTCCTGGGCTGTTAGGCTGCTGAATGAAAAGATAACAACAGGACAACTGACTTTTGGGTTTGGTGGGTGTGCGTCAGTAAACGAGGGGAATTAAGACTAAGAGATCTGAGTGGGTGTGCTTGTGTATACAAGTTGTACAAGTGACAATAAAGTATTTCAATTTCAATTTATATGCCACCCTTCCTCTGAGGATCACAGGGTGCTTTACGGACTAAAAACTCAAGAATATGTAACAAAATAACAAACAAAACAATACCCCTACCCCCAGTTTAAAAGGCCATAAGTTGTTCTATCTGCCAAACGCCTGGGAGAAGATATCTCTTCGCCTGATGCCTAAAAGATATGTAATGAAGGTGCCAGGCGAGCTTCCCTGGGGAAAACATTCCACCAATGGGGAGCCACTGCAAATAAGGCCCATTCTCATGTTGCTGCCCTCTGGACCTCATGGAGGAGGCACATGAAGAAGGGCCTCAGATGATGACTGCAGGATCCAGGTCGGTTCATATGGGGAGAGGCAGTCCTTGAGGCATTGCAGTCCTGATGCAGTTCTTGAGGTAAAAAAGGGATCCCTGATCATTAGGTCCATTCACGGACGACTCTGGGGTTGCGGCGCTCATCTCGCTTTACTAGCCGAGGGAGCCGACACACAGCTTCCGGGTCATGTGGCCAGCATGACTAAGCCGCTTCTGGTGAACCAGAGCAGCGCACGGAAATGCCGTTTACCTTCCCGCTGGAGCGGTACCTATTTATCTACTTGCACTTTGACGTGCTTTCGAACTGCTAGGTAGGCAGGAGCTGGGACTAAGCAACGGGAGCTCACCCCGTCGCGGGGATTTGAACCGCCGACCTTCTGATCGGCAAGCCCTAGGCTCTGTGGTTTAACCCACAGCACCACCTGCGTCCCATATAGTTCTGGAGGTATTGCAGTCCAAATGCAGTTCTTCAGTACACTCATTCCTTGAATTGTGCAGGGTGATCTTTGGGGGAGTTTGAAGGAATGGGTGCTTCAGACTTTTGGCAGGTAGTTGGGCTTGCAGCACATGTGGCCAACCAGCAGCTTTTGGGTAACTTCCCTGCAGGCTTCTTACTGCTTACCAATAGACTCCCCTCCCTGGTGTACGGCAGCTTGGCACTGAGGAGCACACCAGTCGGCATGCTTCCGAGCTGCTTCCCAAATCAAGCAGCTGGGGATTTGGTGTGCAGTGAGATCACAGAGATCCCATTGTGTGCCTGCCTCCACTTCCCAGCTGACCGGCACTGGAAACAGGTGAGGAGCATGCTAATTGGGATGCTTTTTCAGTCCCAGCCTGCTGAGCAGCGGAGAAGAGGGGAAGTGCAATGGGATCTCATTGCACCAGGTGTGAAGGTTTAAGCCACCCTAGCCCTGTGTCATGGTCCGGTCGGCGGGCGTCGGGACCAGAGGCAAGATGGTGGTGAAGAAGCAGGGTTGAGGAGCAAGGCAGAGGCGAAGGTCCACGGGGCACGAAGCAAGGCGAAGGCAAAGCAAGGGTCCAGGAACAGGAAGCAAGGCGAAGGTCCACGGGGCAAGAGCAAGGCGAAGCAAGGGTCCAAGGAGCAAGGAGCAAGGTGAAGGATCCAGGAACAAGAAGCAAGGCGAAGGTCCAAGGGTCAAGAGCAAGGCGAAGGTGAAGCAAGGGTCCAAGGAGCAAGAAGCAAGGCGAAGGATCAAGGAACAAGAAGCAAGGCGAAGGTCCAAGGAACAAGAAGCAAGGCGAAGATCCAGGGAACAGGAAGCAAGGCGAAGGTCCAAGGGTCGAGGAGCAAGGCGACGACAAGGCAAGGGTCCAAGGAGCAGGAGGCCAGATGCAACCAGGCAGGGATAGCGTTGCTGTGACAAAGAGCTGTAGGCCCCAGAGCCTGACTCCTGCCCATACTCCTGACACCCTGTGCACTGAGGATGGGCATGAAAGGTGTGCATGCAAGAGAGCGAGCAAAACTTGAGTGGGAGAGGGAAACTTGTGTGTGTTTGTTTTTGTGTGTGTGTGTGTGTGTGAGAGAGAGAGAGAGAGAGAGAGACAGACAGACAGACAGACAGACAGACAGACAGACAGACAGACAGACAGACAGACAGAAAGACAGACCCACTCCGAGCACAATTCAAAGTGTTGGTGCTGACCTTTAAAGCCCTAAATGGCCTCGGTCCAGTATACCTGAAGAAGCGTCTCCACCTCCATCATTCTGCCCGGACACTGAGGTCCAGTGCCGAGGGCCTTCTGGCAATTCCCTCGTTGCGAGAAGCCAAGTTGCAGGGAACCAGGCAGAGGGCCTTCTCGGTGGTGGCGCCTGCCCTGTGGAACGCCCTCCCAACAGATGTCAAAGAGGAAAACAACTTCCAGACTTTTAGAAGACATCTAAAGGCAGCCGTGTTCAGGGAGGCTTTTAATGTTTAATAGATTACTGTGTTTTATTTTTTTGTTGGAAGCCGCCCAGAGTGGCTGGGGAAACCCAACCAGATGGGCGGGGTATAAATAATAAATAATAATAATAATAATAATAATTATTATTATTATTATTATTATTATTATTATTAACCCTGCCTACCACCAGTATGCATTCCTCCCACTGCCACATGCAGCTCTGGGGGAGAAATGTTGCCTACCTCTGGGCTAGGTGGTCTTTGTGTCCCCTCCAGCTCCATTTCTAATTGATACTTGGACATCAGCAGTCCATCAAATGCTGGAGTTTAAGGGGCTTCATTGAGCCCAGTTTATCGAGTGGGTGATGCCGCCTTGGCTGATCAGCAGACAATCAACATTAGCCGTTAAGCCTTGACAAGTCTTTGGCAAACTTGCTCAGCTTGCAGGTGCTATGCTAAGCCCAGTCCTTGGGCTTTTGCTTCAAAATGCAGAGTATTTGAGCCAGCAGCTGGCGTGAGGTTTGCCACCTTTTCATCTAGCACACTGAGTGTTAGCTTATCTGGGGTTAAACTCTGAAGGCTTTCAAGGTCTAATTCATGACTTGTCACTGCAGTGGGGAGGCCCTAGCCGTGCAGTATATTGATCACCCCACTGGATTATTTAGTTTATTGACTCTCCTTGCTTTCCTACCCTAATTAAAGCCAGATAAATACTTAGTGTTGCGTATTGGAGGCTGCATGTCGGCAGTGACCTGGAAAGGGGTGGGGTGTAATTGAAAATGCAGTCAATTCAGGTAGATGACTTATGACCTGAGGAATGGCAGTCTCAAAGGGGGCTGCTGTTATCTTTTGGTCTGGCTTGCAGTTGAGCTCTTCCTCATGACTGGCGGGACCTTCCTTGTGATGCTTTCTAGCACCCTTTGCCAACCTGCTGCCATCCCGATGTTCTGTGGCAAGAAAGACAGTCACGGGAATAGAAATAAACACAAACTAAATGTAAAACCGTGAAATTTCCTGAAACGAGAGGTAATCGACTATAATAGGGGTTTACTGAAAATAATTACCACTTAAACAAATAAACTAAGGAATATCAAAAACTTCTAGAACAGGGGTGGCCAACTCCGAAAAGACTGCGATCTACTCACAGAGTTAAAAACTGGCAGCGATCTACCCCCTTTTGGGTGTTCATGTCAAAGTTGTTTAGGGAGGAGGAAAGCCCTGTTTTTTAGGGGTTCAGGTCAAAGTTGTTGAGATTTTTTAGGAATGAGGAAGGCCCATTTTTTAGGGGTTCAGCTCAGAGTTGTTGAGCTTTTCTGAGGTGGGAAGAAAGCCCTGTTTTGGGGGGTGAAGGGCTAAAATGTTGAGCATTTTTAGGGGAGCCAAAGTTGTTGAGCTTCTTTGGAGGGAGCCAGTGATCTACCAGTGATCTACCACAGACGTCCAGTGATCTACCGGTAGATCACGATCTACCTGCTGGACGTGCCTGTTCTAGAACAAAACTAAACAATATAGAAATAACTTAAGAAACAATCAAAAACCTCATTTCACTGTGATTAACAGTTTCCTCAGAAGTAAATAGAAAGATACTAAACTCTAAATGACCAAAGTTCAGAGATAAAGGGTAAGAAAACCCAAAAGAAAAACTTTTGATTATTTTAATTGGACTTAAAGCCAATAACATTCCAGTAATAAGGGGTTAGACACCCAAACGTAAAAACTCTAATTCTGAATCTTCAAAAAGGTTTGGAAACCTAAAGTGCAGAAAACATGGGGGAATTCAAATTAAGCTGTATTAGCTTTTAAAAGAATTCAAAAACTGGGCTGTAAAAGCTCCCGTGATCTAGTTGTTACTGATGTTTGGCAAAGTCTAGATGGGCCATTGGCTGATCCAACAAGCTATTCTTACATTCTTAGGACCTGCCTTTCTGGAGGTGGCCAGACGGAGACCACACACCCACTGCCCAGGCAACGTGAAATTAGGCTGCAGATTGGCAAATGTTCCACTGGAGGCAGTCAATCACAGATTGCCCCTTGGGGGCCAACGGGCCTGGCTTCTGCCTAATCTGAGGTTATTGTCATTTGTGTATTTGCTCAGACGCGGGAGCTGTGCAAAGATAACGCTGATCCTGTCCATCCCTTACTGCCCCCCCCCCCAATGACTTGCCTTCCACGCCAGTGGAGCGCAAACCCAGCTGGGCCAGAGGACGGGGCGGAGGAGGCTGAGATCAGCAGCCGGATATAATTGCATTTTGCTCCACAATCGCCCCCGGGGTCTGAGAAGACCCGTCTGTGTGTCTCCATTCTCTCCCTCTCGATGCATCTTGGGGGGGGGGATCAGTGTAAAAATTCAGCAGAAAGGCCACTCCTGGCCCTTGCCTGCTGGGCCATAAATTGTGCGAGAACCTTCCCTTTGCCTCCTGCGCCTGCTGGGCTTCACCATCCGGACCCGTAAGGCTGGCTCGTATTTTATGCTCTTCGCATCCCTCCTGATCCTTGATTTCTCATCATTGGGAGTCCCTGGTAGTTACATGTGCGCAGCTCCCTTCCAGAACGGGCTTGTGTTTTATAGCACTGCCACGGCGAGCAGAGGGGGTGGGCGGGGGATATCTCCTTATTGTATTTATAAAAGGGGGACCTGAGATTGATGGGGTGCCAGGAGGGATGATCGCAAATCCAACGGCCTACAGCTGGCCTGCAGCAAGAAGAGAAGCGTGGAAAGAGGGAGGAAGGGAGGGAATGGTCCTTTTTGCCAGAGTTGTATGATTTATATGAACAAAAGCCTATGTTGTAAATCTTGCCTTTTATAGTATGGTTCTCCATCAGGGCAATGGCAACACCTGGCCCTGTTAACATCCAGGCAACATAACCCTGGTTCTGAACAAGCCTTTGTCGAGGCAAACTGATAAATGTGCTGTATTTAATGGCGTTTAAAAAAATGGTGCCTGCTCGCCACTTTTACCAATACAGTGGTACCTCGGTTTATGAACACAATTGGTTCTGGAAGTCTGTTCATAAACTGAAGCGTTCATAAACTGAAGCGAACTTTCCCATTGAAAGTAATGGAAAATGGATTAATCCGTTCCAGACGGTCCGCGGAGTAACCGTTCATAAACTGAAGCGAACTTTCTCATTGAAAGTAATGGAAAGTGGATTAATCCGTTCCAGACGGGTCCGTGGAGTACTTAAACTGAAGCGTTCATAAACTGAAACATGGGTGTAATTGGTTCCGGAAGTCTGTTCATAAACTGAAGCGTTCATAAACTGAAGCGAACTTTCCCATTAAAAGTAATGGAAAGTGAATTAATCCGTTCCAGATGGGTCCGCGGCGTTCATAAACTGAAAATTCATAAACCGAGGTGTTCATAAACCGAGGTTCCACTGTATGAGAAATAAACTCTCTTGGCGCATTTTTATTTTTATAGAGTGCTTTCTCTAACCTCTTAAGTCTGGTATTATTATTATTAATTTACATTTCTATACCGCCTTTCTTTTCCAAGGAGCTCAAGGTAGTATACATGGTTCTACTCTTCCCCATTTCATCCTCACAACAACCCTATGAGGTAGGTTGCTGTAGGCTCAGAGATGGTTGCTGTCCCGAAGCCACAGCCACCCACTTTTTTTGTTTTGTTTTCTGTGATGAAGTTGCACAG
The DNA here is from genome assembly GCF_965207765.1 of Zootoca vivipara. Taxonomy (NCBI): domain Eukaryota; kingdom Metazoa; phylum Chordata; class Lepidosauria; order Squamata; family Lacertidae; genus Zootoca; species Zootoca vivipara. The sequence goes on along the minus strand of NC_142592.1, from coordinate 65,496,107 downwards.
CAAAGAGTTTGCTCAACCACTGAACTCATCACGAATGAAGCAAACAGAAATGTTAGTGGGTGTGGGAATGTTCAGGGAGGCAGGAGAGGATATATTGTTTAATGATATCCTTCCTAACTTGTGCCAGCAAATTCTATATCTTAGCAGAGTTTAAAAATTCCCCCTTTAAACGCACAGTGGTTTGTTTGTCGCAGGTTCATCTGAGCCTCTCTCTATAAGATTCCTGGTAAGATCCCTTCTTGTCCCTCTTAAAAAGAATAGACACGACAATCTTAATAAAGTCTATATAAAAGTAATTTACCCACATTCATTCAGTTCACAGTTGGATCCCTGAAGGCAGACGTAGGTTACAAAAGTATACAGTCAAACCTCGGTTTACGCCTACCTCGGCGAGCGACTGCTGCGGACCCGGAAGTGTTTACATCCGGGTTCCGCGGCGTCGGATGCGCAGACGCGATCTGTGTAGAGCGCACGCACGAAGCGTGCCTTTGGCGAGCGACTGCCTCCACAGAACTGATTGCGGTCACAAACCAAGGTATCACTGTATATACACGTGGAACTATCGCAAAAGGGAGTTAGTCCCAAGTGACTGCCGACAGGCATTCACTTCTGCTAACACAGGCATCCCCAAACTTCGGCCCTCCAGATGTTTTGGACTACAATTCCCATCTTCCCCCATCACTGGTCCTGTTAGCTAGGGATCATGAGAGTTGTAGGCCAAAACATCTGGAGGGCCGCAGTTTGGGGGTGCCTGTGCTAACACGTAGAAAAACAAAATGGAGAAGAAGGAGCAAAAGAAGAATGTGTGCTCCCCTACCCAGATTAGGCCACACCCACATCTAGTCACATGCAGAGGAAGCTTGTCCCAGCTCAAGAGGAAACGGGAAGTTTTCTCCTGGCTGGTACAAAGCATTCCATAGCATGTCCATTCTAGGAATCATAGAATCATAGAGTTGGAAGAGACCACAAGGGCCATCCAGTCCAACCCCCTGCCAAGCAGGAAACACCATCAAAGCATTCTTGACATATGCCTGTCAAGCCTCTGCTTGAAGACCTCCAAAGAAGGAGACTCCACCACACTCCTTGGTAGCAAATTCCACTGCTGAACAGCTCTGTCAGGAAGTTCTTCCTAATGTTTAGGTGGAATCTTCTTTCTTTAAGTTTGAATCCATTGCTCCGTGTCCGCTTCCCTGGAGCAGCAGAAAACAACCTTTCTCCCTCCTCCATATGACATCCTTTCATATATTTGAGCATGGCTATCATATCACCCCTTAACCTTCTCTTCTCCAAGCTAAACATACCCAGCTCCCTAAGCCGTTCCTCATAAGGCATTGTTTCCAGGCCTTTGACCATTTTGGTTGCCCTCTTCTGGACACGTTCCAACTTGTCAGTATCCTTCTTGAACTGTGGTGCACAGAACTAGACACAGTACTCCAGGTGAGGTCTGACCAGAGCAGAATACAGTGGTACTATTACTTCCCTAGATCTAGATGCTATACTCCTATTGATGCAGCCCAGAATTGCATTGGCTTTTTTAGCTGCTGCATCACACTGCTGACTCATGTCAAGTTTGTGGTCTACCAAGACTCCTAGATCCTTTTCACATGTACTGCTCTCAAGCCAGGTGTCACCCATCCTGTATTTGTGCCTTTCATTTTTGTTTTGCCCAAGTGTAGTACCTTACATTTCTCCTTGTTAAAATTCATCTTGTTTGCTTTGGCCCAGTTGTCTAATCTGTCAAGGTCATTTTGTAGTGTGATCCTGTCCTCTGGGGTATTAGCCACCGCTCCCAATTTGGTGTCATCTGCAAACTTGCTCAAGATGCCCTCAAGCCCATCATCCAAGTCATCGATAAAGACGTTGAATAAGACTGTGCCCAAGACAGAACCCTGTGGTACCCCATGTTGTTGTACTTGACTGCTATGTGTTTCACATCCCACAGTGGGAACAGGGATGAGCTATGTCTCTCATCAGTTGTGATGTCACAGTAGGGTTCCCACGCAACAATATAGGTTTCCATGACCCTGGAGGGGTCAAAGTTCAGAGTCTCAGAAGCCTAACCATGAAACAGGAAGCTGTCCTATGCCATGACAAGACTATGGTGGCTCTCCTTCGATGCAGGTTTCTGATGAGCGGTAGGATGGCCATCTCTCAGATGTCAATCAGGTAGGGATGGGAGAGACTCCCTGCCTGAGATCCTGGAGAGCTGCTATTGGCCTGTGCGGACAATGTTGAGGTAGATGGATGTCATGGTGCTGTCAGGCATGGAATAATAATAATAATAATAATAATAATAATAATAATAATAATAATAAATAATTTATACCCCACCCATCTGGCTGGGTTTCTCCAGCCACTCTGGGTGGCTTCCAACAGAAAAATAAAACACAATAATCTATTAAACATTAAAAGCCTCCCTGAACACGGCTGCCTTCAGATGTCTTCTAAAAGTCTGGTAGTTGTTTTCCTCTTTGACATCTGTTGGGAGGGCGTTCCACAGGGCAGGCGCCACCACCGAGAAGGCCCTCTGCCTAGTTCCCTGCAACTTGGCTTCTCGCAACGAGGGAACCGCCAGAAGGCCCTCGGTGCTGGACCTCAGTGTCCGGGCAGAACGATGGGGGTGGAGACGCTCCTTCAGGTATACTGGACCGAGGCCATTTAGGGCTTTAAAGGTCAGCACCAACACTTTGAATTGTGCTCGGAAACGTACTGGGAGCCGATGTAGATCTTTCAAGACCGGTGTTATGTGGTCTTGGAATGTCCAGAGTGAGGAATTAACTCTTTGTTGTCAAACAATCAGTCCTATGTCTCTCAGCTACTCCTAGGTGTGCACCTGATGAGGCAGTTGCTACAACAGAGAGCCCCTGACCTTGGCTTATGTATCTCCCCCATCCAAGCTGCAAGCAAGCAGGCAAAGACTGTGCCTGCATGTAACCTGCTTCTGCTCCTCCCGCTTCAGTCCTCTTCTGGTCCTGGGAGACAGTGGAGCAGGAGAGATGGGGACAGGAGGAGATGTGGAAGCTCTTGACCCTACACCAGCCTGACCTATCTCTCCCTCCTCCTGCACCTGTCCTCCAGTCTCCAATCCTGCAGCTTCTCCTGCCTCTCGTCTCCTAGCTGCTCCAGGCTCCCCCTGACCCCTGGTCCCTTCTTGCAAGGCAGTCTCCAACCCTGCTTCTCCCAGTGCCTACGCCTCAGTATCCAGCCACCATACCTCAGTGTCCAGTTAGGCCTTGACCATGGCCATTGGTCTGACTTCCAAAGGAACAAAGGCTAGTTCCCTTTGTTTCTGTGTTCCTGCTAAGTGTTACTTGCAGTCTTGTTTCTCCCTAGAATTTGTGGCTTGGGAAGAGAGAGACTCCCTCCCTCTCAGACCGTATTCTTCCTCTCGCGCAAGTCCTACAAGTATGAAATAAACCCTTGGAAGATGCGAGCTACGTGTTGCTCCGGCAAACAGCAAATAAATCACGAGCCCATCCAGCAATAAATCTTTCATGAGATTTGGGCTGTCTGAACTCTGGCGACTGTGCGGGAAGCGTATAAATTTCTCTCGCAGGGAGGGTGGGGCGGAAGGGGTAGGTGGATTGGGCACTTAAGGGAGCCGGAATCTTCTGATGCCGTTATTAACTTTGGAAGCACTTGATGAGTTTAGATTCATTAAGCGTTGCCCAGCCTTGTTAATTCAATAAGTGCGGATGACACTGTTATGTAAGACAACGATCAGTAATTTGGGAGAAAAATGGGTAGGAGGGGAAGGAAGCGAAGGAATATCAAAGCAGTCATTGCACAGCAGAATACTTAATCCTTCTCCCCTCCAGAATGAGCAAAAGTTTGCTGTTTTCCCACACTGGTTTTTTTTAATGTCTAGGGCTTTAAAATTAATATGAGCTGTGACTCAGGCTTTTGGTTCTGGCAGATAGGGCTGGCCTAATTGCTGAGAGGAGAATTAAAAGATTGGAACATGAATGGCATTGCACTGGCTATTGTCTCCTGCCTGTTCTTAGGTGCCGTGGTAATGAGGATTTAATGGAGACAGTCCTTCATATTCAGCGCTTCTAGGAATCTGATTGTGATGCAGATTTGGGGGAGTGGGTCATTAATATGGAACTTCATGTGTAGAGCAGGCTACAGAGAGGTTGGGGGGGAGAGAACAGCCCCCCCCCCAAAACCACCAAAATATTGTTACATAACCACCCAATCTCACCCCATCTGAAGAAGTGTGCATAGACACGAAAGCTCATACCTATGACAAACTTAGTTGGTCTGTAAGGTGCTACTGGAAGGATTTTTTTATTTTGTTTTGACTGCATCAGACCAACACGGCTACCTACCTGTAACTAACACCCAATCTCCAAGCAGTGAAAGATTCCAAGGGTTCCAGATGCTTACCTGGGGGGGGGGGTCTGAAGCAGAGAGTGTTATTGGGGCAACTCGCTTGCTGTTGTGATTCTTGGGGTTCAGAGATGTGGAAGCTGGGCTGGTCGGCGACTCATCTTCCAACGGCAATGCTCCCATCAGGTGTCTGCTTGTTTGAGTAAGTGCAGACCTCACAGTGACCCAGAATGAATTCCGATGGTTTACAAAGCACAGATAAAATGGGTGTATATGTGCCTGTGTGTGCAAGAAGACAAAACAAGCTACCTACTCAGGGCACTGTGACCTTTTCTTAGCAACACACTGTGCTAGCCAGCTCAGAGGATCCAGTTTTTAACAAACTGGCCCACATTCCTTTTGGGATGGAGAGATGCACAGGTCTAGATTTCATTTTTTTTTAATTCCATAAAAAAACAAAAACCTAAAATTATTATTTTTCTCTCTTTGACAATATTTTTAAAAATTGATTACAGACCTGAAGTAGCAACTCAATAGTTGTGTGTTTTTAGCCTTCTGCTACAAGAGAGTACAATAATAGTAAGGACACTTTCCAGACTTGTGAAATGAAAAGCTAAGATTTTCCAGGATTTTGTTGAGAATTGGGTACAGGCGAGCCATTAAGACTCATGTTATTCTCAGCCATCTTTCAATATAGCTTGAGTTGCTCCCAATACAACCCACTTCTGGGGCAGGGAGGTGGGGATTGGTCTGAGTGTACGTATAAATAGTGGTGAAAAAACAGAATATGTGAGTTTAGGCCAGGAGTGGGGAACCCATGTCCCACCCCTAGATATTATTGGACTACAACTCCCATCAACTGTGACCATTGGATATGCTGACCGGGGCTGAAGGGCACAGGTTTCTCCAATGAAAATAGGGATGTCCCATTCCACAATGATAATTTTACTATTTATACCCCACACACCTTACTGGGTTGCCCCAGCCACTCTGCTGGTGACTTCCAACATGTATAAAACATTAAACATTTTATTTTAAAAAAAAATCCTTATACAAGATTGGATAACTCCATACCCTCCAACATTTCTCCAATGAAAACAGAGACATCCTAAGGAAAAGTGAAGGGACCCAGGTGGCGCTGTGGTTAAACCACTGAGCCTAGGGCTTGCTGATCAGAAGGTCGGCGGTTCGAATCCCTGTGACGGGGTGAGCTCTCGTTGCTTGGTCCCAGCTCCTGCCAACCTAGCAGTTCGAAAGCACGTCAAAATGCAAGTAGATAAATAGGAACCGCTACAGCGGGAAGGTAAACGGCATTTCCATGTGCTACTCTGGTTTGCCAGAAGCGGCTTTGTCATGCTGGCCACATGACCTGGAAGCTATATGCCGGCTCCCTCGGCCAATAATGCGAGATGAGCGCGCAACCCCAGAGTCGGTCACGACTGGACCTAATGGTCAGGGGTCCCTTTACCTTTTTAAGGAAAAGTGGGACGTTCTGGGATCAAATCAGAAACCGGGGTGGCTTCTCTAAATGAGGGACGTCCCTGGAAAATAGGGACACTTGGATGGTCTGTCATACCTGCTCCATGCCCTAGACCAGCCTTTCCCCAACCTCATGAGCTCCAGTTCTTTTGGACTACAATTTCCATCATCTATGGTAAAATGGTAAAAGACCCCTGGATGGTTAAATCCAGTCAAAGGTAACTATGGGGTGCAGTGTTCATCTCGCTTTTCAGGCCAAGGGAGCCGGTGTTTGTCCGCAGACAGAGTTTCGGGTCATGTGGCCAGCAGGACTAAACCACTTCTGGCACTGGGATGTTGATGGGAGTTGTAGTCTAAAACAGGGAACCGGGTGGAGGAAGGCTCTAGGAGAATCCTGCAATATGTAGCTTTGGGCTTAGTGTTGCTTGCCTGGGTTAATGCCCATTCAACCTGTACCTAAAAAATAAACCTTACTGGGGAAAAATATTCCTTGGAATCTTTGCAAGAGAGGATTATGTGCCTTGCCAACGATTTCACAAAAGGACACCCCGTTCAGTCTGACAGCTATCAAACTGGGCTGGGCAGGGCTTCCATTTTTGCAAACAGCACTTCTCCAGTCCACCCCTCCTTGTTCTCCTTCTCTCTAGGAGGGAGGGAGGGAAAGATCCAGTTTCCTTGAAACCCTGAATATTTCATGTGCAGTTGTGCTAAGTACACAAATGCAGATTTCCCTTAATTCATTTAATTAATTCTGGTTGGCTGCGGAAGTTAGATTTCCTTTCCGTAGAATTCAGAGTCTACTTTTCCTTTAAAGTGAAAACGGCAATTTCCACCATTATCGTTTGGTACCATCAGAGAGGAGGAGGAGGAGGAGGAGGAGGAGGAGGAGGAGGAGGAGGAGGAGGAGGAGGAGGCCACCTTATCTTACCTTGTGTGGTGCAGGGATGGAATTGCTTGCTGGAGATGACCGGAGTCATAGGGACTTTTGGGTGGTGCTCATATTCCTCTGGTTCTGGCGCATGGAAGCTGGCCCACTTCTGAAAACAAGATGGAGTCTTGGCCTGATCCAGCAGGACTCTTCTGGCATGTGGGTTGCTTTGAGAGTAGCTAGGGAGTGAGCGGTACCTCTAGCCTCAAACAGTTGTTGGGTGCTACCTCATACCCAGATCAGGCTAAATGTCCCTCAAGGCCAGGTTTCACTAGACTACAACTCCCACAATCCCCGACTACTTGCCTGGCTGGCTGGGGCTAATAGGAGTTGTAGTGCAAAATATCTAGAGGTTGCCATGCTGGAGAAGGCTGGCTTGAAGTCCAGTATCTGACTTGGCTATAGCTGTCTTAATGACTATGTACAAACGTTAAACAGATAGCTTGTTTTATTTTGGACTTTTGAAGAAATTGGCAGCATTAGCCCATCATCTTTGTTTTTGTTGTACCTATGGCTTCTGGCACTCATGTGTTTGGTTACACTGAAGAAGAACAATCCCGCATTGTAGGGGATTTTCCCTTAGATGAGGAAGAAGGGAGGGACATGGTGAATGTTTTAGAGGATTTAATGGACTTGGGGAGGAAAAGAACTAGAGCATATTCACATGCATCTACGCTCTCGGAATATGTTAGATCCAATATGATTCCAAGGGGATTAAGGGTTCTTAAACAACCCAGTCTTTACAAAGGAGATGAAGAATTTGTCATGAAATGGACTGGTATACTCAATAGATGCGCCATTGATTTAATGTTACTAATCATCGAAAAATCTAAGTCCGAAATGAACAAATTTGACCATGAAATAGAGAGGATTAAAAAAGATTTCAAGAAGGAAAGTGACAAAACCACATTTGATAGAGAAATAAAAATTTTTGAAGATTCTATTAATGAATTTAGTAAAGAGTTAAAATTATACAAAAGGAAAAAATTCAATAGAGATAAAGATGATTATGCAAACAATAGAGTGTACAATTGGTCTAAATATGAAAATAGAAACAATAGGTTTTTTGACAGAAAAACCAAATATCCACAAACAAAAAACGACACTACTATTCCAGATGAGAACAGTAGCATTTCTAGCAGAGGATCATCAGAATCAACATCTGAGTTTAGACAATTAAGACCCAGACAACATACACAGTATGACCCTCACAGGCGCAGGGGCAGAGGGAAGAACAGATAACTGTCGTTAATCTGTCAAGCCGGATACTCTCCTCGGATGAGTTGAGAGTACTCAGTTTAGGCTTAAATTTTGCTCCCACCCAAAAATATTCAGCCCTAAGCACTCGCATTGATGTGTATAAAATGATTCGTCAACTGAAACTAAAATTATTATTTCAGTCCAACACTGATACCTTGGACACTAGTACTCCTTTTAAAACCAAATCAACCTTCATCCCCCATAACCAGGATTTTAGGATAGAAGCTTTTCATCATGAAATTATAAAAGACTTAGACAGATTGGAAAAACGTCATATCCCTACTAGACATAATATAACTAGAGAACAACAAGAGCTAATTCATAACTTGGCGAATGACCGCTCCATCACAATTAAACCTGCGGACAAAGGAGGGGCTATTGTCTTAATGGACACAGTCACTTATGAACGGGAAATAAACAGGCAATTGGCCGACAGAAGATATTATTTACCTCTTAGTTATGATCCCACTCAGAAAGTTTCTAACCTTATTCGTATCACGGTCAATGAGGCTCTAGCGCTAGATTATATTTCTATACAAACCGCCGAGTTCCTACTTTGTAAAAATCCACGGGTCCCTATCTTTTACACTCTCCCCAAGATCCATAAAAATATCACACCACCCCCGGGCCGTCCTATTGTCTCAGCTGTTGGTTCACTCACTGAACCCTTATCCAAGTACCTAGACTCATTTATATTTGAATACTCCACTGCCACCACCACATATATCCGAGACACTAAAGATCTTATTGCTAAACTGGAAGACCTTCCCGTGCCTAGAGGAGCGATCCTGGCAACACTCGATGTAGGTTCTCTCTACACTAATATCCCACTAGAGACCATAAGAGGGACCATTGAAAATTTACTACGTTCCAGACAAGAACAAACCCCTCCTTATTATTTTTTAATCCAATTACTGGATATTGTTTTTGAAAATAATTTCTTCAGGTATAAAAATGACTTCTACATCCAAACCAAGGGGGTTGCTATGGGCGCGGCATTGGCCCCATCGGTAGCAAACATTCACATGATTGACTTTGAAAACAAACATTTTTTTTCTGAATCTAACCCCTTTACAAATGACATCATTCTGATTAAAAGATACATTGATGATTTGCTCATAATTTTTAAATCTGAAGCAACATGTATTGCATTCCAAGAATGGGTGAACACATTGGATTCCCATCTAAAATTTACTTGTCAGTATCACAAAAAAGAAATTCCATTTTTGGATGTAGTGGTCTACATTTCAAATAGAAACACCTTGGCATTCAAACCATATAAGAAATTAATGGATTGTTACTCCCTACTCCATTACTCTTCAAGTCACCCTTCTCATTTAAAAAGAAATTTACCATACGGACAGTTAATCAGACTGAAAAGGAATGCTACAGACAAGAGAGACTATAGAAATGCGGCTCATCAGCTAGAAAAAGCTCTCGTTAACCGGGGCTACCCTAATGGTATCATACAGGACGCATACAGACGTGTAGACGGTCGCAATCGAAAAAATTTGCTTGAAACACGGTCTGATAGCATTAAAAACAGAAAACCCAGCCGCCTGGTCATGGGGATGGATTTCACACCCCTGGCCAGCCACATTAGAAATATTATATATAAACATTGGCATATTGTGGAAGACATACCTGGCTGTAAAGATCCCCCCCTTTTAGGGTTGAGGAAGAAAGGAACTTTGCGCAATCAATTGGTCAAAGCTGATTGTTTGGAATCACCATCCATTGTCACTAAAGGCCACTATAGATGCGGCTCATGCAATATGTGCCCCTACAGTTTACAAGTAAAAGAAATAAAAAGTGAACATATGCAGTTCACTTTTAAAATCAACTCCATGACCACATGCAACTCCAAGAACGTAGTTTATTGCATACGGTGCCCTTGCAACAAACTGTATATAGGCAGCACCACGCGGGCACTAAAGGTACGTATAGGAGAACACAGATCACGCATCCGCAATAAAGTGATGGAAGCCCCTCTTACACCTCATTTTTTACAAATGAAACACAGTGACTCCGATTTAATGTTTTTTGGCTTATGGCAGTACACACCCAAGAAATACCACAAGCAGGATATCCTAAAAATATTGAGACAACAAGAAACTAAATTGATTTTTATGTTTAAGACATTACAACCGGACGGTTTAAACTCAGATCTTGACCTTTCTGTATTCATTTAAACGAACACACTAGCAGTATAACATACAGTAATCATAGAGATACTGTAAGTGTTATCAGTACTCACATTCTTCTGCCCCCTCCTAATTGTCATCTTTAATTATTATCACCTGTGAACCAACTTTTTGTATATAAGTGTGCTCCAAACACAGGATATTTGCTTAGTCAATACATGCTCAAACCAAAAATACTCTGAATACAAGAAATGTAAGTATCTCTTTTTGTGTACATGTATTTTAGAAATTGTATTACTGTATTATTTCAAACAATAATTAGAATTTGATTTGTATTACCAGTGAATATGTAAATGAGAGAACCTTTTGAAAAAACACCTGAGCATTGTGGCCTAAGCCAAGATAAGTGGTTTCATACAAATTGTAAGTACTGTTTTTGATATTTGTTCTGTTTATATGTATATTAGTGTCTTAATTCGAATACTAATAAGACCTGGTTTATACCACCAGTGAATGCACTAAACATAAAAGTACAAGGAGAACTACTGAAGAAGCCCGTCATATGGGCGAAACAGGCAAAAAAACGCCGGCAGCCTGTCTACTACCATTGACACCTCGTTCGACCTGCTGCCACTTGCTGACCGCTAGATAGCCTCAAAGACTATAAAGACTGGTTTGCCTTTAATTTGTACATGCTATCTGTTTAACGTTTGATTTTGGCTCTTGTGTCAGCACTTGTATATGGTTCTCTTATTGTTTTCTCTTTGGATTAATAATACTTGATTGAAACTGGATTGAATTTGGTGCCTTTGCGTGCTGCTTGTTTTATTTTGGACTTTTGAAGAAATTGGCAGCATTAGCCCATCATCTTTGTCTTAATGACTATGGGCAACTGGCTGTTCTTTCTAGCTGAGAGCAAGGAAGGAATCTAGGAACTCAGGAAGCTACCAAGTCAGACTTATTGGTCCACCCACACCAGTGGATCTCAAGATATGTTCTCTGGACTACACTTTCAGAATCAAACTTTGCTCGTGCCGCTCCAAATATTTTATTGGTAAGAAAGCCATTGGAAAATGAAAAGAAACAACTCCTAGCAGTGCTTGATTTTGGACACAGAACACAACTACCAGTAGTTTATAATACGATCTTGGGACATTCAGAAAGTATAAAACAATGCAGCTAACATAAGAACACGAACCATTCCCAAAATATAATTATAAACGAGCCTCTTACATATGTACCTTAAGTATGTATACAAACTCAATGAGAGGTGTGAGCTCGCTTTTGCTTGGTAATCTCATTTCCAGTAGGTCTAATTTGAAACAAACTCCCATCTCCTCATCAGCACAGAGAAGCCTTTCTCTTTTCTGACCTTTCATATTTGTCAGATTGAAAATCCCTGTTCACAACAGTATGTCATGGAGAACTGTAGAAGAATAGCCAATGCTTTTAAAGAGAGGCAAGGATACTGGTTTTGGACATGCTCTACGGGGAGCCGGCTTCCGGCACTAGCCCATTGGCAGACCAACTCTCTGTGTTACAACAATGCCTGGAGACATGACAAGGCGGCTGGCGACATTAACCCCACCGTGGGCGAATCCCTTGCAGATGACCACAACACCTAGACCAGGCATCCCCAAACTTCGGCCCTCCAGATGTTTTCGACTACAATTCCCATCTTCCCCGACCACTGGTCCTGTTAGCTAGGGATCATGGTAGTTGTAGGCCAAAACATCTGGAGGGCCGCAGTTTGGGGATGCCTGACCTAGACCAGGGGTTCCCAACAAAATTTTCTCGAGGACCCCTCATCGAGCAGCTATTGTGACAAGGACCCCCATTAATTCCTAATCCTAAAATTAAAAAGTGAGAGCCAAATTGGTAATGACAAGCATATGTTCAGCTCACTGTCAAAACAACATTCTAACAAATATTTGCAAATATGCAAATATATGTAATTACAGAAAAGAAAAGAAAATGCCTTTACAAGAGGGCAACTGGGTTATAGCTGCATATTTTATTCCTTCAAAGTGGTGTAGGTTGTATGTATTCACATTAAAAGAGTCTTTTTATATTTTATATTTATACGTTTTTTACAGTTCTTCCTCTTCATCTGTAGGCCTTTGTCGTTTTAACGAACCACTTTTTAACCAATGGTCCATTTTTAACTACGCGAACTGTAGCTTCCGCGAAAAACAACGCTTTGTTTACAAACACTACTGTTTTGCAAAGAGGCAGCGCACGCTAGGATGGAGGGAGGGGAATGGAGAAGACAGGGTGCCTGCGCAGTAGCGCACAAATGAAGCCGACACGCGCAAAGCATCTTGGGGAGGTGAGCGTTAGTAGAATGCGCGCGCTGCCTCTTTGCAAAACAGTAGTGTTTGTAAAGCGCCACCTAACGGCATACAGCAGAACTACTGCCTCTATCTAATTCTAGTTTTGTGCTAGACTCTGCTCATGCAGGAAGCGGCCAAAACAAAAAATCTGTTATCATACGAAATATATTTAATATATTTTTTATTCTAATAGCATCTTGCGGACCCCTCTGGAATAGCTCGCGGACCCCTGGGGGTCCCCGGACCACCTGTTGGGAACCACTGACCTAGACAATCAGTCAAGTTGTATATCCACAGCAGTGACCAGACGAGGAATGGCATTTTGTCACACACACCCCAGTGATGACACCCAGGGTGGCCCGCAACCCACACAACACCTTCCTTTGCCACTGCATCTGCAGCAGCACAACCAGATGCCCCAGCTGCAACAAAACATGTCTCTCCCACATTGTTCTCTATGGCAGGCATCCCCAAACTGCGGCCCTCCAGATGTTTTGGCCTACAACTCCCATGATCCCTAGTTAACAGGACCAGTGGTCGGGGAAGATGGGAATTGTAGTCCAAAACATCTGGAGGGCCGGAGTTTGGGGATGCCTGCTCTATAGCCACAGCAGGCATTGTAATCTTCCAACTGTTTGAACCCATTCCCAAAGGTGTACACCGCCATTGTTTCCCAAGACAGGCGGGTGCCAACTACTCATTCAAAATAATTAGTTTGATAACTATACTACACTGAAATGTGCAAATGTTTACAGTGGAACCTCGGTTTACGAACACCTCGGTTTACGAATTTTCGGTTTACGAACGCCGCGGACCCATCTGGAACGGATTAATTTACTTTCCATTACTTTCAATAGGAAAGTTCGCTTCAGTTTATGAATGCTTCAGTTTACGAACAGACTTCCGGAACCAATTACACCCATGCTTCGGGTTAAGTACGCTTCAGGTTGAGTACTCCGCGGACCCGTCTGGAACGGATTAATCCGCTTTCCATTACTTTCAATGGGAAAGTTCGCTTCAGTTTATGAACAGACTGCCGGAACCAATTGTGTTCATAAACCGAGGTACCACTGTATTTGATTCTCCTTGAATCTTCCTACCACACTTGCCATCCTCTCCTGCCACACCCTTTGAGAACCACAGGTCTGCACTGGCTGGCAGCAGCCCTCTAGGGTGCCAGACAGGGACCGTGTTCAGCCCTACCTGGAAATGATGGGGATCGAACCTGGGACCTTCTGCCAGCATAGCATGCATGTTCTACCATTGAGCTGTAGTCATACTCACCAAAGGGCAAGGATCCTTGCTCCTGCTGCTCCTCTGGTTGGTGGATGGGGTCGGCTGGCCTCCCCCTTGCATGATGATTCCTCCTCTCCCTTCCCTTGAATCTCAGCTCCACACATAGTTAAAGGCAGCAGTGGACTTTATTTAAAACACCTTCCCCCCCCCCGGCCGAAATATTCCATTTCTGTTCTTCTGCACAACCCATTCCACAGCTTTTTGCCTCCCACTTTCAGGCCTTCCAGCTTCTGCTCCGCCTTGCTTTGCTGATAATAAGTTTTTGGAAGCAGCGCAGGAGGAAGGGACGGCTGACTGAATTCCATGCATGACGAATTGGCCCACATCCCTGAGATTAGATCTGAGGTGGCTCTTCCTCCCTTCACCTGATCTGTTGGGCAAACTTGACGCAGGCAAATAAATTGCTCTTCCCTTTGAGGTAGGGGAAATACCAGTCTGCCTCTAAGGTAGGCTGCGATACAGAGGCTGTCGGAGCCTCCTGAGTGAGGCCAAGGTCTCCTAGTACAAAATAGATCTAAAGACTAATTTTGACGTGTGTGTACGAGAGAGAGGACGTGCGTTAAACCACTTCCGACTGTTCTCACAGTATCCAAAAGTGAGAAACTCAAAAAGCAGAATCTGAGCACAACAGAACTCTCTCTATTTGCAGTTCATCTGCAACTGGCCTACCAGAGAGGCCTACCACGTCCGACCCAGGTGGCGCTGTGGTTAAACCACAGAGCCTAGGGCTTGCTGATCAGAAGGTCGGCAGTTCGAATCCCTGTGATGGGGTGAGCTCCCATTGCTTGGTCTCAGCTCCTGCCAACCTAGCAGTTCGAAAGCACGTCAAAATGCAAGTAGATAAATAGGAACCGCTACAGCGGGAAGGTAAACGGCGTTTCCATGTGCTGCTCTGGTTTGCCAGAAGCGGCTTTGTCATGCTGGCCACATGACCTGGAAGCTATATGCCGGCTCCCTCGGCCAATAATGCGAGATGAGCGCGCAACCCCAGAGTCGGACACAATTGGACCTGATGGTCAGGGGCCCCTTTACCTTTACCACGTCCGACAGTGGAGGGCGAACATAGTCATTGTGGCTAGTAGCCACTGAAAGCCTTACCGTCCATTAAGTTGGCCAGCACTTCCTTCTGTGGGACACAGCTCCCTAGTTTAACCATGTGTCATGTGAAATGCTTCTGTGATGTGTTATTTGGGGTGCCTACTAAGTTTACACAGAGCATAGGGGGCAAAGTATGAGTATGCCTGATTTAAGTGCGAGCAGTGAAGACGCTAGTTTGTATAGAAACTAAACAAATTTGAAATAAATGTGGGGCGGTCAGGAGCTCTTCCTAGTCCCTCCTCATTCTCTTGGCCTTCTCCTCATTTCGATTCATTTTTCATTTATTATATTCCTATGCCGCTTTTCACTCGGTCACAAAGATGCTTACATACAATAAATGGCATAGTAGAGCATCGCAACGGCAAGGTAAATTATATAAAATAATCAACAAATCATCACTAAAAAGAACCACCTTCTACAAAACACTATTAAAAAACAACTCAGAAAATTAGATAAACAGCACAGCCACAAGAAAAGTCATATTATAAAGTTCACAAAACCTTACAACTCTCACAATCCACAAAACTTAGCAATGTTAACTAGCTAAACAAGCTAAGCGCTACTGAAGTCACACACACACTCACTGACCCCCGTGGCTCATAGTCTTCCACTCAGTTCATCAAAAAACACATTCACATACAGGGCCGTCTCTAGGCTTGGGCTGGGTGGCGCAGTGCGCCAGGGCGCCTGGCCACCAGGAGGTGCTGCCGCTGGGGTTGGGATGGAGGAGGAGGAGGCGGTGGCGGCTGCCGATGCTGCCCGGTTCCGCCTCCGGAGGATGGGGAGCGGGAGGCAAGTCCGGGGGCTGCTGCGGGTGCAAAGGGGTCCGCGGCTGCCTGCTCTGCGAGGCCACTCCGCCCCCGCAGGTGCCACACGCGGCATCAGAGGAGGAGGAGTGATGGTGGGGGAAGGAGCCCGTGCCTGCTGCTTTTGGCCACGGAACCTTTTCGGCCGAGGGGTGCGCGCCTCTTCAGGGGGTGCAGAGTGGAGGCGCCCACCGCGTGGGTGGTGAGAAATTGCTGCAATTATAGTAGTGGGTGGGAGGAAAGGGGCCAGAGGGAGCCACTCCACTGCGGGGAAAGGTTTGGGGAAAAGGCGCAGTAAAAGTGACACGATCATGGCAATCCTGGGGAAAGTGGGTAGAGGAAAGTGCTTTCCTCCCTCTCTCACCTAACGCTCGAACTCGCGGACATCCCGTGAAGCTGAATATTGGGAGATTCAAGACAGATATAAGTGGAAAAGGCCCTTCTTCACGCAGCACAAAGGTCAGCAACTCTGGGAAACGTTGGGGGGGGGGCGCCAGAGGAATCTTTGAACCACGGCGCTGGATAGGCTTAAGACGGCCCTGTTCACATAATGGCTGCTGTAGCTTCTGGTCTGCCCACCCTGCCCTCGCTAGCATCTAAACAGCTTGGCCAATGACTACCAGAGTCTTCCCTACTCCATTGTGATGCGGAGCAGTCCAGCCAATTACCAGTCTTCTCAAATGGCATGTTGATTGTTGGCCAGGGGCAAATGGTTCTGAATACCATATGTGTCGCAAGAAGCAGGTCTCAGCTTCAATCCCTAGTATCTCCAGGTAGGGCTGCAGATGACCTCTGTCCTCACACTCTTGAGAAGCTGCTGCCAGTCAGTGAAGACAATACAGAGCTAGATGAAGCAATGTAAGGCAGCTCCCTATGCTCCTATTTGGTATTTTCTTATTTGCTTTGAAACACAAATCTGCTGGGAATTGCTGGGAGCACATTGATTTCTGTAGAGTTTACACTGGGGAACTCCTGGCTAGCTATGGAAATAAGGTCTGAGGTTTTTCTTTCTTTCTTTAACAATGTTAAAAGCATCCACCTCTCAAGCTTGGTTGTACTTTTATTCAGTAAAAGTGTAAAAATGAAGAGATGAAAAATAGCAATAAAATATTTTCCTCTTCTCCAGCATAAAATCCAATACTTGGAAGAAAGGAATGGATCAGTAAAGTGGGTTTTAAAAACAAATTTTCACAGACTCCCTATAACCCCCCCCCCCCGGCCCAGCTTCTTAAACAGGAGGTGCAGCAGACCTTTAGCACTTAGAGAAATTGACACATGTGGACATAGCTAAATCGGAAGGCAAAATAAGCTATAAAATTCTTTGACATCTGTTTCACACGGTTGAACTATATAGCTAGTTATATGAATAGAGTTCAGCTTCCAAACATTGGCTTGGTTGACACAATAAATTTATGGCTTGCAAAATCATAGCTTAGCAGGCAGGAACGAATGCTGGGACTGCATGTTCCCTCTTCCCCCTTCTCCTCCTCTCTCATCAGTGCTTACATCCAGGTTTAACTAAATCGCAACAGGGAACCATGGTTTAATGCCAATTTATTCAACCAGGTTCTTAAAACATGGTTTAAAGTTGGTTTAAGATCCTGGTTAGTAAGCTGACATTAAACGGTGGTTCCCCGTTGCTTGAATGCAACTCCGTGTAAAAGGCTCCCAGCGTGTGAAAAAGTTGCACAACAAGAAGGCTTGGCTAAAACTCTTCTTCCGGTTTTGCTCGATCAACATAGGCAAAGAAATATTTTGGCCATGAAAGCTTGCCAGCTTTGGACTGCCCTCTGCTTCTACACCTTCAACAGTTGCTTGGTCAGTAGAAGTCGCCAAGTTAGTTGGTGCTTTAGAAACAACAACAAATTACAACACCAGGGAATCTTCTCCTCTCAGGCCTAGAAGGAGAAACAGTCGCCCTAAAATTGGATATTAAAAACCTGTTCTCTGTGGTGGAAGTGGCTTCCAGATGGCTTCACGCATGTACCAGCTGGTTGCTCTTCTCGAAATACTTCATCTCTAAGTTGAGCACCTGCACCTGCCTCTTCCTTCCTGCTGTTAGTACTGGCAACAGGACGGTGGCTACAATTCGCCGCTCCAAAACAGCAACCCCAACACTGTCCAAGGCAGTTTCTTCAGCCCATCACCTCATGATTGTGCTGGCTGAGAACGCCCCAAAATAATCATGGGGAGTGTTCTATGAGTTCTCCCACATTCCAGGCTCAAGCTGCACCTGACGTTGCAGTTCTGCACTGTTGTTTTTGAAACCCAAATTTACCCTGGGCAGACAGTGGTTCAGGTAGAGCAAAGAAGGACAAAGGGAGAGTGCTTAACTCTTCACAGCACCTGCCCCATGCTGTTATTTCAGATGTTGAAGCAGGTTGGGAAGAAATTTGAAGAATATCTGGGGCCTCCATATCTTATAGTTAAGCAGACTCTCCAGCTTTCCTTTCTCCATCCTGAATTCTGGGGTGGAGACAGAACTTAGCTTGACCCTTATATTTATTAAAGGTAAAGGGACCCCTGACCATTAGGTCCAGTCGTGACCAACTCTGGGGTTGCACGCTCATCTCGCATTATTGACCAAGGGAGCCGGCGTATAGCTTCCAGGTCATGTGGCCAGCATGACAAAGCCGCTTCTGGCAAACCAGAGCAGCACATGGAAATGCCATTTACCTTCCCGCTGTAGCGGTTCCTATTTATCTACTTGCATTTTGACGTGCTTTCGAACTGCAAGGTTGGCAGGAGCTGGGACCAAGCAACGGGAGCTCACCCCGTCACAGGGATTCGAACCGCTGACCTTCTGGTCAGCAAGCCCTAGGCTCAGTGGTTTAACCACAGCGCCACCTGTCATGCACTAAACTTGTGTTTCAATACTTTGGGAATTAAAATTTACGCTGACAGGAGCTCCAGGAGCTAAGAGCCATGTTCCTGGACCACTAAAATTTTGTTTTAACATGCCTGTTTTATTTCTTAGTTAGGAAAAGCATCCATGCTTTGTGGAACTGTCCTTTCAACTACAGTAGTCCAAACATGCATAAACATTGGAACCAAAACTAATCTTCCCCTGCACTTTAGAATTAAGTTATGACCGGCTGGACTTCACCAATGGAGGCCCAACTAACACTTTGCGCTCACAGTCGCCAAGACTAATTAGAGAGACATTCTCTTGGCGTCTCTTTTTTCGCTCGCTGGTTCTTGCAAAAGTCACAGCCGTCGAGCCTTAGTGTAGGTTTTTCTTCCACCTTCCTAATTGGAGCGTTCGCCCCAGCTATTTGCTCTTAAGACATTTACAAGAGACATTACACATTTTTTTGCAGATCTCTTGGCAACTCTGCAACTGTGGAACAGCTGCTAGCACAGAGAACCCAAATCGGGGGCAGCAAGCTTCAAGAGATTACTACGATACTTGCTCTTTTGCCCCAGAAATCTGTGAGCGTAACAGAAAGAAATGGAAGAAACTGCTAGTTAGTTCAGCCAGTGGTCTTTGAGGGATGTAACACTAAACCGGGATTAATTGATGCCCCCCCACTCATATGCTCCCACCTTTTAACTCCAAGTAAACATTCCAAGTAAAGATGGGGAGATGGGGTAGATCCAGAATGGGGGAACCCATCTCCCCGCCTTGGCCTCACTTTGGGGGCAAGCAGAAGACCCAGCCCACCTTGGAATTCCCATACCATACCCAGCTAGTCCTTCTGTGCCTCATTTTGCTCTTGGAAAATGAGGTATGAAGTGTGGAACTAGGGATGGGCAAATGGTCTCACTTTTGGTTTCTCCCCGTTTTTTTAATTTTAATTTTTCAATCTTAGGTTTGGTTCTCTGCATTTCCTTATCACTTTGGGTGTGTGTGTGTGTGTGTGTGTGTGTGTTTCCTGAAAGTTCATCAGGATTTTAATATGAATTTCTCATAATATACTCATATTTATATGCCATTTCCCCTAATATCATTTTTGAAAAGTGATGTAATGCATTTCAATATGCTATTTTTTCACTAGTATATGCATTTTAATGCACACTTTACTGTAGAGCAAGCTTTACTTGTGGGCTGGAGAGCTGCATTGCAAAATTCAGAGAAGAGCGAAATTTTAAAGGTTGGCTGAGTTTCAGTTTGAAAAGAATGAAATGGGTAGTTTGTCTTCAGATGCATACGATCATTTATTTATTTGCTGAATTTTTAAAATACTTTATCTTGATCAGGGCAACCCAAAGCGACTCACACCCAAGCAAATCAGTCCTAGCTGAGTTTGATTTAAAGTGCATTGAGGGCATCTAAGAGAGACAAACCATAGCTTCTGAACGCTTTGCCTGCTTCTCTGCATTTTCTCTCTGTTGAGATGCCACAAGACTCTTTGTTGTCTGTGAGCACAAGAGGGCACGTTTTTAAGAAGCTGCCTTAATTAATCCGGATTAACCAACATCACCATCAGAGCCGATTGCATGTGGCTTAATCCGCCTTGCAGAATAAAGCCTCCCCTTTTTAATTCACAAACATGCAAATTCTCAAT
The DNA here is from genome assembly GCF_965207765.1 of Zootoca vivipara. Taxonomy (NCBI): domain Eukaryota; kingdom Metazoa; phylum Chordata; class Lepidosauria; order Squamata; family Lacertidae; genus Zootoca; species Zootoca vivipara. The sequence continues at coordinate 65,475,923 of NC_142592.1, read as the reverse complement.
TTCAGAGCATATTTTCTTGAATGGGGAAAATCTACCCCTTTACTGCTTTTTACACAGTCTCCGAGGGCCTAATCGTTCCATAATTTATTCAGAAGCCTGGTTTATTTTGGTGGGACTTAATCTCAAATTTAGGACTGCCGCTTCTAGGAAAGAATGTTTTAAAAAACTTGTTGAGGAATCTGCGCCCCAATCCAGACCCCTTAACACTGTACAGCCTAATCCAGCACTTCTTTCTTCTGATGCTGTCTGCAATGAGACTTACTCTCAGGTAAGCATGTCTGCAGGTTGGCAGTCTAGTTGCAGGCTTGTTTTCTTAGAAGTAAATCCCAATGCATTGCATTGTAGCCTACACATTTTTTAACCGGGATGCAAGACCCGTTGAATTTAGTGGAACTCTCTCCCAAACAGGGTTGGAGATTTTTAGATTTTGCTTGCGTTTTGATTGATTTGATTTATTGTTACGGTTCTTGACCAGCACACGTAAATATGCAATACATAAAAACAATAAAAGAAGACAAGAATATCTAAAAATAGACAATAAGTATAAGTTTTAACAATTGGTTAAAAGAAAACTAATTAAAGGAGTATTACTACTTAGGGAGGTAGACTACAGCATTTAATATCACTGGATCCTCTTTAGCTAGTCCTGAAGATGTTCTGAGGATATTTGGACACTGCTAATTAGATTGGCACCGAATTTTTATGGCTCTAGCACAGAATTTGGCAACCATCGCTGACACATTAGGGTTAGCGTCGGAAAGAAGCCACTCTATATAGAAATTATCCGAGCGTCCAGGTAGCTCTGCCAGTATAGTGTGGATAAGATCACCTCGCACCTCCTCGTAGAAGCACTTTGGCCCGTAACCGCACAATGCCTTCAGCAGTTCTCCAAGGGAAGTACAAACGGATCCCTTTATGTGAGAGATGGTGCCTGTGCGGATCAGGAGAAGTGGAATCTATCGGCCATATACTTCTTGCTTGCGTTTTAATGAACTAACCAATCTGCACTTCTGGAACCAATCCGAGCACTTCTCCAAACTGGCGACACGGTTCTCCAACCAAATGGTGCCTTTCTTCTCCCCCCTTCTACAATTTAGTTCCCGCCCTTCACCCAAAACTCCTAGGGCGAGTTACAATCAAAACGCCACATTAACATTAAAGCACAATATTTAAAGCAGCTCAAAGCAACATATCATTTCAGAAATGATGTGGGTCCTAAAAATATGCCAGAGGCTGGACCATATATGGTGCAATGCACCTCTTGATTAAAGGTGTGCCGCTTTGGATCAGGTGGTTGAAAGGTATCCCCTTGCCCTGTTTTTGTTTGTGTGTGTGTGTGTGTGTGTGTGTGTGTGTGTGTGTGTTTAGGTTGCCACATCAGGTGGCCCAAGAATCCAACCCCACTCATAACCCTTGATTACAAGCTCCTGTTCTCCCCCGCTGGGCTGCCCTTTGTGAACCAATTGCCATCAGAGTCCTGAAAACAAGGCTCTTTCCCAACCCCATTACGAGCCTGCCTTTTGCAAGGCACCCATAATTATAATCATAATGCATTTAAACGGTCCTCTTATAATAGGAAACATGATGCATTGCAGTGTCCGGAGAGGAAGGATTAATTAGCTATCCATTACCCAGCTTGAACAATCGTTTGCCTCAAATAAGGAGACACAATGAATTATTTTGCCTGCCACGCCCCCGCTTACACCCCCTTGATAATAAAAAATGAGGCCTCTTGACAGGAGGGTCATTCGGAAATCAAGTTGCAACCCAGAGCTATTTGTTCAAGACCCGCTCATGTGCCATTCATCAGACTGCAACAACATTAATAATACTGGGGTTATAATGATGGTGATGGATTTTGTACCAGACAACATGGAGGGTTGGCACTGGGATGCAAAAAATCCGACTCCCTCCTCTTTCCCTGTATCTCTCCAGGTGTAACCTTCTTCCTGAAACGCAGTGTGCAGCCCCGGCTGATTTATTGATGGCGCCCACCGATTTCTTATAATTAAAATTGATTTTCAGCTTAAACTTTTGCCAAACAGACCGATTTATTAAGAAGTCGGGGTAACATCTGCAAGGGAGGAGGTGGGGAAACTGAGAGGCAGGGAGGGGGATGAGCGAGGGTCCGACCACAGCGTTTGCACGAATGAGACACAACAAAGGAACACGAAAAGAGCCTGCTGGGTCAAGCCAGTGGCCCATCTCGTCCAACGTCCTGTTCTCACAGTGGCCAACCAGATGCCTCTGGGAAGCACAAGAGCACCTTCCCACTCCTGTGGTTTCCAGCAACTTCTGTTCAGAAGCATTGCTTTGGGAGCATATTCATCCTGGCTAGTAGCCATCCCTCTGTGAATTTGTCTTATCCTCTTTTAAAGTCATCTAGGGTCATCACTGCTTCCAGTGGGAGGGAGTTTCGTAGTTTTAGCTATGTGCTGCGTGAAGAAATACTTTCTTTTGCCTGTCCTGAATCCCCCAACATTTAGGTTCATGAGTTCTAGTGCTATGAGAGAGAGAGAGAGAGAGAGAGAGAGAGAGAGAGAGAGAGAGAGAGAGAGAGGAAAGATGACTATCCAACCTCTGCTTAAAAACCTCCAAGGAAGAAGTGTTTGCCACCTTCTTAGGTTGTTCAGTCCACTGTTGTACAACTCATACTGTCAGAAAGTTCTTCCTATTGTTCAGTTGGAATCTCCTTTGTTGTAACTTGAAGCCATTTTCGTACGAATCCTACCTTACGGAACAGGAGGAAGCAAGCACGCTCCATCTTCTAGCCCCTGAGATATTTGAAGATGGCTATCCTATATCTTCTCGGTCTCCTTTTTGCCCTGACTAAACATACCCTGCTCCTTCAACTCTTCCTCATCAGGCTTGGTTTCCAGACCCTTGCCTCAGTATTGAGAAATCTGCCAGTGTTTAACTGGCTACAAAATTGTGTGAGGCCATAGTTTGACACCATTTTGCCTCAACCTGATGAATGCCGTGATGTGTGAATCAGATTCTAGTTAGTCAGAGAAATTTTTTAGCGATGAAGACTAGAAGCTTGATAGGTAAAGGTAAAGGGACCCCTGACCGTAAGGTCCAGTCGTGACCGACTCTGGGGTTGTGCGCTCATCTCGCATTATTGGCCGAGGGAGCCGGCGTACAGCTTCCAGGTCATGTGGCCAGCATGACAAAGCCGCTTCTGGCAAACCAGAGCAGCACACGGAAACGCCGTTTACCTTCCCGCTGTAGCGGTTCCTATTTATCTAATTGCATTTTGACGTGCTTTCGAACTGCTAGGTTGGCAGGAGCTGGGACCTAGCAACGGAAGCTCACCCCGTCACAGGGATTCGAACCGCCGACCTTCTGATCAGCAAGCCCTAGGCTCAGTGGTTTAACCACAGCGCCACCTGGGTCCCTATTGATATTAATTTCAAAATTGCCAGAGAGCCAGTGTGCAGATCTGATATTTCAAGGATGCTAGAGATGGGCATTGATTGGGTGGGAGTGGGGTAATGGATTAAGGATTCTGTAATATGCATGCAGAGGGGCCTAAAAACTGCAAAGTCCCTAGCAAGTTAAATACTCTGAAATCTTAAATACTTTCAGCTGTCTCTTCCAGTCTTCCAAAAACCCTGTGATTTGTTTTGCTCCTCAGCAGCCGCACCAAACTACAACTCCCAGGATTCCTGGGGTGGAGGGCAGGACAGTTCAACTGATGTAAATCCCTTATATGTTTGCAGAGTACATTAACACCAGCAATGATCTGCTTGACACCATCCAGTTTGGATTGGCGTGATATACCCAGTTTCCTGCTTCGCACACAGGGTGCTTCCTAAGCTGATTTCCCAGCAAACCTTCCTTTTATACTGCAACTCCTTCCATTAGGCACTAATCTCGCTCTGCAACCTCGCTGATTGCTTTTGGGAAATCCAAGCAACACAACTACTATTGCAGTCGCCTCCCTCAGCCATTAAAACAGCTGCTTCAAAGGACTCCTACAAGTTAGTTAGGCAGCAGGCCTCCTCCTTGTAAATCCGCGCTGTCTGTCTTCTCTAATCCAATTATGCTTTACAAGGTGCTCCCATGCTAAATCCTGCAAAATTGTTTCTGATATTTTTACCCACAATTTATGTTAAGCTACTCGCTGTATAATTGCTTGTCTAATCGCATGCCCCTTATTTTATTTTATTTTATTACAGAATTAAGCTTGACACATTTTTCTTCTTCTCTTCCCAGCACTTAAGTATCATCTTTGAACCTAAAATATATAATTACTTTATGACTGCTGATTTTTTTTTTGCCCCTGTATCTTCTGAAACGTTTGGGCTTCTGGAGGGGTGGGGGAAATATAGTTTTGGCTCTCTGACTTCCTCATCGAGCAAACTGATCAGGCACTCCTGTCTTGCACTGCCTCCCGCACTTTGGTCAGACTCACGTTCGTAGCTTCGAGAAGACTGTCCATCCATCTTGTCCTCTGTCGTCCCCTTCTCCTAGGGCCCTCAATCTTTCCCAACATCAGGGTCTTTTCCAGGGAGTCTTCTCTTCTCACGAGGTGGCCAAAGTATTGGAGTCTCAGCTTCACGATCTGTCCTTCCAGTGAGCACTCAGGGCTGATTTCCTTCAGAATTGATAGGTTTGATCTTCTTGCAGTCCATGGGACTCTCAAGAGTCTCCTCCAGCACCATAATTCAAAAGCATCAATTATTCGGCGATCAGCCTTCTTTATGGTCCAGCTCTCACTTCCATACATCACTACTGGGAAAACCATAGCTTTAACTATACGGACCTTTGTTGGCAAGGTGATGTCTCTGCTTTTTAAGATGCTGTCTAGGTTTGTCATTGCTTTTCTCCCAAGAAGCAGGTGTCTTTTAATTTCGTGACTGCTGTCACCATCTGCAGTGATCATGGAACCCAAGAAAGTAAAATCTCTCACTGCCTCCATTTCTTCCCCTTCTATTTGCCAGGAGGTGATGGGACCAGTGGCCATGATCTTAGTCTTTTTGATGTTGAGCTTCAGACCACATTTTGCGCTCTCCTCTTTCACCCTCATTAAAAGGTTCTTTAATTCCTCCTCACTTTCTGCCATCAAGGTTGTGTCATCTGCATATCTGAGGTTGTTGATATTTCTTCCGGCAATCTTAATTCCGGCTTGGGATTCATCATGCCTTTCGCATGATGAATTCTGCATATAAGTTAAATAAGCAGGGAGACAATATACAACCTTGTCATACTCCTTTCCCGATTTTGAACCAATCAGTTGTTCATATCCAGTTCTAACTGTAGCTTCTTGTCCCACATAGAGATTTCTCAGGAGACAGATGAGGTGATCAGGCACTCCCATTTCTTTAAGAACTTGCCATAGTTTGCTGTTGTCGACACAGTCAAAGGCTTTTGCATAGTCAATGAAGCAGAAGTAGACGTTTTTCTGGAACTCTCTAGCTTTCAGTACTTGATTTCTGATCCCACTCTTTTTATTTCTGGTGTTCAGAGGTGATGTTTTTTGCATATGTAGCCCAAAGAACACCATCTGCACACAAGGAAGAGGTCTCTACAGACGTGGGGAAACCAAATAAAAAAAAATCCTTCCAGTAGCACCTTAGAGACCAACTAAGTTTGTCATTGGTATGAGCTTTTGTGTGCATGCACACTTCTTCTTCAGATACCCTTAAGTTTCTGGGGAAACCCTTAAGTTTTGCAAAGTTTGGCTGTGACCCTGGAGTCTGATTCCTCACTTTCAGGGGATGAGGGAGAGGACTCTAAAGCAGAAGGGGGGAGGGCCTGCAGGACCAGCCCCAAAAGCACTCCCATCAGGTGATGGATGCTGTGTTGCCATCCCCCATACTCAGAGGGCTGCATCAGAGAAGCCCCAGAGAGACCAGAGTCTCCCCTGCTTTGCCTGGGTTGGAGACTGATGGAGTACGCTGGGGCCCTTTAACTGAAAAGGACCTTCCAGTGAGGAAATAGGACTCAAAGACAACGGTGGGAGGAAGCAGCTGGGGAACCCCTAACGGAAGAAGGCTCAGAGCCAGGGAATTGGTGCTGGGACAACGATGAGTGGTCAGCAGCAGAAGCAGGAAAAGACTGGGAGGAGGTGGTGTCGGAAGCTGAAGAGGCAACAGGGCTTAGTGAGCAAGAAGAGGCTGTGGCAGAGAGCAGTCCAGAACCAGAGGCAGGAGAGGAGGCTAGAGAGAAGGGAGGCCAAGAGGCAGAGGTGAGTCAGGCTGGTGAAGAGGTGTGGATGTCTTCCCTTCCTGCTGCAATAAGCTCCCCTCCTGTCAGGAGGAGTCCAGGTTCCTGGCTTGATAACACAGTAAGCGTAGGGAATTAAAAAGGAGGATTTATCGCCAGAACAAACAGATACCTCCAGATGGCTCTAGAGTGGCATGAAGATGACAGAAGAGAGGTTGGCTTCACACAGGCACAGTCTCGGATTGCTTGGAGAGGAGGGGGCTTAGGCAGCTGTGTGGAGGCAGTGACCTTCAGTCTCAGCAACTGCATCATGAGGGCAAGACCTAGTGGAGATGAGTTTCTGCGCTCATTCTCCCTGACATTCCTGTGCAGAGCCTGTTTCTGCTAATAAAGAGTTAACTCCAACTTGCTCAGTGTGATTCACTGCTGGCTCACTCCTGGTAGATGCATAGGAAAATAAGAGGCTGCCTTCTACTGAGTTAGACCATTGGTCCATTTTGCTCAGTATTTTCTATGTTGGCCGGCAGTGACTATCCCGGGTTTTAGGCAGGAGGTCTCTCCCAGGACTACCTGGAGACACCAGGGATTGAACCTGGGACCTTCTGTTTGCAAGGCAGATGCTCTACCACTGAGCTACGGGTAGCAATGGGAATGCAGTTCCTGCTCCTGCTGCTATATAAGGCTCTGATGCTTTGCTTGAAATGACATCAGAGCTTTGTGCTTTGCCCTGCCTGGGCCAAGTCCCAAGCATTTGCCCTCTTTTCTCTTGCACCCAGTCTGAGCCCAGCCTTGCTTGAAATAAGTGGTCACCTCACAAGTTTCACACCTTACTGTTTTTATTCATTTATAACATTCATAATCCAACTCCCTCTTCATAAATAATCACCCTAAATTGGGCCTCGTGACCTGAAGCCAGCACATGAAAGTCCTGAGCCTCTGGGAGTCACATTCTGTAACCTTGATGCCCTGCCTATGATCTGAGATGGCAGTAGTTGCTCAATGATAATGATTTGCATGTGCTTAGAGAGGCTTTCTTTCTAATGACTACATCTGCATCTACTTTTATCATTGCAAAACTGAGCTCTGGCATTCAGGACAGAATCTAAGAGTGTCTGAAAGGCTTTAACCACAACAAATTTGCTAACGTACCTTGAATCGAACCCCTCGAATCTTCACTCTCCCCCACCCCATTGCTCCAAAAAAACTGGCTAGCCCAATTCTTTTCCTGCCAAATGTTATGGCTTTCATTTAAACTACCACCGAGCCTCTCTTGTTGCAAGATCTGGGTTTAAAAAACAAAAGCAGTTTTCTCTGGCAGTCAGAACTGGTATGTTTTACCAGGCTGAAAAGTGGAGGTGGGGAGGTGCCCCGGCCACATGGAATGTAAAATGGGTGAATTATGATCCCTCTGAAAATGAGGTTTATAATGGAAACCAACTGACCCTTAGCTGTATGCCACAGGGGACAGAAGATCTATTGCCTAGCTGGGAGAAAATAAAGCAGTGTTGTTGGTGGTTGGCATGATCCGTTCCCTGCACTTCCCTCCCCGCACTGAGTAATCATGGAAGCCTTCCATCTGGAAGGGACAGGAGCTGATGGATGGCCACCTAACCCTACCTTGGGTGCCCCCCAGTCAAGGTGATTTCCATGGGCTTCCTTGGCAATCAGTTGCACGGACCTTGCACACACGTTTCCTTTCACCTGCATTCTCCTTGGTGCAGAACGAATGGCCATTTCATTCAGCCTCCTGTTAAATCTCTATCAAGCCCCCTATGTGGCTTGGCCCCCCGCACACCACAGAGGAACAAATTAAAGGAGAATCCTGAGGGATAGCTCAGTTGGGAGAGCATGAGACTCTTAATCTCAGGGTCATGGGTTCAAGCCTCGTGTTGGGTGAAAGATTCCTGCACTGCAGGGGGTTGGACTAGATGACCCTCGTGGTCCCTTCCAACTCTACAGTTCTGTGATTCTGTAATTAGAGTCCACTGGCATGACCCACAACTCAGAGGCCTTATATTGCACAGCAGAGGACTCAGCTGAGAATGAGCTTTAGGCTGCTTCCCTTGGCGGCGTTGGAAGGAAGGGATCATAAAAGCATTTCCAGCATGTATTTGGAACATTTTTATACATTTTTGCTATCTTAGCCTGATGGCAATTGTAGTCCAACAGGAATTGGAGCCTGGATTGCTTAGCTGGTTAGAGAGAGAGTGGTGCTGATAACACCAAGCTTGCAGGTTCGATCCCGTTATGGGACAAATGCATAGTCCTGTGTTGCAGGGGGTTGGACTAGATGATCCTCACGGTCCCTTCCAACTCTACAACTCTATGATTGTCTGAACATTTAGAGGCCACCATGCCTACCTATGGTTTAAGGTGAAGCTAGATGTCGCATTTGGTGGAGGTAGTTTCTGTGTCCTCAACACTTATCTAGGCAAGGTGTGTGTGTGTGTGTGTGTGTGTGTGTGTGTGTGTGTGTGTGTTTAAGCAAACAAAAAGCGTTCTACATGTTTTCTGTTTGGCTCATTTCGCACTGCTTTGCATGTTCTCAGTGCCGCTGCCACACAGGCAAATCTGATTGGCCACACGGTACCCATCACATCCACTACATGCTCTCTGATTGGCTGGAATCATGCAGTGAAAGGGAAGGAAGATCTAACGGAAAGCGGAAGCCGTATCGGATCAACATTGAAAAGGAAATGTGGAAAGCCACAAGGATAAAGGGTTTGCCTTGGCATTTTGTGCGGGCAAAGATTGACTGCCTCCCTGCCTCCTCCCCCAATCATTTGGGGTCTGGTGCTTCCATTGCCCTGCTGTAGTTACACTACTGGATCCAGCACCCCAGCTGAAATTGCTTTATTTCACTTAGTAACCTCCCAGAGGAATGCACTCTGCTCTGAGCTACTTGGTAGGAAGGATGGGGTGCAAATGAGATAGGTAGTCAGGTAAAAGAATGCAGGTGCCCTTGAAGTTTCTCCCTAATGGCTGGTAGTAATGGTAAGGAGGGGCGCAGGTGGCGCTGTGGTCTAAACCACTGAGCCTCTTGGGTTTGGGGATTCAGCGGTTCGAATCCCCGCAACGGGGTGAGCTCCCGTTGCTCGGTCCCAGCTCCTGCCAACCTAACAATTCGAAAGCACGCCAAAAAGTGCAAGTAGATAAATAGGTACTGGCAGGAAGGTAAACGGCATTTTCATGTACTGCTCTGGTTTTGGTGTTCCGTTGCGCCAGAAGCGGCTTAGTCGTGCTGGCCACATGACCCGGGAAAACTGTCTGTGGACAAACGCTGGCTCCCTTGGCCTATAAAACGAGATGAGTGCCGCAACCCCAGAGTTGTCTGTGACTAGACTTAACTGTCAGGGGCCCTTTACCTTTACCTTTTTTAAATTTTAATGATAAGGAAAGGGTTTTACATGAAGGGCATTCTCTCTCTCTCTCTCTCTCTCTCTCTCTCTCTCTCTCTCTCTCTCTCTCTGTGTGTGTGTGTACATCAGAATGCATTCAAAGAAAGTAAAAAAGGCAGTGGTGGGGGTTGGGGAGAGCCCTCCCAGAAATGGATTGTTTTATCACTGCAGCCTCTTCGACATGTGCACGAGAGAGAGAGAGAGAGAGAGAGAGAGAGAGAGAGAGAGAGAGAGAGAGAGAGAGAGGCCATAGATCTGAAAAAGAGGCCGGGGAGAAGCTGTGGTTATAATTTTACAGTTCACTGATGTGAAATGGAATCCAGTAAATAAAAAGCCGCACTTCCTGAACTGTGTAAATCTGCCAGAGCTTGGAATTATGAATTGGCTCACGAGCCGACAGGGTGGCTCTCCACGTGTACACATTTGTTTGCTGGGGGGGAGAGAGATCACACATCAGAAGGGAAAGTCGGTCTGCGGCTTGTCTGAGTGTCGAGTTGGGGCTTTGCCGTGCGAGGTTGCAAAGGGGTGAAAGCATGCGCTACATAGCTTTAAGGACTTCTTTTCATAAGCAACAGTCCAGAAAGTGTGTCACTCAGGATTGCTCATTCTGGAATTGCAAACTATCTCAGCTACATTGACCCTTGCTGACCTTTGAGTTGTTTGTTTATTTATTTGATTTGCATCCTACAATTTATGCGCACAGAAACCCTGTGAAGTAGGAAAGAGAGAGAGAGAGAGCAAGCAATTGGCTCAAGGTCACCCAGTGAGTTTCTTTTTTTAAAAAAATTATTAATTTTTTTTTAAAAAAATTCATCTTTATTCATTTTGCAGACATAAAAAAACAATACATACACACCAGAAACAACACATAGAAAAAATACACACAAAAAAGACAAAAGAAAAAAGAAAAAAAGAATATATCTAATAACCTCACATCATCTTCATAACATTTTAAACTTCCCCGGTTCCCCCCTCAATTGATTCCCTATTTCAATTAATCAAAAAGCAGTTTTCACAATATTAAATGAATATTAATTAAAATTTCATTTCTACTTATCACCATTCAATTCTATCTATATACTCCAAACATGTTTATTTATTTGATTTGCATCCTACAATTTATGCGCACAGAAACCCTGTGAAGTAGGAAAGAGAGAGAGAGAGAGAGAGAGAGAGAGAGAGAGAGAGAGCGCAATTGGCTCAATGTCACCCAGTGAGTTTCATGGCCGAGTTGGGATTTGAACCTTTATCTCCCAAGTTCTAGTCCAACGCTCAAACCACTCCACTATGCATGAAACACCCTCTTTGGAACCCATTGCCTTCTCTTAACCTGGCCTTGCAGGGTTGTTGTGTGGATATAATTGGATAACTGAGGGCCACTACCAGGGAGTAGACTAGTCATGGTTCTTGCAGCAGCAACATAGTCATTGGTTTGTGTGGGACACTCAAGGCAGTGGGAATGATCAGTTTTCACAGCCCTCCTCATTCAGGTTGTGTGTGATCCACTGACCATGACATGATTCAGGAGGTGGTGCCATTGACTCTATGTATGTCATCCTGAGTTCCTTGGAGGGAGGGTGAGATCAGTACTTGCATTCATAAAACCATAGAATTGTAGAGTTGGAAGGGACCCAAAGGGTCATCTGGTCCAACCCCCTGCAATGCAGGAATCTCAACATTCGGTCCCCCATCCAGTTTGAAACCACACCGGACCCTGCATACCTTTGCAAATGTGCCAGCGGGTTTTTTTTGCTGCACAACTAGGAAGGGATCGTTTTGTTAAGGGGGGAGTGGGCTTGATGAAACACACATGCCACACAGACTCATTCTCTCATGGTTTTAGCTAAATTGTGCTTCCTCCACAGCCTTCTAAAAAATACAACCCACCAGCTTTTTTTACTGATATTTTCTGTAGAACCCAAACCAATTGATTCCAATTACAAGAAAGGAGATTCCGACAAAACATTAGGAATAATTTTTCTGGTGATAAGAGCTGTTCAACAGTGGAATGGATTCTCTGAGAAAGTGGTGGGCTCTCCTTCACAGGAGATTTTTAAACAGAGGCTGGAAGGTCATCTGTCATGGTTTCTTTAGCTGTGATTCCTGCACTGTTTGGGGGGGGGTGGACTAGATCGGTGTTTCCCAAACTTGGCTCTCCAGCTGTTTTTGGACTACAATTCCCATCATCCATGACCATTGGTCCTTCTAGCTAGGGATGATGGGAGTTGTAGTCCCAAAACAGCCAGGGAGCCAAGTTTGGGAAACCTTGGCTAGATGTTCCATGGTGTACCTTCCAACTCTACAACACTATTGCTCTATGAAAACTGGATGAAAAATCAAAAGCAACAATAATGGGATCCTATAACCCAGAAGAATCTTTGGGGGGGGGGTGGCTTGGTTGAGGTGCTGGCAGAAGACAGCTGAACATATATATAGGGAGAGGAAAGGGTGAGGAGGCAACTCGAACACAGAGCCCCACTTGTCAGAGATGGTATCGCTGAGAGCTACAGCCACCTTCTGTCTTTTGAGTGATGCCACTTCTCAGCGCCTTTGACACACTCTCCATAGCCACCCTGGACTTTGGAAAGAAAGCAAAGCCCATGGCCATGACATAAATTCCATTACAGACCCCAATTAATTCTATATATAGTTTTAGAGAGCCATGATAATGATCAGGCGCCGGCTCGGCAGGCATGCCTCAGTAACCATGCAGGAGCTGGGGCTCATTAGAAGGGACTTCACTCTGCTTTAATTGCGACACACTGATCTCCTCCGCTGTGCAGGCTGTTTGAGAGAGCAAACATTAGAGCCTAGCCACTTGGAAGTCTTTGGTGATCAGAGGCAGCGTTCTTTTCTCCTTGGGCCCACATGGGCATGGCAAGCCAAAGAAACAAACAAGGCGGGAGAAGTTGCTGCAAAACCATCTCATAAGACCTCAAGGAAAGGCTGCTGGATCAGGCCAATACGGTAGCTCATCCAGCTAAAGGAGCCTATTGTCACAGTGGCCAACCAGACACCTGTGGGAAGCCCTTAAGCCTAGGCACAAACATAGGAAACAAACAAAAATTCAGGATGCACCCCCACTTTATGTGACACCCCTGACTGTCTGTCCGATTCAAGGTAAATCAAGAAACAGGGTGGCACTATGGAGATTGGAACAAGCTTGTTTCTCAGCAGCTGAAGACATCAGGGACAGGGGAGAAGTTTAGGATAATAATAATAATAAGAATAAGAATAATAATTTATTATTTATACCCCATCCATCTGGCTGGGCTTTCCCAGCCACTCTGGGCGGCTTCCAGAAGGATGTTGTTGTTTAGTCGTTTAGTCGTGTCCGACTCTTCGTGACCCCATGGACCATAGCACGCCAGGCACTCCTGCCTTGCACTGCCTCCCGCAGTTTGGTCAAACTCATGTTCGTAGCTTCAAGAACACTGTCCAACCATCTAGTCCTCTGACGTCCCCTTCTCCTAGTGCCCTCAATCTTTCCCAACATCAGGGTCTTTTCCAAGGATTCTTCTCTTCTCATGAGGTGGCCAAAGTATTGGAGCCTCAGCTTCACGATCTGTCCTTCCAGGGAGCACTCAGGGCTGATTTCCTTCAGAATGGATAGGTTTGATCTTCTTGCAGTCCATGGGACTCTCAAGAGTCTCCTCCAGCACCATAATTCAAATAATAATATCCATAATAATAATAATAATTCATAATATCCAGAAGGATATTAAAATACAATAGTCTGTTAAACATTAAAAGCTTCCCTAAAACTGAACGATATCTGTAAAATATAAGAAATGAAATCAAGAATAGAGAGGAAAAATTCTAGCGTAAAGCCGACATAAACTAACCTGTGGGAAACAACAACAAAGAAAACCCGATATGATGGAGAAGGGTTGGAAGTTTTGTTTATTTGTGGAAATGGAATGCATCTTGAGACATGATTTTGGTATGTATGATTTCAGTTTTGAGAATTTGGTTTGATGTATTTTGTTACATATTTTATTTGTTTACATTTGTAAAGACTTGATGTAAATAATTTTTAAATCCTTATTTGAAATAAAGGTATTTTAAATTTAAAAAAAAGCTTCCCTAAACAGGGCTGCCTTCAGATGTCTTCTAAAAGTCTGGTAATTGTTTTTCTCTTTGACATCTGGTGGGAGGGCGTTCCACAGGGCAGGTGCCACTACCGAGAAGGCCCTCTGCCTGGTTCCCTGTAACTTGGCTTCTCACAGCGAGGGAACTGCCAGAAGGTCCTCAGCACTGGACCTCAGTGTCCGGGCAGAATGATGGAGGTGGAGATGCTCCTGGACCAAGGCCGTTTAGGGCTTTAAAGGTCAGCACCAACACTTTGAATGGTGCTCAGAAACGTGCTGGGAGCCGATGTAGGTTTTTCAAGACCAGTGTTATGTGGTCTTGGCAGCCGCTCCCAGTCACCAGTCTAGCTGCCGCATTCTGGATTAGTTGTAGTTTCCGGGTCACCTTCAAAGGTAGCCCCACATAGAGCGCATTGCAATAGTCCAAGAGGATTTTCCCCTCTTCCCAATGTTTGCAATATGCATGACCGAAAACTCCCACTTGCTTCACTGATAGCTCCCCCTCCCCAATCCCCACTATGCAAATAGCAGGCACAGGAGCCCCCTGACATTTGAACCATGGTGGACACAAAAGGTTTAGAAACCATACCACCCTGTTCCAAGGTGGATCCAGCTAGAGAACTGTGTTGCAAAATTCAGGGAAATACAAATTTTGAAAGATTGCTGCGCTTGCTGTGGATTTCACCCTTAAATGTGAACTGAATTGAATTCACTTCCCCCCCCCCCGCCCCATTCCTCACTAGTGGTAAGCAACACTGTGGGGCTGGCTTCCCTCGAGCATGAATAAGATTGTGTCGCCTTGTCTTCTGTCTCTATGGGAGTGAATGGGTGGGCGGTAGGCCCTTGCTAAGCACCCCCTTGTGCATAGAGAGGAGCTGACTCCTCCATGGCCTTCCTCCATGCACGTTTACTCAAAAGGAAGCCCTTCTAGGCTCAGTGGAAATACTCCCAGGGGAAGTAAGTGGGTGCAGGGCAGCAACCCAACTCTGAAACCGTTCACCATTGCAGCTTCTTAATGGCAGAATGCATGGCACAGCCGCTGGATGGAGCAATTAATTAATTAATCATTCCCAGCCAGGCTTAATTGCACGGCTTCTTAATCGCATGATGTGAGTGACCTCTGAGCACTCAGCTGTCTAATAGCCCTGTGCCACACTGACTTTAAAGCTTTCGACTTGTACTGCGATAATGGCTGTATTTCTCTGTGTGTCGGTGTTGATGCTCAGAATCCCCCCCCTCTCCCTCCCTGCCCTCCCCTCCCTGCCAGATCGGAGTTTGACATTGTAGTTCTTCAGTGTGAGGCTTCTAAATGCCAGGTGCCTAACATGGTTTTGTTTTTGCGGTAGCCACATATTTTCCCCATCACGAGAGCATCAAGATATGCTAATCTTGGTATTCAGGTGCAAGAACAGTGTCTTGACAATGGGTTGTATGACTATGGTGAGTCATGAAGTCTGCAGGTTAAGATCATGAGGCCCTGCTTGTAGTTCTGCTCTCAGAGATTCAGGAGAGGCAGCTCACAGGAGGGTCTTCTTAGTGGAGGCACCAAGCATTAGGAATCCCTCTCCACAAGAGGCAGCCCACCTTACCATTTCCACCCATTCCCAAAGATCCATTTGGCCTTCAGAGAACCATTTTTTTGTGTGTTCTCCGTGTAATGTGCTTAATGGAATCATTGTTTCAGGGTAAAGGGATGGAGCTGGTGTTGTTTACTGCTGCTTTGATAGTATGGTGTGTGCTTTTATGCTGTAACCCACACTGGGAGCCTCTGTTGTCAGGCGAGCAAGAAATAAATAGCACGGACGTTGATTTACCAGGTTAACAGCATCATGCATGCTCTAGTTATCTCCCGCTTGGACTACGGCAATGCGCTCTACATGGGGCTACCTTTGAAGGTGACCCGGAACCTGCAATTAATCCAGAATGTGGCAGCTAGACTGGTGACTGGGAGTGGCCGCCGGGACCACATAACACCGGTCCTGAAAGACCTACATTGGCTCCCAGTACGTTTCCGAGCACAATTCAAAGTGTTGGTGCTGACCTTTAAAGCCCTAAACGGCCTGGGCCCTGTATACCTGAAGGAGCGTCTCCACCCCCATCGTTTAGCCTGAGATTCAGCACCGAGGGCCTTCTGGCGGTTCCCTCACTGCGAGAAGCAAAGTGGCGCTTTCAGTAGTGGTGCCCGCCCTGTGGAACGCCCTCCCATCGGAGGTCAAGGAGATAAACAACTACTTGACATTTAGAAAACACCTAAAGGCAGCCCTGTTTAGGGAAGTTTTTAATCTGTGATATTTTATTGAATTTTGGTATTTGCTGGAAGCCGCCCAGAGTGGTGAGGGAAACCCAGCCAGATGGGCGGGGTAATAATAATAATAATAATAATAATAATAATAATAATAATAATGCAACAAAATCACATTGGGTTTTGTAAGAAGAACCTGCTGGATCAGACCAGTGCTCCATCTAGTTCTCACAGTGGCCAACTGGATACCAATGGGAAAACTGCAAGCAGGATTTGAGCACAGCCCTCCTGGCTAGTAGCCATTGATAGCCCTCTCCTCCTCTAATCCTCTTTTAAACCCATACATGTTGGTGGCCATCACTGCCTCCTGTGGAAGTGAGTTCCATAGTTTAACTCTTCATTGCATGAAGAATAGCTTCTGTGTATCTCCCCTGTATCTTTCAGCTTCACTGGTCATTGATTTGTCAACACTGCTGCTTGTAAATAGCATCTTAGGCTTTCTGTAGTTTGGGCTAGATTCATATCCTGGTCTGTTGGGCAAAGAAGCCAGGTTCATTCAAGGATCCGCTTAGTGGCTTTGTCTCTCTCTGTTTAATAATTCGTTCCTATCGCAAATGCTCCATTGAGAATTGTTTTGAGCGGAAATCAGGCTCTCTCGTAATCTTGCCACCTTGCCAGGGGGGGGGGGGACTGGCTGAGCCTTGGAAGATAAGAGGAACATTGACAGAACTCGCAGAGCTTGACACAATGCACCACTTGGCGTTTTGGAAAGGCGTCCTTTGACTTCTTTGGGAAGGGTGTGCAGGATACTTCACTTGCCTCGTTCTGTACATTAAGATTATCCCAGTTCATCAGACTGAGTCAATCCTGTTCACTGCATTAACATCCAATTATAAAGAGCCCAGACTGAGCAATGATTCACCTTGTTAAGATCATTATGCTGAGCGGGTTGGGGGGGGGGAGGTGGTGGGTGAGAAGCCCCTAAGCAATGAAGGCAATCTTGAGGAAAAGACCAATTTGGAAACCAGCAAGCTACAACGAAACACTTAACAGCCTTCTTGAAAGCATAATCTGGCCCAAACGAGAGTCTCATTGAATCATACCAATCAGTTATATTGCGCTTTAGAGTGTTCAGAAGCACTGCATATACGTCAGTCGTGCCTAAACAGTGCTCCCGGAAGGGGGGGGGATTTGTTCACACTTTATTTTATTTCTTAATTTAACTTGTGTAACACTTTATGTCTTCAGAACCTCAAAGCTGTTTGCATCTCCCTGGAAATCAATAGATATCACATAAAAACTGGAATAGCTCATTCAGTAGAGCATGAGGCAGGGTTGTGGGTTTGAGCCCCACATTGGGCAAAAACATTCTTACATTAGAGGGGAGGGGGTTGGACTAAATGACCCTCATGGCCCTTTCCAATTCTATACATTCTACGGAAACACAATTCCACACTCAGTACAGCTCCTCCTCCTCCTCCTCCTCCTCCTCCTCCTCCTCCCATTCCTTATTTTAAGTAACATCAACAGTAAATCTCTTTAAAAGGGGATCATATGCAAAACAAAAAAGCATCAAAATACTACAGAGTACAATGCAATTATAACATAAAAACCATCCTCACATCTATATATATATATATATAAATGTAGGCATTGTGCGCGTGGAGGTCACATCCTTTCTCCGTAACTGCTAAACCGTAATGTAACAAATTTGGCTACAACGTTCCATGCCCATCAGGGAGGGATCTGGCATTAATTTTTTTCCAAAAAAAACACACCTTTCACACCTAAACTAATGATTAAACACAAAAAAGTGGCACCCAAATTAGACGTCACCACCAGAAGCTCTGAAAACTCCAGCAGCATCCAATAGAAAGGCAGATCACACCCTGCTGCCTCCAAAGTTGCGCTGCCAGATGACACCACAAAATTCGACAGCAACCAACTGAAAACAGTCCTTTTGCAGCAACAAGGCCCAGCTTTTTCAATAGGCTGCAGCATTGCTAAGCAGGGAAAACTGAGTAGGCCACACCATTCAGTAGGCCACAGGCAAAAACAAACAGAATAGGGCCTTTCACAACGGGGGTGGGTGGGGTGGGGGCACAAGGATAAGGCACAACAAAGGGAGGGGAAAAGCACATAGTCATGGGAGGGAGGGAGGGAGGGAGGACCCTGAGTCAGCCAAAGCAGTG